>NC_133389.1:19997500-20622500 GCF_047511655.1 Castor canadensis | reverse complement strand
TTTCCAGTTTAATGGGCTAATTGACTATTGCTCACCTCCTTCCTCCTCCTACATCCCAGTTGACTGCTTTCCAGACACTTCTGCTGATTCCTTCTTTATATTCCCTAGCATTTTGTTTCATTCTTTTTTCTTTAGAAGCCCCCATTCATTCATAAGCATCTTCTTTCATCTTCTAAATAACTCATAGTTCCTTACTTCTAGACTCTAAAGGCATATTCCTGCCTGTGTACCTGCTGGAGTCTACCCGAGTGCCCAAAATGTGTCTTAGGAACATTGCTCAAGACAATGTATCCCAAACCATGTTCAGCTTCCCTTCTGAACTTGCTGCTTCCCTTAACAACCATTTCCCCACCTGTCAAAGTGAGAAACTGTTGTGAACTACTCTCCCTACAACCCCCACACTATCCTCCCATAAATTAAGGATAAGGTCTGAACTTTTGCACATGGCAAGAGGAGCTTTGTCTAATTTCTCCTTGTTCATCCAGATTCATCTCCATAAGTTCTCTTAGTCATTCTATGAACACACCATGTACTCTTCCTTTATTTTGGCTAAATTCTCTTCCTAATGTTGCTGAACTGCAAACTCTTAACACAAGCTCTCAAACTCATCTGGAGTATCTCCTCTTGGAACTTGGTAATTCATTCAACATTGTATTTAATGATAAAAAACCAAAAAAAGCCTGGTTTGGTACTAGGGACAAAATCCTTATATTGCTGCTCATAAACCAAATAAGGGCAAATAAGACAAAATAACTGCAAGTGGTTTAATAAACTACAGGGTGGATGAGTGCTTGAATTGACCCTTGTAGACAAATAGCAGTATCAGATGGACAAGTTAGGCCAGAGGAAGGCACAAGACATCAGGGTACATTCTGGTAATTGTAGTGCTATTGTGCAGCATGCAGGGGAAATGAGTGGTAGTGAGAATCTGGCAAAGAGGAATCACATTTTGAAAACCTTATAAAGGAAAGATAACCAGAAACCACATGGAAGATACATTAGAGAGGCCAGATCAGAAGCCGGAAGGCAATTAGGAAGCTATTGTAGTATGCCGAGCAAGAAATGATGGCCTAAAAGCAGTGGCAATGAGACAAGAGAGTAGGGTACAGAAGAAAAATAACTACTTATCCTTGGCCAGACACAAAGTAAGGTGCATTTAATCTTCATAACAAGCCTAAGAGGTAGACAGATGTTCCTATTTTTACACAAGAGTAAATTCAAGCTCCAAAGGATGTTACTTGCTCAAGATGACACAGCTAACAAGTGAAGGACCAGAGAATCAAACTTCAAAGATCTTATTCCTAAGTAGCACAATGAGCAAGTATTCCAGGCGTATGTCCAAGTATAAACCAACAAATCATATTTTTACAACTAGTTCTGACCTGTTCGACTTATCAGTGTTAACTCCTAAGCAAATGAACTTCCTCTTCCCATAGACAAGCACAGCAAAAGTAGAGGAAGGTGATATAATCCAGCAGTTTTAAGGTTACATATCCTAAGACTTTGGTATTATCCAAGCTGCATACAATTTTAGTATCACATCTAAATACAACTATCTTTTAAGTTAACTAATTCAGTAAAACATTCTCCAATAATCATTTTACATAGGCTTTAAAGTTTAAAAGTGACTTTTAACCTATAAAATCTCTACTCTATCAATTTACTCCTATGGTGCTGGGCATACAATGATGTGAAGATAAACCAATGTAAACTTTAAAGCTTACTTTAAATGACATCAATGTTCCTCCTTAAACAATATGGGTATCACTAGGGAATAAAAAGTATTTTAAAGTTTGTTTACCTACCAAACATGCCATATGTACATTACAAAACATGTCTGTCTGGAAATTTTTATAAAATGCTGGACATCTCTAATTGTGAGGTGAAAAAGCTACATGAATACAATATTCCTCTGAAGTTTCTTTTAGCAGTTAATTGAATGGATTTCTTACTTTTCTTAGAAAATTATCTAAGAAAAGAAATAACCAATTCCAAAAGACAAATACCTATATAAAAATTAACCTAGCAAACTGATATATGTAAGTACACAAGAGGCAAGAGGTAGGAGGATTGTGGTCCCAGGGTGGCCTGGGCAAAAAGCCTGAGACCCTCCCTATCTAAAAATAACTAAGAAGTAAAAAGGGGGCTGAAGGTAGAAAGAGCACTTGCTTACCAAGTGTGAGACCCTGAATTCAAACCCCCATACTGCAAAAAGAAAAACCAAATTTAGACATTAAGGAGGAACATGGGAAGACCTTAACGTTTCCAATTTTTTCAAGCCCTCTCCCCACATGAAGTGTTAATGGCATTCATAAATGAAATGCTAAAGCCAAATGTACAGCATACCTATAAAACACTGCAAAACACAATGCATGTATCAACGTTGAGACAAGATGGCAGACAGGCTTCAACTCATTTATCAATGCTTAATTGCTAAGTGGTGGTCTTCCACACAGTCAAGTACTAGAATTGGGGACAATTTGAGGTTTGATGGCAAAGAGGCCAAAATGGATTGTGAGGCCCATCACAGACACAAGAGCAGCCTGTAAAATACTTGCCCTCTGCCTTCAGCTGACAAAGACTTTGTACTGCACTCTTTACTTTTCTTTCTATTGTGGACAGAGTATCTATTAAATCTCATCAGAGATGACTCTTGATGTGAAATATAACAATTCATGCAGATGAGATTCTGTTTTACAAAACAAACAAGAAACTTAACATCAATTTTCTAGAAAGTACTATGTAATGGATAGGATAACTTTGGTTAAAATAAGTAGGGTTACTTTTTTATCAAGTGCACTTCTCATTCATCTAGAAAATTCATGTTCTATAAAAATATTATTTATTTAAGTATAGATGTACTATTTTAGGAGAAAATAGCATTTCAGCTTGGTATTTTAAATAATGTTAATTATGCATGTTTATTTGTAATAGTAAAACTTCCCATAAGTGAGACATGTTACAGTTACCTATAAAACATCATTTTTCACTATTTACAATTTAAATAATTATGGAATGTCTGTATACTGCAACCGAATTATAGAAAAGTCATATAAACAATAATATAAATCTGATGCTCAATCCTTTACAAATATGAAATTACTTTTACTGAGTTTTCATCAAATTGTCAAGTATAAATAGGACGAGGTCATCAATACTTAAGATGAGGCACTTTAACAATTACCCAAAAAGGTTAAGTGTACAAAAGTATAAACCAAAACTCTTGATATTGATCTTAATCTTAATTTCAGGCATAATTAATCTGAGATGGTCTATATTAGGAGTATTATAAACTTTTATTTTTTGCCAGTCTGCCACCAACTTGACCCAAGGCAACAAACTTGTGAGAGACAAACAATATAGACGTCACCACAGACCAGTTACTGTGTTCACATACAAATGAACTAAGCATTACCTAATAACACTTGGGTTTCGGAAAGCAACC
Organism: Castor canadensis; assembly: GCF_047511655.1. Taxonomy (NCBI): domain Eukaryota; kingdom Metazoa; phylum Chordata; class Mammalia; order Rodentia; family Castoridae; genus Castor; species Castor canadensis. The sequence goes on along the minus strand of NC_133389.1, from coordinate 20,619,055 downwards.
ACTTCGACACTAAAACTTACACATAATTTCTTCAAAATCATGTATAATACATTGGTCTCAAAGGGCAAACAGTAAAGCTACTTTATTTCTACACAAGAGTCACTGTATTGACTGAATCACAACTTAACTAAAAAGCCTTACATACGCTTTAAAATACTGAATTTAAAAAATATTTAGAAATTTTAAAATTAAATTTGCCAATACTTTCTAGATTACAACTTTAAGATCAAAACAATAAAGTACAAATATTTTATTTAGCCAGCTTTATGTGAAACATCTTTTAAACATAAACTTTTTGCCAACTCATTTTCAAAACCTTAAATCATGATCTCTGTATAGATATACTCTGCATGTAATTCAGATAATACTGGATTAAAGTTAATAATTTCTATTGTTAAATGTACTGTACTGTACTTTTCCTAATTGTCTGAATTAAATATTCCTCTATTAGCAAGGAAAATGTCTGACTCAAATTAAGTTTTATCTAGACCAGATTAAAATCTTGGTATGAGAACTTGTAGACCAATTAACTAATAGCTTTACGTAAGAGTACTTAAATCTTACTGAACCTGTTTATTTCTGGCAGTTATAATATGAGTAAGTTCTATATAGACCAGATAATTGTTTGAGCATGGTTAGCTATCCCTAGTCCATTTATCACAGTCGTTTTTCATGTACATGTACACAAGTACTCCTTAATTCCTTACAAAAGTTTGATCCTCTGAAGACAGAAATTAGCTTTTCAAACAATATGCTACCACATACTTAAGTCTCTTCTAAAATCAGAAGCTGGCAAATATTCAAACAAAAGGTAAGAGAAAATATTTATGCATAATGACAGAATTTAAGCTTGGCAAAAGTAATGACTTTTATTTACAACTGCATGTATCAAGATTACAATAGAAACACTAGTGATACCATCTGAACAAAAGCAATGATTTATTGGTAATGGCAATGAATGAAACATTGACAGTTTCTGGAGAGAATCAAACAATTATCCAGGAGCTGCAAATCTGATTGCAATAGGTCTTCCAGTGTCTTCTGTATCTTAGTGGCTTTCTCCTTTTTTGCCAACTACCTAGAAAAACAAAAATAAAAGGTTTTATGTATAATATACTGATTCAGAAAAATTTTTTTTCAAAAATATTAATGTAATAATCATTTTGTCATCTTATTGTATTAATTTTTATCCTTTAATCTTTTTTAACATGCAGTGTCCTTTTATTGTGGAAGCAAACTGTAACCCCCCCTCCCAACTTGCCACAAGTAATTAAAAATGAAACACATGCAGGCTATTTTTGGTTTCCTACCCTGTTTTAAGAAAAAGTAATGCCATTTTTCCAAACAAGTCTGACAATTTAGAGAAGTTAATGAAGGAAAAAAAGAAGATGATGTTAGGAGTTGAACATATTTGGTGTACTATTTTTTAGGCAATTAGAAATCTAATGTTGATCACAAAGTAACTTAGAATTACAAGAGTATGCTAAACTCATGTTTTCAACCCTAAACAACAGATTTCTAGACTTTTCCTTCCACATGTAAACATGCAATAAAAACATTAAAAGCCAGGCACCAGTGGCTTTGAAGCCAGCCCAGAGCAAATAGTTTGTGAGACTGTATCATCAAAAAAAGGGCTGGTGGAGTGGCTTAAGTGGTACGAACACAAGCCTAGCAAGCATGAGGCATTGAGTTCACACCCAAGTTTAAAAACAAAAACAAAATCTTCTCAGGTTTTTAAAAACCCTGGCTGCTACAAATGTAGTAGAAGAAAAATAAAGAGTAAACCTTTTGTATGTCAATGTTTAGAAAAATCTACTGAAGTTTTTTTCTTAACATCCTGTTTGCTGTTAATGTGGCAGCATAAAAATAAAGAAAAACTTGGTTTCAGGTTGGTGAGTGGCTCAAGTGGTAAAGTACCTGCCTAGCAAAAAAAAGAAGGAAAGAAAAACTGGGTTTCTACCAACTATTGAAGAAAACAAATTCTGTGAGAGTAACTGACCTCAAGTGTAGTTTATCATTTAGTATATTCTTGTAGCAGAATGTCCCTTAAAAAAATCCTCGTGCAAGATTCTGCTTGTATGTTCATGTAGAAAAGTATATATGTATATTTACAAATGTAATTTTCATATTTTAAAATTGATTCTGCTCCAAATGGTAATGTCTACACTAAGCAAAACTCAAAAAGCCAGCAGTAGATATCTGGTCCATTAAAAGAATATAGCTAGTTAACTGTCATTCATAAGAAAAGATAAAACTCTTTCCATTGAATTCCCAATCACACACTACTAGTAATGCTTTTTCCCCCACGCTAAGGAAAACTACTCTTATTACTTCAAAGTAGCATCTTTTTAGTCTAAAAAAAAATACTAGAAAAGATCAATAAATCATAAAGATGATAATATCTCCAAAGAGAATGTAGGTTAAGAGTATGAAAACCAGGTTTAAAGACATTAGAAGGAAAGAGAAGTGGCACTATTTGTATCATAAATGAATTTAAGCTTATAAACAGTGAAAGCATTGTTGATCATTATTTACTTGGGAAATGCAAAACACAGAGCTATTAGATTAAGCAAAAAGAAAACAAAAACAACCAACATTAAAAATTAAAATTTTAGCAGATGTGATACAGAAGACACAAATCTGCATACTGTTTCACAGGTTGATAACTCTCAACTTGCCAATATGTACTCTCTGTAAAAAAAGAAGAAATTCAGCATTCCAATGTGGATCCTGACCCCAAACATAAAAGCTCTTTTATTCTGTCTTAAGCCTTTATATTATACCTCAGGCAAACAAAAGTCTACATAATCAAAATTAGGTGTCAAAGATATTTATTCAGTAAAGAGTCCATTAATCTATGTTAATATTTCAATCTAACCTATTATTCAGTCCATACGTCCATCAACTGGCCTTGAGCTCACTAAGCTAGGCAAAAGCAGAGGATTCAACCACAAAAAGACTTTGGGATTAACACTGAACAAGAAAAGAAAACCTACCCTCAAAATCAATATGGCTGGATGTGGCTCAAGTGGTAGAACACCTGCCTGGCAAGAACAAGGCCCTTTGTTCAAACCCCAGATCATTAAAAAAGCCAAAAAAACCAAAAACCTAATAAATATATTAGCTTTAGTATAAAAGAACTTATATTTAATTTCCAAAATGATTCTCTAGCTCCTGAAAAGTTAAACTTTAGAATGGATTTTAAAGTATTATCCAAGTAAATCTGAAAGCATTTATAACAATTTAAGTTTTATTTCAATATAACTACTCTAAATGTAGAACAAAATTGAGTATTAAATAGCAGAAAGTTAAAAAAAAAAAAAAAAGGTCTCATGAGCAACACAGTATGGGAATGAAATTAAAGCATCTAGTTGCAAGCCCAAAACAAAATAAAAGGCCGATTGAGACTCATGAGTAGGATGATATCTGAAGGAAGAGATGGTTGAGGAATCTAAGTAACAAGAAGGCTGATCCAGATGCTGGAAGCTGTAGAACTCTTGCAGCAGCAATGGAGAGAACATGGGAAGGGTGAGAGCAAACAGGTGCGAGATGAGCAGAGAAGCAAGGAAGGGAGGAGAGTGAGACAAGGTCAGTCTTTCTATTACTTCATTTTAAAAAATCTTCTGGTTTTAGTTCATTTGAGTTGGATTAAAAAAGCTGAAAAATAAACAGATAGAAATGTTATAAAAAAAATAGCTGATGTGGTAAATGGCCAGTTTAGAAAGTCTATTTTTATTACAGTGATAAAAATCTGTTCTGCTTTTCACATGCGCCTCATTCCCTAAGAAGCAAAAGCCCCTATAATTTCCTAATTTCTGTACACTTTTATTTTAATACTAAAATAAAGCAATTTGTGTAAAGAGCATATTTTAGCAAAGAAAACACCTACTTTCAATTAACACAGCAAGCTTTTCATGCTGCAACAGAAATACATTTACAACATACATACATAGCCAAAGTATATGCACATAATCTCTGCCTGATGCCTTTAAGAGCTAACACCAAACAAGTGAAGGTGTATTCTAATCTGCTAAATCTTAAAAGCATAACCTTATAAAGTTGTAAAAGCATACTAACATTATCTACAAACCACTCATACAACATAAGAATATAAACAGAAAATGCTTAACACTTCTTGTATAGTTCTGTTCACTACAAAAAGAGGTTATCAAATTTTTCTTACCCATGTCTATAAAATACATGGCTAATTTATTTTGAAATCTCAGTGTATAATTCCTTTTACTTTCAGACTGACTGAATAAGGAAAAGAAGTGTCACACTTTACTTATCCTTGAATGCCTCCTGCACCTTCCCACTTTCATGTCCGAGTCCCTACTTTTCCATTCGATCCAGAGTAATCATCACTATCTTTTTCTCTATCTAAACTGTACTTTTAAAACTTAGCTCAACGCCCTCTTTCTCCACAAAATATTCTTAAATTTTCCCAGACATTGTTGACAAGGAATGTCACTGAGCTGGGAATGTATGAGAATACTTTATGGCGGAAGAACCCTTGAGTAAAGTTTTGATTAATTTTGATTAACTTTCCATGTTTGTGCATTATCCTAAATATAATCTCACTGTAACAGGGATTATCATTGTACTAGCATAATACTAAAGAGAAAAAAAGTACTAGACCACATATTATATCCTTCATGCTAACCCAAAACTCATTTAGAGTTTTTAGTAAGCAATTACACAGGACAAAATGGACCAATTTCACATAAGTCCTCTATTTTTTACTACATTAAAGTTGTTGCTTCACATGATATAAAGACAGTATAAGCTTATTTTTAGGAATAACCCTAGTACAAAGAAGTGTAAGATTTAGATATTTAAGAAAATCACTCAATCAATTCAATTTTGCCAAATTTAAAAACAAGGGGCTAAGAATTCCTGAACACCTACAAAGAAGTCCATTACAGCAGTCAAACCATCCCCACAACAGTTCAAAGTGTGGTCCAGCTGGGGTCCTTGTTACCCTTTTAGGACATCTGCAAGGTCAAAACTATTTTCAGAATAATGCTAAACAACTTTTTGCCTTATTAACTCTCATTCTCTTCCAGGTATACAGTGGAATTTTCCATAAGCTGCACGACAAGTTTTGTCATAGCAGATTGAATACAGAAGCAGATATGAAAACAAGAAAACTCTATTAGGCTACAAGTAAATTTGTAAAAATTACAAAATAATTCTCCTCTTCTTACTAAATTCATTTCTCTTCTGGAAAATGTGTTCATTTTTAATTAAAATATTATTGTTAATATGTAATGCATTTATGTTATAATTTTTCTTAATTTCTGAGTTTAAAATTCTAATACATAAATATATAAACAAAAGTTCTTGGTCCTTGAATCATTTTTCAGTTTAAAAAGTAACGAAGACCAAAAAGTTGGAAAACTGCTTCTCTACAGCAATTTAAATAGGTGACAAAAGTTAAATGGGCAAATGACTGCTTTAACAAATACTCTCAAGCAAGAAAAGTCTAATCTATGCTATCTAAAGACAGACTCCAGAAAAGGAAGCTCTGGCAAGCAAAAAGGAGAAAAGACTTCACTAAAAGGGATGTGAGAGAGATGTTAAAACAATGAAGTGGAGAAAAACACTTAGACAATTATTAATGCAAGTTTAAAAAAACTATGATTGAATGGCAAGCTGGCAAGAAGATGGGCAAGACAGAATGATGGTTATTTAAAGAAAAAGTTGAAGTCAAGTAGCATAAGCTGAGTAAAGAAATAGAAGCTAGCACTAAACTAATGACAGGAAGAAACAGTAAAACTTATAGTAATACATCTTACAAAAGCACTAAACTAATACTAAACCTGCAAGGCACAGTTAAAGCCAAGGCCAATGACACTGAATTCAAATGGGCAAAGAAGCACAGCAGGCAGCCAAAAATGTCTTTGTTGCTCACATTTCCCAGGAAAGCATATCTCATATCACAAAAATGTAGATGTTTAATCTCTGCTTCTTCTGACCTGGCATTACATGCACATTAAACATGTAGATATGATAAATCTAGGTACGTAATTATTCTTACTCCTCACAAAAGTTAATTATACTATGAGACTGGAAGAAATCGTTGAAAAATGGCCAGTTAAAATACCTATTGTCAAGATTTTCAATTCTGCAAAAACAGCATACAATTTTATAAGAATAATATTACACAATTTAATTAATTTTTCTACAACTGAATTAAAATCAGATCTGCAGATGCCACCAAAAAGTATAAGAGTCTCAGGATGTTTTACTTTCCCAAACAAGGGTCTACTGGGAACCTCTTCCTTCAGGAAATGGCAGCACTAGGGAAACTCTTACTCTCTTTACAATTATTTCAATTCCAAGAATGCTTGCCACATGCAGCCATCAGAAAAATTGTGATAACTCCATCTCCTGTGCTGCCATACATTTAAACAGTATTTAGCCCCTGGGTTTGGTAAGGAGAAAGCTCTCAATGGCACGTCTATTATCTGGGTTTGTATACTGTATATTTAAGAGCAACCTATAGAACTGCTATCATCTAGACGTTTTTCTAGAAATGTATGAAAAGGGCTGGTCCTCATTCCTTAAAGTCCTATCTACCCCTTAAATTTTTCACCATCTTTCAGACTGTAGCCTTCAAAAAAAATACACACATTTATAAAAATATGAGAAAACCTGCATGCATATTCACTTTTATTTATTGGCTAAAGTATCCTCTTTCAGTACTCATGCTAGATGTTGGTATATTAAAATTCAGTTCATTATTTTATTATGAAATTGTTCAAGACATTTCAAATGTTTTCATTAGAAATAACAATGTAAATCTTAACACAAGCAAAGTTGTTAAAATCTCGTTATTTCTTTCAAATAATGATTGGACTTACTCTATTTGCTCATAATAATGGACACCTATAACCGGACTTTTTACTCTTATATAGCTGTCATTCACTAATATATATTGTATCAGTTTACCATTAAGACTTATAGTATTCATTAAAGACTCCTTTTAGTTGGAGAAATTACCAATCTAGTTTAACTTTATAAAATTTCATGACAGAAGATTTTAGGTCTTTATGGTTAAAAAAGTATGATTATTGAAATACATGAAATTATTCCTTTAAAACTGTATTTTTATTTCCCCTAGTTATCATTTGAATAAACTTACTCGTTTGAAGTCATTCATGTTTGTGGCCTGGACTGGAGTACCAATAAAAGTAAAATATGAAATTCTTGTTGTTTCTTCTTCACCTTGATTAGACTGAACAAATATCTACCAAAAGAAAAGAATGGTGACATTTATAATTGCAATTCTTTTTACATGAACATACTTTAGGTTTAACTGATATCCTTAGATAATTAATAAATTATCTAAGTAATTATCTTTGTAATGCTTACTCTAAATTATGTAACATTTAGACTAGTGCTCCTAAAGGACTACCAATTCCATTGTTTGCCCTGCTATTCTCACCTTCTCCAGGGACGTCATAGCAAGACACCCACATACACAAGTTCATTGTAATTTAATGTGATGGTATGGAGGAGTCAGAATTAAATTCTTTACAGATATGCTGAAAGAGTATGAGACTCATGATTACAATGGGACAGAATGTTGTTGATAATTTTATTAAAATCATAGTTTTTCACTGAGGAAAATCTCTGCAGTTATATTGTTTCTGATAGTCATGCATCCATTCTATTTCCTAGAATATTAAAAGAAAACATAGTATTGGAAATCAGCTCCTAAAACTATACTATGCACTTTCTATTTTTTAAAGCAGTTTTGATTCTTTATACTTTCTACTTAAAAATTTTCCCTCAGTATTTCAAGAGATAAAGCAGCTTTACTTACAGATCCTTTTTCAATATACTGGATTTTTTTTTTATTTGTTCCATTTTTTAAGACATAATACTCTAAATGCTGTCTGTTTAAAAATATCACCTCTCTTGATTTGGATGACATACTTCTTTCATTCCAAGATAGTACTCATTGGTCAATTTTTATTCTTGTTTTCACAGGCAACCATAGACTCATTTTCAAACTAAGTTTATCGTCAATTTAAAGTCTGTAACAAGGAGACTAGTTCTCACCTTATTTATTTACAATGCATTTGCTCTTTGAATCCAAGCACAACTATTTATATTTATTTCTTTAAAAAATGCATCTATTTTCATTGATTAGACTCTAATCAAAGCTACTACTTTCATTTCAATTTTATCATCACAAAAAGTCAGTCTAAAATTTTAATTAAGATAGAACATAGTACATAAAGTCTTTAGACTATTACAAGACTGTCTTTGGTGGTTTCCAATGACAGAGGAGATTACTTCAGAATCTCTGAGTCATAGAGCTTTTTCTAATAAACAATCCTCACCCCAATACTAAGTAAAACAAAAGATGTCTTAATTAGGGATATATATTACATAAAATATTTGATAATCTGTGTTCTCAGGTTAATATAACCATTTCTTCCATTGCTTTTGGTTAGAGTATTTTAGATACTTAAAGCTCAACTTGATTTTACTTCTTCATATTACAATAATGTATACTGTGCAGCTCGAAAGCAAACCTCCTAAAAAGAACTCATACTATAACATTCTTCTAATTTACAAAAGTAGAATTATTCCATTTAAACAAAGACATTTTATCATCTGTTATGATTTATTATCAATAGTTTTGTTCTTTCTTTTTTTTCATTCTTTTCTAATCCTGCTATCTTCTCCCACTGAGGGCCAAGAAAAGGATGGAGAGGGATATGCTGAGTTTCAATTCTAAAATTCTCAAAAACAGTAACTGCTAAAAAGCAGCTGGCTTTTATAAGTGGCATTTTTTATAATATCATTTAGAATATATGATTCAAAATCAGCTCAGGCACTATTCAATATTCAAATATACCTAAGGTCATTTTATCAAATGTAAAATTATCTTTTTAAAGTTATTTTTACTGATAGCATTTTTATGATACAAGGTTAAATTAAAAAGAAAACTTAATTAGCCCATTTTACATTTTTACTCATTCCAAGTTGTTGGACAAACACTATTTTAAAGGATCATTTAGAATCACCTAGGATACGAAAGACAGCATTATTACCCAGAAGCCTGTTAAATATATTCTATGAAACACTACTTACAGTTACACTGTTAACATTCTGAAACTTAACGTAACGAAGAGGAACAATGCCATCTTCTTTAATATCATCCTCTGTCAGCTCCAAAGCTTGAGTTGGTTCACTTCTCTCTGCCTCTTCAAAATCCATGGATCGGGGTAAGTTGATAAAAATTTTTACATATTTAGGACCCTGACCTATAAAATGATAAAATAAAATGAAATGCTAAAAACTACAAACATACTATACTTTCTTCCCTTTATCATTACATTCATACTAGACACAGACATACACACATTCATGTGTATTCATATACCTATTACATATGTATACATAGAGCACTTCCCGGTTACTACTCTACATTCTCATGTTACAGTTTTTCATTAATAAAATTCTAATTTAATTATGAAAATACAAAGTATTTGTATAAGTACATGCTGCAGAAATGAACGTGTCTCTCTTTACAATACTGAGGTATTAAAGAATTGAACTGATGGTCTCACACTTGCTAGACAAAAAAGAGCTCTAGTGCTTGAGCCAACACCCACCATTAGGACTTACAAAAGCCTGGGTACTGACAGCCAATTTTTTATCTTTTTTTCCAATACACATTTACTGGTACCTTCTTGGCTTACCTAGCACTAAATATTAGAAATGATTAAAACACACACACATACATATGCACATGAGTGTACACATACATCACACCACTAGTGATAAGATATAAGGAAAGTGGCAATGGATTCTGATATTATATGTAAATTAACAAATTTTCATAAAAGAAATAACATTTGAGGTAGATCCTGTAGTTGACAACTGATAATTTTGTTACTTAGGAGAAAAGAATTACCAGTGACATTTAGACAAAAGGGAATCAATCATAAAACTCAAATCTTATGTTAGATATAAGGTAAGGAATAGGCCCATAGGAAAAAACCACATGTATAGAATACTCCTTTAATTTCAAGACACAACATTAGACATGTATTCTGTAGCTGACTAAGAAGTATTAAGACTCATTTCTAGGGTCAGCCATGATGTTACATACCTGTAATCCCAGTTGCTTGGGAGGCAGAGGGTACAAGAATCATAGCAAGGTCTACCCAAGTAAAGTTAGCAGGAGACCCTATCTGAAAAACGAACTAAAATCAAAAGGACTGCGGGCATAGGCAGCTCAAGCAGTATAGCACTTGACTAGGAAGTGCAAAGCCCTGAGTTCAATTCTTCAGTAACTCAGTATTGCAGAGAGAGAGAAAGAGAGGAAGAAAACTTCATTTCTACAGCACTTACTTACACAAATACTTTGTATTTTTATAATAAAGTTGTAATTTTATTCATGAAGTTGTAACATGAAAATTTAGAAATAATGATAGGGAAATGCTATCTGATAAACAGGGCCTTGGCTGTTTGTCCCAACAATCAAGAAACAAAACCAAAAAAACTCTTAGCACCACTCCATTACCCTCTGAAAAACAAAAAAAAGTAACCAAAAAATGAGAGATTAAGAAAAACGCTTGATTTTACAAAACAGAAAACCCAAGTCTGTACAATCATGTTGATATGCATGATATAAAGACACAGTAACAGAGCAAGAGCCTCAGTTTTACCATTTAGAATAGGAGGGGCTTGAAAAAAAATCTCTCCCAGTTTTTATTCTAAAAAGTGGCCACCAAGAATCTTCTAGAGCTAGAAGAAAGGATTTAGTAGTTTATAGATTAAGGTGAAACAATTTTTTAAGACCTTTGGGAATAAAAAAAATTTAAAGTTCCATTTCTTTCTTTCCCTAATAATTTTACAATGTTTGCCCATTCATTCATATTCTTAAATAAACAATTCCTAAACTCTTATTTAGAAATGTTTTAAATGCATGGTAATATGTCTAACAATGCAGGAAGTTAGTTAAGTGAAATGCTGTTCTTTACTCACCATTATCTGGCCCTTGAAATTTCATGGAATAAAGCTTAACTGGTTGATTGAATGCCACAGTAATAAGGAGCTGTGGGGAAAATAGTTTCATTATAAAAGGGAACTGAATAAACAAAATGCCTAAGTAAAATTAAAATAACAGACAGAAAAAACCTAGTTCATTTAGAACAAATGCAATATGGAAAATCAGCAAGTTGAAAGTAATGTGATTACACTGACATTTGAGAAATACCACCATCAATTATTCATGTATAAGAATGGCAAAAAAACTTAAATGGGGTAAATCTGCTAAAAATTATACATAAAGCCTAAGATCTTATGACCTATAAACTTGCAAACAACCTCTTTTCTAACAAATAAAACAAAATTCCCAAATTAAAATTTATTCTGTAAATTTTAGCATATATGCTTTTTGAGGAGTTTTGTAAAGTATTTATGCACATCATTTAATAATTTGGAGGCAAAGTGCAAATTCTGCAGAGATTAGCCCTCACATGAACTGTGGTTCAGAACTCCAAAGAGTTAAGACTCTTGGGACTGGGGATGTAGCTGGACATGCTTAGTTGTATGAGGCCCAGCATCCAAAAAAAAAGAAAAAAGAAAAAAAGAAAAAATCCAGTAACTCCAAACCTCCATCCTAAACTTCCTTAACTGTGAGGGAACTGGTACACAAAACACTGACTTGAATGCCTATCTCTCATAGGAGCACTGAGTCATTTATTCAACTTTCTTTCCAGTGTTTGTTGTTAAGCACTGATGCTTCTACCTTGGAAGAAAGATTTTTCCCTAGCAGGAGGATTTCAAGGGGGCTATAGACAGTCCTGTTGATGATATACATCATCACAATTAATAAGGAACACAATGTGAATGATACTCTCAAAGCTCTAGTTAGAGGAAAGGTAAGGTTTAGGCTTATGATTTCAGAATCATGGTGTTCTAAGAATATAACTAGGGTAGTTCCTTTAGTCACACCACTAGTTTTTTATACTTGATCCATAACAGTGTGAGAAAATAGTAGCCATGACAAGTATAGGGAACTGCACTAGAGGTGAAGAGCAGGGGATGAGACTAGAAAGCCCCAAACAGATCAAGTCAGTAAGACATCTTTAAGTCAGTGAGGAATCATTTAACTCTCTTAAGAAAGAGAAACATGAAGATTTATACTTTAGAATAATAATTTTTGTGACCATGTAGAAGATAAAGTAAAATGGGGAAAAACCAGAGACAATGGAGTAGAAAGCAAATTCAGGGAAATAACAACCACATGAAGATAAAGGTGGCTTAATCCAGGCAGTTAAACCGTCTTTGACAAAGGCAGTGTGGGGAAGTATAGGAAAAATGATACAAGTTTTTAACTAGGAGCGAAAAGTTAGCCACATAAAGTAGTAGTCATCTAATTAGTCTCTGTTCCTCAGACACAAACTCATCTGAACATGAAAAACATACAGAACAGATCAGGAATGAACAAAAGGACCAAACGATGAGGATAGCCCAACTCAACTGTGGGACCAATCCAAGAGTTCTGCAGTTTTTCTTACTCCACTTGGCAGTAAACATAGAACAAACAAATGAGGTGGGTCTGGATAGTCAAAGAACAGGAGTCAAAGATATTAAAGGCTATAAAAAAAAAAAAGAGATAGGAAGAACTGATCATCTGGGAGACATAATCCATGAGATGGGAACATGACAAAGAAACAAGAGAGGCATAAATAATGAAATTCCTAACAACCTTTACTTAGGCATTCAGTTACCTGTTCATCACAGTCAGATTCCAAGAAGGTCATGTCTTTTCGTAAACAGTTGTCAAACCCATGCTCATCACTTTCATTAAGGCATTCACAACCAGCTTTGTTAATAAAAGGCATTAAATCCATCTGAAAAAAATTAAATGAAGACCTCAAGTAAAAACAATTGGGTTTGTATTAAAAAGTTAAAAAATTTAAACATCTGATTCTCTTTTTAAGGCAATTTTTAAAATAGTTACTAAAACTTTCGTAACAGTCCTTTCATTTGAGTTTCTCATTGAGATCTACCACTATTAAATTTAAATCTAGATTTAGCCTATTACAAACTTAAGTTTTTAGCACTAAGATTAGAAAATGTTAACAACCTTATTTAGTAACTGTTTTATAGGGAAATAATGCAAATTAAAATGTCTGTAAGAACCAAAGAAAGCTTATCTCCTTATTCCAGTGGCCCTGAACTCTTTAAACCTATACCACAATGAGGTTAAATTTAAGATGAGAGTAGCAAATAAGGACTTAAGTCTTTTTATTATGGGAAAATTTAAATATACACAAGTAGAATAATACAACAAACTCCATGTATCCACCACCTCCAGCTTATGACCACTCTTGTTTGACATCTATCCCACCCTTACATCTTACACCCACTCTCATTTATTTTGAAGCAAATCTTAAAACATCTTATAATTTCATTCATGAACATTTCAATGTGTATTTCTAAGAGGCAAGTACTTTTTTTAAAAAAACAAACCATTCACATCCTTACTAGCATTATAACTAAACTAATAACTTAGTATCAAACATCAGTGCTCAGATTTTCTCAACTGCCTCATAAATGTTTTACAATAGAATTAGTCAACTGACAATACAGATCCCCAAAAAAAGTATAAGCATGGTTTTTGGTTAATGTCTCTTAAATCTTTTAACCTACAGTCATTTAGCCTATAGATTGCTTACTACTATGGATTTTGCTGGTTGCTTCCTTGTGGTGTCAATTAGCATATTCTTGCTTCCTGCATACTGGATTGACAAATATTTCCAAACTTTCAACACAATATCAAAGAATTGTGGTAGCAGTGACCACACTTATCTTTTTTTCCTCACTCTAGTGGGAATGCCTCTAGCTTTTCTCCATTAAGATTTTATTCAATACTTTAAGAATAAGCAGGTTACTGAATTTTGAGTGCCTTTTTTGCATATTTGGAGAGTATGATTTTTTTCCCTTCGCTCTATTAACATGACAGATTATATAAACATTAGTTGCATGTTTGAAATAAACCAAATTTTGCTTACAATGGTATTTTTTATTCTACTACTAGACTGTTAGATTTTGTTTACTAATATTTAAGATTTTAAAAACAATATTCATAATTAAAACTGCTGTGGCTTTTATAGCACATATTTGCTAGATTCTAGGATGTCATACATACTTCAAAAAGAAATTTACAAGTTCTATTTGTGGTTAAGTAGTTATGGAAATACTATGTTGCCTGATTTTTAAAGCTTTAGCAACATTTACTTTTGAAGTAATATGGGCCTGTATGGAAGAGCTGTTTTACTATTTCCTTCTCTTTCTCTCTAAAGTGACTGGTCTACTTAGATGTCCTGCTTTTACTGATTTTGGTAAGCTGTATCTTTCTAGAAAAGTATTCATTTTATTTATTAAACAAAGACTTTTTAAAGTTTACCAAGTATTATAGATTATCAGTTGCTAGTTTACCTTTCTATCATGAAAGATCTACTAATTTTTTAATCCATATATTACTGTATGTATGTAGTTCTGAAAGACTGAAAACTTTACACATCAAATAAGTATCAAAATAGTAATAATCCATTAGTACAGATACCCAACTATTCATGGAATAGCCTAAATTCTTTCAAAACCAAAATGCTAAATTAAATGCTGTACTCAGAATGACACACTACAGCCAACTGAAAAAGATGATGAGGGGAGAAAAGGAAGGCTATGGAGCAAAATTCTGCTATAGTAGAATTGTTCTAAACTTCATTAGTATTTGTGTTTAAATAAAAAGTTTTGGCAAAACCTTTTAAATGCTTATTTCTTCCTTAAGTATCTATGAGCAACTTCAATGCTGCAACTAGGATTAAGATCTCAGTTGTGGAGCAACACTGCACTCACACTTCTAATACCTTAAGAATGAAAATTAAACCAAATTGATGGATTCTTTGCAATGACTTTGATTTTGAGTTATTGTGGGGCGCACACAAAAAACCAATTACGTTTAAACTGCTGCATTAATATGCAACACTGTCAAACATTTTCCTAATAATTTCCTCATTTCTACCTGTGTGTAAGGAGTTTTACAGAACATGGGTTCCTGTGAAAAACTTTAAAATCTAACCTAAGAATGAATCCTACCTTCAATGGAATAAAGTCTCAGAACAGCAGAACCTCAGTTTCGGGATCAAGACTAAAACCAAAAGCGAGGGTGCTGACCGTGAAATGACAACGTATTATTAGACTCCCATTAGCTTGGCTATAGAAAACTACTGACATGTAGGTCATGAGAGTAACAGTTGCCCAAGCCATTTTTCAGGAACTTGGAAGCAACTTTTGTCAAACTAGTTGGAACCACTGAACCTTCACCTGGGACCAGGAAAACTTCTGATGGATCATGCTCCCTCCTCCATTTTACGAACAGGTGCCCTATAAAAAGCCACCAAGGTTGACTATGTGTGAGCAGACCACCAGTTACTTCACTATTCCTCCACTAATCATAGTTCCCTATGGTGGAGACCTGCTTCTTCTTCTTCTTCTTAATCATTTTTACATTTACTCACATGTGTATACACTATTTGGGCCACCTTGCCTACGCTCCCACACCCCCCACCTTGGGCAGAACCTGTTCACCCTCTTGTTCTCCAACTTTGTTGAAGAAAACACGTAAGAGATAACAAGAAAGATGTACCGTTTTTGCTAGTTTGAGATAAAGATAGCTATACAGAGAGATTCCTAGCACTGTTTCCATGTACTTGAGATTGCAACCCACATTGGTTCATCTCTGCCAGACCTCTTCACTAGTCCCCTTCCCATAGTGACCTCTGACCGTTTAAGATTACTTTATTCACTCCTCCAGAGTGAGTACATCAACCACATTCAAGTTTTAGGTTTCCTCCCCGTTCCCTATCCTCCCATCCGCGTTCTCCCCTTAGTGTGTGACCCATGTCCAATAATATTACTGCATTTGTTTTAGGCCTATAATCCACATGAGGGAGTACATGTGATTTTTGGCCTTCTGAGCCTGGCTAACTTTGCTTAAGATGATGTCTTCCAGTTCCATCCATTTACCTGCAAATGGAAAAATTTCACTTTTTGTGGCTGAATAAAATTCCTTTGTATACAAATACCAAATTTTCTTGATCCATTCATCAGCTGTGGGGTATCTTGGCTGTTTCCATAGCCTGGCTTTTAGTGCTGCAATAAACATGGGTGTCAGATGCCTTTGTAATAATCTGAGTCACATTCCCTCGGGTATATCCCTAGAAGTGGTATTGATGATTCATATGGCAGATCTATGTTTAGTTTTTTAAGATGCCTCCATATTGTTTTCCATAACGGTTGTACTAGCTTACATTCCACCAGCAGTATATGAAGGTTCCTTTTTCCCTACATTCTCACCAACATTTGTTGTTGGTGGTGTACTTATATAAGCTATTCTAACAGGAGGGAGGTAGAATCTTAGTGTGGTTTGGATTTGCATTTCCTTTATGGCCAGGGATGTGTTTTTTTGGCCATTTGGACTTCTTCCTTTGAAAAAGTTCTGTTTAGTTCAGTTGCCCACTTCTTTATTGGTTCACTGATTGCTGGGGAGTTTAGTTTTTTGGGTTCCCTGCATATGCTAGTTATCAGTCCCTTGTCTGATATATAGCTAGCAAATATTTTCTCCCACTTTTTGGGTGGTCTCTTTAGTTTAGAGACCATTTCTTTTGTTGTGCAGAAGCTTTTTAATTTCATGTAGTCCCATTTGTCCATCCTTTCTCTTAGTTGCTAGGCTGCTGGAGTTCTACTGAGGAAGTCCTTGCCTATACCTACTGTTTCCAGAGTATTCCCTGTTCTTTCCTGTACTAACTGCAAGGTTTTGCATTTGATATTAAGGTCCTTAATCCACTTTGAGTTGATACTAGTATAGGGTGATAGCAATGGATCTAGTGTCAGTGTTCTGCAGGCAGATAACCACTTTTCCCAGCAACTTTTGTTGAAGAGGTTGCCTTTTCTCCATCATGTGTTTTTTTGTCCCTTTGTCAAAAATAAGGTAGGCATTGTGTGGATTCATATACAGGTCCTCTATTTTTTTCCACTGGTCTTCATGTCTGTTTTTTCTGCCAGTACCATGCTGTTTTTATTGCTACAGCTCTGTAGTATAGTTTGAAGTTGGGTATCGTGATAACCTCCAGCATTGCTCTTTTTGTTCAGTATTGCCTTGGCTATTCACAGAGACCTGCTTCTTCATTGGAATACCTAAACCCTAATCCTTAGGAAGCAGATTTGAGAATAGCTCTCCTGTCTCCATGCTTAGTTGCCTTTCAAATAAAACTGTTTTCCTTTTGCAAAAGTTATCATTTCAGAGATTATAAGTATGGTGTGCAATAGGCAAAACGGGCCTGGTTCAATAATTAACAACTCCAACGTAAACAACATATTCAGTACCTCCTAGTTGAATGTTATAACTTCAAATTACAGCTCATTTTAAGTAAATACTAAATTTATGTCCCTAGCTTAAAATAATGTCATTATTACATTACAAATACTTCGAGACCCCACCTCCCCCACATACATAAAGAATCTTTCATGTTTACCTGATTATAGTTTCTCCTTACTCAGTATAAATTTAAAGGACTTACAGAAAGGACTTGGTTAGCTCCATGACATAGTTATGCTTTAATTTATCTGATATACATTCTTTAATGTTAGCTGAGCTAACACTTTTTTTAAAATTCATTCTTTGATCTGCCAATATAGTAACTTTTATAACCAGAAAAATTAAATATTTTTACTATGCAGAATTTGCCAGTTTGCATAGACAAATGTGCCACCACGATACTACTTCTGAGTTTTGTTTCATCCTAACTCTCTAACTCTCAAAGTCTGTAGAGATGCTACATTATAACTATTCATATTGTGTAACTTCTAAACATTATTTTATTCTTTAAGTTCTTCAGCCTTTAAGTTGCTTAAACTTTAAACTCTAAAAAAACACATGATATTAAAATTTGACTCCAAAACAAAATACTAGATGAAAACATATAAATAATGCTAGAAAAGAGAGATAAATTTAAAAAAATAGAGAAAGCTACACAAAGTGAAAACAAAAGGAGTGCGGCATGTAACGATCACACGTTAAAATTCCCAAGTCATGTCTGGCATGTGGTGCACACCTGTAAATCCTAGCTACCTGCAGGCAAAGATCAAGAAGATTACAGTTCAAAAAATGATTCTGAATTAAAAGTTAGCAAAACACCTATCTGAATAAGTAAGCCCGGCATAGATGCATATCTGTAATCCTCGCTATACCATAAGCAAAGGGAACAGGACCCTAGTTCAAGGCTGGCCCACAGCAAAACTCTATATAAAAAATAGCTAAAGCAAAAAATGGCTAGAGGAGAGGCTAAAGTGGTAAATGGCCTTCCCATCAAGTTCAAGGAAAGCACTACTAAAAAAATAAGTAAAATAAAGTTCACTGGAGAACATCATTCTGAGTGAGGTTAGCCTGGCCCAAAAGACCAAAAATCGTATGTTCTCCCTCATATGCGGACATTAGATCAAGGGCAAACACAACAAGGGGACTGGACTTTGAGCACATGATAAAAGCGAGAACGTACATGGGAGGTGTGAGGATAGGTAAGACACCTAAAAAATTAGCTAGCATTTGTTGCCCTCAACACAGAGAAACTAAAGCAGATACCTTAAAAGCAACTGAGGTCAATAGGAGAAGGGGACCAGGAACTAGAGAAAAGGTTAGATCAAAAAGAATTAACCTAGAGGTAACGCACACGCACAGGAAATTAATGCGAGTCAACTTCCTGTATAGCTATCCTTATCTCAACTAGCAAAAATCCTTGTTCCTTCCTATTATTGCTTATACTCTCTCTTCAACAAAATTAGAGATAAGGGCAAAATAGTTTCTGCCAGGTATCAAGGGGGTTGGGGGGAGAGAGAGGGGGTGGAGTGGGTTGTAAGGGTGGGGGTGGGGGCAGGGGGGAGAAATGACCCAAGCATTGTATGCACATATGAATAATAAAACAATAAAAATTTTTTTAAAAATTTAAAAATATATAAATAAAGTTCACAAGTCATTTTACATAATCATCAAAAAGTAGAGCATTTTTCAATGCATATTTCTTCACTATTTGGGGAATTGTAAATAAGTTTTAGAATATGGCTATTTTAACAGTTCAAGAAAGTAGATTAAAAAACAAGTGACAAAACCCCAGTTCCGCGAAAAAAAAAAAAAAAATATATATATATATATATTAAAATTAAAAAAAAATAAGTGGCAAAGAAATTTAGCAGGAGAAACTTAGTACTATATGTATATACATAAATGTCAGTGAAACTCACTGTACACATATTAAAAACTAATAAATTTGTATTACAAATAAAAATTTTTTAAGAAAGAAATTTAGGAAGAAGTGGTTTATGATGTAAGCTTAAGGTTAATAGATACAGATGAAACTCAAAAGTCAACTTCAGTTTGAAAGTTCTTATTTGTAAGTATTCCAAATTAGTAAAAGATAAAACACATCATAGTTAATTTCATCTCAATGATGCAATAACAAATGTAAGCTACTGAATCATGACTTCACTTTTCTGTCTACATACATAGCCTTTTGGAATATCCGTGTCCTCATTGCTTCCAGGGTCATTTTCTAAGTGCTGCTTGATTTTTTCTTCTAATCCCACAGCATCTGCTCCTTGATATTGATCAATTCTCACTTTGTTTCGAAAAAACAAAAATGTAGGTGTTGCCGATATATTGTTGGTGGCAGCTGTTCCCTAGAATTGGCAAATTAAACAGTGTTTATGAATTAAATCTTAAACCGCTTTGAACATTCACTCTATGTCTTTATGGAAGTTTTAGATCATAAGCATAAACTAAAAACATGCAGAATAATGTTTTCCTAACTTATTTCAGAAAAAGCAGACTTATTCCTAGAAGTTCTCATTAGGGCATAGCTACATCATCCTTACACTTACCCACAATAAAGAACAGCCCCATTCTTTATTAAACACTTTATCCAATAGATCAGGCTTCTCATAATTACATAGTATGTATTTCTCAAAAGGAGCAATCAAAAAGAGTATTGATAAGTTAACATTAAACCATTGTTGCTAGGAAAAAGCACACATGTGAAAAGCAAACTAACCTACCCATAAAAAAGAAGCAATATTTTGTGCACTCAACCCTTACCCAATTTCTACTTTTATGGAAATTACTTTTTAAAAATTTTTTATTATTCATTTATTCACATGTGCATACACTGTTTTGGTTATTTCTCCCCCCTGCCTCCTTCCCCCACTTTCTCCCCCCCTCATTTCACAGAAATGACTTCTAATCTCTCATCAAATACACTGTGCAACAACTATCTTTCTAAACTGTGCCCTAGCTCCACCAATTTTATACTGAGTGGAACTTAATTAATAACAGCCATTATGTATTATAATCCAAACTTTTCATAACAAGTTTTAAAAAAAGAAAAACCCAGAATATGCAGCTCAAACAGTAGAATGCCTGCTTTGCAAACATGAAGCTGAGTTAAACCTTAGTTCCACCAAAAACAAAAACTCAGTAATGCAAATCTGTCACCTTACATATTCAAAGACTATGAAGAGGTACTGCTATATCATTTGAAGAAAAACAAAAAAAAAGCGCAGATAATCTATGAATGTTTTCCCTAAGCCTCAGAAGCGAAAAAGAAACCATGACTGATCTATTAAAACAATGTTATCCAAAATAAATATAATGCATGACACAATTTACAAGTTATGCATACAAACTGAAAATTGCTAATATCCACAATAAAAAAGTAAAACCAGGTAAAAATCAATACAAGTAATATATTTAGTGAATCCAATGTAAGCATTTTTGGCATAATCAAAAAGATCATGAAATATATTATTTCATAAATCTCCAAAATCTACTGTGTATCTTACCCTTTTTCAAGCATCTCAATTTGGACTTGCTATATTTCAAATGCTCAAAAACAACATGTAGCTAGTGGCTACCACATACAGCACAACTACAGAGGAAAGCACTTTCAGACTAGAAACACTGAACTGTGTACTCAAAATAAGGGCAATAATGCAGCCTATAAACCTGTTGCATAAGTAAATGAGACATAATTGGATAATGTAGGGCTTACACCAAATCCCAAACTACTATCTACAAAACAGTATTTATTCTAAAATTTTTCCCCATTTACAAATGCGGCAAAAACCAAAGTTATAACAAGCAAATATTAAGCCTCAGGCACAATTAAAAAAAAAAGTTATAGCACTTTCTTATTCAGAGCTAAAATATTATATTTAGTGTATGAAGGAATCATCTTTATTTCTATATAATGCCAATACAGCTATTCCACTAAGTCAACAAGGCAAACTGTAAATGTGCAAACGATAAACAAAGAAATATAAAACAGAGAATTGCCAGATGACCTTTGCTTTAACAATACTGTATTAATTTCACAGCAGAAAAGCATTTATATAAATCTGAAATAGTAACATGCTACCTTTCTTAACTAATATAGCCCAAATGACATTCGTAGTAATCATAGCATTCTCCTACCTCCAAGGAATAAGTACTATGTATATAAAGAGATAAATAATAGGTGACATTAATGTTGGATTTCAGATTGTTTCAAAAGTAAAAGAAAAAAAGGATTCTTCTTCCTTACCTGACACTGATGTACGTCTACTTCCAAGAAAACAGCCTGTGGATATTTATTACTCATAGAACTGAATGCTGGGGCAATCCTTAGACATGGTCCACACCTGTGACAAGAGGAGAAGAGACATTTAATAAAATAACATCAAAGACTATACTAATTTACACTTTAAAGCAGTTGTCAATTAAAACAAAGTAGCTGAGCACTGGGTTACACCTATAATTCTAGCTACTTGGGAGGCTGAGATCAGGAGGATAATCGTTCAAGGCCAGCAAATAGTTCACGAGACCCCATCTCCAAAATAACCAGAGCAAAAAATGGACTGGAGGGGTGGCTCAAGCAGTAGAGCACCTGCTGTGCAAGTACAAATCCCCGAGTTCAAAACCCATCCCACCAAATAAATAAACAGATAAAATAATAATAAACTGACACTGTTAGCATTAGACTCTCTAGTCTTTTCACATCAGATATTTATATATGCTTGTATTAATACCAGATTTTCTTAATGAGTATAGATAAGTCTCAGTTCTAATACTGTTCAGTGTTCCAGCTTTTTTCTCATGGATGGAAACTAATGGGAAAAAAATGGAGGGAAATGTTTATGAATTAGAGAAAACAGTGTTGTCAAGATATCAATTCTTGATTTGATTACAGTTAATGTAAAATTCCAAATTTAACAAATTTAAATTATAAAATTTATAAATACCAAAGATATCTCAAGCCATTTTGAGGTTCAGATCTGAAGAAATTTTATTACCAAATATTAAGAACTACTATAAAGCTTTACTAATTAAAAGTACTGGCATAGGTTGAGCAACACTAATTTGAAAAACCTAACTCCAAAATGTTCCTAAGTCTGCAAAATTGAAGCATTATATCAGCATTCAAAAAGCTTTGCAATTTGGAATATTTTGGATTTCAGAGTTTCAGGTTAGGGATACTCAACTAGTAAAGTCTAGGCAAATAATAGATAAAGGGACACTCAATCTGTATGAACTGACTCATGTAGAAAGAATGGTGGCCAAAGCTGGGCGCCAGTGGCTCATGCCTATAATCCTAGCTACTTAGGAGAAAGAGATCAGGAGGATAGCAGTTAGAAGCCAGCCCTAGGCAAAAAGATAGACCCTATCTCAAAAAAAAAAACAAAAAAAACCAAAAAAACAAAACAAAAACCCTTTGTAAAAAAGGGCTGGTGGAGTAGCTCAAGATGTAGGTCCTAAATTCAAACCCTAGTACCGAAAAACAAAAAAAAATGACCAGATGTATCCTAAGTACAACAACCTGATTTATGAAAAAGCTGACACAGTGGTACAGTGGAAAAATAGTAGTCTTTTCAATAAACAGTGCTGGATAAGTGAATATTCACAAAAGAAAAAAAATGAATCTTGACCTCCCCCCCCAACTACAGACCCAAGAAAACAATTGCAAAATAGACTGTAAATTTAAATGTAAACAGTAAAGAAAGGATAAGGATTTTAGGACAAATACAGAGAATACTGTATCTCTAATTTTGGAATATGCAAAGATTTATTACACAGAACACAAAATTGCTAAACAAAAGGAAAGGACTGTTGACATTTACTTGATAAACTGGAAGAAATCAAGATTAAAACCTTTTATTCATCAAAAAGTGCCACTAGAAGCACAGAGCAGTGGGAGGCAGAGATTGAAAGGACTGTGGTTCTAAGCCAGGCAGGGCAAAAAGTTTATGAGACCCCCTTTTCAACCAAAGGCTGGTCGCCATGACACACACCTGTCATTTGAGGAAGCACAAATAGGATTTGGGTACAGGCTGGCCTCAGCGAAAAGCAAGATATTATCTCAAAAATAACCAATGCAAAAAGGGCTGGTGGAGTGTCTCAACTGGTAGAGCACCTGACTAGCATGCTGGACGCCGTGAGTATGCCCCCTCCCTTTAAAAAAAGATGCCATTAGAATAATGAAAAGCAATTCACAGACAGGGAAAATATTTATAGAACATATCACAGAATGAATTTACCTCTAATATGTAAACACTTACAATTCACTAAGAACAAGACTAACACCCTAAAGAAAAAAACGGGTAAACTCTTGAAACTCTTGAACTTGACAAGTAAGTTATTCAAACAGTCAATAAAGATAAAGAAAAATGTGTTAAACTTCATTAGTCGGTAGAAAATCCAGGAAAATGCAAATTAAAACCACCTTCACCAAAACAGATTAAACAAGTAGTCAAGTACTAAGAATTTGGAGTGACTGAACTTGCATATACTGTTTGTGGCAGTACATATTGGAGTAACTATTTGGAGGGGTACAATATCTACTAAAGCTAGTAGACATATACCAACCTATGACCATTCTAGAAGTATACAGCCAATAGAAATGTTCACTTTAAGGCATATGAAAAATATTAATGATAGCAATTATTCCTAACAGGAAAAAACCATGAAACTACTAAGTTTTATCAACAATAGGATGGTTAAGTTAATTATTGTTGTTCATGTAATAGAATGACATAGAATGAAAATAACTGATGTCAAATCTCAAGCAAAAACACAGATGAATCTAACCTTCCCCCCAAAAATGAGGGAGAGCTCAAAAAACTAAGCCTCCCAAAAATAAATGACCCAATGAATAAATGGACAAAAGAAATGAACAGAGCTTTTTCAAAGGAAGAAAAGTCCAATGGCTAAAAAACATATGAAGAAATGCTCAACATCCATGGCCATAAAGGAAATGTAAATCCAAACCACACTAAGATTCTACCTCACTCCTGTTAGAATGAAGAACATAAACAACAAATGTTGATGAGGATGTGGGGAAAAAGGAACCCTCATACACTGCTGGTAGGAATGTAAATTAGTACAACCACTATGGAAAACAGTATGGAGGCTCCTCAAAAAACTAAAAATAGAACTACTATATGATCCAGAAACTCCACTCCTAGGGATATACCTGAAGGAATATAAGTCAGGTTACAACAAAGGCACCTGCACACCCATGTTTATTACATCATTATTCACAATAACTAAGCTATAGAAACAGCCAAGATGCTCCAATGAATGGATTAAGAAAATGTGGTATTTATATACAATGGAATTTTATTCAGTCACAAAGAAGAATGAAATTTTGTCATTTTCAGGTAAAGAGATGGAACTAAAGAACATCATTTTAAGGGAAGTTAGCCAGGTGCAGAAGGCAAAAGCTGCAAGTTTTCTCTCATGCGTGGACTACAGACCTAATACAAATACAGCAATACTATGAGAAACGGATCATGCTACAGGAGGTCACAGATGAGAGGGGGAGGGTACAAGATGGAAGTTAAGAAGGTGAGTATGATTGATGTACTCTCTATACAAGAATGAATACAGAATCCTTACATTAGTTCAAACCACTAAAAGAAAGGGACTAAGGTAAAAGAAGAAAAATAGAGATGAACGAAATCAGGCTATAATACATATAAACATGGAATTACCACAGGAAACTCCCTGTGTAGCTATCTAAACAACCAAAAATGTAATTTTTCTTCTTCTTCTCTTTTATACAATCGGAGGTGGAACAGGTCCTGCTGGATTATAGAGGGCTGGTACCAATGGGAAGGGGAGAGGGGGCGAAATGATGAAGAAGGGTGACTATGGTACAAATACTGTGTACACATGTATGTAAATGTAAAAATGATAAACTATTCCAAAAATGGGGATAAAGGACAATGGTAGAGGGAGGGTGAATTCAAGTACGATATATTTGATATATTGTAAGAGCTTCTGTAAATGCCACAATGTACCCCCACCCAGCACAATAAAAAGAGTATATTCTGTGAATCTCATTTAAATACAGTTCAAATCAAGAAAAACAAATGGTGTTATCAGAACAATGATGCCATCGTGAGATTTACAGGCAGGAAGGAGACTTCTGAAAGCTACTAATGTTTTGTCTGGAAGGTGATTACACAGTTGTGTTCAGTTTGTGAAAATTCACTGGATAACGCATTTATAATTCTGCACAATGCATGTCATATCTCAATAAAAGTTCAGAAAAATGAGAAAAATCTTGACTTTAGCAGACAGTAATGCTAGGAAAAGCAAGGTCTAAAGCTCAAAATGAAAACAAATGTTTAGCCTCAAGTTGTAACCAATTCTCCATTCTTAACATTTTTTAAACATTTTTATTGCATATGTTAGTTGTACAGGGAGTTTCATTGTGACATTTCCACATTTCATTCTTAACATTTTAATCAGCGTTTTTGTCCTGTGTCTCCCTGAAACCTCACATAAAGAAGCTAAGAAAATATGTATTAAATTCTTAAAATATTAAATGTAGTGCATCTGAAAGCTATGGCTCAGAAACCCATTTACTAAGAAATTGTGCAACTAAAACTAGTATGTTTTGAACTTTATACACGACAATATAAATTGGTACATCTCTTTTAAGAGCCACTGATTAGTTCATATCTATCCATTTTCAATGAACTCAACTCAAAACCCAACAATTCCACTTCTTTTAGTTATCCTATTTTAACACAATTTATTCCATTTCACAATCAAAGGTATAAAGAAGTTAAATGCGACATGTTTGTAACAGTAAAAATTAGAAAGAATCTAAATGGTAATCAATAGAAAAATTGACAATATAATCTTACCTGCATTTAAGTGTCACAAGTGACACAGGTATTTCTGCTATTATGCAATGTACCAATTCCTGAAAACTGATCTTCTGCACTAAATTAGAGGTTTTATGAGAAAAATAAGCTCAAGGCAAATCACTTGAAACTGTGTAACTAGATCACTAAGAAAAACAGTAGCAACTAAAACTCAGGAAATAAGCTATCCCAGCAGGTGGCTCAAACCTGGAGGCTGCCTTAGGGGATGTTTAAAATGAACAAAAACAGCCAAGTGGAAATGATACTTACAGGTGTTGTGACAGTGCAGATGAAGTGGAGATCTGAGCCACAGAGGCTGCCATTAAAGTAGGGACAGGAAGAAACGCAGCCCTGGGGAACAAGTGCTAGGTGCAGGCACTCATATTTAATTTTATTAACTTACACTTTCTTAAGATAAACCTGAAAGGGAAACTGCCTGTGTGACTGAGGGCTCATCTCCATCCAGAGTAAAGTTTTATTTCTATTTTGCTCTTCCCTATCTAGGAAAAGCCTCATATAAACAAATACAACCTCCATAGATGACACCACTTTTCTATTATCAATCATGCATGAGCTAAATGATGTTAAACACTGCTGGTTTCTGAACAGACTTTACCAAAACAATGTCACTATGCAAGTAACTTTTTCCTTTCGAGATTTTAACCTGATTTAGGTCCTTTGTTTAATTTTAGTAAGCTATCATGGATTGGAACTTTAGTCAAAAATAAAGTCAGAGTACAGCAATACAAATGTGTGTAATGGTACAGATATATACAGCAGTATACTTTCTTACTACAGTTATTCAAATAAACTGATTCATTACTTTAAGTGAGATGTTTGTCTTTCATAACATGAGCATCCAAGAGTAAATGGGCTGGAAAGGGGCTCAAGTGGTAGAGCACCTGCCTAGCAAGCATGGAGCCCTGAATTCAAACCCCAGTACAGGCAAAAAAAAAAAAAAGGCATTTCTTTAAAAAGCTGGCAGAATGGCTCAAGTGGTAGAGTGCTTTTCTAGCAAGCTTAAGGCCCTGAATTCAAATCCCAGTGCTGCAAAAAAAAAAAAAAAAAAAAAAGGCAGAAAAAACCTGTAGCCAGGTACCAGTGGCTCATGTCTGTGATCCTAAAGTTACTCAGGAGGCAGAGATCAGGAGAATCACGGTTTGAAGCTCACCCAGGCAAATAGTCCGAGAGACTCTATCTCAAAAACACCCATCACAAAAAAGGGCTGGTGTAGTGGCTCAAGTTCAAACCCCAGTGCCCCTTCCCCTCTCCCCCCAAAAAAGTAAATAAATTTCAGAGCTAGGGATATAGCAAGGTGGTACAGGGCTTAGCATGCACAAGGCCCTGGGTTCAATTTGGG
Organism: Castor canadensis; assembly: GCF_047511655.1. Classification (NCBI taxonomy): domain Eukaryota; kingdom Metazoa; phylum Chordata; class Mammalia; order Rodentia; family Castoridae; genus Castor; species Castor canadensis. The sequence goes on along the minus strand of NC_133389.1, from coordinate 20,591,415 downwards.
TTCACCAAAAAAAAAATACACAATTTTCCATTATTAGCTGAGATCATGAACAAGCCACCTAATTTTTCTGTATAAAGACTAGATTTTTCAAAACCTCTCCCAGCTCTAAAATATTAATGACACAGTATGTCTTAAATTTCAGAATTATATTTTGTTGCAAAAGGGTCCAGAGACAGTCTCGTCAAGTTTTAAAAAAACTTAAGTTATTTTTCTAACCTCTTCTCTAACTGAATGTTTGTTTATTCCAATATATAAAATGGATATGTAAGAAGGATGTTAAGCTGTATTTTCTAAAAGAAAAAGAATACAGTAAACAAATCTCTAGCTTTCTACAATACCTAAAGAATCAAATCCACAAAACTAAAAATTTTAAATTGGCATAAGCTAACACAATTACCTTGTAAGAACTAAAGACCGCAAGTTATCACAGTAGCAGAGCCACTTGCATTTCTAAATCTAATCCAAGATCAGCTGTCTCTGAAAGCGCTATTAACAAAAAAATTATTTTATAGCCATAATATAAAATAAATTTTATTTCATGAACTTGCTAACTGTACTTCACAAGTTACTACAGGAGTCAGCGACCTATCTTTTGAGCAGTTACAACATATTACACAATTCACAAAACCTTTAAAGTCTTACTACCTCACTTAAGCTTTACAGCTCCCAAGAACAATGAAATACTGAGCTAGAATTTGATTCTAAACCCCAGCTCTTAACCACCACTCCAAAACCCCAAAACAACCTACAATGTCTTTTGTTGCTTTCATTTCTAAATTAATTGCCAAAGTCAAACGATTTACATAGCTCTTGAAAGAAAGCTACAGACTACAGCACTATGTGATTCCATTTTTATAAAGTTTAAATTCATGCAAAACTAATCTGTAGTGTTAGAACTCAAGAGAAACATTTTGGGGTTCTGGTAATGATCTATTTCCTGATCTAAGTGTTGGTTAGACAGCTGTGATCACTTGGAAAATTTGTCAAGCCATATCTTTACAAATTTGGATACATTTTTCTAAATGTTATGCTTTGAAAATAGTTTACTTTTTCAATTAGATAAAAACCCTTCAATTAAGAAGTTTACTCCAAGGCTTCAATATGGCATAGTCTTTCAGCTCCCTAATGTCATCTCTCTGATTCCTACAGACTACTGGGCTTGCTAACTTTGTATTTCAGTAGACTACCTCCAGTCTTCACCAATTTTGCAATATGTAGTTAATATATATAATTAATTAGTTTTGAACAGGTACCATATCCACTAGAACTCAACATCCTCATACACACTGACATCCTTCTTGACAGGGAACAGTGATGTCTAACCAATTACAAACCAAGACCTGCTTCAGGAAAACTGAGTATATGTTAAACCTTGTCTGCAAAAATGATACAGTGAGGTTTACTGCAATGACAAAAAGGTCATACAGTCTCTATTTCAAGACAAAAATCATTCCTAACATTTAGTGGAGAAAATGTATATTCTTTTAACAGTCTACCCATAAACTGAAACAACAAAACTGGCACTACTTAAATGTATGCAGGAATAGTTACAAAGTAACAATTTGGAGATACTTGTTTCAAAAGTCTTACCAGAATATATAATTCACACAGGTATCATTTCTCACTCTCTTAACAATACAGACAAGTTACATTTTATTCCCATCTGACAAGTAGGGAAAAAGAGTATCAGGGAGTGAAATGAATTGTCTAAGGGTTTAAGATTAGTTTGTAGGTAGAGCTGAAGTTAAATCATTGAAGGTAATATGTACTGAAAAATGAATTAAAAGCAGAGTCTAAAAGAGATTCTACTATACCAATGTCCACAAAAGGGTTATTCACAATAGCTAAAGTCAAAGAGAACCCAAGTGCCTATCTAAACAGATAAATGGATAAACAAAACATGGTATATACATACATGGGAATACTTTATGAAACCATAAAAATGAAATTTAATACATGCTACAACATGGATAACCATAATTATACTAAGAGAAAATGAATACACATTATGATTTCACTCACCTGTGGTGCCTAAAAGTAGCAACTTCCTAGAGACAGAAAGCAGAATAGAGGCTACCAGGGGAGGGAGCAGTACTGTACTGTTTAGTGGAACATAGTTTTGCCCTTCTGGAGAAGTGCAGATGGGGAGTTATTGTTATTATTTAATGGATACAGAATTTTTGTTTTGGATGATGAAAAAGTTCTAGGAAACAATGGAGATGGTAGCACAACACTGGGAATGTACTTACTACCAATAAATTGTATGCTTTAAAATTGCTAAAAGGATGCTGTGTTGCTGTGACACACCTGAAATCCCAGCACTCATAGGCTGAAGCAGGAGGATTGCTAGTTTGAGGCCAGCCTGAACTACATAGCATGACCCTGTCTTTTTAAAAACAAAACAAAAAGCTAAAATGGTCAATTTTATGTTTTATATATATATATATATATATGAAGAAAACTAATGGACAGCTGCTGAAGACAGTTGACGAGAACAATCTACATATTATTTTACTGAAATTAGTTTAGAATGAGGGTGGGTAAAGCATGGTGGTGAGAATAAAGAACATATCTTGAAATAGGGTTGGAAAGGAAATTTAAAAAAATAGGTGCTGGAGAAAATTATGCTCTCAGTCTAAAACAGGACATTAACTTTGCTCTAACAAGATTTGTTTTATCTGACAGAAGCTGTTTGGGCATCTAATACTGACACAGGTGTACAAAAATCTGAGGTTATACTGACAATGAGTTCAAAGAGGAACACATTAATCGTCAACATGTTAAATGAACATTTAAGGTAAATACAAACCTTATTCGATTTTTAAATGTAACCTAAATATTTTTAAAACTAAAAATATTCTCTAATTTCAAACATTTGTCTTCAATTTTTACCAAAAAAGAAACTTTCATTCTACTAAAATATTTTTTGAATATAAATCACAGTTCTTGATCAAGCAATGTCTACAATTATGCTTAAATGACACCACACTGCTAACAGAAGTGTTTCCTTAGCAGCAGTGTTTCTCCACTTTTGTCACTCAGATAAATAAACATTTATTACCCGATCATTTCTCCCTCTGGTATGGTAAGGGGGAAAATACAATTGAGGGACAAAACCTATAAAATCTCCAAATGACCAGAATTAGAAAAATGAACCAAAAGTGAAATTCCTTGTTGAAATCATCTGTTCTCTTTTCTTCTGTACACTAGACATTCGACAAATGTATAGGCAATCCCCTATTAATAAGATTATGGACATTACAAAACTGTTAAAGCTGAGAAGACACAGAATTCTGACATTCCTTTAGCCATGTCTTAATATATACGAAATCACCTAGCCTCTTCAATTTAGTAAATGTTAAAGTCCACATGTCATATTAAATCCAATGTACTGTCCCTTTCTGTGCATATGGTCCAAAAATGTGTCCTAACTTGCTTTATCTCTATCTGCATCCCTCCATCCCCTAAAACTACTTAATCCTAGTGCTACCATATACTCGTTTACTGAACCATGTGCTAGCCACTATTACTTTTTGTGACATTCAAAATATTACCTTGTATTTATACAGTTCCTTGGACAAGAAAGCATATTACATGAAGTGATACCGCGAGTACACTGGTCCCAACTAGTTTATGTGCAAACACTGTCAAGAAGGTCAAAGTAGAGACTTCTAAACCTTCCATCTGAGATACAAGAGGGAAGATCTGTAAAGATTGGCTGAATCTTGGTGTCCTCAATGCCTAGTTCCAACATGTCAATCTCACACGAGGACTTTATCATACTCAATATAAGAAGCTCCGTGACTTATAAATTTTGTTGAGATTAACTAAAGACAGTTAACATCTTTCAAGATCCCCCACATCGTAAACCATGAAATCAAAAACGCAATTCTGGCCAAACCCAGACGTCTGACCTGCCTTGTCTACCTGTGATGTAGCCGAACTGTAATCCGCATGCACGGAGGAGTCTCAGTGACAACCAGAGGAGGGACAAAAACGTTACGAACATTATGAAGCATCTTGAGCCAACATTACCTTAATTCAAAATGCGCGAGCCGAGCCTCGGGTCCACCCTCTACTCAAGATTAGTTGAAAAGACCCATCTGAATCTTTCAAAGGATTTAGAGAGATGAAGGTGGCGAAGAGAACCGAAGGGTTTGGGAAATTAAGATTTCAGAGTTGCTAAACTGCAAGTGACAGCTGGCTCTTCTCAAAGCTAGGGGCCGGCGCAATGGTGCCGGCGGTGGGAAGCCGGCCGCCCCCGCCCCCACCCCCACCCCACCCCCACTCCACCCCCACCCCACCCCCACGCCGAGCAGGGAGCGTCAGGATTCAAACGCGGCAGGCACGGAGGTCCTGTGCCGGGAAAGGGTCAGGGGTCCTCCGTGCCCACCCCGGAACCCCAGCCCTCGTGCACAAACGGAGGCGCCCACCCGAGAGCTGAGGCCTAATCCCAGCGGCGGCCTGGGGCTGCGGCCTCCGCCCGACATTCCGGGGCACGGAGCACAGACGGCGAGGGAACTGGGACCCGGAAAGAGTGAAAAAAGCAAAGCTTGGACTGACAGAGAATAGCCCGTGGGCCCCGGACTCGGCCTCACCCTCGCATGGTGAACTTGACCACCGCGAGTCTGGAGCCCGCGCCGCTCAGCTCCGGCTGGAAATCCGGATCGCTTCCGACCGGCTTCACTCCCACCATTCTCACAGACAGCCCGGCAGGGCGGCCGCGACGCCTTCGGCTTCAAAACTGAAGGAGAAGAAAGCGCGGGAGTGGAAAAGGAGAGGCTTAAGGAAGGCCGAGGCCTGGACCGAAGAGGTGGCGACCGCGGACTCTTCTCCCGGGGATCACAGTGCCGAGTCACGCCAGGGAGCGGAGCGGCCGAGGGGGCGGGGCCCGGAGGGGGAAGGGAGAGGTGAAGCGAAGGAAGGCGTGCGGCGCCCAGCAGACACCGCGCGGCGGGGCCGGCGGCGCGTGCGCCTCTGACGCCATTTCTGCGCCGTCCGTTTTGGCTCGCACCGCCCAATCCGAAAACGCGAAGAGCGGCCGCACCCTTGACGTAGGAGCCGCACGCTAGCTGAGTGGCGCAGGCGGAGACGTGAAGCCACGCGCGCAGACGCGGACTATTTTTAGTTCTCCAGACTCGAGGCTTTTTACCGAGGATTTGGCCGGGGTGGGACGGCGAGAGGGGAAGCTTCACTTTTTCTGGGGCTCGTGGCCGCTGCGTAAGCTCCTAAGACTCCTTCGGGAACCAGTTTGCAAGTGGTCTAGTCCTGTACTCGAGATAGGCCACTACGGACAAAACACACGCATCAGTACTAGTTACGAATCTAATTACATACGGGCGCTCTCTGTAGACTCAAATGTGCGCCTAAGTTGGGCCCTAAAGGATGAACACACCATCCGTCCTCTTGGGTCTAGTGAGATGCCCGCAACAGTTAAAAATAACATTTTGACAGACGACAATGGAGGCAAATTGCATGGGAGGTGGAGCAGGGTAAATACTGGAGATGTAACCGCGGAATGCATTCTTGAAAGAAGGCGTTACATAGCAAGAGATAACAAATAGTCCAGGCAAAGAGACGAGCAGGTGCAAATACATTCAGTTTTCATGTGGTGTTAGCGCAGTGTAATGACTTTAATAGAAAAATGCTCAGAATTTCCCATAATGAATCTTTGTGGTTATCTTGTGGGCATGGGCAAGTCATTAGCCCCTGAATCTCAGTTTCCTTGTCTGTGAGAACTGTAACAATTCTACCCAGTTTCTAGAAAGGATTTTATAGTGAATCATGAATGTAAAGAACTAAAACACAAGATACTCAAACACTGCATACTCAGTGAAAAGAAAAGCACAGACTTGTAGTCAGCTACAGATGTCATAACAAAATACCACAGAATGGGTGGCTTAAGCAACAGAAATTTAGTTGTCACAATCTGGAGACTCAGAGTCCAAAATAAAGACACCGGCAGGGTTGGTTTCTCCTGAGGCTTTTACCTTTGACTTCTGTATGGCTCACATGGGCCTTGACTCTATGTGCAAGTATGCACACAATGCTCATCTCATTTTATAAAGACAATAGTTCTGTTAGTTTAGGGCCCCATCCTGATAACCTAATTTGACCTTAATGATCTCCTCTCAAAGGCTTAGTTCCAAACACAATACAGCCATATTGGTGTTCAAGGCTTAACCTAAGAATTTTGGAGAATCCAATTCAGTCTAGAACAAATATTTTATTATTGTTATTAACTGTTCTGCCAGTTTTGCCTAAGAAGCAGAAAGCATCTAAAATAAGGAAACTACAGAAGATACGAAGAGGGAAACAAGCTTATGAAAGCAAGGGAACAATCTACAGAGTCCTGAGAAGCAACCCGAAACGGGGCATTATAAAAGTTAGATCTTAAAGGCATTTTATTTTGCATGTATCCTTCCAGATGTACTCTCAACCTTTCTCCACCCTGCTACTCTGCTCTAGGAAGCTGATCTTTGTGGACTGCATCAGCAGGATCCTTTGATAGAGCTTCTCGTTGGAGATTGGATGGTGGAAGAGAATGAGATGCAGTGATTCAGCCCTCTTCAGGCTTACCACAGCTGGCTGTGTCACCGTGACCAGTGTCTATGGATCCTGTCATGCCATTAACCTTCTTTGGGTTCCTGTAGCCACGTCTTTTCTTGTCTCTTCATGCCAGGGACTATCAATGACTTCCAACTATTAGTAACACTAGGGTACTGAGAAGCCCTGATCTGGCCACCTGGCCTGCTGATGGCTAGTGCAGACCTAATTAGAAAAGAGAATCATGAATTGGACACCTCACAATAACAGCAGAGATTGGGCCACTATAATCCCAGGCTGGTACCCATAGGAAGCAGAGGTGCCTGGAAGCAATGATTTTGAGATGGATTTTCCATTCTTATAGAACCACCTCTAACCATCTGGCATTAACATAAATCAGCTAAACGGCAACACTCAGAGCTTTCACTCTTCCATTACCAAGATTGGTCCTTTGGTTTTAAAAAGAACTACCACGTTTCTTCTCCCTTATTCTTACCCTCACAGAGCCTGTTATGCAGTGGATCAGGTATCTTTCATTACAGGTTTGTTAACACTAATTTTCTAAATTCTCCTTAATTACCAATTTTGATATCTTTTACCCTTTGTGACTCTGTTATGTAAAAATTTTAAAATGGTAGGCACCATTTGGAGGCTGGAAGATTAAATAGCCATCTGCATATAAATATATGAGAGGTGCCAGCACAGAGGTCATAATTGGTACCATGAAAGTAGATGTATAAATCAGGAAATATACAGAAAAGCAGAGGATTACAATAGAAGGACAACCACAAACAAGGAGTAAAATGAGAAGAGTCAGCAGATAAAGAGAGAGGTGGGAGGAAAATCAGAAAACTCAAAAGGTCAAAGACCAAACGAATAAGATTGAGAAACACTTGAATAGTTCAGTGAATTAATAGAATCAGCTCAACAACAACCATGACAAATTCTTTGGGACCTGAATCCTCAGAAGTTAAAGATGATTATTATGCATTCCTGACTTTGAGAATGCACACTCTCACAACAATCCAGAGATGCAAGCAGAGTGAAGGTTATTATCCCTCCTTCAGTGATGAAAAGATTGACATTCAGATACCTGTGCAATGGATTCAGACATACAATTAAATAGCTGCATAGCCCTATCTGGGTTGCACTAGGTATTATATAGAAACTTATTATCTATGTGTATGGAAATCTTTAGCAGATGTTACACCTAGGTGGTGCATTTTTAGGTGACTTTCTCTTACCTGTAATTTCTAAGTGTCTTCAATAATTACAAATTATATATATATATGTATAATAACAAAAGATTGAAGGCACAATCATTTTTATAATAATAAAAGAAACAAAATCCTTCACACTTATTGGGCCCCCTGTGTGGTTTAAATGTTTAATTTCTCTAAACATAAAAAATTATGTTTAAAATAAATTTTTGGTGGGTATAATTTTCCCAAAAGATTTTTTTGTTGAACTTCACATAAGTCATACTGAAAATATAACTTCCTGGGTTTTCTGTGAAATTGTGAAGAAAACCTGGCTGACTAAAAACTATCTGCAAGGATGAATTGTGCTTATTCTTAAACAGACGCAGAACACTCTAATTCCTGAGTAATACATTCTGAGATACCAGATAGACTGCACACACACACACTGACTCCTCCCCATTCCTTACTTGTGGGTCTTAAATGCCACGTTTCCCACGGAATTTAGGCTCAGCCTCAGAATCCACTCCATTGTACTTACTACCAGAGTCAAACTTACTTGCCGTTCCCACACTTTACTGTGACTATCATATCCTGAAATTCATAGTCCTCTCACTGTGGTGGGTTCTTTAAAATATAGGTTCCCAGTTTCATACCTAGAAATTCTAATTCAGAACAAATGAAGCCTGACCTGGGACTCTATATTTTAACAAGCACACAGTGTAATTCTGGTACAAAGAGTCCATATTTTCATTATGTGAGAATAACTTCTTTTATCATATACATAACATTTATACTGTTCTTAATATGTACAAGGTATTGTGATAGTTCTTTGAAACACCCCTCTTGCTGGGGCATGTGAGGAAAGATAATTTCTACAAAGACTAATAGTATGAGTTAAAATAACAGACATAATAAAAGTATAGATAACATACCATACCAGCTCAGAAAAAAGCGAGGCAATTCCCTGCTGGGACAAGCAGAGAAAGCTTTATGAAGGGACATATTCTCATAGGTCATATAAACATAGCAAAGAAATACATAAACTTACCTTCACACAAGGGACTCCTGACTGTCAACTCATCAAGGAAATAATTTGCTTCAGACTCATTCATTCTTATCAGGTCCAACCAGTCACTAGAGAAAGACCTTCAGTCATGGCTCAGTCCTATCATGGGTTCACTTTGGTAATTTAGCAAGTAGCGTGCTAAAAATATGTCATACATGTCTATCTTTCCAATAGTCCTTTGCACATAGTAGGTACAAAAATAAATATTGGTTGAATAAATGAATGATGGAGGAAGCATAATAAGTAACAATATCAGTCCACAAAATAAGGTGTCCAAGAAGTGTTACTTTGTTTTCTATAACTCAATTTTTCTTTGACTAAATCCCCACTCTCTTGCTACATTAGAGCAAATGGACTGCAGAATCTTTAGGATCACTGTCTCCTCCTATAGCACACTAAAGAAGTTCACTGACATTTCGAAGAGTCATTGGGAGTATTTCTCAGACCTGTAAAAATATGTTTTTTCTCCTGAAATTTGTATCTGAGGTTCAGAAATCCATTAAATTGCCTCGAGTTTCTATTAAGAAGACCAGAGGTTTAGAAATATATTTCAGAACATCTCTGCCTCTGAAAAAAAAGTGCTTTGTTTTTTTTTTTTTTTCAGTACTGGGGTTTGAATTCAGGGCCCACATCTTAAGCCACTCCACCAGCCCTTTTTTGTGAGGAGTTTTTTTTTCAAGATAGGATCTTGTGAACTATTTGCCTGGGCTGGCTTTGGCACAAGCCTCCTGATCTCTGCCTCTTGAGTAGCTAGGATTACAGGTGTGAGACACCAGTGCCTGGCAAAAAATGCATATTTTATTTATTTCAGGTTTTTGAGATTTGTCTTAGCTAGTTATGGCTATTATAACAGAATATCATAGACTCAGTGGTTGAAAAACAAACATTTGATTTTCAAAGTTCTGGGGGTTGTAAAGTCCAAGATCAGGGTGCTGGCAAATCCAGTATTTGGTGAGGGGTTTCTTGTTGATTTGCAGAAGGCTGTGTTTTCTTTGTATCCTTCCATGGTGAAGAGAGGGAGGAGAGGCAAGCTCCCTCTTGTCTTTCTTCTGTCTTTTCTAATCCCATCACAAATCTAATCCCATTCACACTCATGGCCTGATTACCTCACAAAACCTCATCTCCAAATACCATCACATTGGGAATTGGGGTTTCAACTTATGAATTTTGGGAGGACACAACCATCAACCATTCAGTCCATAGCATTGTTGAAACTAACTCTCTTATTTTTGACAGCTCTGGGATTTGAACTCAGGGCCTCATGCTTGCTAAGCAGGTATTCTACCACTTGAGCCACTCTGCCAACTGGAAAGTAACTCTTTAGAAGTAAAAAACTGCACCAACAACCTGTGTTTTCACTTAATCACTTGCTGTACAATGGTTCTTTTTATTGGTGGTGGTGTTTTTAGCTAGAAAGAAGAGGCAAGGTAAAAAAGCAATAAAAGTCTCTCTTATTTTTTTTTTTTGAGACAGGTTCTAGTTATATATCCCAGGCTGGTCTTAACTTGGAATCCTCTTCCTTCAGCCTCCTGAGTGCAGGGATTACAGGTGTGAACCACCATACCCAGCCATCATAACACTGTTACTAGGGGCTTTCAGTGTATTCAAATCCCTCTCTCAAACTTTCCCTTGAGCAAATACACACACACAACATGTATACCACATGTATACCACATGTATACCCTCATTTGATCCATTCCTTAGTAGCAGATCTCTGAATATTCTACAACTCGGGTCAAGTACGAAAGAAATTCAACAAAAGTAAAATGTATCTCGATAACTTCTATATTGTAAGGAAATGGTTATTTATACAATGTTAAAAACAGTATTTCCTACCCAAATCCATAATATTATTATTGGGAAGGAAATAGGAAGTTCATACCTATAGAAACTGGAAGAAAGTTCCATAGTAAACCACTCGCTACAATGCATCTGTCTCTCACCAGACTGTTAGCAACGTAACCATAAGAAACATGTCTTTGCATTTTCTGCAAGCTCAGACCTGCATAGAAAGTAATACCTGTGGGTTTTGAATAAGTAATTCATTCTACCTTTATGAATTAAACAAAATAAAGTACTATTTCATGAAGATGGAAGTTAAGAAACTCATTGCCACTGTCCATCTTACCTCAGTTTATTGTGGCACAAATATTAACCATCATACAACTTCGTCCATAAGTATCTCAGCCTTCGTGTCTAGAAAATATGGACTCATTAAAAAATCACAACCAGTAGGGTGTGGTGGTGCATGCCTGTAATGCCAGCACTTGGGAGGCTGAGGCAGGAAGATCTCAAGCTTCAGACCAGTCTGGGTCATAGCATGATCTTGTCTCAAAGAAAATCATAATCAAAATACCACTACCACATCTACAATGTTAGCACAGTTTCCTTTATATAATTAAATATTAACTCAGTGTTAAAAATTTCCCATGCTCCCTTAATTTATTTTACAACTTATTTGAGTCAGTATCAAAATATATGTATTTTGATACATATACATATCAAAGTACATATATGTGTATCAAAGTATACCTATTATTTTGCTGATGGCTCTTAAATATCTCTTTTATCGAAGATTTTAAAAACATTCGTTTCTTCTTTTCAAATCTCTGAAAAACTGAAAGTGAAAGAAAGTTGTAAAAGGAAGTTCATGCAGCAAAGACTGTATGTTAAGATTGTGCTGAGGAGCATACTGGGTTCTCAGGAAAGATGATGCTGAAATGCAGCAAGGAGTTCAAGAGGTTTATTGGGGTATGAGAACTGTGAGAGAAAAAGGAAGGAAGGAGGATTGAGCAGAGAGGGTAAATGCCAATCCTACAATGTTTCTATTAACCCAAGAGGGAGCTCCAGGGCAAAGACTGCCTGTAAAAAAGATTCCCTGGGGGTGGGAGTAGGGGCAGAAAGTGCTAAGCCTTAATACAACTCCCTTGCTACTTTTTGACTGGAGGTCTCCCCAGGAACAGTGTGTCTTTGACTACCTTCACATTGGTCAATTATTTGTTAGGGGTTGCACCAAAAATGGTGTAATGTCAGTTTGAAAGCTGAGGCAATCTGAAGAAGCTAACAGCAAGAACAGGAAGCAAAGCCCTTCTTCTTGCAGCTGGGAAGTGGCCCTTTCTTGGAAGGGAATCTGGACATCTTTATGTCTCCCACATTCCACTGTCTGTACTACATGGATTTCCTTTTCACATAGATTTTTTTTGGGAGCAACTCTTCTACGGTTTTAGTGGTCCTCTTTGCCATATGGGAACCTTGGAAGACAGAGGTTGGTAGGACAGTCTACACCCTGCGACTGCAGTTGGTGATGGGCCTACAATTAGCACTTATCACCTACTTTAGACTATACTGTGATATCCTTCTGTTGATTGTGCAATCTTGGTGAGAAATTTCCACATTCTTATTTGTGAGGACCTTTAGCATCTCCAATCTTAGTGCCTTCCCTTGAAGGCCTGGAATATTAAGTAGCTAGATATACTTTTAGAAAAAAGCATCCCGTTACATGGAAAGACATGGTTTGCTTTGGTGGAAGTCATTAGACAGGAAAAATAGAGAAGTTGCACCCATGGATTTTCATGTCTTGTGGAAAAGTGAAAAGGGAAGCTCTTAATTACAGAAGGGAGTTTTCATTACACAAACATACAAAGAACGTTTATTAAGCTACTTTACTGTACCATGAAAAAGTGTGAGGAATCTTACTGCCAATGTGAAGCTCCAAACTGACATTACTTTTAGGGGACTAGGTAGTACTAAGGAAAGGACATTATTAGAAAATGGAGGGCACTGTGGAGAACACCAAACCAAGATTACAATCTGGACGAGGAAGAAAAATAACTGCACACATGAAATGACCAGAAAATGATAGGAATAATGAGATCATTTTTAGACTGTTGGACCATGTGATCATATTTTTTTTTGCAATTTGTAAATGGAGGAACAAGTTTATTTGTCTTTTGGACAGCTTTTGGAACTTAAGAAGTCTAGAAAGTATTGGTGTGTTGTACAGTAATTTGCTACTACATTTTCTAAAGTCCAAGTGGTACTTACAGTTTTTAATGTCTACAGACTGAGAAAGCCTTGTCCTTTACCTCTGGGTTCCATTTATGATTCTATTGTGGTGACAACTAATATATTTTTGGTTACAGCAATGACAACAACATTTCATTTGTCTTCTTGCCTCCTTGTATCTTCCACCTAATTTACATGGTACATTGCTGCCAAATTAATATTCATGGATGATTTACATCAAGGAACCCCCAAATGAGTCACACCCTAGTATTGTCCTCTCTTCTTGTGTACAGGTGAAAAATGTTACTTCTTTACTATTAGAATTTGGCAAAAGCAATGGTCTTCCAACTTTATTTAGGTTCCTACCTACGTCCTGTATCTATATCCATATCTGTATCTATGTCTGTATGATTCCATCTTTCTTGCATTCAGTAGAAATATTCTTTGCTATCTTTGAAGAAGTAGGCTGCCATGTTGAGGGACAGCCTTTGATAAGGCTCACGTAGTAATAACCTGTGGGTGGCCTCTAGGCGCTGATGGCTACTTCCATCTGACAGCCAGTAGGAAGCCAGATCTCTTAGTCACAGAGCTCAAGGAGCTGAAAAAGTGAGACGGCCTGAGTTTCCAAGGAGATTCTTCTCTAGTCAAGCCTCCAGATGAGGCTGCAGTCTGGCCAACACTTTAGCTAGAGCCTTGTGAGAGCATAAGGACAGTAGTCAGCTGAGAGGACCTGAACTCCTTCCCTTGGAAACCAAGGCAATAAGTCCATGTTGTTTTAAGCCACTAAGATTGTGGTAATTTGTTATAAAGCCGTTAAAAAAAAAAAAAAGCAATATAACATTGAAAAGCACCAATGTATTTATTGGTCAAAAATCTTGATTGTTTTTATTGTTTTGGAATAAAGTCAAAAAGTTTATATGGACATTGAAAGACTCTTATCATCTGACCTTATTCTATTTTATTTTTTATTACTAGGTTTGAGACCAATCTGACAAGGTCTCTACTAACCCAAAAGAGAGCTCCAAGGCAAAGATGGCCTATTAGAGGAGTCTCCCACAGGGCAGAACTGGCTAGGCCCTAATAGCATCTTTTCCCATTATATCTACTTCATCCCCTGTACTTCCCTCCACATTTAACTTCCTATTTATTACATAAAGCCATGTTTTATATTTCAGTATTGGTGATAAAGTTGTTTTCTATCCCCAGTTCTTTCTGCTCAAATCCTACCCCTTTTTCTGAGACCTCCATAAAATCTAACATTATACTTCTTTATTCCCACCAGGAAGTAATTCTCTTTTCTCCCCCACTCCTTATTTATGCATTTCTCATACTGCACTGTACTACTCCTTACATATTGTGATGGACATATGTCATTCATTGAAGCTGCCCAGCATCCACCATACTTCCAAATATTTAGGGAGTTCTCTACATCCTGAATCTCAGAAGGAAGCAGAACCTGCTTTCCTCCAAAGAAGCTGAATAAGTCAGATTCTTATTTTCTCAGTTTTACTTTCAGTTAAGGGTCAGAAAATATATGTAGAATTAATTTTTCTGGTTATTTAATTATTCCATGATTTTTGTATAATGCTTTTGGAAGAGCAGAATAAAGTATTTATTTAAATAAATATATTCAGAACCATACAGCTTACTGAAGATACAGATTTTTCATGGTTATATGTAAAATGTGAGTTTGTATATAAATGTGTAAGTTTTTCCTGGAACAGAAAAATTTTAGCCATTTTAGTTATTAATATTTGAATATTTTCCTGGTGCTAGTGGCTCACACCTGTAACCCTAGCTACTTGGGAGGCAGGGATTAGGAGGGTCATAGTTCAAAGCCAGCCTGGGTGAATAGTTCACAAGACCCTATCTTGAAAATACCCAACATAAAAAAGACCGGTGAGTGGCTCAAGTGGTAGAGTGATTGCCCCAAGGCCCTGAGTTCAAATCCCAGTATTGTCAAAAACATTTTTTTGAATATTTATTTTAGCCACATAGCTCAGGTGGTTTCAAAAACATATGAACTTTGGCAGTAAGTTTTGTAAACTTCATCTAGAGACCAGAGTGTTAATCTTCTGAAAGCTTCTCATTAATCTTCCTACTAACCTTCTCATTCTTAAGAAGGCATCTGAAACTCTAAACTAAATATTCAACTAGTATTGGTTGAATAAAAGGTTATTTATCTTTAGGAAAGGTATCTTATAGATGTCTTTCACCATCCAAACAAGTTTTAACATAGTCTAAGATTATCCTGTGTAAGATTAAACACTGTGTTTCTTGTATTTCCAAAAAGGTCCTATAACATGTAACGAGAGAGAGTGTATTGAAGCTAGCTGGCAGAGGAATTCAATTAATTAACATTTTTCCCTTTCCACTCTGTGATTGCAAGGCAGTTAGTCAAAAATAGAAGAACATAGTAGAATTCCAATTTTCGGTACAAGACAACTTCAGAATTACTGATTTTCAAGTATTCTATTGACTTCTCTGGTGAACATTATGGTTTAGTTTTTCTCATCATGATCACAGCAGAGGTGTGAAACAGCTTATAAGAAACAACACCCTACACCTAAAGTACAGTGCATTAGTTGTAGGATGAATAGCCTAAAGATGAAACATGAGGCATGTCATCCAGGACACCGATGGGTTTCTATTGTGTTTCTGGGAGAAGTGGTTTACACTGGGGAAAGGAGAGGGAAGGTTTGCCATTAGCAGGAATAACAAACTTTTGATAGGAAGCCTTTTGGCTAAACCAAAACCTCAAAATGCTTGTTGAATTAGTGAGAAAATAACCCTATCTGGAAAAGCTGTTTCTGCTCTGCTCTGGTCTCTTAATCCGCTCCAGGCCCAATTTTCACTATGATTTTGCTACTTAACGTGTGTTCCCAGGACCAACAGGAACAGGAATGATCTGGAGAATCTCAGTACCAACTATTTGCTGGGGCTGGCTTCAAGCCACGACCCTCCTGATGTCTGCCTTCCGAGTAGTAGGATTACAGGCGTGAGCCACGGCGCCCGGCTAACAGCAGTGACCATTAGCAACACCTTCCCTCTTGGCTCCTCATTCATCCATTAAAACAATGTTTGCGAGGAAGATGGACAAACAGTAAGTCACTAGCATTTCTTGAGCTCGTTTAATTTGCTAGACTTATCGAGATTATCCTAATTTGTAAACGGAGAAACAAAGCGAGAATGGAGAGAAGCAACACGCCCAAATGACACTAACAATGTGCAGCGGCTGAGGTGAGATCCGAACCCACGTCTCTCATGCAGTTCCCGCTCCACCACTCTTTGCTGCCCACGTGGAGAACGTGTATTCATTCCCTATACTCTACAGAAGCGTTGCACGAGGCCAGAGTTCCTTCTCTCTCTGGTCCTCTGCATCGTGGGCTACAGCTAAATTCCGAGTTGAGAAGGAAACACCATTTTCCAGTCTCTCGGAGCGAGTCTAGGGGTAGAAGCGTAAACTTTCAACACCTTTGCTCCAGGGAAGACTTAGATTGGCCAGTTACATCCTTCTGTGCATCTTGGTTGTCCCAACATGGGAATCAGGGACGAGAAGAGAGCCCAGAGCCAGCCTTCCCATAACCATAATGGCGGCAGCAGACTCCTTGCCCGTAGTTGACGCCCTCTCAGCCCTTCGGTCTCCATGGTAACAAGGCCGTCTCCTTCAGTGCCGGCTTAGGCACGGCGTTCTGGGAAATGGTGAGTACTTTCCTCCCCCTCACTTTTGCGACAGTTGCAGCGAAAGTCACGGCAGTTGAGGCTGGTGTCAGCTGATTTACGGCGGCGGCGGCGGCCGCACTCTGCAACCTCGGTGGGGAGAGGGCGCTGGGAAGGGCTTGAGGTCCCCAAGGTTTTCCCACCCGGATTTTCGCACCCCACATCCTCCTTAGATACTCCTTCGCCTTATTTTCCTTTGCTGGCGCGCCCAGGGCTGGTTTGACGGACACCATCACTGCATGAGATGAACCTGTGACAGGTAAGAGGGCTTTTAAGTCTTTCCCTGGGGAAACCCCAGCGCGCGCTGAGTCTGCATTGTGGAGGGCAGGGGTCGAAGGTCAGGGGTCACAAGCCTGCCCCAGCTTGGGGCGGTGTCAGCTATCAGATCACTGCTGCTGGAAGTTGTGTCTTGAGCTTCTCCTTCGGGTTCAGGCCCACCGCCAGGTGTCTCATCAGAGTGGCGGGGTCCCGCCAGGGAGGTCTTTGGGGACCTTTGCGAGGTGAGTGGCATTTACGTATTGTGACAGTGGCCTTGTTCTGCAAGGGAGACTACCTTGCCACCTGGACCATCTAAACGGGATGGGATGATTAGTGCTAGTCATGGGTGGCTATTACAGTGCTTCTGGGTCATGTGTAATGTATGTGGTCTGCCCTTCTCTGTTGGTACTGTTTAGTTTGCCTCTGCCCAGGGTGCTGCGACGTCTGTTAGAGTTTCGTCCTTGAGCTGCCACTTGCCTGTTCCCATCTCTTTGCCCTCGGACTTGGTCTGAGAGTATACCTGCTACTTCACTTACTAATGGGTCCCAGCCTTCAAAACTATGTTAGGAGTTGGGGCTACCCTGCATTTGGTTAAAAATGGCATCTTATGTTTTTGACTCACTTGCTAGTCTGTTTTTCAGGTCCTATGCAGAATTAGCTGGTTCTTACATATTTGAAACTATGGTGGCTTCAGTTGCATCACAGGCTGCATTGGTGTCGTGATGCTGCTGATTTTAGGGTTTAGTCAGTGGCAGCTACAGATTTCTTACACTTTAACATTTGCTGTAGGACAACAAAGGCAAACTATAGCTCTTTCCCATGTTTATTTCTTAGGATTCTATGGCAAGATTGCAAGAGCGCCTGTCGGATGAAAGACATTGAGTTTTTGACATTTTGTTACATAAAAATTCTAGTTTGCATCTGCTTCTTTATAAGCAAACTTGTGACTGTGTGGAGGTGGATGGTAGTTGAAATATGAAAATAATGTGTTGAAATGTCTTTATTATTATGGAGAGTGAAACTGCCTTGATTGCATCCAAAGTAGCAGATTAAGTTGGGAACATGTACCAGTATAAATAGAGAACGCCTCATTGTTAAAGTCAATTACAGATTATGGGAGAGAAATTAATTTGTTTAAATACTTATTTAAAAATTCTCCAGAGCCCCACATAACAGGAAAATTAGAGCATACACATTTATTTTTTCTTATTGCTACCTATAGCTATATTTAAAAAGACGAATGATTGGATAAATCACTTTGAATACTTTGAATATTACCATGGGAACTTAAATTTTGGAATAGTGAGCCTTGAATTGAACAGTTAACTTTTATCTTGGATATAAGTTCTGTTTTGAAGTTAAGGGAAGTGGGGTGGGTTCTCCATGTAACAAGGTTAGCATTGAGAACTTTAAAAGTAGTGAAATGTTTTTGTGCCTACCTCATGAGAAGGGTTGGATAACATTTAGCTTTAGTGGTGTGCTGTGTGTTGGAAGTGAGACCTTAAGTTTGTTTTGGACTTCAGGTGCCAAGGATTAAGTTAATCTTACTCAGTCCAGTGATAATCATCAGGCTATTCAAGCCTCTCTCCCACTTTCCATTCATTGTTTTCGTTTCTGAATCCCACTTCATTTTCTTACTCATCAACCCAGCACATCCATACTAATATGTGTGATGTGCATCCTGTTTGTGTTATTAAATGTGCATTGCTTTTGGTGCCTACAGTTTAATTTACAGAGGTGCTGGCATATTGCATTGAATGTTTTTCTTTTCCTGCTGTATTTTGAAGATGTATTTGTCTTGTCCATTGCTTCTAGCTGCTGCACAGTATTGTAGAATGTACACCTACTTTAGTTCATCTGTCTACAGTTTGTGGATCTCCAAATTATCTTCATTTTCCTACCATTAGAGATAATACTGTGAAACGTTTTAGACTTCTGTGAGATGTATTTAGGAATATAATTTGTGGTTATACAATATTCATTTATTTTACTGAAGCTTTGTTAGATTGTGCTCTGAAACAAGTTCCAATGTATCATTGTATTACCACCAATGCTTGGCATTATTCAGTGCCCTAATTTTTCCAGACTAATAAATACAAAGTAAAATGCCATCTTAAATTTCACTATTAATAACAACTTTGAACATTTCCTCATAAGCATTTTATTTTGGGGGGTTCTTCCTTTTGTAAAATTCCTGTTCATTCCTTTACCCATTTTCATTTTGTAGTTTCAGTCTCTAGTCTGTTTTCTGTTGCTAATATAATTCCACAGATTGGGCAAGTTTTAATGTGAACCTTATTTGGGCTCACAGTTCTAGAGGTCCAAGTTCCAGGGGCCACGTCTGGTGATAACCATCCTACCGGCTGTGTCCTGAAGCAGTGCAGGGCATCACATGGCCAGAGACAGGAAGTGCGTGCACGAGTCTATGTGTGTATGTATATTTGTGTATCCTCTGGTCTTTCTTCCTCTTCTATAAAAACACATGTGTTCAGTCACAGGGACTTCATTCTGATGACTATATTTAAATCCTAATCACTTCCTAAAGTTCCAACTCTAGACACTAGAGTGAGGTTAAATTTCCACTCCTTTAATACTTCACTTCACAATAGGGATTAAATTTTAACGCATGTCCCCTTAGTGGACATATTAAAGGTCCATATCATAGCATGGACCTTTCTTGTTGATTTGTAGAAGTTTTTGTATTTTCTAGATATTAGTCCTTTAAGTATTACAAGTCTGTCATTTTTGCTGGTAACCCTTTTCATAATATCCAGATATCTTCATTTTGACATTATGGTGTTTTATTTTTTTTTGTCCTGTGGTTTGTATTTTGGAGATTTTGTTTTAGAAGTCCTTCCTCAATTCCATGTCACAAAGTTACTCCTCTTGAGTTATATATTACTAACTTTATAGTTTTCATTTAAACTTAAAAATCTTTAATATATCTAGTTTGATTTTTTATATGTCACAAGTTTGTGATCCAGTTCCTTTTCCATATAATATGGCAATTTTCCTATAACATCATTTTTTGCTTTTCCCACAGACAGTGGTGCCATGCTTATTGTATGTTAAATTCTTGTATATGCTGTTGTACCAATTATTTTTCTCATAGTGTGACAAGATACCTGACAGAAAGAACTTAAGGAAGGAACTGTTTATTTTGCTCATGGTTTCAGAGAGTTCAGTCCATAGTTGCTTGGCCTTGTACACTTGGGCAGAACAGGGGAGAGCATGGTGCAGACTGTTATTCCTGGCGGGCAGGAATCAGAAAAAAGGGGCATAAAGGAAGAGGCCAGGGTAAGATATCTGAGGACATGCCCACCCCAGTGACTACTTCTTCTAACTAGGCTGACCTTCCACTTTTCATCACTTCCCGGTAATGCCATCATGGTATGAATCTCTCCAGGGAATTAACCCGCTGATTAGGTCAGGGGCCTCAGGATCTAATTGCTTCTTGAAACACTCATAGACATACTCAGAGGTGAACTTTACTAATCTCCTAGACATTTCTCTCTCTCTCTCTCTCTCTCTCTTTCTCTCTCTCTCTGTGGTATTGGGGTTTGAGCTCGGGGCTTGCTAGGGAGGTGCTCTGTAGCTTTAGCCACGTCTTTAGTCCTTTAACTGTGGTTACTTTGGAGATATGGCCTTGCTTTTTGCCCAGGCAGGCCTGGACCTCCACCCTCCTATTTTAGACCTCCCACTATAGCTGGAATGACAGGTGTTTGCCACCAAGCCCAGTTTCTTTTTTTCCCTTTGATATGGGGGCGGGTGGGGGTGGTCTCATGGTCTTTTTTTTTTTTTTTTGCCTGAGCTAGCCTGGAACTGCAATCTTACTGATCTCAGCCTCCCATGTAGCTTGGGATGACAGGTGTACACCACTGCCTCCAGCTCTTGGTCGAGATGGAGTCTCAAGAAGTATTTACTTGGACTGGCCTCTAACCATTATCCTCTGAATTTCAGTTTCCCAAGTAGCTAGGATTATAGGTGTTAGCCACTGGCAGCTGGCTCCTAGGCATTTTTAATCCAGTCAAGTTGACGGTCAAAACTAACCATCAAACCTCTGAATACTGGGTTGGTCTTGTTCCTTTGGTTTATCTGCTCCTATTCTGATAACATGCTTGTTGTGTTTTTATAGTATAATAATCCTACGTATTTATTTTGATTTAGTTTTAGTTTGGTATAATTATGGATTCACAGGTGGTTTCAAAGATAGTCGGGAGGTCTGGTTTCCTCTAATGGTTACATTTGTTACAGCTTCTCTCAGTTTTCCTAAATGGTTTCATTTTATATGACTATAGGTATAATATTAAAACCAAGAAATTGACATTGTACAATGCCTGTGCCATTTTAATTGTGTAGGTTTTTATAGGCTTTGCTGCAGTCACAGTAGAGAACTACTCCATTACTCCAAAGATCTACTTCATGCTACCCTTTTCTAGTCACACCAACTGCTCTTCCCTCTAACATCTCTAACTTCTGGTAACTGCTAATGAGCTTTCTATCTGTAATTTTTATTACAGGAATGCTGTATAAGTGCAATCTTTTCTCATTGAGATTCATCCAAATGGTTGAATAAGATAATTCTTGAAATTCACCCACATTGTTGCATATATCAATGGTACATTCTTTTAAGTTGTTGAGTAGTGTTCTATGGTGCATACCACAGTTTAACCATTCACCTGGACATTTGGGCTGTTTGTAGTTTTTGGCTGTTATAATAAAGATGTTGTGAACATTCTTGCACAGTTTTTTTATAGGAATATAAATTTTCATTTTTTCTGAGATAAATGCCCAGGAATGTGATTGATGGATGGTATGGTAAGTATACATTTAGTTTTTGAAGAATATGTTAGTGTTTTCCAGTGACTGACCAAACCATTATACATTCTTACCAGCAATGCATAAAAGATTTTGTTTCTCTGCATTCCTACCAGCATTTGCCCTTGTCTGTTTTTTCAAATGTTAGCTATTGTATTAGATATATAATTATCTCATTATTTTCTTAGTGTAACATAAATCTTAAAATAATTTTTATGCTTGTGGAGTTAGACCTGGAACTATGAAATAAATGCCTCTATTCCTGGGTTTATCCATTACATCTCAATGTGATCTTTTTAAAAAAATTTGTTGGAACAGGTAAGCTGAGTGATTAGAGTATGAAGCTAATGAGGTTTGTAGGTTTCATTCCCATTTGCTCATTTAATAGTAATACTTTATAAAGAAGTAGTGGTCTCACATATGGGCATACCACTGATCATGGGCTGAGTGAACTGAGCATGGATAGCTAAGCGAAATTCTCTCATGAATGCTTACTCTTCATGTGCCCATGTACACGTACTGTACTGTAATGCTAACTTAGAATTTGAATTCCACATATAAGGTTCATTTTTCTTGATCTATATGTGATACTTAAAGCTACTTGGATTAATACAGAAGATTTTGTTGGAAGGAGAAAACTACATCATGATTGCATTGAGAAAGTCCTTAAGAGAGTCTGAGTGGAGTTTTTATTTCCTCCTACTGAAAAACATATATTGTTAGCTATTTTAAATAAAATTAGACATCTTTTACAAAATGTGTTGGTGCTGTTTGATGAAATTACAGCTTTTTTTGGGCTGCATGATGCTTGGGTTAGTGGGAGCCATAAAATAATGGAACAATAAAATAAAATGTTAGTGCACTGGTCAGTTCAGGGCAGAGAAAATTTCTGAAGTGCTAAGGGAGGGGTATCCTGTGGGTACTTTTTGTGTATAAAATTTCTAGAAATACATGACTTGTAAATCATTATCTTCCATTCAGCCTAGCACTTGTAATTTATGTCCCCTCAAGTTCACTGAAGATGTTTTACTAGGGTTTTATGGATATGTTATTTCTTTCTGAATGTTGATAGAATACGTCACTGGTAACAGGCTGATAGAGTGAGCCAGTTACCTTCTGTTCTTGGATTCAAGTTTATTTATTTGCCTTCCTTAAGGGCTCTTCCTTTTTCCAGCCATTTCAGATACAAACAAATAATATAAACCACCATTAGTGGGAGTGAAAAGTTCACATTAATGAGTTATCACTTTGTTTACTTTAAGAAACAGCTTTGTAATTCATTAGCAGTCCTTAATGAGTATAGTAGTGATTATGTCAGCTAATTTGCTTCCTAAGATATGTCTTATTGTGTTTCTATCACATATAGAATAAAAGAGGCAGGAAGATAGACAAAACTTGCAGCTGGGAAATAAGTAGTATGTTAATGGGGATTTGATTAAGGAGGCTTATATTAACTGATGACATTATTGTAAAAAATTAATTGATAGGAAATTCTTCTGCAAAATCCAGTGCATATAAAATTAGGACAGGATTTGCTTGATTAGGAGTGTAATTTGCTGATGGATGCAACTCTTTAAAAACCAAGACAAACATAGGCTATTAATTTGTTCATTTATTCAATAAGTATTTGAATGTCTCTTATGTGGCAGGAATTCTAGACACTGAGAATAGAGAACAAAACAAACACAGAATTTCACCTTTGTGGTGCTTGCTTGCATAATAGCAGGAGAGACAGATGATAAATATGTATGTTAAAGTATTTGTTTTAGGTGGTGAATTTAGCAATTTATCATGATCAGGGAAGGTCTCATCAAGAAGGACATATTTTACCAGGGAACTGAGGGAGGTAAAACAATGTGCCAAGAGAAATAAAGGGGATACTGTTTTGAAGTGAGATCTTGCTTGGTATCTTTGAGGAACAGGAAGAAATCAGAGCAGATGGAAGTGTAAGCAAGGGAGAGAGCAACTATCTTTCATGAAAGTTAGGCAGTTGTATGGTTGGCTTACTCAGCCTGAGACAAGAAGCCAGAGGAAGATTTTGAGATGTGATCACAGAATATTCTTTAAAAATAGCATCACTTCATAAACTGTGTCCAGATTATCATTGTGCAAGGATGGAAATGGAGACCAGTTAGAAGGCTACTGTGTTATCCCTGTTGGCTGGAGGTGCTCCTGATTTTGATCAGGGGAATTTGAAGTGATGGTATTGAAGAGTTGTTGGATTCTAGATATACTTTGAAGGTATAGTCAGTAGAGTTTGCTGAAGGATTGGGATGTGGAATTTGTGTGAGAGAGGAATTAAAGAGAATTCTATAATTTTGGCTTTGGAGCTATTAAGAATACAGATACCATTAACTGAGATGGGGAAGACTGTGTAAGGGTCAGGTTTGGAGAAGTACACCAGGGTCTCACTTTTGGACATACCAAGTTTCAGAAGCTTATTAGCCATACAAAGGAGATGTTGAGTAGGAATCTGGCCATATAAGCTATAAATGGGGGGAATTGTCAACACATTGATGTATTTAAGGCAGCACTTGAGATCCCTGAGGGAGTGTTGACACAGAAGAGAAATCCAAGGGATAATGGCTTTTTAATGGTTAAAATTTTTTTTAAAAAAGATGAAGAAAAGAAACTGAGGCTAGAGAAGAAGAAAGGTTAGGAAAGTATGCAGTCTTTGAGACCAAGTAAAAAGGTATTTGAAGGAGGGGTGTGAATTATGTCATATGCTGCTGGTATTGAAGTAAAGTGAGGATTAGGAGTTGACATTGTATTTAGCAATGGGGAGGTCATTGGTGATCTTGTCAGGAGCAGTTTGTGAGACAGGAAGATAACTTTTCTATAGTTTCTATTTTCTATGTCTTTATGGAAGAAGGTAAGGTTATAAATGAGAACACTCCAACTTGGAGAGGTTACTTATTTCCTCTAAGATTATAGGCAGTAAATGGGAGAGCTGCTTTCTTCCCTAGTCAGTGTGGCTCTCAACCCTCCACACTTACCCAACCTTTCTTCCTGATTTCAAGATTATTGCCACCACACTGGGAAAGCATGTTTATTTCTTCTTCTGGATAGTTTAATTCAATTTATGTATAATGAGAAATTTCAGGGCTCAGGTTAACAGTTTTGATGCCAATATGAGGGAAACAAAGTAGAAATGAATGGAGAAGCAGGTGGCAGGAGAAGGTTGAAGTTGGTTCTACCACATAGAATATATTTTCTCTAAAAAGTAAGGGATTGTGGACATAGTTTGCATTTAGCTTAATCAATAACTGCTGAAATTGATGCAGGTTGGTGATGGGTAGAGCATCAGTGAAAGAGCTCAAACTGCATCTCAATGACAGCTGCAGAAATTTAAAACAAGATTTATATGCATCAAGCCCTATGAGTCACTTTTAAAATTGTGATTTATTTTTGATCAGACAGCTCTGCAGTTCTTCAAAACCTGTAATTCATGTACTCAGGGCTGTTTTAGCTACAAGAAGTAAGTGTAGTCTCCTGTTACCATCTGCTCTTCCACATGTTCTTCTCAAACTGAACACTGAAACTTCATTTAACAAAGCAGTTGAAAGTGTCAGGTTCATTGAGAATATACTCATTGAGAATATATTTTTTTGCTACTCATATAAGGAGATACCTTGTCAGCAGCTTAAGTGTTAGAAGGTTGTGTCCCTCAGAACTCTGATATTCCAGAAACACTTTATTGTAAGGAAGCTGCTGAGTACAGTGATTTCCTCAGTGTTTTATGACCTCACTGTCTCCTTGCACTATGATAAACAGTCTTCATTATCTGCTGCTTTTTCTGTCTTCAATAAATTGGTGGCAAAGGCACAAGCAAAAAGAAAATTCATAATCTTATTGACCACTTCCTTTATCACTTGATACTGTGATCTTGACTTGGACACACTCTTTTGCCCAATGATATAGGAATGCTGTCAGAGCATTTGAGAATGCTCTGAGAATTTGGATAAGTCTTTGCAAACTTTTCTTCTTTCATTGCTGCTGCGGCAAGAACACTTACCATTTAGTCACTGTTTCTCATATTCCCCATTGGTAGGTGGGTAGCTAAGGCCTATGTAGTTTATGTATGCCAACTCTCATGAGAGAGAATTTGAGTTTGTTTTTGTCTGCAAGTCACAGGAGCAGCTTGGAGCACAGCGAGTGCACAGACTGGGAAGATATTGATGTTCCTGTCTACAGCTTTTAGAAATTGCCTGGGGGTACCAATATATGTAGATATACACACTGAAAAGGGAAATATGAGAGGATATTTGCTCAGTGATCTTTATACTATCTTTTGAACTCTGTATATTTGAGATTTCTAATGATAAAAATTTGGGGTGATCAGAAGGGAAAAATTAAATTTCACCTTTTTTAGTGCACAACCAAGTTTTTAAAAAAGAAACAAAAACTCAAAAAAAGCACAAAAACCAAACTTAAGGTAAAATGGGGATAAAAGATCTTCCTTTGCCTCTTAAATTTTTCTTAGGGTTTTCTGAGTAGAAGAAAACAGAGAAAATAGGAAGAAGATAATTGAGAGAATAGACTGTCCCAGAGGAAAAAAAAGTGTGAAGGACTAGTAATCAGCAGTGTCAAACCAGCAGCTATGTAATCTACATCAGACGACTGGATGGATGAGGGATGAATGGGTATCAGTGGGCAATGCCAAAGCATCCTCTTTCCCCAACTTCTGCAAGGTGTTGATTCTCCTTACAGTATTGGGGAATTCTATCCTGGAGTATCATTTCAGAAAGATTGCTGACCTTTTCATGTACTAGGGAATCTTGGGTGTCCTTTAATGAAATCTGTTTGAGGGTAGAAAGTAAGATACATGGGATTTTTTTATAATAAGGAAATGGAGGCATCAAGTTAAAGACCACAGTTGTCAAAATGTCTATTATAATGGGTGGGGTGGGAGGAGGGAGGGAGAGAGGAAGAGAGAGAGATTTACTAGTATGGCAAATAACATGAAGGTATTTTGGGCAAAAATGAGATTTGAAAGACAAAGTCTAATTTAATGGAAAGGCTGAAATGATAGACAGTGAGAGTGTAGTTAGGGGAGTAAGGTACTTGACAGAGTCTAGGAAGAGTTAGAGTTAACAAATAGAGATTTTTTTCCTTAAAGGATTAAATTAGAATTATGTGTGAAGCCTTTCTTAATACAATGTTTGATACACGATGAGAGCTTAATAAATGCTAGGTATTACTCTTTTCTGAATAGTTTAGTAGATACATATTGACCTTTAGTAAAAGTCAATAACCTTAGATGCTTGTAAACTACCCCACATTCTGGTGGGATATACTTAGTTACTTGATAATGATTAGCAGCAGATTTTATCCTTGTGGAGCCTAACCTTGTGAAGCAGGTGAATCTGCGAACATATAGCTACACTCAGGACGAGTGCTAGGCATCAAATATTGGGAGGGTGTAGTGGACACAGTTGCAGGGTTGTGAAGCATGGGGTTTGGGATGTGGCACTCACAGCAGAGGACCTAGCATTGAAGAGTATAGGCTAAGATAACTCTTGTTAAAGTTAAATGTATTTTGAAAACCTTATGTTGTTTGCGTATGTGCACCTTTAAAACAAAACGAGAACCTGGAGAATCAGGGCCACTTATTTATTACTTTATTAACCATATTTTAATGGAAAACACAAACTTGGGGGGAGAAAGCAGTAAGATGTAAGAATTTAATCTTAAGAATCAGGATATCTGTTTACCCAGACCCTTCCTTCTCCTATTCTTCCTCTTAAGAGGTGGTCATTACTACTGTTTTATGTTTGTTTCCTGTAAGTTCAGAAATTATTTTGTGTGCACATGTGCACCTGTGTGTGCAGACTCACTGTATGTTTGGAGATCGTGGCATATTGTAGCATTCCAACATATGGTTATATCACACTTTATTTAACCCATTCCTGATTGATGGGTTTTGAAGTTCTTTCCAATGTACCCTATAAAAATTCTAGAAATTCTTAGACATATAAAAATTAGAAAGAATAGTGTACTTGCATGAAAAGAAACTTCATTATTTATTTTCATAGTTTTGGTTCCCTGGTGGACAGACTGAGATGGAGATTAATACTCAGCTTTATTAGGGAATCTTCTTGGGATCAACATGCAGGGAAAGGAAGCAGGTTTGACCAATGAAGGGTAAAAGTTGTGTTGTGATGCATCTCAGGGGAATCTTGATTGATTCTGGGGACAGTAGTAAGTGACTCTTCAGAGATACTCTGAATTGGCAAGGGGGCCAGGCCTTAAAGTCTCTCTACTGATCAGTCTTTGGGTATAGGAGACCCCTGAGAAAGAGACAAGAGCTTGGGCAAGGCATCTCTCTTTGGCTGAGGCAATTCTTAGTGGGTACTGGTAACAAACACTTTTGTGCCAGGAGCTGTCTCAGCAGTTGGGTAATAAATCCTTCATTCCATAAGAAAAATCCTGTTTCATCTTTATCCCTTCCAACCCCTAACTCATATTCTCTTTCCTTTTAAGTGCCCCTGATCACAGACATCATGTGATTTTTTATCTATGAACAGTACAGTTCTACTTATCTTTTAGTGAGTAATATGTTTCAGTAAATTCCTTTTTTTTTTTTTTTGGTGCTACTTGGGTTTGAACTCAGGGCCTCATACTTATCAGGCAGGTACTCTACCATTTGAGTCACTCTACCAGAGATTTTGGTAAATTCTTGATTAGCCAGATTGCCTGGATGTTGAAATTTCTTGTAAATGGAATTTGACAGTAAACAAAGTCAATCTCGTGGAGATTTTGTGTGTGTGTGTGTGTGTGTGTGTGTGTGTGTGTGTGCGCACGCATGTGCCTGCTGGTCTGAGCTCTGAGATTACGTTTATCGTGTGATATTAAGAGAGTTGCTAACAGATTTAAATACCCACCAAAATAAAACAATGTACAAGGTAATAATGAGCTAAACTTCTCCCCATTCTAGATCTGGCAACCAGATTACTTTTTTTGCCTGTTACAAAAACCTTTCTTTTTTAAATGTTTAAATATAAAAAAAAATGCAAAACAGCGAGTAGTAGACCCATGTTTCATAAACTTTTGAGTTGGCTTAGTTTGGCTAATGCTCATTGCATTCTTCCATTCATGTAGAACACTTTTTGCTGAATTCTCTGATGCCATTTTATGAAACTACTTTCTAAGTTATAATTTCTTTGACACTAAATTATGCCTCTTTTCTTGTTTAGCCTCATTTAGGTTCTTACTTTCCTTTCTTTTTCTCCTTAGGGTCTTCTCCCTTTTTCCTTATCACTCAGTTGGAAAATAGTTTTTCTTGTCTATAACCTACATATTTCATCATCCCCTGTGATCTATTGTTTTCATCTATGGTGTCTTGTGTTTTCTTTTTCTTTCAAAACTCTCATCATTTTTTTTTTGTATTATTCATTCAAAAAAAGTACTTTATTTGTTCTCTGGTGATGGTAATGTCTTTTTTTTTATTGTTTTATTATTCATATGTGCATACAATGCTTGGGTCATTTCTCCCCCCTGCCCCCACCCCCTCCCTTACCACCCACTCCGCCCCCCTCCCTCTCCCCCCCACCCCCTTGATACCCGGCAGAAACTATTTTGCCCTTATTTCTAATTTTGTTGAAGAGAGAGTATAAGCAATAATAGGAAGGAACAAGGGTTTTTGTTAGTTGAGATAAGGATAGCTATACAGGGAAAACTCATCATTTTAAGAAGCTTCTTATCATGGTGTACCCAGGCTTATTATAGTAGCATCTTATTTGGCTTCTCTCCCTGCAGTTTTTTTCTCTGTGTTAATCCAACCTTCATACTATTTCAAAGAGAGTTTGCATATTACTTCTGTTTATATGTATACTTATTGGACCATTAAATCTCTTTACAGTCTGGCCCACCTGAAGATCAGTGTGAAGCCTTATAATATTTTCTCTCTTCTCAAAACTTATACTCAGTAAATTCTAGTTAAGTATAGAATAACTCATCTTACATATTAGAATCTGAATTTATTGATGACTTCCATGAGTATCAGTACCATAATAATAGTAGCAATACTTTTCTTAGCTTCTAGTATTTAAAAATGCTTTTTTCTTTTATCTCCAGAATACCTTTGCATAAAACTTGTATCAAAACTTATGTTGCATCTTTATCAACTTGTGTGTTGAAAACAAGTCCTGTCATATAAAATAAGTTCCATATTATTGTTATAATTCTCCCTACTAATAAGCATGGTATTTATTAAAGATTTCCTGTATGGTTGGCATTATCTTAGGCATCATGTCGGGGTGGATGTAGATTTTAGTTTTTATTCTTAGGGGCCTTAAAGAGCAACAGGGGAGACAGTTGTTAAACCCAGAATTAATTAGTGATACCTGGTAATGATTCGGGGCCCATTATCTCCCACCTGCAGTACTGCAATGGCCACACTGGTCTTCAAGCCAAAGGATTTATTCCTCTGCATTTTATTGCAGCTGGAGTGAGCTTTCTGAAAAGTAAACTTAGATTTAAAGCACTTTCCCTGAACTGGATGCTGGTGGCTGTTACTGTAATTCTAGCTACTTGGGAGGCTGAGATCAGGAGGATTGAGGTTCAAGGCTAGCCAGGGCAAATAGTTTATAAGAGCTCATTTCCAAAATAAACACAGCAAAGTGGACTTGGACGTGTGGCTCAACTGGTAGAGCACCTTCTTTGCACGCATGAAACCCTGAGTTCATACCCCAGTCCCACCAACAAAACAAAACAAAACAAAACAAAATGAAAACCACTTGTCCTGCTTCCCACACTCTCAGGTTAAAGTCCAGACTCTAAAGTGTTTTACCCAGTGCTTTATGCTCTGATGTATGTGGCCTCTTGGTTCTTCTCTCACCATTTGGCCTTTTTATTCAAATGTCAGCCCCATTTTCACTGTCCAGGAAGCTTGAGATCTATAGGGGCTTGGGATATGTGATTCCCTGTGCTGCTTCCGTGGTTAATTCCTACTCATTCTACTTGTCATTTCTTACAGAAATCCTGCCTGGGTCCGTGAAGTATAGCACATTTGTGTTTGCCTGTGTCTGAGACTTCTTTCACATGGTGGCAGTTGTTCATTTGCATGTTGTGTGAGCCTCACTGGACAAAGTGTGTTTATTTTACTTATGTTGTAATGCCCTACGTTTACTATGGTTTAGGCACAAAATGGAAACTTGGAAAGTGCTGCTGTAAAAGGTATGTTAGCTGTTGTTATTATGAGATTAGAACTGAATTTGAAAGCCATTTTAGAGTTGAGATAGAAGCCTGTAATATTTCTTAATAAACTCATGTGGAACAAATGCCATATTTGCACTATATATTTGCATAATTTAAATTGTTTGATAAACATATACAGCAGTACCTTTATGTTGTAGCAGAAAGTCAATGAAAGGTGTTTAAAAGTCCAACTTTATTAAATGACAGTGGTAGAAAACACTAGTAGTTATGTGAGCAGAATGTCAAAGAGTAGGAACCTTTTTTTTTGTTTTGTTTTAAATGTTTCCTGAGCATTTGCCATGGGCTGGGTATTTTAATAGTTGCATGTGGTCTCCTTA
Source organism: Castor canadensis (assembly GCF_047511655.1). NCBI lineage: Eukaryota > Metazoa > Chordata > Mammalia > Rodentia > Castoridae > Castor > Castor canadensis. The sequence goes on along the minus strand of NC_133389.1, from coordinate 20,560,264 downwards.
TGATATTTTTTTGAGAGTAGCTATTGCTATCCATCTTTTATAGATGAGAAAACTGAGATCTTGAAAGGTAATTTTATTGCGCCAACATAGAAGAGTCAGGATTTGAATTCAGGTCTTCTGATTTTAAATCTAGTGTTCTTTCAGTTAGTATTTTTTAAAATTATTTTTATGCTGAACTGGGAAATGGGTAAAATAGAGAAATAACTGAAATTAAAGCAATTAAGAGATGACTGAAGTCCTGATTTTTTTTTACCTCACTTGATTCAGTATTAATTTAAACAATTCTTGATGAGAAAACTGAGCCTCAGAAATAAGATACTATGATCAGACTGCATAATTATGGCAAAATGAGCAAGTAGAATTTAGAACTCCTGTACTTGACCCTAGAGCTTCATCCTTTAAACATTTTTATTTTTATTTATTTATTTTTATTGTTGTGCTTGGTAGGGGGTACATCATGGTATTTACAGGAGGTTTTACAATATATTAAATGTATCATAGTTGAATTCATGCATTCCACCATTCTCTTTTACCTCCTCTCCCCCGTTCCTGGAATAGTTTCAGCAGGTCTCATTTTTCCATTTACATACATGTATGCACACTATTTGCACTATATTCACCATCCCATACCTTTCCCCACATCCTCCCCCTCCCCCCACTGGCACCAACACCCTCAGGCAGGACCTGTTTTGCCTGTTCTCTGATTTTGTAAAATAAAGAAAAAAATGGCATTTTTGTTTGTTTATAATAGCTATACAGGGAGTTTCATTGTGACATTTCCATGTATATATGTATTGTAACCTGAATTGGTTTATCTATTCTGTTTTTCTTCTTTTACCTTAGTGCCCTTCTTATGGTGGTTTCAACAGGTTTAAAAATTCTATATTCATTCTTGTATAGAGAGTACATCAAGCATATTCACCTTATCTTCCTTCTTTTACCCTTCCTCTCTCATATGTGACCTCCCCTTAGTGTGACCTTTTTTACATAATATTGCTGTATTGTTTTAGGTCTATATATTCCACATATGAGAGAAAACATGCGACTTTTGGCTTTCTGAACCTGGCTAACTTCAGTTAAGATGATGTTCTCCAGTTCCATCCATCTACCTGCAAACAACAAAATTTCATTCTTCTTTGTGGCTGAATAAAATTCCATTGCATATAAATACCACTTTTTAAAATCCATTCATCAGTAGTGGGGCATCTTGGCTGTTTCCATAGCTTAGCTATTGTGGATAATGCTGCAATAAACATGGGTGTGCAGGTGCCTTTATTGTAACCTGACTTTCATTCCTTTAGGTATATCCCTAGGAGTGGTATTGCTGGATCATATGGCAGATCTATTTTTAGTTTTTTGAGGCACCTCCATACTATTTTCCATAGTGGTTGTACTAGCTTACATTCCCACCAGCAGTGCATGAGGGTTCCTTTTGGCCCGCGTCCTTGCCAACATTTGTTGTTGTTTGTGTTCTTGATGGTAGCCATTCTAACATGAGTGAGGTAAAATCTTAAGAAACATTTTTATTTAGTAGTCTGTAAGTATAATTTTAAGTCTGATTTTGATATAAGCACAAGTGGAAATGGAATATTCTTTTGTGTTTAGAAGCAGCTAGTCTTAGAACATATCTTTATTATAAGATAAGGTTAAAATTTGCAATGTAGCATTTCCCCTGAATGTATGTTACAAAATGTGAGCATATATATAGATATATAGATATATCTATATATATGCATATGTTTACATTGAATATGCATGTATTATATTTTGGAGATAGTAAGATAATTTTTTGAGAGTTTTTATTGAAGTTAATACCATATTAGATTGTTTTAGTCATTTGTTTAGTCACTTTTCCTTCTGATCTTTTCATGAAATTAGGATTTTTTTCTTTTTATATCAATGAATTCCATTCTGTTACTTGTTTCACTTCTGTTTACTATAAGCTGTTTTGGAACATATTTTTCTTTAAACAATAGGTGATACTGTTAGGAGCATTAAGAATGGATTATTAACAAAGAAATAATAGCCTATTAATTAGTAAAACTGTAGCTTTGGATTTATACTGCCATTTTGCCCTTCAAAAATTTCCTTGTGATACCAGTTTAGTGTGTCTTGGCTCATCAATTATTCATTTGAAAGAAATTCAAATTTAGATTCCTGTGATCAGTCTAATTAAATGGTTAGGTCCTGACTAATTTGCCCATTTTTTGTTTTAATTGGGTGCATGTAACTAGGTTTAAGTAATTACCAATTTATGGTAGTCTTTTAAAATTCTTCTTAGACGTATTTGATAGTGATAAATATTCTATCATCATAAGCCATGTTGTCATATTTTTCCATTATTTCATTAGTGCTTTGCGTGGCTTTCTGACGTTTCAGTTTCATTTTATTAGGTTTTAGAAAAAATGTTTTTAGGTATTTATTGTCACATACCCCCTAGACCTAGGTCTATTTGCATTCTTTTTAAGCCGGGTCTGATTATGCCTTGTCAGGTATCTAGAGAAATGGTGTTCTTTCCAGAGCTCACCAGGTTGTGTTCAATGCTAGCTTATTTACTGAGAGAAGTTGTCTTTGGTGATATAATTTGAAACCGAGTGTTGTCACCATGGAAAAATGAACTCTTCCCAGATTCTCTTTTCCAGAAAGCCATGGTTGGATATGCCATATAGCCAGAACATGCTGTTCCAAATTTATTAAAATTGGTTCAGGGCTTAGTTTTCTTTTCTGGTATCAAATCAGAAGGTGGAAATAATTATAGTTTCATGATCATTTTTGAAAAAAAAAAAGAACCAAACAGATGAGGTTTTGGAGAAAACAGATGAAAGCTATGCATTCTAACAAAAAATAACAGATACGATATAGATTGCTTTTAGTAAGCATTCCGATGTTCTTCGGGCTTTTTACTTGCCTCGTTGCCGTGATCGACCATGTGTCAGGTGGAGGTGACTCCTTAGTGTCTAATAAGATCTGGCAGAGTCTTCTTTTCCAGGAGCCACTTTTCTATTCTAGGCTTTCTTTCTGCTTTCTCTGAATTCCTATTTATTTAGGTGTTTAATCACTCAGTTTGTAATACTGAAATGCTATTTCACTGATCACATTTTAATTTTATTACACGAAGAAGCAGTTCCTTGTATTTGTGTTCTCCTGCAAGAGCCATATACTCCAGGGTACATTGATTAAATATCACCTCAATTTAAATCCCCTCAGCAGAAACTACGTTATTATTTTGGAGATATGAGCTTAAAAAGAAACTCGGGGCAGGGGTTAACTGGACGTAATAGAGGGGGTGAACTTATTCAAAGTATACTGTATGTATCCATGGTGTTATCACAATGATATCCCCTTGTACTATCAATGTATGCTAATAAAAATAATAAAAAAGACAAACCTTTTTGCCATCAAGTTTGCTTACAACAAAGGGCATACATGATATTTAGACATAATAGGGTTGGAGAAACTGGTCAAATGGGTTTCTCACTAAGAATACTCCTTTAGTGTTTAGTGTACTATGAAACAGTCCTAGCTCTTTGTAGACTTTGCTATTATTACTGCTTTGGAGACAGTAAGGTTTGGAGACCTCACTTGTCCCCAGTACCATAGCAGAATGAGAGACTCCACAGATTCTGGAGTCAGGCTGTCTGGGTTCTGTTTTGGGTTCTGTCACTCATCACTTTATTGCTGTGCCTCAGTGTCTTTGTGAAAGAGACGTAATCATAGAATTCATCTTAAGAATTGTTGGGAGGTATGTGAGGTATACATATGGAAGTATGTATCTGTAGCTACACGCACATAGTGTTTAGAAGTATTCCTGGAACTTCACGGTTCTTCATCTAGTGGTAGTGTTGCAGTCTGTTTCACTGTACTCTCTGAGAACAGTTTTTATATTTGACCTGGCTTATTGGTGGAGGCGGATTGCTTGGGACCAGAAGGTTAGGATTTGCATTTGAGCACCATAAAGTATCTCAGGGCAGGTAATACTTGTACCTCGTTTTCTACCTTGCCAACCTGGAAAGACTGTTTTGAGATTTGAAATGAAATAGTTACATGCAGGTATGTTATAAGCTGTGGAGTGGTAAATAACTATGAATACCAAAAACATTGGCCTTTCATTAGTAAATTTTTATTTTGGTAGTACTGGGGTTTGAACTCAGGGCCTTTTGCTTGCTAGGCAGGTGCTCTACCACTTGAACCCACACTTCCAACCCCTTTTACTTTAGTTATTTTTCAGGTTGGGTCTTGCCACTCCCACTCCTCTACCAGGTTGGCCTCAGAGCATGATTCTCCTGCTTATGGCCTTACTTGTAGCTAGGATCACAGGCACGTACTCTCATGCTCTGCTTGAGATGGGCTCTCTTCCTGGACTGGTCTTGAATTAACATCTGGCTTTGAACTGCCATCCCGAGTGACTGGGAATATTGATGTGAGCCACCGTACTTGGCCTTCATTAGTAAATTTTAAAAATTGTGCGTCCTTATGGTAAATACCTGTGTCTAATTGTTTAGGCACTTAAATATTGGAGTAGATATGATAAATTATTCATTTTTGCTTGGAATAACGAGTTTTTAAGTGGATGAAATTTACTATCTGGAAAATATGCTTAATTTTAAATTATATAAGTTGTTTACATAATAAATACATACAAAATGTTTCAGAAGAAAATACTGTGATATCTAACATTATTCTTAAAATAGTTTCAGGTTTGAAAACACAATGGCAGGAAACAGCCTTGTTCTACCCATTGTTCTTTGGGGCCGGAAAGCACCAACACATTGCATCTCAACGGTACTTTTAACAGATGACGGTGCCACCATCGTAACAGGATGCCATGATGGACAAATATGTCTGTGGGACCTTTCAGTAGAACTGGAAGTGAGTATTTGAAATATCTGTTGTGCATTTTATTTTTTATTTTTTTCTTTATTCATTTATTCATATGTACATACATTGTTTGGGCCATTTCTCCCCCCTGCCTGTGCATATTAAATATAAGAACTACTTATTAGAAAATTACACAGCCCTGGAGTAATACTTAGGCACATAATGTATTTTCTGGGAAATAAGTTTTTATTATAATTGGAAGCATGCAGATTTATTATTTTAGTTTTTCATCCGAATTGATGCCTGCTGCTTTGGGCAATTTTCAAATTTAATAAGTTACATTTCAGATATTTCAAAATATTATGAACTATACCAAAGGATATTTCTAAGAGATATTAGAAAACAGTGTAAACCATTTATACCTTTGAAGATGGCAATTTTTTTTTTATAAAGTATAAGTTTTTCTGTTTGATTTTTAAAGTCACTATCTTTACTACATTGGAGTGCTCAGTAAGCTCTGCTTCCAGGCCCCTCAGTGGGCAGACTTGGAAAAATAAGAGCCAGAGACCAAACACACACCCACACCCACATGCCCACATACACTCCAACTTCACACTGACACTGCAGTTCCGGTATAACAAACAGTGTTTATTCTACTTGTATCTTTTCTGTACTTTTATCTCTCTCCTTTGACAACTGTTCCCAGAAATTTTCTGTAAAGGGGAACAGAGTAAATGGAGTAGTAGCTGATGAGAGTATAGAGCCAAAAACTAGACTCTTTTAATACATTTTTTTCATAACGTTTTTATTGAGATACAATTCACATACCATACAACTCATCCATTTTAAGCACACACTGTATTGCAATTAGTATCCTCACAAAGTCATGCAACTATAACCACAGTCAATTTCAGAATGTTTCCATTACCTCAGAAACAAACCCTGTACCCTCTGTCACTCTCCAAATTCTCAGAGCCCCCCTCCCACTAATTTACTTTCTATTTAATTTCTGTTGCTTTACCTGTTCTGGACATTGCATATAAATATGTGAATTTTATATGATTGACTTTTTCACTTAGCATGCTTTCAAGGTTCATCCATATTGTAGCATATATTGATGTTTCATTCTTTTTCATGGCCAAATGATTTTTTATTTTATGTGGCTACCCTCCCACTAATTTACTTTCTATTTAATTTCTGTTGCTTTACCTGTTCTGGACATTGCATATAAATGGTTGCATATAAATGGTTGTTCTGGACATTGCATATAAATATGTGAATTTTATATGATTGACTTTTTCACTTAGCATGCTTTCAAGGTTCATCCATATTGTAGCATATATTGATGTTTCATTCTTTTTCATGGCCAAATGATTTTTTATTTTATGTGGCTACCATATTTTATTTGTCCATTTACCAGCTGATGAAATTTTGGGTCATTTCTGCCTTTTGGTCTTTATGACTAGTGTTGCCATGAATGTTTGTCTACGAGTTTCTGTGGTCATCTATTTTCATTGTTCTCAGATGTACACCTGAGTGTGGAATTGCTAGATCATGTAAGTAACTGTGTTTAACCTTATGAGGAACCACAAGGCTGTGTTCTAAAGGGACTGTACGATTTTACTTCCCCTTCGAAATGTATGAGGGTGGCAGTATCTGTCATATCTGTCAACATTTGTTATTGCCTATTTGATTCTAGCCATACAAGTGGGTGTGATGCTATGTGTCCTTACAGTTTTGGTTTACATTTCCCTGTGACTCTTGTGCTCACCATGTTTTATGTCCTCACTGACCATTTCCTTTTCTGGAAAACTGCATCAGAATCTTTGCCCATTTAAAAGAATTAAATTTGAAAGTTTTTCCTTTGTCTGTTTTAAAATTGGATTCTCTTTAACTTTTGAATTATAAGAATTCTTTATATAGTTTAGCTATATGTCCCTTAACAGATACATGATTTGCAAATGTGTTCTCCTATTCTGTGGATTTTTTTTTTAAAATTGTCTTCATGGTGTCCTTTGAAACACAACATATTTTAATTTCAATGAAGTCTAATTTATTTATTCTTTATTTGCTTAAATTTTGTTGTCATATCTAAGCCTGAAGATATCCTTTTATTATTTTCCTCAGAGATTTATCATTTTACCTCTTACAATTTAAGTTTTTGACCATATTAGTCATTATTATTATTTTTTTGGTGGTACTAGGGTTTGAACTCAGGGCCTCACGGTTGTGAGGTAGGAGCTGTACCACTTGAACCATTCCACCAGCCCAGGCGAACAGTGGCCCAAATGAGGTAGCTTATGTTTTTTTTTTTGCAGTACTGGGGTTTGAACTCAAGGTCTTACCTTTGCTAGGTAGGCACTCAACAGCTTGAGCCACTCTGCCAGTCTAGTTATTTAAAAAAAATTAAAAAAATTATTGTTGTACTGGGGGTGGATGTGACATTTACAAAAGTTCTTACAATATATCCTAATTGAATTCACCCCCCTCCATCATTCTCTTTTATCTCTCTTCCCTCATTCTTGGAATAGTTTCAACAGGTCTCATTTTTCCATTTTCATCCGTGAGTGTGTAATATGTCCACCACACTCACCCTCCTACACCTTCCCTTATATCCTCCCCACCTCAGTGGTGCCAGCCCCCAGATAGAACCTGTTTTACCATTTTGAGAAAAGATAATTTTATTTATTTAAGTAGCTATACAGGTGTTTCACTGTGACATTTCCATGTATACATGTATTATAACCTGAATTGGTTCATCCTCTCTGTTTTTCTCCTTTCTACCTTAGTCGTCTTCTTATGGTGATTCCAACAAATTTAAAAATTCTGTATTCTTTCTTGTATAGAAAGTGCATCAGCCATATTCACCTTAACTTCCTTCTTTTACCCTCCCTTTCCCATTAGTGATCTCCCCTTAGTGTGACCAGTTTTTCATAATATTGTTTGTATTTGTATTGGGCTTGTGTTCCACATATGAGACAAAACATGTAGTCTTTGGCTTCTGAATGTGGTGAACTTCACTTAAGATGATGTTCTCCAGTTCTATCCATTTACCTGCAAGTGACAAAATTTCATTTTGTGAACTTTCTTTATGGCTTCTTTATGGCTGAATAAAATACCATTATATGTAAATACCACATTTTCTTTTTTTTAAATTTTTATTGTTTTATTATTCATATGTGCACACAATGCTTGGGTCATTTCTCCCCCCTGCCCCCACCCCCTCCCTTACCACTCACCCCACCCCCTCCCTCTCCCCCCCACCCCCTCGATACCCGGCAGAAACTATTTTGCCCTTATCTCTAATTTTGTTGAAGACAGAGTATAAGCAATAATAGGAAGGAACAAGGGTTTTTGCTAGTTGAGATAAGGATAGCTATACAGGGAGTTGACTCACATTAATTTCCTGTGCATGTGTGTTACCTTCTAGGTTAATTCTTTTTGATCTAACCTTTTCTCTAGTTCCTGGTCCCCTTCTCCTATTGACCTCAGTTGGTTTTAAGGTTCTGCTTTAGTTTCTGTGCATTGAGGACAACAAATGCTAGCTAATTTTTTAGGTGTCTTACCTATCCTCACCCCTCCCTTGTATGCTTTCACTTTTATCATGTGCTTAAAGTCCAATCCCCTTGTTGTGTTTGCCCTTGATCTAATGTCTGCATATGAGGGAGAACATATGATTTTTGGTCTTTTGGGCCAGGCTAACCTTACTCAGAATGATGTTCTCCAATTCCATCCATTTACCGGCAAATGATAACATTTCGTTCTTCATGGCTGCATAAAATTCCATTGTGTATACATACTACATTTTCTTAATCCATTCATCAGTTGTATGGCATCTTGGTTGTTTCTATAGCTTGGCTATTGTGAATAATGCTGCAATAAACATGGTTGTGCAGGTGTCTTTATTGTAATCTGACTTACATACATTCATGCACTGTTGGTGGAAATGTAAGTTAGTACAACCACTATGGAAAACAGTATGGAGGCTCCTCAAAAATCTAAAAACAGAACTGTCCAGCAGTAACACTCCTAGGGATATACCCGAAGGAACAGACTAGTTATTTTTTGTGTATGATGTGAGATAGAGGTGTAACATCATTCATTTTTGCCTTTGACTCTATACTTGTTCCCAAACCATTTATTAAAAAGACTTCATTCACCCACTAATGGCATTAGTACTCTTGTGAAAAATCATGCATGAATTTGTATCTGAACTCTCAATTCCATTCTGTTGTTCTATTTCTATATGTCGATTCTATCCATATCACCCTGTCTTAATTCTGTCAGTTCATATTACATTTTGAAATTTGAACTTAGGACTCCTTCAGTATTGCTCTTGTTTTTCCAGATTGTTTTGGCTATGAGAACTTGACTTTTCATAAATGTTAATACCAGCTTGTTAGTTTCTACAAAGAAGCCAGTTGGGTTTTTTTGATAGGGAATGTGTTGAATCTATAGATCAGTTTGGAAAGTATTTGCATATTAAGTTTCCTGATCCATGCCCATACACTACCTTTCCATTTATTTATGGGTTCTTCAGTTTTTCAACAGTATTTAGTAGTTTTCAGAGAATAAATTTTGTACTTAGATTAAGTTCATTTCTAAGAATTTAATTTGTTTTGGTGGGTTTGAAATTAGGACCTCACGCTTGCTTGGCAGGCATTACCACTTGAGCCACTCTGCCAGTCCTGCTTTTTGTATGGGGTATTTTTGAAATAGGGTCTTGGGAACTATTTCCTGGTCTGATCTGAAACCTTTATTCTCCTTATCACTGCCTCCTGAGTAGCTAGGATTACAGGTGTAAGCCACTGGCACCCAGTTTAAGAATTTATTTTTGAATCTATTATAAATTATTCATTTTATCTTAATTCCAGGTTATTCACTGATGGTGTGTAGAAATACAGTTGAATATCATTTATTGAACTTCCAACCTTATCAGATTTAACAATTCTAATAGCTGGTTTTTTGCTAATAGCTTTTTATCTTTTTATTTTTTAAGCATTTTATTGGTATGTGATAATTATGGGGATTTTTGTTGTGACATTTCCATATATATATATATACATATATATATATATATTATACCTCAGTCTAATAGTTTTTAATGGATTACATAGAATTTTTTTATATCCAAGATAATGTTAGACATAGTTTTACTTCTGCCTTTTACATCTTTTTTTCCCCTGTTTTCTTTCCTGCCTAATTGTCTTGGATAGGACCTCTAGTATAATATTGAATAGGCAGGGCTAAAGTGGATATCCTTGGTTTGTTCCTAATCTTACAGGAAAAGCATGCAGTCTTTCACTTTTAAATATGATTTAGCTGTGGAATTTTTGCATAAATCCTTTATTAGGTTGAGGTAATTCTCTCCATTCTTAGTTTGTTGAATGTTTCTTATTATGAAGGGGTGGTAGATTTTGTCAAATGCATTTTCTGTGTTTATTAGGATGCATATTTTCTCTTATTTGACGGTGGTATTGCTGTTCTTTTTTTGTTGTTTATTTTTGTTTGAGGCACTGTCTTGCTGTGTAGCCTAGGCTGGCTACATAGCTGGCTAAATCCTCCTGTCTCAGCCTGCTGAGTGCTGCGATTACAGATATGCATCACTTGCCTGGCTTGGTATTGCTGTTTTTCAATGGGAATTATTTTAGCATGTTTGTATTCTGAAAGGAATGATGAAATAAAAGGTGAATATTGATGACTTTTAAGAGAGGGGGTCTTAGTTGAAGTGAATTTTATAGACTGGAAGTAATGGAATTCTGTGATCAGACTGAGAAGGTTTTTTTTTTTCTGATATGAATAAGAAACATTTGTTCAATGTAATAGGAAACCTTGGTTGCTCTTTTGGTAGAAAGGTGGAAACTTTTTGAAGCTTCTACTATTTTTCAGAAAAATAATGCTTCCTCAGCTGAAAGTGAGAACTGGAGTTTCTGCTAGAGGTCTGAGTAGAGAGAAGCTATGTAATGCTGACCTGGGAGGTTGGGGGAACAAGAAGGCTAGAGAAATAAGGCAGTCTGCTGGACAGCACTCAGAGCCCTCTTGAAGTTAGATGAAGTTAGATGCCAGCCTCAAATCATAATCCTCCCCATCTCCGTCTCCCAAGTTGCTAGGATTATAGACTTGAGCCACTGCACCCAGTCAGAAGTTCATTTCTTGTGGGGCTCCAGGGCAGTGCAGTGGTGATGTATGACAAGATCAGTGGGTATAAGGAGGTAGTGAGAAGCTTGCGTACTACAAGCTTTTCTGTGAAAATATTAAACTACCTGGAATTAAGATACCAAAAGTAATAGAAAGTGAGCCAAGTACCAGAATCATTCCATTGTCCCTGTGTTCCAAGGGTGAGTGGAGGAGGAGTTGGTGGAATGACATGTAATTGGATTGCCTTAGGGAGTGTGCAGAGCATGCGGGGATTGATATTGATAAGCAGTACTCAGGAAGCAATCAATTAAAACCAAACTCCCTAATTTAATGATTGGCGTTTGAGTCCAGGCATTTTTAGTTATTTGAGATACAGAGATAAATACAGCACCTTTCTTATACTTAGGATGCTTAGCCTTAATGACCTTAGAAAACTTGAAAACTGGTACCACAGACTTGGCTATGTAAGGACTTGGTGTACAGGTTGTAAAGTAAGTGAAATGAGTGTTGTGGAATGTGATATGCCTAACAAACTAAATATGAATCAACAGGTAATGCTGAAAGGGGAAAATCATAGTCCATTCTACTGGGATGACGATAAGCAACGAGATTGACTTTAAGATCTCACAAACAATTTGTTTACTAAACTTTTTGGGGGTGGTATGATACTAGGTTTTGAACTCAGGGTTTAACTCTTGCTAATAAGCAAGTGCAATACTACTTGATCCACACCCCCAATTTTGTTTCTTAGATAGTGTCTCTCTTTTTTGTCTGAGCTAGCCTGTGACTGTGGTTCTCCTAACTCCATCTGCTACATAGTTTGGGTTACCATGCCTGGGTTATTTGTTGAGATGGAGTCTTGTTAACTTTTTGCCAGGGCTGGCTTTGAGCCATGGTCCTCCTATTTCTGCCTTCTGAGTAGTGGGGATTACAGATGTGTACTGCCATGCTCAATCATCATTTATGAATTTTTTTGCATGGATTTTTATTAGGATGTTCTATGTGAGTTCAAGTAAGAGAGACAAAAATGACAGAGGGGAAGTGGGAATTAGGGGTAGGAATTAAAAGAGAAACATATAGTTTGAAAGATATTAAAGACAACTTATTATTTACCCAGGAGAAAGGATGATTAAAGAAAAGTTGTTGCCTTTTGCTGTACATGTAAGGTCTTTAATATTATGCTTTCTAGCTGTTATACATATGAAGGGTCAAGAAGAAATGTGACATTCAGGGGGGAGGCACATCGTGCTTTCTCTTGACGTCATGGTATTTTTCCTTTTTCCTTTGCTACAAAAGGACTCACATTTGTGACTAGAACTTCTGCTCTTTGAATCTTTGAATCTTTTTGTCATCGAGATTCATCTTTCATTGAAAAGAAGGGTAGAAGTGTGGCCTAAAACTCTGATGGCAATATACTGTGTGAATTACAGAAACAGTACTTTAATGAAAAAACATACACATAGTGGTGAGAAAACTAGAAACCATATGTAAAAGACTGAATCTCAGTCCCTATCTCTCATCCTGCACAAAAATTAATTAAAAAAATTAATTCACTTTAGAGAGGTAATGATAGGTCTAAAGATGCATGTGGTGTCTGTTATGCAATATTTGTTACACTGCTACTGCCTCTAAAGCCACCGAATACCTATGAGATTGGTCACCTTCACGAAGCTTTCATTCGAACAGGGAAACAGATTTATAAACACAATAAAATAGCCCATAGCATTTAATAAATAAACAAATGGTACAGTAAGATCTCAGCCTTTGGGACTGGCCAAAACATGCGTCAGATCAATATCTGCTATATGACTTTGGATGATTTATTTAATTCTTTTAAACTCAGCTTTAAATAGGGTCTACCATACATGGTTGTGGTAAGAGGTGGATGAAGGAATGTCTGTTAAGCAGCAATCATACTGCTTACACATAGCAAGGATTTAATTAATAAGTGGTAATTGTAGCATCTTAGGTTAAGATGCTACAACCTTAGGTAATAGGGTAAAAGAGCTAAAGGGAATTAATAAAAAGTGCTGAATGATGGCTGTCTAGGCTCAAGATCCCCAATTGGAACATTAGTGTCATGGTTTACTCTTAAGAACTGATATCCTTTTTATTCTTGCCTTGCCAGTGATAACTTGAAAGCTCTTATTTCTGAATCATGTAGTGTTTGAGGATGGGTGATCGCTCTGAATCAATCAGACATTATTTTATGATGTTTGTTTCGATTATGCAACATGGTAAGACATAAATAAAAGGCATAAAGGTAACAATATAAGTTACATTCACTTTTTTTCTTTCATTGGTCATCTTTTTTTTCTTTCTTTCTTTTTTGAGACTTTCTCACTATGTTAGCCCAGACTAATCTCAAATTCCTGGGCTCAGGTGATAGTCCTGCCTCAGCCTGAATAGCTGGGACTGCAGCCACCACACCCAGTTCTTGTAGAAGTTTCTCAATGTTAAGATGTTCTGTTGTGATCTAGCATTGATATTAGGCACAGATATATTTTTAAGTGGTTATCTTTATTACGATTATTCCTCCTGTTTTCCATTTTAGTGGTCATTCAGAACAGTTTTTAAAATCATTTTTTTGTAATGGCCTCAGAAAACTTGGTTTAGCAAATGAAGTTTTGTTTATTCATAAAGAATTTCAGCATAAAGGAACATGTTGATAACATGAAAATATTATCTTATAATTTTCTACTTTTTTGTACATACAAAAATATGGTCAGAGTATAGTTACATAATTTTTCCTTTCATCTTACAATGGCTTGACAGAGCCATGTATTTATAACTAGTCATAGTCAGTATTTAGAAATACAGTTCCTTTTTTGACATGTTTGATCTTGTGTACAGTGACCATGCTTTATTCGCTTATTAGTTTTTCTAGTTACCTTATGATTTTCTTTATTATGTTGTCACTGAATAAAACTCATTTTACTTCTTCCTTTGCAACATATATTCTTTTCCCCTTTTGATAGATGATTACTTGCCTTATTGCTGCCTGAGACTTCTAGCTTAATGTTGAATTATTGAAGGAACACACAAGACATTCCTACCATGTTCCTAATCTCAGGGGATAAACAAAAAAAAAAAACCTGGATAATAATACAACAAAACAGAAGACTATAGACCAACTTCCTTGATGAGCATTAATACAAAAATCCTCAATAAAATACTTGCAAACTGAATTCAGTAACCCAGCAAGAAGATCATCTACCATGATAAAGTTGGTTTTATTCCAGAAATGTATGGGTGGCTCAATATACACAAATCAATACGTGTAATACAGGACGTAAATACATCAAAATTCAATATCCCTTCATGATAAAAGCCCTGAAGAAAACAGGAATAGAAGGACCATACCTCAATATAATAAAGGCTGTATATGACCAACCTATAGCCGACATTATACTGCATGAGGAAAAACTGAAACCATTTTCTCTAAAGTCAGTAATGAGACAAGGGTGTCCATTCTTTCCACTCTTATTCAATATAGTGCTTGTATTCTCAGAGCAGTAAGGCAAAAGGAAGTAAAAGGGATACAAACAGGAGAGGAAGAAGCCAAACGATACCTGTTTTCAGACAATATGATCATATACTTAAAAGTCTCTAAAGACTCCACCAGAAAACTCCTAAGTCTGATAAACACTTTTGTAATATTTGTATTGCATCTATATTACACATATGAGAGAAAATATGCGGCTTTTGATTTTCTGAGCCTGCTAACATCATTTAAGATGTTGTTCTTCACTTAAGATGATTTACATGCAAACAACAAAATTTCATTCTCCTTTAAGACTGAATAAAATTCCATTGTGTATAAATACCATCCATATTTTCTTAACCCATTCATCAGTAGTGGGGCATCTTGGCTGTTTCTATAGCTTAGCTATTGTGAATAATGCTGCAATAAACATGGGTATACAGGTGCATTTATTGTAACCTGACTTACATTCCTTCAGGTATATCCCTAGGAATGATATTGCTAGATCATATGGCAGTTCTATGTTTAGTTTTTTGAGGAGCCTCCATACTGTTTTCCATAGTGGTGCTAGCTTACATTCCCACCAGCAGTGTATGAGATTTCCTTTTTCTCCCGCATCCTTGCCAACATGTGTTGTTGTTTGTGTTCTTGCTGATAGCCATTCTAACAGGAGTGAGGTGGAATCTCAGTGTGGTTTTGATTTGCATTTCCTTTATGGCTAAGGCTGTTGAGCATTTCTTCATGTGTTTTTTGGCCATTTGGACTTCTTCCTTTGAAAAAGCTCTGTTCAGTTCATTTGCCCGTTTATTCATGGGATCATTGATTCTTGGGGAGTTAAAGTTTTTTGAGCTCCCTGGCTACATGTTTTTTCTCATATGTAGAAAACAGACACAATACAAATTCAAGAAATTTATGAAAAATAGGTTATGCTAAGGGGAAATCACATATGAGAGAGGGAGAGTAAAAGAAGGAAGTTAAGAAGGTAAATATGGTTGAGGTACTTCCTATATAAGAATGAATATAGGATCTTTAAACCTGCTGAAGTCACCATAAGAAGGGGACTAAAGTAGAAAAGAGAAAAATAGAGGGAATGAACCAATTTGTGTTATTTTATATATATATATATATATGGAAATTTCACAATCATACACCCTGTATAGCTATCTTAAACAAACATAAATGCCAGTTTTTTTCCTACAACAACAGAGAACAGGAAGGCAAAACAGGTCCTTTCAGGAGGGGTTGAATAGTAGTGGGAGGAGGAAGGGTAGAAGGAAAGGGGGTCGAAGGGTGAATGTGGTGGACATGTTGTGTATATATGTGTGGAAATGGAAAAGTGAGACCTGTTGAAACTTCCAGGAATTGGGGGGCAGTTAGGGGGGATAAAGGAGAATGATGGAGGGGGTGAATTCAGCTATGATGTTTGTAAGAAATTCTGTAAATGTCGCAATGTGCCCCCAGTACAATAATAATAAAAAAACTAAAGTACAAACACTTTCAGTCAAGTAGCAGAACATAAAACTAACATACAAATATCAGTAACTTTTCTGTATAACAACAACAGAAATACTGAGAAAGAAATCAGGAAAACAAACCCATTTACAAAAGCCTAAAAAAAAAAATTCCTAGGAATAAACCTTACCAAGGAGGTGAAAGACTTCTACAGTTAAAAATTATAAAACACTGGAGAAATTGAAAGAGACACTAGAAGATGGAAACACCTCCCGTGTTCATGGATTAACAGAATTAATGGAAAATGATCATAGTACTGAAAGCTGTCTACAGATTCAGTGCAATCCCCATCAAAATTTCAAGGACATTCTTCAGAGGAATAGAAAAAGGAAAAACAACCCAAAATTCATATATTTCCACAAAAGACCCCAAATAGCCAAGGCAATCCCAAGTAAAAAGAGTAATGCTGGAGGTATCACAGTGTCAGAAACACTAGATAAACCTGTATACCCATGCTTATTGTGGTACTATCCACAATAGCCAAATTATGGAATCAGTCTAGGTGCCCATCAGTGGGTGAATGAATAAAGAAAATGTGATATATATGCACAGTAGACTATTAGTTTGCCATAGAAAGGAACAAAATTATGTCATTTGTAGAAAAACAGATGAAACTGCAGACGTCATGTTATGTGACATAAGCCAGTTTTCGAAAGACAAATACTGGATTTTTTTCCCTCACATATGGAATCTTAAATTAAAAAAGAAAGTTATGAAAGTAGAATGGGGACTATTTGGGAAGAGAAAGGAGACCAAGGGAAGAAGGGCAAAAGAAGGTTATGGAGGGGTGAAGATGATCAAAGGACATTGTATGCATGTATGTCATACAATATATACATGTATGTCATAAAACCCATTATTTTGTTCAGCTAATATGACCTAATTTTAAAAAGGAAAAAAAAAAAGAGTCAAGGATCTGTTTTTGATACAGCCCTTGAGTTAAGTTTTCAAGGGGTTTAAAAAGAAACAAGAACACAGACAAGTTATAACAGAGACCATATATGGCCTGTGAGACCTTTAAGTAAAAGCTTGCTGACCCTCATCTAAGTGATCAGATTTATTGGCGTAAAGTTCCATAATATGTTCTTATTTTATGCCCATTAATTCATAGAGGTGTCTCATCTTTTATTCCTGAGATTGGTAATTTTTGTCTTCTGTCTCTTGATAATTTTAGCTTGAGGTTTATCATCTTTATTGTTCTTTTAATAAAACACCTTGAGACTTGAGACTTTTTTTAGGGTGTGTCAGAAGGTGCCTTTATTCTAGGGCTGGTTTTGCCTGGTACTCATGTGGTATGATCCTTCTGGAGTCTTTTCCAGTGCCTCTGATGTTCAATAAGACCTCCAGACTTTGGTCTGTCAGATACTGAATTCTTCTTGCTTTTGTGTGAGCTTGAGGAATTTTACTGCTTATAATTTCCACGCCATTTTCTGTCAGGTCTTGGGGAAAATTTAACTCTATGCATGCATGGCTTAGGTTTAAATAATAAACCCAAGAGACACCTTTGCAGATTTCTGTACCTTTTTCCTCTGTGTAGCTCCATCTTCTCTGGTACACTGTCTTGCAAATTCAAGATAATTTTCCTTCCCTGAACTTTGATGTCTGCCTCCTCAATTCAGTGTGTTTTCTGTGTTATTCCTGGGTTCTCCCATCTTGTAACTTGATTGGTTAAGGACCTTCAAGTGGAAAGTCTGGTTCTCTCAATGGATTATAGTCTTTCACTGCCTATTGTCCAATATTTAGATAAAAGTATGTCATATATTCTTGTTTAATTTTTTTAGATTTTATTGTGGGAGTAGAGTTACACTATTGATAATGGAAATTTTGGTTGCAAGTGTGACTCAAGTGTTAGTACACTTGCCTACCAAGTGCATGGCCCTGACCAAGATGCCCCACTAGTGACGAATGGATCAAGAAAATGTGGTATTTATATACAATGGAATTTTATGCAGCCATGAAGAAGAACGAAATGTTATCATTCGCTGGTAAATGGATGGAATTGGAGAACATCATTCTGAGTGAGGTTAGCCTGGCCCAAAAGACCAAAAATCATATGTTCTCCCTCATATGCAGATATTAGATCAAGGGCAAACACAACAAGGGGATTGGACTTTGAGCACATGATAAAAGCGAGAGCACACAAGGAAGGGGTGAGGATAGGTAAGACACCTAAAAAATTAGCTAGCATTTGTTGCCCTCAACACAAAGAAACTAAAGCAGATACCTTAAAAGCAACTGAGGCCAATAGGAGAAGGGGACCAGGAACTAGAGAAAAGGTTAGATCAAAAAGAATTAACCTAGAAGGTAACACACATGCACAGGAAATCAATGCGAGTCAACTCCCTGTATAGCTGGATCCTTATCTCAACTAGCAAAAACCCTTAGTCCTTCCTATTATTGCTTATACTCTGTCTTCAACAAAATTAGAGATAAGGGCAAAATAGTTTCTGCCGGGTATTGAGGGGGTGGGGGGGAGAGGGAGGGGGTGGGGTGGTTAAGGGAGGGGGTGGGGAGGGGGGAGAAATGACCCAAACATAGTATGCACATATGAATAAAAAAAAATAAAAATAAATAAAAATAAAAAAAAGTAAAAAGGAGCAAATGAAAAAAAAATGCATGGCCCTGAGTTCAAAACCCTAGTATTGCAATAAATAAATAAATAAATAAATAAAAACCCAACAGAAATAAAATGAAAATTTAAAAGTCAGAGCTGTGGACATTGGAAATAAAGCTGTTAAATTTGGTTTTCTTGGGGGAAATTAAAGACTTGTCAAGAGTATTTTCTGTGGAACAATACTGAATCTCTGAATAGAGTTGGGGCTGGATGCATGGAAAAAATTTGGATGAATGAACAAACTTCCAACTATTAACAGTGATTGATTTTCTTTTAAATTGTGACTATGCAAAGGATAACCAAGATGAATGTCATTTGGAAATTTTTTTTTAGTTGTCACATACCAGAGCCATAGAACAATCTCAATACATTTCCTATGGACTATTTAATCTTGATCAGTTTGGCTTTCTTAATGAATTAAGAGAAATTATTTGCAAAATGGACACAGTGAAGGGTAAAAATGGATGTAAAAGGTCATACTCTGATTCTTAAATTGTGTACTGAGTATGTGGCTATTTGGTTTATTCTTTATATCTTATAAATATTATAAGTGTTATTTGTATACATGAAATATTTAGTTAAGATGTATTCTGAAGTAGCCTAATGTCCTGAAGTAACTTGGACTGGTATCATTACACTTGGGTGCTGATTGCCTGTCGTGAATAGTGAACAGTAAGCCACCCCTTCTGCTAGGTGCTACATTTTTAAATTAGTGGTCTGTGAAGTTCATTCTTCCTGACAGTTAATATTGATCTCAGCATTTGGAAAGATACCTCTCTTCTGTTTTCTGTGTTTGAAGGTGTGAATCAGAGACAAAGTGCTTCCTGATTAGTGATGGTATCACTTAAAAACAAATGAGTCCTAACCTGGTTTCCCAGGATACTAAAGAGTTAGTGCTTAAGACTGCCTTGGTTTGAGTCTTGTCTCTGTCACTGTCTGTTAAGATATTAGCCAAGTAATGGTACCTCTTTCTGCTCCAATTTGAACCTCAGAACTACTTGTTAGGGTGATTGTGAGCACTAAATGGATTAGATAGAGTGTACTGTTTGGATGCTTTTAGTTTTTAGTGTTCTGAGCAATATTCCCTGCCCCATCTGTGTCTATGTATTTATATTGAATATTTACCATGATTGCTAGTTCAAAGGTTAATTTTTGTTTGGAATTTACACCAGTGTATTTTTGCATTTCTAGGTTAATCCTCGAGCACTGCTATTTGGTCACACAGCTTCCATCACTTGCTTGTCTAAAGCCTGTTCTTCCAGCGACAAACAGTATATTGTGAGTGCATCTGCAAATGGGTAAGTGTTTTCTCTGTTTTTTCCTAAATTATTACATTTTTTGAAAAATTTATTTTATATTGACACTTAAAAATTGCACATATTTGTGTGTTAGCATGTGATGTATTTTTCTTACATCTATGAACTAGTACCAGTAAGTAGGAAGATTTTTTTTCTCTTTTCTTTTGGATTGTCTTCTTCCATTGTCTGAATGTAAAGTCAGATATTTGAATTATGGCTTTAAGGATATAAATTTTATGCTATTAATGACTTTGTAATACTTTTACTGTAATTTACAATTTTTTTCTTTGCCTTGCTTTTGAGAAATACCATAAAAGTTAAGGCATGATCATTAATCTCCATGACATTTTTATTGAATCAGTAGACAACTTTGAGATTTTTTATAAAAGCCTGAATGAAGCTAAGCTGACGTAAATTTGAGAGAAACTAAGCTATGTGGAAGTTTATACAATTAAGTTGATGTATGTTAATGCATTACTATAGTTAGGTGTGTTTCTAAGTTTCAGAATATAGTTTGCTTTTGGAGAGCCAGGTCGTTGAACAGTTGGGTAGGGTCCAGAGTGTAAGGAATTAAAAAAAATTTTTTTTTTTGGTGCTTAGAAAGTTGTATATTTATATGGTATACTATTGAAACAAGTTGGGGAACTTGAAGAAAACTGTAAGACATTTTCACCTTCTCACATGATTTGTTGATTTGAAAAGAACTTCATTTAATTCTTTGGGACAAGATGAGGCAAGGTCAGGTAAAAAAATGTTATGGTGTGTGGTCAATTAAAGAACAGTTCACATTAGAATGCTTGTTCTAAATTGAGTGTTCATTAAAAAATTGTTTCATATCATGTGAGATGGAAAAAATGATATCTTAAGGAAATCCCTAATAATATCAGGATCATTACATTCTATTAATATTTTCTTCCATTAAATAAATCTTATTTCTTTAAAAGACCAGGTATATTGACATTTCTCATTTTCAGTGCTGTGTCTTTAGTTTAAGATATGAGCTTTTTTGTATGCATTTAATACAACTGTAATAAATCTGGAATCAAAATTGGAATAGTATATTTAATTTGCAAAGGTTTGGAATTCGGTTGACGTTAACTTTGATTTTTTCAGTGCTATGTTTTCAAGTTACATTGATGACAAAGGACAAATCTCAGTAGTTTAAAAGTCTCTTATTTTTGTCACTTGCTTCTTGTGTATTACTTGGGAACTCTATTCTACTTCCTTATTATTCTTACTTTGAGGTTCAGGGTGAGGGAGCAGCCATTGTCTGAAACAGCCAGTATTTGGAACAGTGACAGAGGAAGAGCATTCTGGAAGGCCTCCATAAGTTCTGGCCAGAACTACTCACAAGACTCCACGAACCAAAAGGGAACCAGGACATGCCTTGAGGTGGGGGGTGGGCAGGTTGGAAGGGAGCTTAGGATGGTGAATAAGAGGATTAGAAATTTTGACCAACAGCAATAATGAGCATAAGCTACTTTTCCTATAATGTATTAGTTTTATTAGAAAGTTAATTTTAAACAAAGTTGAACAGTGTTTCTAAGAATCAGATTCAAAGTTAGCTACTATTTTGTTTCATAGAGAGATGTGCCTCTGGGATGTGAATGATGGCAGATGCATTGAGTTTACAAAATTAGCCTGCACACATACTGGCATACAGGTTAGTATCTATTTCTGTGGCTAAGTCAGCCCAATTTTATTACAAGTGTTATTTAAAATGTTGAGCTGTATTTTTATGTGAAAAATGTTGTGTGGGAGCAGTAGGACAAGAAAGCCAGATTTATAGTAAAAGTACTCCTCATATGATGGTATTGCTGGGAAGGGAATAAAGTAGAGGGAACAATGGAGAAGGGAATAGGGTAGCTAGTTACCAATGATGCCTCTGTGGTTTGGGGTTATCTTGGTTACCCAGGTGAGAGCCTGTGGTAGCCATTTTTCCATTACTATAACAAATACCTAAGATAATCAACTTTTAAAGAGAAAAGGTTTATTTTGGTTCACTGTTTTAGAGATTCTAGTCCATGATCAGATGGAGCTTATTGCTTTTAGGTCTCTGGTGGGCATGCTGGATGGCAGTGATGGGGAGAGTGTGGCAGGGAAACATTGCCTACCTCATGGCCACAGAGAAAAGAGGGAAAGAGGAAGGGACTAAGTCTCACAGTGCTCTTCAAGGGCATGCTTGTAACCTAGACTCCCACTAGGCCTCACCTACTAAAGGCAACACTCCCCCCAGAAATGCCACCTGGGGATCAAGCCTTTAACACATGGACCCTTGGGTCACTTATTGTTCAAACTGTAGCAATAACTCCTTTACTACTTGGTAAGTGCACTGGATCCTGAATAACGCAATTCTTTCATGCCCAAACTGTTAAGATTCTACTCATGATTGATGCAGATTAACTCACTTTTTGTATCACATCTTTTTTTCTTGCCATGCAATTGTCTTTTGGGCTCATTTTTAAAGACTTTCCAACTCTTTAGAAAAGATGACCATTTCATATGCCTAGCTTAAAATGTAAAGTATTAATTGTACTTGTAGTTTGTAGTTTCTGACATACATTCTTAGTATTCTCCCTTTTGCATATTTGTCAAATTCTCTTTGCTTCACTTTACTCATTGTTTACTGTGTTGAGTTGGGAAAAATATGAAATATATAGAAAATATTAGCTATATTCTCCATGGGAAAGGAAAGGGAAGGAAAGAAGGAAAAGAACTCACATTTATTGAGGAAATTCTATGTAGGAATTTCTTATATTGTATTTCATTTAGGCTTCCCTACATCCTTACCAATAAAACAGGAGTATGTAATTTTACAAAAAAGGATGTCATGACCTAGAGATATTAAATGACTTGTATGAGTTCCAGTGAGTCATTCCTGGTACCAGGATCCCAAATCAGGTTTATCTGACTCTAGGGACTGTGTTCTTTCTCTTATACTGCCTCCCTCAAAACAAACTAATAGCATAATTTGTCAAGAAGGAAGACCTTCTATGCTCGTACAGATTTGATAATCAAATAAAAATATTTGCAGGATTTTCATGACTATCTCTTGTCCTGGCAAAGGCCTTTTCAGGTTTGTTGCATTCATGTATTTAGGGCATGTGATTTTTATTTAAAAGGCATGTATTTGTTTTTTATCATGTAAAGAATCAACAAGGTTTATAAAGAGAAAGGAGGTAATAAAATGATGTAGATTCACTGACAATTCAATTTATTTTAATTTAAAAATGATAAATATCTTGAAGTCATTGTGCATAATTATTCTAACTGTTGTACAATTTTGATTTATGGTTTAAAACTTTTGGGTACATAATAGAGAAAATTATCTATTTTTATTCAACATATTTTGAATGCCTTATATTTTTCAGATCTGGAATTAAGCCTTCTGTGTTTAGATGAGTAGCCCTCTCTAAATAGACAGTGCTTTTTGGCAGATTCACTAGTGTGGTGGCAGTTTACTGTGTGAGCCTCACTTATTCAGGTGGCTGTTTTTATATGCACAGAATGATAAACCTTGGTGACACTGGCACTTACTTCAAAATCATAAGGCTATACCAATTGATTAAACAACCATGCGAGGCATCCTTTTTTAACAGTTTGGAAAACTTGGTTCTCCATTTAGTATTCTTTCTTTGCCAATATCAAAGTATCTTAGAAATTTAATTAGTGCTTGGAAAACTGTTTGAGAGTATAATTATAAAGCAAAAGGTGAGAGCCTGGTAGTCAGGCAGTTCTCATGAAGCCTCCCTGCTCTCGGGAAAGAGCTCTTCTGTAGGGACTGTAGTGCATGTCTCTCACAGCAGGTTTTAGATAGGAACACTGAACCCATCCTTTCCTCCTAGCGCATCCTCCCCTTATGTGACTCAAGGCTCCCTACAGCCAGATTATTATTTAATTTGTAAGTGCATGGATCTTCTCTTTGTGTTGGGTGTTGTGTGTTGTTGGATCAACCTCCTGAGACTTAGAGGTGCCTCCTTGTGATAGTCTGCATTTTATTAGTTCTACCCTGGCCCTTGGAGTTTCAGTTAACATTTATATTTAGTTCATATGTTCTATAGTCAGTATTTATGCATAAAAATTCACTCCTTAGGTGCTTCCTAATTAATAAAAGTGCATTCCTTCACACACAGTGTTAAGCTCTGACAACAGAATTTAATGAGTGTGGGGTCAGACTGGACCCAGAATTTCATAGTTATTTCCGCAGAGTGGAGTAGTTATAGCATTGCCCTCAGTATGTTACCCAGCCTGTCCTCATGTGCTCGTTTACTAATGTGCACTCTGATAGGAGAATTGGTCTACTGCATGAGTCACTAGTTTTTGAGACTGAAGAAAGACAGGTCCTTTGATGTATTGGTGGTCTTACCTTGATAGCTATTCTCCTTTTACTTTTTGGTAGGTGGAAAAGCTATCCTCTTGAGCATTTCATGGCATTAGGAAAATGTAGCTCATTGATAATGTTTTTTCCACAAAGTATAAGTGCACAGTGTGTTTACGTAATTGTCTCATTCTCTCATCTGAAATAACACACGTAGTTTAATTTAATTCTGATTATGATATTTTCGAGCAACAATCATCCTTTATATCTAATTTTTATTTAGTCAGAACTAGTAATTATTAGCCTGTGCTGCCTATTCTCATTCACTTGGAATTCATATTGTTTTTGGGACCTACATGAAGTCCCCTTTTGATTTGATTTGTAAAGCTGATTTTATTCACGTGTTTTATTAATTTAGAAATTGTTTTAGATGCTAGATATGAGGATAAAGAAGAAATATTATGAATTCTGCCCTAAAAGGGATTGAAAGGGAAGATTAGGAAAATAATAATTTTTGTTAGATATTTAAAAATATTAATATAACATAGCATGATGTATTTGTGTATGTGCTATGCACGTATAGTATGTAGCATATGGTACATGTATAGAAAATATTACTCAAGGAGTTAGCATTTAGGAGACTATTATAGTAAGCTTGATGGAATACATATTAATCTAGTAGCTAACCTAAAGGAGAATTTAAAATATCTTTTTCTTTTTAATATGAATTTAGTTCTACCAATTCTCTGTTGGAAATCAGCGAGAAGGAAGGCTTTTATGCCATGGACATTACCCTGAAATCCTCGTTGTGGATGCTACTAGCCTTGAGGTGTTATACTCTTTAGTATCAAAGATAGCTCCAGACTGGATTAGCTCTATGAGTATCATTCGATCCCACCGGACACAAGGTCAGTGTATTATTCCCTTTCAGATCTTCAGTACCATGACTTACTGTTTAACTTACTGTTAAGTTCTATAATTTATCAAAATTACTAATTTTGATTATATTCTTATATTTAAGAATTAACAGCTCTAATAATTTTTTAAACATTTTTATTCTCATATATTAGTTGTACAGGGCAGTACCTTGTCACATTTCTGTATGTACCTACAGTGTACCTTGGTGAGATTCATCTCTACCATCATTCTCCCTCAATCTCTCTCCCTGCCACTTAAAACAATTTCAACAGGTTTCATTGTTCTGTTTTCATAAAGCATATAAAGTACATTGATCATATGCCTCCTCCTTCACTCTCTCCATTCCCTCTTCCTCTAGGACTCACTCTTAACAGGACCTGTTCTTCCCTTTTTAAAGCATGAATTCATTGTTCAAAGGGTTTTGCCATGGTATTTCACCCATGAATACCTTGTACTTCAATCAGATTAACCCCCTCTATTACTCTCCCATACGCTTTCCCCCCACCCCTTATTCAACAGCTTTCAGTGCCTTTCATTGTGTCATCTTCTTACACAGATGCAATGTATTTCGATATTATTCACTATCATTCTCTTTTCCCCTTCCTCCTTTTTCTAGTCCTCTCATACAGTCCCACTATTACACATATGTCCTTCCTCTCTCTCCATACATACACACACATATATATATGTACACACACAAAAACATATCACGTTTGTATTTGTGTATATGTTTATTTTTTTGGGTGTATCTTCCACATGAGAGAAAACATGTGACCTTTGTCTTTCTGAACCTAGCTAACTTCACTTAATATGATGATGTCCAGTTCCATTCATTTTTCTGCAAGTGACATAGTTTCATTCTTCATTTCTAAATAAAACTCCATATACACATTTTCATTTTTATTTTTATTTCTTAATTTTAATTTTATTCATACATGCATACAATGTTTGGGTCATTTCTACCCCTTCCCCCAGACCTTCCCTTACCCTACACCCCCCCACATTCCCTCCCTTACCCCCCCCTTACCCTCGATACCTGGCAGAAACTATTTTGCCCTTATCTCTAATTTTGTTGAAGACAGAGTATAAGCAATAATAGGAAGGAACAAGGGTTTTTGCTGGTCGAGATAAGGATAGCTATACAGGGAGTTGACTCGCATTGATTTCCTGTGTATGTGTGTTACCTTCTAGGTTAATTCTTCTTGAACTAACCTTTTCTCTAGTTCCTGGTCCCCTTCACCTATTGGCCTCAGTTGCTTTAAAGTATCTGCTTTAGTTTCTCTGCTTGAGGACAACAAATGCTATCTAGTTTTTTAGGTGTCTTACCTATCCTCATACCTCTCTTGTGTGCTCTCGCTTTTATCTTGTGATCAAAGTCCAATCCCCTTGTTGTGTTTGCCCTTGATCTAATGTCCACATATGAAGGAGAACATATGATTTTTGGTCTTTTGGGCCAGGCTAACCTCACTCGGAATGATGTTCTCCAATTCCATCCATTTACCAGCAAATGATAACACTTCGTTCTTCTTCATGGCTGCATAAAATTCCATTGTATATAGATACCACATTTTCTTGATCCATTCGTCAGTAGTGGGGCATCTTGGTCAGGGCCATGCACTTGGTAGGCAAGTGTACTAACACTTGAGTCACACCTCCAAGCAAAATTTCCATTATCAATAGTGTAACTCTACTCCCACAATAAAATCTAAAAAAATTAGACAAGAATATATGACATACTTTTATCTAAATATTGGACAATAGGCAGTGAAAGACTATAATCTATTGAGAGAACCAGACTTTCCACTTGAAGGTCCTTAACCAATCAAGTTACAAGATGGGAGAACCCAGGAATAACACAGAAAACACACTGAATTGAGAAGGCAGACACTAAAGTTCAGGGAAGGAAAAGCAGCTTGAATTTGCAAGACAGTGTACCAGAGAAGATGGAGCTACACAGAGGCATCTTGGCTGTTACCATATCTTGGCTATTGTGAATAGTGCTGCAATAAACATGGGTGTGCAAGTGCCTCTGGAGTAACTGTTGGAGTATATCCCCAAGAGTGGTATTGCTGGATCATATGGTAGATCAATGTTTAAATTTTTAAGTAGACTCTAAATTTTTTTCCAGAGTGGTTGTACTAGTTTACATTCCCACCAGCAGTGTAAGAGGGTGCCTTTTTCCCCACATTCTCGCCAACACTTGTTGTTAGTGGTGCTGCAAATGATGATGGCTATTCTAACAGGGGTGAGGTGGAATCTTAGTGTGGTTTTAATTTGTATTTCCTTTATTGCTAGAGATGGTGAGCATTTTTTCATGTATTTTTTGGCCATTTGAATTTCTTCTTTTGAAAAAGTTCTGTTTAGTTCATTTGCCCATTTCTTCATTGGTTAATAAATTTTGGGAGAATTTAGTTTTTTAAGTTCCCTATATATTCTGGTCAGTCCTTTGTCTGATGTGCAGCTGGCAAATATTTTCTCCCACTCTGGATGTTCTCTTCAGTTTAGAGACCATTTCTTTTGTTGAGCAGAAGCTTTTTAGTTTTATGAAGTCCCATTTATCTATGCTCTCTCTTAGTTGCTGTGCTGCTGGGGTTCCATTGAGAAAGTTCTTACCTATACCTATTAATTCCAGAGTATTTCCTACTCTTTCCTGTACCAACTTTAGAGTTTGTGGTCTGATATTAAGATCCTTGATCCATTTTGAGTTAATATTGGTATAGGGTGATATACATGGATCTAGTTTCAGTTTTTTGCAGACTGCTAACCAGTTTTCCCAGCAGTTTTTGTTGAAGAGGCTGCTATGTCTCCATCGTATATTTTTAGTGCCTTTGTCAAAGACAAGTTGGTTATAGTTGTGTGGCTTCATATTTGGGTCCTCTATTCTGTTCCACTGGTCTTCATTTCTGTTTTTGTGCCAGTACCATGCTGTTTTTATTGCTATGGCTTTGTAATAAAGTTTGAAGTGTAGGGTATTGTGGTACCTCCAGCATTGTTCTTTTGATTATTTCCTTGGCTATTCGTGGCCTCTTGTGTTTCCATATAAATTTAACGGTAGATTTTTCAATCTCTTTGATGAATGTCATTGGAATTTTGATGGGAATTGCATTCAACATGTAGATTACTTTTGGGAGTATTGACATTTTTACTATGTTGATTCTACCAACCCATGAGCATGGGAGATGTCTCCACTTTCTATAGTCTTCCTCAATCTCTTTCTTCAGAAGTTTATAGTTTTCCTTGTAGAGGTTGTTCACATCCTTTGTTATGTTTACACCTAGGTATTTGATTTTTTTTGAGGCTCTTTTAAATGGAATTGTTTTCATATATTGTTTCTCAGTTTGTTCATTATTAGTGTATAGAAATGCTAATGATTTTTCTGTGTTGATTTTATATCCTGCTACCTTGCTATAGTTATTGATGGTGTCTAGGAGCTTTTGAGTAGAGTTTTTTGGGTCTTTAAGGTATAGGATCATATCATCTGCAAATAGGGATATTTTGACAGTTTCTTTACCTGTTTGTATTCCTTTTATTCCTTCTTCTTGCCTAATTGCTCTATCTGGGAATTCCAGTACTAGGTTGAATAGGAGTGGAGATAGTGGGCATCCTTGTCTGGTTTCTGATTTTAGAGGGAATGGTTTCAGTTTTTCTCCATTAAGTATAATGCTGGCTGTAGGTTTGTCATATATAGCTTTTATAATGTTGAGGTATTTTCCTTCAATTCCTAGTTTTCTTAGAGGTTTTATCATGAAATGGTGTTGGATCTTATCAAAGGCTTTTCTGCATCTATTGAGATGATCGAGTGGTTTTTGTCTTTGCTTCTGTTAATGTGGTTTATTACGTTTATTGATTTTCGTATGTTGAACCAGCCCTGCATCCCTGGGATGAAGCCTACTTGGTCATGGTGAATGATCTTTTTGAGGTGTTGTAGAATTTGGTTTGCCATTATTTTATTGAGGATTTTTGCATCAGTGTTCATTAAGGAGATTGGCCTATAGTTCTCCTTTTTGAAGGTGTCTTTGCTTGGTTTTGGGATAAGTGTAATACTGGCTTCATAACTGCCTAATGGCAGTTTTCCTTCCCTTTCTATTTTGTGGAATAGTTTGAGGAGGGTTGGTATCAGTTCTTCTTTAAAGGTCTGATAGAATTCAGCAGAGAATCCATCAGGTCCTGGACTTTTCTTTTTTGGGAGACTCTTGATTGCTGCTTTAATTTCATATTGTGTTACAGATCTATTCAGGTGATTAATATCCTCTTGGTTCAGTTTTGGATGATCATATGTATCTAGAAATCTGTCCATTTCTTTAAGATTTTCAAATTTATTTGAATATAGGTTCTCAAAGAACTCTCTGATGATTTCCTGGACTTCCATGGTGTTTGTTGTTATCTCCCCTTTTGCATTCCTGATTCTACTAATTTGGGTTTTTTCTCTCATTTTAGTTAGGTTTGCCAGGGGTCTATTGATCTTGTTTATTTTTTCAAAGAACCAACTTTTTGTTTCATTAATTCTTTGTCTGGTTTTTTTGGTTTCTATTTCATTGATTTCAGCTCTTCTTTTTATTATTTCTCTCCTTCTATTTGTTTTGGGATTTGCTTGTTCTTGTTTTTCTAGGAGTCTGAGATGTCACATTAGGTCATTGATTTGGGATCTTTCAGTCTTTTTAATATATGCACTTATGGCTATAAACTTTCCTTTCAGGACTGCCTTTGATGTGTCCCATAGGTTCTGGTAGGTTGTGTTTTCATTTTCATTGACTTCCAGGAACTTTTTGATTTCCTCTTTTATTTCATCTATGACCCATTGTTCATTAAGTAATGAATTATTCAGTTTCCAGCTGTTTGCATGTTTTTTGTCTTTACTTTTGTTGTTGAGTTCTAGTTTTATTGCATTGTGATCAGACAGAATGTACAGTATAATTTCTGTTTTCTTATACTTGCTGCGGCTTGCTTTGTGCCCTAGGATATGATCTATTTTGGCGAAGGTTCCGTGGGCTGCTGAGAAGAATGTATATTGTGTAGAAGTTGGATGAAATGTTCTGTAGACATCAAGTAGGTCCATTTGATCTATTGTATATTTTAGATCTAGGATTTCTTTATTGATTTTTTGTTTGGATGACCTATCTATTGATGATAATGGGGTGTTAAAGTCTCCCACAACCACTGTGTTAGAGTTAAGATATGCTTTTAGGTCCTTCAGGATATGTTTCATGAAATTGGGTGCATTGACAATGGGTGCATATAGGTTGATAATTGGTATTTCCTTTTGGTCGATTTCCCCTTTTATTAGTATGGAATGTCCTTCTTTATCTTGTTTGATCAATGTAGGTTTGAAGTCTACTTTGTCAGAGATAAGTATTGCTACTCCTGCCTGTTTTCGGTGGCCGTTGACTTGGTAAATCTTCTTCCAGCCTTTCATCCTAAGCCTGTGCTTATTTCTGTCAGTGAGATGGGTCTCCTGGAAGCAACAAATTGTTGGATCTTCCTTTTTAATCCATTTCATCAAATGATGCCTTTTGATGGGGGAATTAAGTCCATTAACATTAAGCGTTAGTACTGATAGGTATGTGGTGATACCTGTCATTTAGTTGTCTTAGTTGTTTGAAGGTTTGATTGTGTGTACCTAAGTTGAGGTTACTTTCTGTTTCTTGCTTTTTATTTTCCTGTAGTTTGGTGCTGTCTGCCCTTTCATGGTTATGTTGGGTTTCACTTTCTGTGTGCAGAATCCCTTGAAGAATCTTTTGTATTGATGGCTTTGTGTCACATATTGTTTTATTTTCTGCTTATCATGGAAGACTTTTATTGCTCCATCTATTTTGAATGACAGTTTTGCTGGTTAGAGTATCCTAGGGTTGAAGTTATTTTTATTCAGTTCCTGGAAGATCTCTCCCTAGCTCTTCTTGCTTTTAATATTTCTGTTGAGAAGTCTGCTGTGATTTTGATGGGTTTGCCTTTGTATATTATTTGTTTTTTCTCTCTTACAGCCTTCAATATTTTTTCTCGGTCTCTGTACTTGTTGTTTTAATGATAATATGCCGTGGGGTAGTTCTATTTTGGTCTGTTGTATTTGGTGTTCTGGAGGCCTCTTGCATTTGTATGGGAATAGATTTCTCTAGATTTGTTGAATTTTCTGTTATTATTTTGTTGAATATATTACGCATTGACTTTACTTTCACCTGTTCTCCTTCTTAAAAGCCCATGATTCTCAGGTTTGTTCTTTTGATGGAGTCAGTGAGTTCTTGCATTTTCTTTTCACAGGTCTTGAGTTGTTTAACTAATAGTTCTTTAGTTTTTCCTTTAATTACCATTTCGTCTTCGAGTTCTGAGATTCTGTCTTCTGTTTGTTCTATTCTGCTGGATTGGCCTTCTGTTTTGTTTTGCAATTCTGTTCCATTATTTTTTCTGAGGTTTTCCAAATTCTGAGTTGCTTCCTCTTTAATGTTGTGTATTTTCATCCTGAGTTCCTTTATTTCTTTACTAATCATGTTCTTTGCTTCACTTTGGTGTTTATACAATGCTTCTGTGGTTTCTTTTTTTTCTTCTTTTGCTTTTTCAAATTCTCTATTTTTGTTGTCTTGGAATTTCTTGAGTGTCTCCTATACATTTTGGTTGGTCATATCCAGTATCATCTCTATAAAATTCTCATTGATTACCTGTAGGATTTCTTCTTTTAGATTATTCTTGTGGGCTTCATTGGGTTCTTTCACATAGTTTATCTTCATTTTGTTGGAGTCTAGATCTGAGTATCTGTTTGTCTTCATTCCCCTCTGGTTCATGTACTAATTTTTTGCTGCGGGAAAACTGGTTTCCCTGTTTTTTCTGTCTTCCCGTCATTGCCCTGGGTACTGTTATTGTCCCAGTACTTTGTGCAATTAAGTATTTTCTAGGTTGTAATAAAAACAATGGTGATATTTAGAATGGAAGGGTGAGAGGAGAGGGATAGCAAAGAAGGTAAAGAAAAGGGGAAAAAGAAATAAACAAGTAAAAAACAAAACAAACAAAAAAGTTTCAAAGATACAAATGGAGAGATAGTGTAGTAATCAACAGTAAGCTGACAATTAGAGAGACACAGAGAGGTTTTAAAATAAAATAAATCTCTAAGTTCTAATGCAATAAAGTTTCAGTATTAATAATTTTGATGTTCGACCCTCAGCCTCCAGTCCTGGAGATGGTGTCCCAGAAGTAGTTCTGTCATTGTCTCATCAAAGGGGAAAAAGACTGGAAAAACCAAAATAAAACAAAACTGCACAAAACAAACAAACAAAAAAAACCCACAAAGTGTCCCAAGTTCAAATGCAATATAGTTTCAGTGAGTTTTTCAGCATGCAGGTGTGGTTGGGTTGTTGTCTTATCAAAGGAAGAGAGAAAAAAAGAATTCCTGGATCAGTTCTGTGAATGTCTGTCTATCTGAGGCTGTGGCTTGCCTGCCCTCTGCTGTCAGCCTGCTGTTGCTGGAGGCTTTATTTATGCAGATCTCAGGAGTGAGCTTAACACTCACCTGGCCCCATAGGCTTTGTTTGCTTAGCATTCTCCTGGGTGCGACCGCCACTGTTACAAGCTTTCCACTTTCCAAGCACACTGGGGGAGGTGGTGCTACACCCACTTTCTCCAGCCGGTGTGGTGTGTTTTTTTACAGTTAAGATAGTAAGTGGGTCTTCCCCCCCTCTCCTCTGTAGTTTTCCTCCCTCTGCCAGTTTTACAGGCTTTCCCGTTCCTGGTTGCTGGGCGGGGCCCTTCACTGCTGCCTTGTCTGGCCTGGCTTGTTTATTTACAGTTCCGTGAGGGATTTCTTCCCCACTCTCTTTGGCACTTAGGGCGCCCTACCCTCTTTGCTATGTGTTTTTTTTGTTATTTATTATTCAGTTTCTCTTTTTTCCCTGGGTGGGGGTTGGTCTGTCCAGGGGCTATGCAGTATGGCCCAGGGTTGTCTGTGGGAGTACCGCGTGCCACTCAGCTCACCTTGTGGTGTGCGTCTTCCCAAGCGGTCTGGGCGCTGGCTTCTGGAGCGTGGCAGCCCTCCTAGTTTCTCCGTTTAAGGTGGAGTGGGAATCCTATGCGCGGGCTGGGGGTGTGGAGGAGTGAAACTTTTGCCTCTTCTCGGTGGTTTTTCCTGTAAGGTGTATCTCCAGCGTCTCTCCAAGATTTTACTGTTTGGCTGGTGGGCAGCCACCCCATGGCAATCAGGGACTCTCAGCTCAACTTTTCACTCCACCCCCTCCTTCCTTTCATGGTTACCATGGCAACTCTGGTGCACAGCAATTAAGGCACCCCGCATTAGAGGCTTCATGGTTACCATGGCAACTCCTGTGCATGGCGAGTAGAGACTTCCCTGTTTCAACCTCCTCCTTCCTCTTCCCCTCTAGTTACCATGGAAACTCCTGCTGGCAGGCATTGGGTCCTGACCTATCCTGCAGATCCATATTACCCTGAGCTCCTCCCCACCAAGCCTCAACCTATCCTGATGCCCCATAATACCTTAAGCTCTTGACTTCACCCAGGCTATAAAAACTGGGCTGCCATTTCTCTGGCGCAACTTCTCCAGCCCTGCTCTTTGGGGATGGTGAACCTCGCTGGAGTGCGCATTCTCAATAAAGCCTGCTGAAAGCCTGTTTGCTTTGTTATTTGGCTCCAATTTGGCCTTCCCATCTGCATCGACCTAACATTTACTTTAGGAAGCTCGTTTTCTGCTTCCTCCCTCTAGTCACCATCTTTGGAGCACATCATTTCCCCCTTCTGATGCGTCCTGGTGACCTGCCTGTGGCCCTGTAGTCAGAAGATTTCACACAGCTGCCTGAACTGTATAGCCTGAGCAACGTCCCTCCAGCAGGCACATGACAAATATTATACATTTTCTTAACCCATTAATCAGTTTTAAGGCATTTGGGCTGTTTCTACCACAGTTCTAATAGTTTATGGTTTATCTCCTCCTTCATGAAGGAGTCTTTGTCTGAAAAACACTTCAAGTGTTAAATTATCTTTATTCATTGTGTTGAGCAATTTTAGTGTATATGAGTAATATCCTAAAGTAAGGAAGTGTGCTGTAACCCTTGGGGGTATGATCTGAGGAACTGTAGCTTCACCTGTGTGTTTTGTCACTTGCTGCAAGCCACAGGATTTCCATTTCATGTGAATATAAGAGAAGGGAGGAGATTAAATTTAATTCAAGTTCCTGGGGCGTGCCTGGTATATACTAACAATAAATACTACTCTATTTCCTTCATTTCTGCTGAAACCTTTCAAGAAGAACTGTGAAGGAAATGTAAAATTGTTTAGGAAAAGCACAATACTTAATGTTGAACACTGAATATATGTTCCTGAAAGCCTTTTAGGAGAACTCTTTCTTTTTCTCCCAAGAGCTTTGTAGTTATGTGCTTTCTATAAGGGTTGATTACTAACTGCCACAGCTCCCACCACATGGACTTCATTTACTGAGTGCATAGAGTAGTAGACATCATGCTATGCAATTACTGAGGATCAATTTTCATAACACTGTAGGGTCGGTGCTGTTGTTGTTCTCATATATGTGAGGGAACTGATGAGACTTAGTGTGGTGGAGTCTTTACCTAAGAACAGAGTAAGTGTCTAGCTGACTGGTGGCCAGCTAGACCCCAGAACTCTTACTGTAGCCACTGTGTTCTGCTTCCCCTGAGAAAATGCCTTTAAGTCTATGGATGCTTTCCTTTGTTACCATGTAAGGTTAGAGATCCCGACATTTTAATTCTGTGAATATTTATTGGGTGCCTACCATCTTTGAAGTTCAGGAGATTGAAATATGTAAGGAAATCAAATTCTACTAAGGGAGAATGATATATAAACAAACCACAGTTTGTACAAAATGTCACATTAGTGAAGGAGCTTGACCTCAGATCAGATGAAGTATGATCTCTGGTTTGGAATATGCAGATACGTTTTCCAGGCAGACATGGCCATCAGGATGTGTCGGGCAGAGCAAATGGTCTGTCCCAAAGTACAAAGGCATTAAAAATAGTCTAGGTATGTGTTTGTGAAAATATAGGTTCTTGTCCCAGGCATGAAGTCGAAGGGGAGGAGTGGCAGAATATGAGGCTGGCAAAGCTGGTAGGGGACAGGATAAGAAGGCATTTGCATGTCAGCCAAGCAGATTGGGTTTCACCCAGTAGGTCAAGGGTTGGCAGCCTTGAATTATAAAGGACCAGATACTAAATATTTGAGGCTTTGCAGGGCATACAGTCTATATTTCAACTACTAAACTCTGCTGTTGTACCACAAAATGACCATAGACAATAAATGAAGGAGCCTGGCTGTGTTCTAATAAAACTTTATTTACATAAACAGGCAGTCGGCTATACTTGCCCCATGATCAGTAGCTTGCTGGCTTTCACTGTAGGTGATGAAATCTTTGGTAAGAATGCTTGAAGGGACTTAACGTTTCAAACATCAGTGGCATTGTTGCAAATGGCTTAAGTGGGAGTACACCAGGAAGGAGATTTTTGTGGCAGGCTGGTCTTGTGCAGTGGCTGTGGGAAGAGAGCATTGCCTTGTTTCCACAGGTTGTTCTTCAGACTGTTGGCTCTGACGTTTGTTGATAAGTATTAGTGAGAAAGAAGGTTTCTGTTGTCAATATGTTTGGGAGAAGGTTGGTAAAATAAATTTTTTTTAATGTGGCATCTTCTCAGAGAGGTTTTATAATGCTTTATTCTTGAGCATAACAGTGAAAATGAGATTTGTATTAATTTCCCAAACAACAAAGAAGTCATTGTTAGTATGTTTACCTCCAGTGTTAGTTACAATCAATGCTTTTCTTTTTAAAAAGGACTATTTTTGTGACCAAGCAGTTTGAATGTTTTGATTTTTTTTTTTACTTCTATCTTCATATACATTCCCAGGGTGTGATCTAAACTGAATAAAATGTAACTTTAATGGGAAATTTTATGTGGTTCCTAAATTCTAGATATTATGGGTTATCATGTTACAAACATTTGATTTTTAATCTGCATTTACCTTTTTGAAAGAGTCCATGGGTATTGGAGAATCTTAGGCATATTGGTATGTTGTTATGGTTCCTCTGAACAGTGATTGTAGAAATGTGGTAATCAGGGCATTTCAATGCCTTCTATTGCCTAGAGGCCACTACGTGCACTCAGATTTTTACTTAAAAAAATACAAGCAATTATTTTAATAACAGTAATAACTAACTTTTATTGAGGATTTGCTATATACCAAGTGTTGTACCTGTGATATGTCTTGATTTTCATAACAACCCATTAGGGAACTACTGTTGTTACTCATTTATATTTGTTTCAGGTAAGCAGGTTGAATTTCAGATAGGTTATTTCAGTTATTCACAGTTCGCTGATTAGTGCACACAAATGAGATTTTGATTTTAACACATACCTCTCTTACTCTGGAGCCTCATTCTCTCAAAGTTTCTGTATTGCCATGGCGTTGTGACTGGTCCCTGATTCAGTGCTTATGAGTTGAGGCTCAATATCATGCTGGCTAGGAAAACCAGTTTTTACTCCCCTCTTCTCTACACCACGACAGTCAATACAGAGGACCTCTATTACTTCAAAAAGTGTGAGCACTTTGCCTCACCAGCACACAAGCAATCAGTTCTCAGCAGACTCCAGCTAGGTGTCCCCTAGTTCAATTCAGTTTTGACACTGTCTACTTGCACATAGTATCAGATTCCTCAGGTTGAGGACTCAGTCCCAAGTATGCCTCTCCCCCAGTACTTAGCCTATGCTTCTGACTGACCAGCTGCAAACCAGAGGTTGCATAACCCCCTCTTCAGGTTCAGTTAATTTGCTTGAGTGACTCACAGAACTTAGGGAAACACTGATGTTTGTCAGTTTATTATAAAGAATCTTGCAAAACATACAGATAAATAGGTGCATAGAGTGAGATGTGGGGGAAGGAAGCTTAGAGCTTCCATGCCCTTCCTGGGTGTGCCACTTTCCAGGATCTTCCACATGTTCAGCTACTTAGAAACTCTCTGAACCTGTCCTTTTGGGTTTCTATGGAGGCAGAACCCCTTATGAAATAGGAGTCTTACAGTCTACAGTGAGACAAGGTAGGTCAGAGAATTTCTTTAAGGCCTTGAGGAAGAGAATTTCTAGTTTCCACAACCTTGGTGAAGGAGTTATGAGCCAGGCACCATGAATGAACACCAACAGAAGTATTTATCATAGTACCACACATGCCTTTCTCTTGGTCACAATTTACCTACAGAGGATGAAATGAGCTGTAAAATGTGTGGGAGGCAGGCATGGCAGGTGGGAAAGGAGGAATGAAATGAGTGCTTGGAGAAGCACAGTGACCTTGCTCATCAGTAATAGATAATGAACA
This sequence comes from Castor canadensis, assembly GCF_047511655.1. NCBI lineage: Eukaryota > Metazoa > Chordata > Mammalia > Rodentia > Castoridae > Castor > Castor canadensis. The sequence continues at coordinate 20,522,843 of NC_133389.1, read as the reverse complement.
GTTGTGATCTGTTAACATAGTAATCAAGAATGTTTGAAATTATTACAGTTGATTAGAAATGAAAAAATTTAAGTACCCAGAGACAGTCTTCCTTCAATTCTAAATTATTAGTGATTCTTATAAACGTATGTTTCAAAATCTGCCTTCTGTTTCATAAAATAAGGAATTACGTGTTTCTGCTCAGTATAAAGCATGTTGTTGTTTAATTTCACTAGAGCAATCATCACAATTTTTGGAAATAAAGCATGCTATGTTTGTTGCCTTGACTCTTTGTCCCTTTCTGCTTTAGAGGACACTGTTGTAGCACTCTCTGTGACGGGCATTTTGAAGGTGTGGCTTGTTACCTCTGAAGTAGGTGGCATGCAGGTGAGACAACTGAGGCTGGGAAACATTTCTCTGCTTCTGTTCTTATGGAATCAAGAGGTTTAGTAATGGTGGGTTTCTTTTTTTTCTTAAAAGGGAAGGAAAAACCTTGTCTATTTTAATAGTCTTCTGGGCATAATATAAAAGATCCCTAGTGTGCTGTCTATATGAGTGAATTATTTTTTTTACTTTTGATGGAGATATCTGCTCCATCATGGATAGAAAATAAACATATTGTACAGAATATGAAGTAGAGACACATGAAAAAGAGGTAGCGCTTTCTTCAACTGCTTTTGTTTAAATTAAAAGTTAAAATATATCTTGTTGAGGGAAACAGATAAAGCAAACCACTGTGTTAGTTTTGTGTTCCTGACACAAAATACCTGACATAAAGAACTTAAAAAAAGAAGGGTTTATTTTGGCTTGTGGGTTTAGAGATTTCAGTCCACAGTTCTTGCCTCCATTGAATCTGTGCCCATAGTGAGGGAGAACATCATGTCAGCAGGATCAAGTGGAAGAAGAGGTTGTTTACCTGATGGAGGGCAAGAAACACAGAGTGAGGAAAGGAGTGGGTACCAGGTGTAATTTTGAAAGGCACACCTCCAGTGACCCACTTCTTCTAGCTAAGTCCCATCTCCTAAAGTTTCCAGAACTTCCCAAATTAGTGCCACACCACAGGCTGGGGATCATGAGCACTGTGGCGGGGAGGGGGAACTTTCGTATTCAAATCATAACACCACTCAAAAAGTATATAAAGTTGTCTTTAGTCTTCTATCTTAGTTCTGTGGGATAGAATTGTTTGGTTTTTTTAATCAATAAGAAGGGCAGATCAATTTTCTGACAATATTGATGCTACTCTTTTCATCTAGAACAGAAACTAGAAGAAATGATCAATTGCTTTGTTCATTTTTTTAAATTGAAGTAATGTAGCAACAGAAATTAGGATGAATGTAAAATTTTATCACTTTCATTACCAGAGTGGTGACACTGACTTTCACAGGTATTTAAATCTTGGGTTGTTTTATAGCAAAGACATTTGTGTCCAGCTATTTTAGGGTATATTTTTGCTTTTACCTGAGGAACTAACACGAATAGCATTTAGTGGTACTTTCACTTTATGTTGATGTCTGTATCATTGTGTGATAATTTTAATTGACAACGAAGCTACTCCTGAAATTTTACAAATCTTTCTTCTTTCAGGATACCGAGCCAATATTTGAGGAGGAATCCAAACCAATTTATTGTCAGAATTGCCAAAGCATCTCTTTTTGTGCATTCACACAAAGGTCACTTTTGGTCGTGTGTTCCAAATATTGGAGGGTAAGATGACAATATAAGTAAGAAGCTGTTTTTTTATACTTCAAGATGCTGGTTTATCAGACCTCCAGAGACAATCCTAAGGATATGCTTGGTGAAGGACCTTTTTACCTACTTAGAACTTGTGTCTAGGTTTTATATTTTCTGAAGAGTTGATACTTAGCTATATATAACTGCTTTTTTTCTTTTTTTTGCTAGTGTTTCAGTTATTTTGTATAATATATGTAGTGGTAGTAAGGTTTGTGCAGGTTGGACATTTCTTTGTAGGGTGTTACTACCCCCAATAAAGTTTGGAAAGTCTTCTGACACTTAACAGCTGGTGATGAAAGGAGTGTATTACTGCCACATTGCTTGTCTTTAACATTTCTGTAATAGAAAGATGGCCATCATGTTTTGAGCACTTGTTCTGTACCTAGCATTTCAAACTTTTCACATATTCTTTCAGTCCTCACAATTCTCTGAAGTTAGGTGCATTAGTTTTTTAATCCTATATTACAGATTTCTCCAAAACTTACCATATTAAAACAATAGACAAGTATTGTTGTCCAGTTTTATGGGTCAGGAATCTGGGCTTAGCTTAAGTAAGCTCCTCTAGTTCAGAGTCTCTCACAGGCTACAATCAAGGTATCCAATGAGTCTATGATATCATTTCCAAGTTCAGCTTGGGAGGATCTGCTCCCAGGTTCACTCATATGGCAGTTGGCAGTCTCTAAATCCCCTTGACTGTTGCACAGAGTTGTTGGTTCCTTCCTACTTGGTCCTGCTCATGGGGTAGCTCAAAATATGGACGTAGTCTTCCTTCAGAGTAAGTGAACAAGAGAAGGTGTACTTAAAACCTACCTAATCTTTGAATTGAAATTTCAATCCTTCTGCCATATTCTATTTTCTAGAAGCAGTCACATATATTGTGACATACAGCCAAGGGAGGAAGGTGTGAATACTAGGAGTGAGGTAGCAGGATAGAGGGAACCTTAGAGGCTGCCTGCCACAGTAGAAATTGTTATTTTCCCCATTTTGCAGTTAAGACAATGAGGCATATAGAGGATAAATAACTAAGGTTACACAAGTGGTGGTGGAGTTGCTGCATTAAAACATAGGAGGTCTAACTGCAGCAGTTGATGTCATTGCTACTACACTACTGCCTCACAGTTAGAACATGGCTTGGATGAATTTCCTGAACTTAGGAGACAAGGGATGAGCCCAAGAGTGAAGGAATGACCAGGTACAGCATCTTAACCTTATCTTTGTCACTGCTACTGTTTTAGAATAAGATTAGAGAAGAAAAGCTAGCAGCTGCTTGGTCACAGTAGACTATATGGGGTCTTTCTTTTACCATTAAATTTAAAATACATGTAGGCTGGGGATATAGCTCAGAAGTAGAGCTCTTGTCTAGCATGTATACAGTTCTGGGTTTCTTGCCCAGCACTGCAAAAAACAAAAACAAAACTAATCAACCTCCAACATGTGACTAGTAGTAAAAAACAATGCAAAAGAATAGAGTGCAAACTATGTGTCCTGAATACCTTTTCCCCTGGTACTTTCCTTCCCCCCACAGAAGCAAGACTTAGTACCAGTTTCTTGTGTGTCCATTATAGACATTTTATAATAAAACAGCCTTTCCTTTTTTTCTTTTTAAAAATGTCAACATAAGTGAAAAGGCAACCCACATGAGAGGAGATAGTTATAATATATGAATATGATGGAGACCTTGTGTAGTATTTATTAAAAAAATTCAACTCCACAAATCAAGAAGAAAAATACAGATAATCCAGTGTGAAAATGGAGAAAAATATTTCATAAAAGAGGAAAACCAGATGGCTAGTAAATGTATAGAAAGGTACTCAGGTTCGTTAATCATTAGAGAAGTGCATAGTGAAAAACACTGAAGTACTATCACAGCCTGCTAGGATGAACTTTTCTTTATTGCTATAAAGAATTTGGCAATTTTAATATGGCCAAATCTCATCTTCTGTGGTGTCTGAAATAATTTCATATAAGTTGTGAGATATAGATGCAAATTTATTTTTATTTCAGATGGATGTCCCAGTTTCTGATGTCATTTGTTGTATAATTTCCTTATCTTTTGTTTACCTTTATAACATACTGTATTCCTGTGTCACTGGCATCAGTTTCTAGACTTCTTTGTCTATTCATGAATCAATATAGTACTGAGTTGTTTTAACTTCTATAGCTTTATAATTTGATTTAGTAGATAGTAGGGCTAGAGGCTGGTCTCCTTTCATAATTATTTCCTGGAATTTTCTATCCTATGTAAATACAATAGCAAATCATGGTAAATTCAGCTAAGACTTGACTTAATTTTTAAGACTTTGCATTAGTAACTTCGTTGTTTTCTCTACAGAAAAGTAAAATAAAAACTCTGGATCATTGAGGAATGAGGAATTCTCATTCCTTGTGGGCAAAATTTTTAACAACTTAGAATATGCTTTGTAATTTTTGATTTATCATACATTAGTAATACAAGGGGATTTTGTTGTGATAATTCAATATAGAATATACTTTATCAAGTATTGAAAGTGGAGAAAGAACAATTCTGCTAGGAAATATAAGGCATAGCTCTGTCACTTCTTGTACATGTGACTTTGAGCAAGTGATATAGCCCTTATTTATGTCAGTTTCCTGTCTGTAAAGTGGGGTAGCAATGCCTGCCTGCCTGTCTCCTGCAGTGATTCTAAGGGTCAATTGAGATAACGATCATAAAGGAATTTTGTAAACTTTGATGTGCCTTACAAAAGTAAGACCATGTGAAGTTAGTAGCTTCTGTTTCTGGTGAAGTTGATAGCAGCTTGACTTTTATATCTAAGACTTATTAAATAATAAAATGTAGTTTGTTAACTTCCTATTTATAACATTTTAGAACACCATGGAAATAGGTAAGGCAAGATAATTCCCCTATTAAAAAAATATTCTGATGTCAGTTTGTGGTTGGAAATGTTTCCAGATATAGAAACAAAACAGGAGTCATCAGTCTGCACTGTAGAGGACAATTCTCTATCATTTCTCGTTCTTCACAATTTCTTCTTTCTACATAGGAAAGATTAAGGATTCCTGTTGCCTGCTTCACTTATCATAGTCTATTGCCTGATTGCTCCCTGAGGCTACACATTGTTGAGTGCCTTCTTGGTTTTCTCTTTTGAAGGTGACTATGCCTCAGGGCTCATTGAGAAAGTGTCTTCACCTCATATATCCAACTTTAAAGACCTGAGTTTGTTAAATGTATTTCTAGTTTTGTTTTAGTTGGAGTGCTGCTGTGCCATATAACACATTGTAGAGTGGAATTTCTTATTTCTTGTAGGTATTTGATGCTGGAGACTATTCCCTGTTGTGTTCAGGTCCTAGTGAAAATGGCCATACATGGACTGGAGGGGACTTTGTATCAGCAGATAAAGTAATCATTTGGACTGAAAATGGGCAAAGCTATATTTATAAACTTCCTGCCAGGTATGTCATAAATAAGAAACTAGGATGTTATTCAAAAGTAAAGGATTCAGAATGTGGGGTACAACCTGAAAGTAAGAAAATATAAAAGATTTACTTTTTAAATTTTATTTTATCATTTTTACATTTACTTACATTTGTATACATTGTTGGGCCACCTCCCCCCTCCTCCTAACTCTGCTTTGGGCAGAACCTGATCTGCCTTTTTGTTCTTCAGTTTTGTTGAAGAGAAAACATAGAAGATAATAAGAACGACATAGCATTTTTGCTGTTTGAGATAAAGATAACTATGTAGAAATTCCTAGCATTCCTTCCATGCACTTGTCTTTTGCAATCCACATTGGTTCATCTCTGCCAGACCTCTTCACTACTTCCTGGTCCCCTTCCCATAGTGCCCTCTGCCAGTTTAAGATTACTTTATTCACTCCTCTACAGTAAGCACATCAACCACATTCAAGTTTTAGGTTTTCTTCCTTTTCCCTATTCCTCCTATCTGTGTTCTCCCTTTAGTGTGGGACCCATGTACAATCATATTACTGCATTGGTTTTAGGTCAGTAATTTGCATATGAGGGAGAACATGTGATTTTTGGCCTTCTGAGCCTGGCTAACTTTGCTTAAGATGATGTTCTCCAGTTCCATCCATTTACTTGCAAATGACAAAATTTCATTCTTTTTTGTGGCTGAGGAAAATTCCATGGTGTATAAATGTCACATTTTCTTAATCCATTCATTGGTAGTGGGGCATTTTGGCTGTTTCTATAGCCTGGCTATTGTGAATAGTGCTGCAATAAACATGGGTGTACAGGGGGCTTTGTAATAACTTGGTCACATTCCTTCAGGTATATTCCTAGGAGTGGTATTGCTGGATCATATGGCAGATCTATGTTTAGTTTTGTAAGGAGCCTCTATACTGTTTTCTAAAGTGGTTATACTAGCTTACATTCCCACCAGCAGTATATGAGGGTTCCTTTTTCCCTGCATCCTCACCAACATTTGTTGTTGGTGGTGTTCTTGATGCTAGCTATTCTAATAGGAGTGAGGTGGAATCTCAGTGTGGTTTTGATTTGCATTTCCTTTATGGCCAGAGATGTTGAACATTTCTTCATGTGTTTTTTGGCCATTTGGACTTCTTCTTTTGAAAAAGTTCTGTTTAGTTCAGTTGCCCACTTTTTTATTGGTTCACTGATTTCTGGGGAGTTTAGTTTTTTGAGCTCCCTGTATATTCTGGTTGTTAGTCTTTTGTCTGATGTGTCGCTAGCAAGTATTTTGTCTTACTCTGTGGATGGTCTCTTCAGTTTAGAGATCATTTCTTTTATTGTGCAGAAGCTTTTTAATTTCTTGTAGTCCCATTTGTTCATCCTTTCTCCTAGTTGCTGGGCTGCTGGAGTTCTACTGAGGAAGTCCTTGCCTATGTTTCTAGGTTATTCCCTGCTCTTTCCTGTACTAACTGCAAGGTTTTGGGTTTGATATTAAGGTCCTTAATCCACTTTGAGTTGATATTAGTACAGGGTGACAGGCATGGATGTAGTTTCAGTTTTCTGCAGGTAGATAACCACTTTTCCCAGCAACTTTTGTTGACGAGGCTGTCTTTTCTCCATTGTGTGTTTTTGGCACCTTTGTCAAAAATAAGGTGGTGTAGCAGTGTGGATTCTTATCTTGGTCCTCTATTCTGTTCCACTGGTCTTCATATCTGTTTTAGTGCCAGTACCATGCTGTTTTTATTGCTATGGCTCTGTAGTATAGTTTGAAGTTGAATATTGTGATACCTCCACTGTTACTCTTTTTGCTCAGTATTGCTTTGGCTATTCATGGTCTTTAGTGTTTCCAAATGAACTTCAAGGTAGATTCTTCAATCTCTGTGATGAATGTCATTGGGATTTGGATGGGAATTGGATTGAACATGTAGATTGCTTTTGGTAGCGTAGCCATTTTTACTATGTTGATTCTACCAATCTATGAGCATGGGAGATCTTTCCATCTTCTGTAGTCTTCTTTGATTTATTTCTTCAGTGGTTTGAAGTTCTCTTTGTAGCGGTTATTTACATCCTTTGTTAAGTTTATTCCTAGGTATTTGATTTTTTTTTTTGAGGCTATTGTGAATGGAATTATTTTCCTATATTTCTCAATTTGTTCATTGTTGGTGTATAGAAAGGCTACTGATTTTTGTAAGTTGATTTTGTATCCTGTTAAATTGCTGAAGCTGTTTATGGTGTCTAGGAATTTTTGGGTGGAGTTTTTTGAGTCTTTGAGATATAGGATCAGGTTGTCTGTTTGACTGTTTCTTTACCTGTTTATTTCTTCTTCTTGCCTAATTGCTCTGGGTAGGAATTCCAGGACTGTGTTGAGACAGGTGTGAAGAGAGTGGGCATTCTTGCCTCATTCCTGAGTTAAGGGGAAATGGTTTCAGTTTTTCCACATTAAGTATGATGTTGACTATAAGTTTGTTATATATGGCCTTTATAATGTTGAGGTACATTCCTTCTGTTCCTAGTTTTCTTAGAGCTTTTATCATGAAGTGATGTTGCATTTTATCAAAGGCTTTTTCTGCATCTATTGAGAGGATCAGTTGGTTTTTGTCTTTGCATCTATTAATGTTCTGTATTACATTTATTGATTTGCATGTGTTGAACCATCCTTGCATCACTGGGATAAAGCCAACTTGGTCATAGTGAATGGTATTTCTGATATGTTGTTGGATTCGGTTTGCCATTATTTTGTTGAGGATTTTTGCATCAGTGTTCATTAAGGAAGTTGGCCTGTAGTTCTCCTTTTTGATGTGTCCTTGTCCGGTTTTAGGATGAGTATAATGCTAGATTCATAAGAGAAGTTAGGCAGTGTTCCTTCCCTTTCTATTTCATGGAAAAGATTAAGGAGTATTGGTATTAGTTCTTCTTTGAAGTTCTGGTACAATTCAGCTGAGAATCCGTCAGGTCCTGGACTTTTTTGTTTTGAGAGACTCTTTATGCTGCCTCAATTTCATTACATGTTATAGATCTGTTTAGGTGGTTAATATCCTCTTAGTTCAGTTTTGGATAGTCTTAAGTATCTAGAAATTTGTTCATATCTTCAGGGTTTTCCAATTTGTTGGAATATAGGTTCTCAAAGTAGTCTCTGATGGTTCCCTGGATTTCCTTAGTGTTTGTTGTTATTTCTCCTTTTTCGTTTCTGATTTTACTAATTTGGGTCTGTTCCCTCTTCATTTTAGTCAGATTTGCCAGGAGCTTGTCAATTTTGTTTATTTTTTTCAAAGAACCAGTTCTTTGTTTCATTGATGCTTTGTTTTTTTTTTTTTTGGTCTCTTTCATTAATTTTGGCCCTTATTTTTATTATTTCTCTCTTTCTGCTTGTTTTGGGTTTTGGTTGCTCTTGTTTTTCTAGGAGTTTGAGATGTAGCATTAGGTCATTTATTTGAGAGCTTTCTGTCCTTTTAATATATACACTCATAGCTATAAAGTTTCCTCTTAGGACTGCGTTTGCTGTGTCCCATAGGTTTTGGCCAGTGGTATTTTCATTTTCATTAGCTTCATCAGCTTCCAGGAACCTTTTGATATCCTCTCTTATTTTTTCTGTGATCCACTGATCTTTAAGCAATGTGTTATTCAGCCTCCAATTATTTGTATATTTTCTGCTGTTGTTTTTGTTGTTGAGTTCTAGTTTTAATGCATTGTGATCAGATAAAATGCAGGTGGTTATTTCAGTTTTCTTGTATTTGCTGAGGCTTGCTTTGTGCCCTAAGATCTATTTTGGAGAATGTTCTATGGGCTGCTGAGAAGAATGTATAGTGTCCTGTTGTTGGATGAAATATTCTGTAGACATCAGTTAAGTCCATTTGATTTATGGTTTCAGTTAGTTCTAGGGTTTTTTTTGTTGATTTTTTTGTTTGGATGACCTGTCTATTGGTGATAGAAGGCTATTAAAGTCTCCTGCTACCACTGTGTTGGACTCTGTAAGTGCTTTTAAGTCCTTTAGTGTATGTTTGATTTAATTGGGTGCACTGACATTGGGTGCATATAGGTTGATAATTGCTATTTCCTTTTGCTGTATTGCCCCTTTTATTAATCTGAAATATCCTTCTTTGTCTTGTTTGACTAGTGTAGGTTTGAAGTCTACTTTGTCTGTTATAAGTATTGCTACTCCTGCCTGTTTTCAGGGGCCATTGGCTTGGTAAATCTTCTTCCAGCCTTTCACACTAAGCCAGTGTTTCTGTCAACAAGATAGGTCTCTTGTAAACAGCAGATTGTCAGATCTTCCTTTTTAATCCAGTTTGCCAAACGGTGTCTTTAGATGGGGGAGTTGAGTCCATTAACATTCAGTGTTAATATTGATAGATATGTAGTGATTCCTGCCATTTAGTTGTTTTTGTTGTTTAAGGATTTAATTGTGTGCAGTCAAATCCATGCTACTTCTCTGATTACTTTTCTTCTGCTGTGGTTTGATACTTCCGTCCTCTTGTGATTTTGTTTGCTTTCATCTTCTGTGTGCAGATTTCCTTATAGACTCTTCTGTAGTGGCGGCTTGGTGGTCATGTATTGTTTTAGTTTCTGTTTATTGTGGAAGATTTTTATTGCTCCATCAATTTTGAATAATAGTTTTGCTGGGTAGAGTATCTTAGGGCTGAAGATATTTTCATTGAGTGCCCAAAATACCTTACTCTATGACCTTCTTCCTTTTAAGGTTTCTGTTGAGAAATCTGTTATTTTGATGTGTTTACCTTTATACATTATTTGTTTTTGTCTCTTACAGCCTTCAGTATTCTTTCTCTGTTCTCTGTGCTTGTAGCTTTAATGATAAATGCTGTGGGGATGTTCTATTTTGGTCAAGTCTGTTTGGTGTCTTGGAGGCTTCCTGTACCTGAATGGGCGAAACTTTCTCAAGATTTGGGAAATTTACTGTTATTATTTTATTGACTATATTATGTATCCCTTTGGCTTGCGCCTCTTCTTCTTCTTCAGTGCCTATGATTCTTATGTTTGGTCTTTTGATGTAGTCACTGAGTTCTTGCATATTCCTTTCACACAACTCTTGGGGTGTTTAAGATTTCTTCTGTTTTTTTGTTTAATTTCTATTTTACCTTTGAGTTCTGCTGGAGTGGCCTTCCACTGTGTTTTTTTGTTTGACTAAAAGGAGTTTTTATTTCTAGGATTTCTGTTTGATTCCTTTTTCTGAGGTTTTCCATATCTTTGTTCAGCTCCTCTCTTATGTTTTGTGTTCTCATTTTTAATTCATGTATCTCTCTTTTTATATTGTCCTTTGTTTCACTTTGGTGTTTGTTGAAGTCCTCTCTGAGTTCCTTTATTTGTTTCTGTGTCTTCTCATGTTCTTTATTTTTGGTGTCTTGAAATTTCTTGAGTGCATCTTGTACATTCTGGTTAACCATGTCTAGTATATTCTTCATGAATTTCTCCATGATATCTTCCAAAATTTCTTGAGAGTTTTTATGTGGTTGTCACTGGGCTCCTTAGTGACATTTATCATTGTTTTGTTGAGGTCAGGAACTGGGTATCCATTTCTTCATTTCCCACTGAATCCTGTATTGAACTTTTTTTGAGGAGGGTGGTTTCCATCTCTTCTTCTTCTTCCCATTGCTCCACTTGTTTTTGATAGGTCAGTTGGTGGTTTTGATAGGCCAGTTGGTGGTTTTGCTGCCTGATTTCTTTCCCTTATTTAATTTTTGTGTTGTGACTGAATTTATTGTTAGCTAGGTTGATGTGCTCTTTCTGTCCCTGGTCTGAAGGTGTAATTTAGCAATAAGCAGTTCACAGGTTTAATGCCAGAGCAGTTGTTTACATGTTATATAGAAAACCCCTTGATGATAGTATCTATAAATAGTGAGAGTTGGGGCAGGTAATGGTTTTAGGCTAGTTATAGATTTTGGGGAATTGGTAAAGGTGGCACTATAAAGTGGGGGAGTTGGAAAAGGGGTAGGTGAGGGAAAAGATATGGGGGCTTCGGGGTTTTGTGACTCTTGTGTATTTTTGGCTATCGTTTTTACTTTTACTTGCATGTGTATACATTATTTAGTCCCCCACCCCCTCCTCTGGGCAGAAAAAAGTTTTATTTAGGTAATAAATTTCAGAACTCTTTCATGTACATTTATAATCCCAGTTTCACGTCTAAGTGAAAGTTAAGTGGATTTTTTGGAAGGATTTTTTTTATAACATTAATTGTTCATTGCTTATAATTAACTGAAATTTAAAAATCCTTTTTTGTCTATTTTCAAAACACCTCTTGTCATATGGAATGGTAAGATATTTGTTGTCAGTATGTTAAGTGCACATTGCATTTTACCCATTTCAGTTGCCTTCCAGCTAGTGATTCATTCCGCAGTGATGTGGGGAAAGCGGTTGAAAATTTAATTCCTCCTGTACAGCACAGCCTTTTGGATCGAAAAGATAAAGAGGTAAAATTCTCGAGGTATCATTTACAATTGATAGGTACATTAAGAATTTTTACAGCTATATTTATTGGTGTCTTTGGTAGTGAAGCATTTGAAAGATTCAATACAATTCAAGCACTATGCTAGATGCTGCAGAACATTTTGTTATGTGAGTTATAAGCACATAACTTATAAATACAGAATATGCCTATGAAGTAGGCATTTGCCTTTTTCTAAGAGTACAAGTGATCTTATGCTGAGTACATCTTGGAAATGACTTTTTGATAAAATCAGTATTGACCGTGCAACTTTATTTTATACTTGTACAATTAAAACATGGTGATAGAATTTTAGGACAAAGGTAGTTATGTAATAATGTTAGCAAATAATACTTTATTACTTGAATAAATGAATGTAGTATCTCTCCCTAAATCATGTACTGATCTAAATCACTAGATATTAGAAATGAAAAATAAAATATTCCTCTATTAAAATTAAAATTTATTATGTTTTCTAAAACCTGCTTAATATCCATTTCAAGTTGAACTGCAGCAGCATTTACTGCTGGATTTTCGACTCCATGCTCTGTGACCAGAAAGAAAGAAATTGTGGCTTTGAAAAAATAAGATTCCTGTGCTGATGTTCTGGGTTTCCCCAGCTTCATCATTCTGAGCTTCAGGTCTCATCTTTCCATGGAGGGGTGGTGAGGGGAAAGAAATTGCTTCTTCCGTGATTATTTTGAAATACAGAATTTGTACATCTAGGTACAATTAAGATCCTCTGTAACCTGTCTGTTTTTTAAGTAAGATCCTCTGTAACCTGTCTGTTTTTTACTTTCTTAGACTCCTACTTACTGTTCTCTAACCTATGCAATCATTTCCATTTAAACTAAGGAATGTTTATAAGAAGCCCTGCACAAACAAAATAAAAATAACATACATATCATTTTTCTTTAAATATCAGTTCCCTGATGCATCCTAATGTGTTTTAAATTAAAATGTATGTATTATGTGGTGTGAGATATTCATGTTAAAATATGATTTATTGGTTAGTCTAGTTGCTATAGCAACTCCCTAAGTATGTAGTTTATCAATTAAAATGATCAAGAGTTAAGTAAGGTTAAATAATGTGTTATTCTTAATATATTTATTTTCTACAGGCTAGTGCTTTTTATGAAACAAGTAATAGCAAATACTATAACTAGATTATTTATTAACTATAATTATCAAAATTGAAGTCTGTTTTTTTATTCATTTATTCATATGTGCATCCATTGTTTGGGCCATTTCTCCTCTTTACCCCACACTCCCTCCCTCTCCCCCCCACCCTCCTCGCTTCCAGGCAGAACCTGTTCTGCCCTTTTCTCTAATTTTGTTGAAGTGTAGACGTAAGCAATAATAAGAAAGACAAAGCATTTTTGCTAGTTGAGATAAAGATAGCTATACAGCATTGCTTCCATGCACAAGTATATTACAACCCGAATTGATTCATCTCTACCTGACCTCTTTACTACTTCTCGGTCACCTTCCCAAGTTGACCTCTGTCATTTTAAGGTTTCTATATTCGTTCCTCTGCAGTGGGGACATCAAACACTTTCAAGTTTTGGGTTTTCTGCCTATCCCCATATCTCCTGTATGTGCTGTCCCCTTACTGTGTGACCCAAGTCCAACAACATTGCTGCATTTGCCCTTGATATAAAGTCCACATATGAGGGAGAACGTACACTTTTTGGCCTTCTGAGTCTGGCTAATCTCACTCAGGATGATCTCCAGTTCTATCCATTTACTTGCGATTGATAAGATTTCATTCTTCTTCATGGCTGAGAAAAACTCCATTGTGCTATTAATTACTACTTTTCAGGCTAAGATTCTATACTTTAATATTCTAGTATTTGTGAATTCATACTCTGAATTTAAATTTTGGAGTCCACCACTATTTAATATTTATAAATATGTAATTTCACTGAAGGCCTAAGATCTTTCTTTAAAGAACTTTTTATATATATTTTTTACATTAAAAAAATTATATTATTGTTATACTGGGGATACGCTGTGACATCTATAGAAGTTCTTACAGTATATCATAGTTGAATTCACCCCTTATCATTCTCCTTCCCTCCCCTATTCCTGGAATAGTTTCAGCAGGTCTCAGTTTTGCATTTTCATACGTGAGTGCATAATATTCCACCACATTCATCCTCCTACACCATTTCCTTATATCCTGCCCTCTCCCACTAGTACCAACCCCCAGACAGGACCTGTTTCCTTTCCCATTCTCCATTTTTAAAAAGTTTTTAAAATTATTATTGTTGTACTAGGTGTACATTTCACATTTACAAAAGTGCTTACAATATATCTTAGTTAAATTCATCCCCTCCATAATTTTCCTTTATCTCCTCTCCCCTCATAAGGTCCAAGATCTTAAGCCAAAAATAATTTTTTTAAAAAATGAAAATATGCACAAGACCCTAAGAATGTTTTCTGTTTCTAGTAATTCATAGCTAATGTATTAGGTTAGGTTAAAATTGATTATGTAAATGTGACCAAGTAAATTAGCATGCTATAAGTTGAAAACTATTTTCATTTAAAAAATGTGTTTTTCTAGTTACACAAGCTTGGTAGTTTAATTTTACTGCTATTTTTAGTGACGAATCAGGAATGTGCAAAAAAAAAACAAACTAGGATTAGTAAAGTTTGTTTACCTTTTGACTAAGTAGAGACTTCTTTTTGGTCAAGAGTAGCATATCTCTGTATTATTTAATAACAAGGAATTAAATAAATTGCTTTGTTGTGGCTAGTATGCTAATTTTAGATAAAGACCATAAATATAGTTTTGTTTCCTTGAAGGTTTATGTTATACTATAGTTAACATGTATATTATGCTACAAAGTTACATTAAAATCGTGTTGAATAATGCTAGAAACTTTTTTTTTTTTTGGTGGGACTAGGGTTTGGACTTTGGGTATCAGGCTTGCAAAGCAGGTGCTCTACTGCTTAAGCCACACCTGTAGTCCATTTTGCTCTGGTTATTTGGAGATGGGGTCTCATGAACTATTTGCCTGGTCTGTCCTTGAGCCATGATCCTCCCATTCTCAGCTCCCAAGTAGCTAGGATAACAGGCATGAGCTACTGGTGCCTGATGTAGAAACACTTTTTAAGCTAGGATATGAGAAAAAATGCTTTATACCTTTATTTGAAAAAATGTTACAATGTGTAAAATATTTTGATTAAAAATATAGCTAAAGATATTTGAATTTTTTTTGGCAGTTGCTCATTTGTCCTCCTGTTACTCGATTCTTCTATGGATGCAAGGAATATTTGCATAAGCTATTAATTCAGGGTGATTCTTCTGGAAGGTTAAATATTTGGGACATATCAGACACCACTGATAAGCAGGAAGGTGAAAAAGGTAATAGTAAATCTTGTGTATCAATTTCTTAATTCATTTAATTTAACATCTTAAATTCCAGTCACTGAAAAACAAATTTGTAATGTTTCATATATCATTTTCTTCTAAGAGTTATATTTGATGAAAGTCATCTTTTGGTATATTACTGAATCAACCACCATTATTTTAATGTTTTTAATTTTTTTAACATGCATAATTTTTTTTTGTACCAAACAAAACCTCTACAGGACTGAAAATGGCAATTTCTATTAGTTTACAAGAAGCATTTGATAAATTGAATCCTTGTCCTGCTGGAATTATAGATCAGCTAAGTGTGATTCCCAATAGCAACGAACCTCTCAAAGTAACCGCGAGTGTGTACATCCCAGCACACGGACGACTTGTTTGTGGCCGTGAAGATGGAAGCATAATTATTGTACCCGCCACACAGACAGCCATAGTACAGCTGCTGCGAGGGGAACACATGCTCAGAAGAGGTACACCAAAGATCTGCAGATGTCTAAAGTGCTTTGAGAGCACCGAAATTTTCTCTATTCTGTTTTTAAGAAATAAAATCAATCAGGATAGCTGTTAGTGTGCTACGTAGTTGATAGGGTTTAATTTGTAAAGATGCTAAAATATTAAATGTCTATTTACCTATAAGTAGTGATTTGGCTTTATCTCTGGTATATATTAATGGTTTCATTTATTTTTAATTATTTCTATTAATTACTAAATAACTTTATTGTTTGTAATTTTGATAATCTTCTAGAAGAGGGCTGTCCAGTGGAAATCTAATGTAAACTATACATGTAATTTTCTAATAGCCATGTTAAAAGATATAATGAAACAGGTGAAATAGACTATAAAACTATTTATTAAATAGCCCAATGTAACAAGTTATTTTGATTGGGAATTAATATGGAAGTTATTAGTGAAACATTTTATATTATTTCCTACTAATTCTAAAAATTTCATGGCTACGTGATTGTACTGCATGGATGAATGTGGGTAGCCCTGTTTCTAGTGCTTAGTAGTCTCATGAAGACACTATATTGGATTAGAGCAGCTTTAGAGGATACAATTGGAAGCTTTTTTCTGTGATAAAATTATATATAACTCTTCTGACATTTCATGTTTACTCTTACTTGTTAAAACTTTGTAAGACCTTAACTTTCACCCTTTAAATCCAAAACCTCATTCACAGGTTGGCCACCTCACAGAACACTTCGTGGTCATCGGAACAAAGTCACATGTTTGCTATATCCTCATCAGGTCTCAGCTCGCTATGATCAAAGATACCTGATATCTGGAGGTGTGGATTTTTCGGTCATAATTTGGGACATATTTTCTGGAGAAATGAAACACATCTTCTGTGTTCATGGTGGTGAGATCACTCAACTTCTAGTTCCACCTGAAAACTGTAGTGTAAGTTGATTTCTATAAAGGATTATTTCACTGTGGTAGAGCTGGTTCTGTTGCTGTTAGGTGTATAGATGGAACCTAGAGGACTGTAAAATGTGGTGAGAGAATTAACAAAACTCTTTTAATTTCAACACTAAGATAATAGTGATAAATTTAGACAGAGTTATGCTCATTTACTGTGAACACATAGAAGTAGATCGTGGACATAGCACTTTTCTCTTATTATTAGCTCCTAATTGCTTGGGATGTCCCTGAAAGACATCTCATCTCACTCACATTGCTTTGAAAAATAATAAGATTTCACTAAAAAGTGCTTTGAAATTGAGTTTTGACTCATCAGATTGTCTGGTTAACTGATATTTAATTTTTATCTGATATAGATCATTTTAAAGAATTAAAATATAGTAAGAAAATTCAATTTTTTCCTGAAGATTACCTTGAGTTATAAAATACATAAAAAATAATTTCAGTACTGAAGTTGATTGAAGTGATTCAGGACTATGTAGTGACAAAAGGTTATTGAGAACAATGCAAAAAGATTTTGGGGGCAGTTGTTACTCTCTGCTAAGTAATGTTTTTAAGTATTCCAGCAAACATAAGCTTACATTTCAGAGAGTTAAGGCAAATGTTTTAGTAAATCTGCAACAAGGAAGACTAAATGTCAAAGGAGAGGTAATAGTTACATGTTTTGGTGGCTGAGAGCAGGAGCATGTCATAGATACTCAGAAATAAGGAATTTTGTTAAACTACTCAAAAAGAACTGTTTGACTATATTTTGACTTTGTGAGAAGTGCTAGAATTTGTAGTTCTGAGTTCTCTAATGTTAGGTTTTATACTATTTCTGTTTCTTTCTTAAGATTATTGAGTGTAGAGGAAGAAATGCATGTTGATTTTTTTTTTCATTACTTTTTGATGGTTTGGTTTCTTGGTAGAACAAAATGTATTATATGTATATATGAAAGAAAATGGAAATGAAATATTTGTTTAAAATGAGACTATATGTATAGATAGCATGTAAGTTATATAATATAAAGTATGATACTATTTTGTTTGTCATTGCAAGTTGTGTTGATTGTTTTTATATTGGTTTTGTCCTTATATATTGTTATTCAGATGTGATAGTTCTTATGCAGTTTTAATTGGATTCAAATTTAAAGTGGAATGTTTTCATTATTATTAAATTATATTGCCACTTTAAGTATTCATATAGGTGATTTCTTATTTATTTTATTTTAAATTTATTTTTACTTTTTACTGTGTGTATTGTTAGGGATCAAATCCAGGGCCTCACATGTGCCAGGCGAGTATTCTGCCAGTCAGCTATATCCTCATAAAAGACCGTTTAGAAGAAGAAAAACTCTTTTAAAAACTGGTTTGCTGGGGGAGGGGGAAGGGATCGGGGGTGGGGGGGAGGTGGCACAAACAATATATACACATGTAAGTAATGTAAAAACAAAATAAAAGGAGAGAAAAAAGATTTGCTGTAATTTAAACTGGCTTATTAATTCTCTTCTGTATTTGGACTATTAAATATTTTATAGATAAGTCACGTATAGTGTAAAATGCAGAAGGTTACCAGTGAAAAGCAAGTTTCTCTTTCTCTCCTGTTCTCCTGCTCTTTGACTCTCCGTATTCTGATTGCAATATCTTATTCATCTTCTAGAGTTTTTCTATACTGTAGTGTTTTCATACTTCAGAAATATAAACCTTAGCTTAATCTTACTCAGACAACTAAGATTTGAGCAACACAGACTAGTTAAGAGATAGAATGCTCTCCAGGTTTGAATAGCTGTCCAAAGTAAACTTGGGTGAATTCTGAAAGCCTGAGAAGGGAGGCCAAAAGAATTCATGTGCCTTTTGACTGGGGAGTCTGTAGCAGAGGCATGCAGAGAGGGAAGGGAGCTTTTCTAATGCCTCCCATGCTGCAGCTGGAAACTCCTCTTAGTCTGTCATTAGAATTATGTAGGGGCATGTGAGAATGATCTGACACCTTCCCTCTACCTAGCTTAGTGTACCTCCCCCTGCTATTTATGTTCTCCTCTTGCTATAAATTCTAGTATAATCTACTTGCCAAGATCTGGAAACTTTTTATTTTCATTTAAGTTACTGAAAAACTAGACTTAGGAAAGAATACTGAAATGAAAATAATTTTAAAATATCAAGAGAGCAGTATAAAACACTTCCCTTAATAAATCAGATAGAATGATTGACAGTAATGAAAAGTCAGATATTAAAAAATAGCACATGTGACCCAGTCGAGTATTTCCTACATAAATAACTGTAGCAGTGTCTTTACATTTAACTTTTCACATTTTCTCAGTTGATTTTCAGTTGAAGTGGGTAGCAGTATATGACATGGTGTGTTTGTATGTGTAATGATCTCATACCATTTACTTATATTTTAAAAACACACAAATCTATTCTGCATGTTTATGGATTGGGATTACAGCATTAAAATTAAGCTGGAAGGATAAGTACCAAGTTCAGATCCTGGTTTGCTTCTGGGGGTGAGGTATGAATGGGAACAGAAAATGTGACTTAAGTATCACATTTTATTTACTTTCAGTAAATATGTATTTAATGTTTATTTCCTTCATTCACATTGATGATTAAAGTATCAGAACTATTTTTCTGTTGGTAGAACTATTAAGAATAGAATTTCTGGGAAATGTTTTAGAATTAAATATTTGGTTTCAGTGTTTATGTTTCTGCATGGGAACACATAGGCTGAGTTCCTTACTAAAATTTTATTTTCATTTGTTGCATCTTACTAAACTTTTATTGTCACATAATCTCCAAAAATATCCAGAAGGGGGCAGCATGGATTTGTGAAAACATGAAATTGAAACTAATTGAAACTAATTGAAATATTAGTGTTTGTGTCTTCATTGAGGTCCTGGAAACGGATAGAATGGTATCCATGGTAATTGTGAGTAAATGTGTATTAGTGTGACTAACGTTCACTATCAGTAAAAGCAATTAATGAATTAGGTTTTCTTTTCAATAATTACACTGTTCTAAAAATGTGCTGAAAGCTTTTGCCCAAATTAGCTTTTATCTCACATTTTTGAATCTGAATTTTTGTTATTAACCTACTTTGAATACTACATTTCAAAAGTAGTAAATATAGCATATTCTCTGAAGCAAGCAAAATCAACTTTATTAATAAAAATTAAGCGTAAGCAGGAAGCAAAACTCATTATTTTTAAAAGATACAATATTCTGTAATATTCTTTTTTCTCTTGCATTTAATTCTGAGTCCATTTGTATGTTTTTATGCAAAACATACAACTTTGCACCATCTTTTTGAAATTAAGTTTATTTTTTAAAATTAAATAATGCATAGTGGCAGAAAATACAGACATTTATAAAAGATTGCCTGGTTATCTTTCTATATCTCCAAATATATTACTGCAGCATTATTTTTTAGTGATATTCTATAATTTATTTAATTTTGTTGAACATTTTAGAATTTTTTTTTTTTTTTACCAACTCTGGAGGTAAGAATCAGTAATAGTAAGCATTTTTGCAGCTCCAGAATGTCTTTTTACTCAAGTAAATTCTTAAATTTGAAATTGATGTTAAAAAAAAAAAAGCATTCTAATTTTAAAGGCATTTGAACAGGTATATTGCCAAATTACCCTTCAAAAGAGTACAAATAGGTCTGTACAGCCACCATTGTATTTGCATAATTCTCCATCATCCTGTTTGTAATCTTTAAACTTAACTAGTTTTCTAGGTTTGTAAGTAACTGTATGCAGATGTAGGCAAATACAGCTCTCATTCTTATTTAGAAAGCACAAAAGATTTAAGATACCAATTGCATTTTGGTTGGTATATTCCTTATAATTTTATGTTTTCTAATTTTTTTTTTATGGTGCTGGGGATGAAACCCAGGATCTTGTGCATACTACGCAAGTGCTCTACCACTGAGCTATATCCCTAGACCTTGGTTTTTTGAGGCAAGGTTTTGCTATGTAGCTCAGGCTGTCCTTGAACTTACTGAGTAGCCCATGGTGGCCTTAAAACTCTCAGTCCTTCTACCTCCACTTCCCAGAGGCTGGGATTATAGGCAGCTGTCTTCTGATTTTAAACTACTATCATATACTAATGTATTGAATACAATTTAATTTTTTCTTGCTATGTATACTATCTATGCATTCAAATTTTATAGCCTAGCCTGTCTGTTAGATAGGAAGCTGAAACAATCAGTATTATACCAAAGGACTGTCAGTAAAGGTTCCCTTTGCCGATAATGAGAAAGCTGTATCCGTATTTTGATGTGCTGATATTGTACCAGACATTTAAGAAATTTAGAAATTCTTTTGCAGTTTTTTTTTTTTTTTTGTGATACTGGAGCTTGAGTTCAACCTCATGCTTGCTAGTCAGGCACTCTATCACTTGAGCCTCACCTTCAGCCTTGTAAAGGTTCTTTTATATCTAAAGTCATACCCTTGATAGTAAGTAAGATTCCACTGGGCATATTTTTTTAAAAGTAATGGAAGTGATTTGGTGCTAGACATTGTGAATGAAGTAGTTGCTTATATTCATGTCTTTCTTTTAGGGTGAAGAGAGTATGACACAAAGCAAAGATTGCTTTTTCTTGAGAATTTGATAAGACAATTTCAACAGAAGTTATAATTTCTTTTAAAATGTCAACAAAATATTAGGAAAAAGTGAATTATCTTTTAAGGTTACTATTCAGTTGGTTAGGTACAACATGTTTTAGATTAGGACCAGGGATATAATAGTAAGATATAGTCCCTGTTTGATAGAATTTAACTTAATGAGGAAGCCTGACTAGTAAGCAGGCAGTTATAACATAGGATGATAAATATTTTGAAAGGTGTAGGTCTTATTAACTATAATCATTTTTTGTACTCGTAATATCTTATTCACTTTGCTAATTTGTTTATGTACATTATTTCATTTAATTCACATAGTATTTCTGGGAGATATGGTTATTTCTATCATACAAAGAAATAAGCTCAGAGAATTTAAGTGACTTATTCAAGTCACATAGAGAGCAAGTGACAGAGCTCAAACTTGATCCTGAGTAATCTGACTCGATGAACTTATCCTCCTTGCATACTTCCTCCTAACAGATTTAATTCTCTTTAGAAATTGCATTTCTCCAAGTTTTTGACACTTTTCATTATTAATTTATTTAAGTAAATGTGATTTTGAGGTATTCTTAATATAAATATTCAGTAAAGTAAAAATTAAAACTTGTCTTTTACCTTGTAGAATAAAGCACATTCTTTCAAATTCCTAAATGTTTGGTTTCTTGTAGAGAACCATTCATTGCTCAGCTCTCTTGAAACTTACCTTTAATTTTTTCTTTTTTAATTACTCAGGTTGGAATCTTTTAGTTTCAGTTCCCCCTTTTTTTACTTATAGTACATTACTTGCTTCTTAAATATATGGTACAGTCTTAATTCTAACTGGATTTATATGTACAAATTGCTCAAATTTTTGGAAATAGATGTAACTAAGAAGTTAAAAGTCCACCTGTTATCTTTCCACATATAAGAGAACCACAATTAACCTGTTTTCATATATTTTTCTCTAGACTTTTAAAATCCATTTGTTATATTCTTCTGACTATACTGTGGATAGTTATCCAGGGCTTCATTTTTTTTTTTTTTTTTTTGAGAGAGAGGGTCTCATAGCCTCCCCTAGGCTGGAACTTGTTATGTAGCTCAGGCTGACCTGAAACTCTCCTTAGTCCTGGGATTGCACACATGCACCACCATGCTTAAAAATATTGAAATTTTTTGTAACAACTTCAGTGAATTTTTTAAGTTGTATTTTTTCTTGTCCTTTGATATTGCCTATATTTTTGTTTTTTTCTTTTTATCTTGGAGATATTACTGTTTGAAGGAGCTCGTCACTAAATTATTAAGCTTATGTTGCCTCTGTCATTGGAACCTCCTTTTGGTTTATTATTTACTTTTGAATTTTTTTAACCTACAGATATTTTCAGTTTTTATGTTATAAAATTTATTTTTTTCTGTGCAGCTTCTTTCATATTTTTGAAAGCTTGGACTTCTGAAATTTGATAACATTTGATTAAAAGCAATGGCTGGATTAAAACAAACAGAAAATACTTTATCAGAACTTTATTTATGTTTGTGGGATAAGATATGGACAAAAATTATCCATTCTTTCCTAAGCTTGTAAGTAAATCTTTTGTTCTCTGATATGTAGTATCTTCCTGATCTTATATTAATTTCTTCATGTTTACTTGCTGTTTTTTAAGGAAGCAGTTGAAGAAAAAGGAGAATTCTAATTTAGCCCACTTTTTTCTATCTTTTATTGCTATCATTTGTGTATACACAGTGAATAAAAGAAGGTGTTAAAACTAATCCAGAAGAGTCTTATCTTAATTGGATAATTAGAGTATAATTATCCAATTAATTGGCATATCAGTATTTTGGTTGGATCATTTGGTCTTATTTTATAAACTACATACTAAAGAACCAGAGGTCTACTTTCTTTTTTTTTTAAAGGATGGATTTCTGAAACTTAAAATTTGTTTTGATCTAGTTTTGGGGAAGTATGGAAATGAAATTAACATTTAATTTCATAGGTTCTTTTTCCCTCAGGTAGAATATTTAAAAATGATAAATGATGCATCTTCATGGTACATTTATGTTCCATAGAAAGAGTTCTGGGAAATACAAGAAATAATGATTAAGAGAATAGTGGGATTGATTTATGAGCAAAAGAAGCTGGTCATTTATAGCTTGTCTAATGATGGACATATTTAAAAGGAGAAATAGAGTGTTCATATATTTAGAGGATATTCATACAAAGGGAAAATTGCTTGGGCAAATATGAGATTACTCCTCAAGTGATACAAAAAAAAGAAGTGATGTAGTTTCAAAAACAAATTAGCAAAAGCAGAAAGCAAAAATATATATTATTTACACTGGGAAATGTTGGAAAGTGGACTCATCTGTCTCCCCAGAGAGCTAGTGAGTGGGATAAACTTGCTGTCTCTAATTTCTATAATTCATGGCAGATGCTTAGGAACAGGTTACATAAGAGGTTTCTGGGAATGGTTTAAAATGAAGTCTTGTAAAATGTGTAAGGTCAGACTGGATGACCTAGGTGGTATATTCTGACTCTATCAGCTTCTCTGATAGCTTGTGGCATTCTGCTGTTCAGCGCTAATGTACTGTGAGGATTAGTTACTGGCAAATTCAATGAGCCTTTATTTGGTTTAGGATTAGAATTCTTTGAAAACTGAAAACTTACCTTGGAATATACTTGCGTTGATCCTCTATCTTTCCCCTTCTTTTTGCCCTAGTTATCTTAATTGTTTGTCAAAAAAAGAGAACTTTTACTTGGTTAAATATTCTGTTGCTTATTGTTAGTCTTTTGATACCATTAATGTATATTACTTCCAGGGAGGAATTAATTTGGTGAATAATTTTCACCTATAAAATACGAGTGAAGTTGATAGGATGCTCAATCCACGCTGCACTAATTCCCCGTTAAAATAACAAATTTTAAATAGAATTTGTGTTTGCAAACTTTGTGTTAGTTGATAGCAATGGTTGCTGAAGTAGAAATTATGACAGTCAATTGGGATATAGGAAGAAAATATTAGAATTTTTATTTATTGGTTCTTCTTAATCTTAAGAAATGGAAATTTACTAGATGGATGGACAATGATACCCTCACTAGTTTCTATCACCCGATGGGAACAAACTGGCACAGGAAGGGTGCCGTTGCTGCTTCACCCATGTACTTCCAGGTAAAATGGTTCCTTAAGGGATTTGTACATTATATTGTATAGTTCTTCTTTTTCTTTTTTTAAATTTTGCAGTGATGGGGATGGAACCCACAGCCTTGTGCATGC
Source organism: Castor canadensis (assembly GCF_047511655.1). NCBI lineage: Eukaryota > Metazoa > Chordata > Mammalia > Rodentia > Castoridae > Castor > Castor canadensis. The sequence continues at coordinate 20,498,645 of NC_133389.1, read as the reverse complement.
TAGGCAAGCACTGTACCACCGAACCAAGTCTGTAACACCCCTCACACCTTTTTTTTGAGGTTATTAGCATTAGTGAGATATTAATGTGAAGTTTTAACATTAGTGAGATGTTAAAGAAAAATTTCATTTTAAATGTGTATTTAAACTTCGAGTCATCCTTTTAAAATGTACATGTTCATATTTTATAAAATTTATATATATACATACACATATATATTATATATTAAAGATTTTGGAATGTATTATATATTATATATTGTGTGCATGTATATTTAATACATTCCAAAAGTTTTAATGCATAGGTATGTGATCCAAAGGGTTTAGAGCATAAATGCTTTTCAAATAAGTTTAAAGATATGAGATTCACATTTTTTAGTTGTAGTCTCATTTTAATTATACCATTTAAATGTTTTGTACATTATCTTGTTATAATGCCCTGGATGTTAAATCATGTTTACATAATTTTTCCAGGTTGAAATGGAAAAACATAAAATGGAATGGAATTTATCAGGTTATAGAATTAGTCATTGTAGGTAAAGTAGCTCAGTAATTCAGATCTCTAGAATTTATAAGAAAGGAATTGTGTTAATTCACCTTGTCTGGTGAAGCTGGACCTAAATCAGGAAGAAATATAAATTATGAGCTATTTTAATAAATACTTCTTTAATAATTTTGAGGACAGATAAAAGAAAACCAAGTTAATTGTGTTCTACCAAGTCATTTAAGTGCTTTTATTTAATAGATAGCCAATAATTATTTATTATTACTTTGTTTATTGTTTGAATTAAAGTTAATACCAAAGTAGTGCTTGAATTGTGTTTCTCCTTTTATATTAAATAGGCTAGACATTTGTTTTGTTTATACCATTTTGTTTCACACAGGCTGCAAAGGTAACCATCAACTCAAAATTAATTAGTGGAATCAGAATTAATGAGGTTTTACTTTATTGGGTCATTTCCACTCCAGGCCAGTTTTCTTTATATGAGTCAGGCTAGCATTTTCTTGAAAGAAGAAAATTACATTTATTTTAATCCATATTTAAAAAGCAGAGAGCCATCTTTTCTCGTGAGTTAAGTACCTCTAATAATTATGCTTTCTTGTGCTTAGTAATATTGATTTCTTTTGTTTTAATTCCTTGATTATTTTCGCTATTTTCAAGACTTTTTTTTTATTACAGGAAAGCTAAAGTTAACTCTTCAAATATCTTTTATCACTTATAAGATGGCATATAATGTTTAGAACTGTCATTGGAGCATATCACTTACCAATTCATCATTATTACATTGTGAGAAAGGAATAAAACTTTTATTTAAAACATATTTAGGTAAATGCATGTGTTAATAGAATACATATCTGGAAATGAAAAACTAGAATATTTGGAGTTAAAGCTCTTTTTTTAACCTTCAGAAAATTAGATGCAATAATCTACTCCTTAAAGCTGAACCTGTGCTGTTATTTAATATTTGTTTGTATGTCCTTTATTTTTACTATGAGTAATATGTAGAACTTTGAAATCTTATAAGGGTGGATTAAATTTCCTTTGATCTTTGAATGATAGGCCTGCATATCTGTGTGGAGGGTGAATGTTCTGAATGTAGCTTCTCATGAAGGGTTGATAATGCTGAAAGTCAAGTTCCTTATATGAATGGGAAAGCCTTTTTTGTTTGCATATTGAATCCAGTCCTGTCTCTACTAGATTATAAACTATGGTAAAGAGATATGAGCTCTGTGGTTAGCACTAACTGTATATCACCTTAGATATTGTGATTTATAATTGGTCAGAATTTTAGATACACCCAGTATAGTAAACAACATGGTAAAGAATGCTGGCAAAACTTCATATTGACTCATGCTTCATTTCTGTGTGTTTTGAAAAGAAATGACTAGAGTGTATGTGAACATTAATGAAATGACTTTGGGCTTGGGGACTAGCAAGTCTGTCAGGCACAAAGCACTAACTAAGGATTAGCTCTTTTGGGGGGCAGTTGTTGGAGACGGGGTCTTGGATCTCACTGTGAAGCCAAGGCTAGCCTCCAACTCTTGATCTTGCTGCCTCAGCCTTCTGAATGTGGATTACAGGCTTGTGCCACCATGCCTGACTAGGATGAACTCTTTTTTAAAGAAGATTTTGGAGAGGTCATGAGTTGAAGTTTTAGAATCAGAAGTAGTGATGGATGTGCCAGTTGAAGGGATGTAAATAGATTGAAAAAACAAGGCTGCTTAGGAACCATTCTTTTTAGTTAATCATGGCCAGAGAAAAAGATCATTGTTTCTCTGATGAAAGAAATAAATAAGAAATAAATAAGGATACTTTTTTTCAAAAATTGATTTTAGGTTGTTTACGAAAACAAACATTTTTATCAGATTGATGTTGCAAAATAAGAATACTAGTTAACCCTTGACATAGCAGTTATCTATGATAATGTGTCTATTATTCATTTTATAATGAATCCAATTCTAGTACTAATGATTATCTGTAGGAATGCAAAGTATCCATTGTATTAAATTGTCTTTTGTCCTGAGTTAGCAATGTATGTCTTGCCTAACTGATAAATATTTTATGTATTGTGAAATAATTGAAAATAAAGGCATCATGGTATGTGCATGTGCACACACGTGCATGTGTATATGTTTACCCAGTTTTTCTCTACAGTGCCCAAATTTAAATGATTTGTGTAGTTTGTCACTTTGTTTTGATTTATTTGTTAATTATAAAACTAGTGTTTATGTGCTAGAAGTCAGTTGCCTCTCAGTTCTTAATTTACATTTAAAAAATAGAAATCACATTTCATATTTCAATTGAGTATTTATCAAGGTAAATGAAATAAATAAGCTTAACAAATGCTTAAGAACATTCTATGTGTTTAATAAAGGCTTATAGGATTGTTTCTTTGCTTTCTTAACTTTTTAAAATTAGTAAACAACTATAGTACTCATAATGTTTATTACAAAACAAAAGTACAAATCAAGCTAATAGAAGAATAAAATGCTTGAATTTAAGGACAAATTAAATAGTTAAATCTTACTGCTGTCTTTGTTTTACTAATGCCCTCCTTTGTTCAAAAATGATTTTAGGTTGTTTACAAAAATAATTATTCAGCAAAGTGAAAATAAAGTTAAAATCATGGTGAAGAGAAAAATGAAAGGAGCAAATAAGACCAATGAGAGTCCACATTTCAAATATATGTTCTCAAGATCCTATACGGTTATCTAGGGAAAATTCAGTCCTGAGTTTCTTAGCATCTGCAATATAAAAGGAGCCAGTTACAGCAGCTTTCCCCAAAGTATGTTCTTTTAAAACTAGATCTAATGAGATTATCATGCTCAAACAGATTTAGAGATGGATGATGTTGTATTACCTTATCGATATAACTATGTTCACATCAACTTTCTAAAGGTTCTTGGAAATTCTGTGTTAAATCCAATATTGATAACAACAATTAATTACATAGCTTCAGTGCTTTTCATGCACATTTGACCACCTCCCCCACCTTTTTCACCTAATACCTATCAGCATTTCCCACTTGGGGAATCAGTGAAGTATTGATTTTTAGCTAAAAACAGTCTGTTTGCTTAGGAGAAATCCACCCGGGTTAGGTTTGACAAGTTTTTCTGTTAGATCCCACAGAAGGAGAGTATATATGCAGTGTAGTGGGCTTCATCCTCAAGAAATAGCCATAATGTACGTAATAATGACTTCTACATAGCTGTTTTTGTAAAGTTTCTCTCAATATGAATTGAAAGCATAATCCATGTCACTAAAAAGTTTTTTTAAATTGCTTGTAAATTATCATAGAAATCTTTAGACTTTAATTTTCTACATTGTAGATTCAGTTCTTTATTGGTAGTGAGAGGTTTTACTATCTTTTTATTTCTCATGTTCTAAAAGGGAATTAGAGGGTAAAAACTAGAGATGAGCAGAAAATACACTGCATAATATTTAATTGGCTATATGTGAGTAGTTGAGGTGGTGCACCTGCCAGCATTATAGACAGAGCTGTAAAGGAAATGGGGATGCATATCTGCAGATCATGTGAAGTATCTGTGGCTGTCAAGGCATGATCATGGCAGAGGGACCGTGAAGGTACTGTTTTTGAGCAAAGGTACAGGGAGGAGCAGGGGTCTAAATGACAGTCACAAACAGAAAGAAGCACTGCAGAAAGCTTTCACAGCAAACAAAGGAAAGTTCACTGTGCAAAGAGAACACACAAGAACTGATCAATTTTTTTCCAGCTCTGCCTGCTCAGAGGTAGCAATCATTTTAGTAAGGTCATCTTCACATTTGAACAGCAGATTTTCCAAAGCATGTTTTCCAGTCTTTAATCTAGGATTCATTTAGTATTTTAAAAGTATTGTGATAAACGAACTGTGTGTTTAATGTATAATATAAAGGGAGAAATTGTTCAGCATGACCTAATATTGTTGTTGACTTTCAGTAGTAGTGAATGTGTAATTAATTTTCAGTTAAGTTATGGGAGGACATGATCTCTTCATTCTAAATTTAATCTAAATAAAATCAAGTTTATTTTTCTTTTCAGGCAAGAGTGCAGCATTGTATCTGCTCTGTAGCCAGTGACCACTCAGTAGGACTTCTAAGTTTGCGTGAGAAAAAATGCATCATGCTGGCATCTCGTCACCTTTTCCCTATTCAAGTGATCAAGTGGAGACCTTCTGATGATTACCTAGTAGTAGGATGTTCAGATGGCTCTGTGTATGTCTGGCAAATGGATACTGGTAAGGAAAGTGTGAACAGAGAATAGAAAATTAAATGACTAAATGTGACTAAAAATTTAAGTCTTTCATGTGAGATAAAAACTCTGAAATGTAAAACGATTCTACTTTTATTTCAAATCACTGCTTTTTTCTAAATACTCTAAATATTTACGTTTTCTAAAGTTTTCATGATTATCAACAGAAAATATGCAAGAATCCCCTTATTTGTTGTACTGTATCAAATGCTTATAGAGCAGTCACCAATTCTGGAAGACACATCACAGAAGGTAATATACAGATGAGGATATACAGATGACAAAGTATGAATGATTTCTGTATCATGAGTAAGATGAAGGAACCATTTTTGTGTCAGATTCAGAAACAGTATAAAAAGATAAAACTATTTCAATAGCAGAAAAACAGTGTTGGCCAATAATTGTAGGAGGCAATTGAAATGAATGTTTCAAGCTCTAGAGAGAACATGTAAAATTTCACGTTTCAGAAACTGGATGTATGGGAATTGTAGTATAGAACAAGTAATGCGTAGCTTTAAAAGTATGGGTGGTAGTAAATGTTTATATAGCAGATTACCATGGTTTTCCCTGGAAATACTTAAGCATATAACCAAATGTTTTTATTTAGGGTTTTTTGAAACATGTACTATAGCTTTACAATCTTGAAGAGTCATGTATATGTGATTAGAACCTTTCTTTATGTTCTTCATTGTGCCATGTAGCTCTTCTATTAACTTTTCCCCTTTTCTTCACCTTTTGTTGTTTGTTTTAAATTGTTCTTTTTCAGATCAGCCTATATACATATTTCTTCTTGCATTGATATGAAATAGGGAGTTCTTTTCAGTCTTTTTGGAATAATGCTAAATAATTTTTTATTGATTTCCCTCAGTTTAAATGGTAATCCATAGGCCATCTTGACAAGAGGAAGAAGCATTCTTTTTATTATTATTGTTGTTGTGCTGGGGTACATTGTGACATTTACAAAAGGAAGAAGCATTCTTGGAAGGCAGTCAGACTTACTTATTTTTGCATTTAGCTTTAAATTCCCTTGTCTGTTGTAAAAGAGATTCATACTTTTTGTCAAATTTTAAAAGCACAAAAATATTAGAAGGACAAACCCAAATCCCATTGCTCAATGGCAAATGTTAACATATTGACACATTGCTTTCTGATCTGTTTCTGGACAGGTTTAAAAACAGAGTTGCCATCATACTACATATGTTATTTTGTATGTTTATGCCCCTCTATATTATAGTCTGTCTGATAGCTAGATTAGTCTTTTTTGTTGGTTTGGTCCCTCTCACAAACTAGAGATATAGAGCTTGTCTTTGGCTCTGTAATCAGACTATTTCGTTTGAGTTTAGGGTTGACAGCTTGCAAGTACTGTAACTTATCACAAGTTACCTGACTTTTGTCCCTCAATTTCTCCATGTAGTTAGGATAATGGTATTTCCTACTTTGTAGTGTTGCAGGGAGAATAAAATGAGATAATTTTTCCAAGTGTGTTAAACGCAATGTGTGTATATATGAATGTATATGTGTGTATGTTTTTCAGTTTGTGTGTACATGCATGTGTACATATTTCTTGTTATTAAACATGCTACTTGTTAACTTGTTGAATTTGGCAGTATAGTTATTCTTAGAAATATTTCCTTGGGAATTAGTATTAAAGAAAGTTCTTATAGTAGTAATGATATTAGAAAACACTGTATTAAAGTACTATAAATATCAAGTTAATTAATGTATATTAAACAGAGTATGGTGAACTTGTCCAGGACTTGTTTAAATTATGTTAAAGGAAGATAGTATCATTTTCTTGAAATTTTAAAATACTTAAATATATTATACATTAACAATTCAGATGCTTTAAATATATTTGCAAATAAAGATGGAATATGAAATTCTTTATAAATGAAACCTTACTGAAAAAAATTCCATTTCTAATAAGTTTTTAAAAATGAAATGATAAATAGCCCTCAACTATAGGGATAAATAGCCCTCAACTATAGGGATAATAGAAGAGTTATAATTAACTCAATTTAGATTAAACACAATATGTTATACTGAAATTTTGCAGTTATCCTGTGATCTTCAGAAGGATTTGTGTAAATGATCAGTCACTATGACATCTTTAAATCAAGATAAAAATAGAGAAACTGAATTTAGTTTGGATTTCAGCCATAATAGGAGACATACATTCCTTTTTTTCTACTTGCTGTTCAAGCTGTAGCTAGTGATACAGGTCCCTGGAGAGTCACTAAGGTACATCCTGAAGGTATTGGCATTATTTATTTATTAAATTTATTTATTTATTAAATTAATAAAAAATGAAGCTAGATAAATCAGATTCGGGAAGGGTTTGATGTTGAAATATATTTAAACTCTGAGGAGATACTCGATCCCTCCTTTTAGTATTTTGGGGATGTGTTTCCATAAATGAAGCCATCTAATCCTGCTCATGTACACTAGGCAATTTTCTGTTTGTTGGAAAATCAGTTTATACGTTGTTTACTGCTTAAACACACTTAAAATGTCTTTGTTAATACATTTGTGTGTTATTTCTTTATAGTTGTTTTTCCCTTCAAAGGGGTAACTTTATTTTCAGTGTTTATTTCCTAATGAAATGAAATTGAAACTAAGTAATATAAAATTTAATTAGAGAGCTAGACGTCCAGAATCTTTTTTTTTTATTGTGGTATCTTTATTAGATGCATTGGATATTTAGTAGTGATATGGAGCCATGGAAATTTTTCTTTCATGTCTCTAAATAGCTGTACAATGAGTCAAACTGGCAACAAAATTTGGCCAGATGAATCTTTTGGCTCCCAGTTTTGAGCCTATTGAAGGTAACCCACTGACCTCATGGTGGCTGCTTTGACTTCAAACTGTTTCTGTGCTTCAGGAATCAACTGTCTCATTTTTCATATTTGATATGCCAGTAAGTGTGCATGTCATTCCCAGAAGCCTTTGACAAGGTCAGAATCCTATTTATTTGGCAAATAGTACCATACCTTAAGTAATGAGTGATGTTAGAAAATGTTCTGGTCTAGCCATTAGCAAGAGTAAGCAGCAATCTCATGTGCTTGTTTTATCCTTTTTCCTACATAGCAAAAGTGAATACCACTTCATATTTTTTTGTGTGTGTATAATAGGTATTCTTGTACAAATTTAAATTCAGTTAATGCTTCACAAATAGTATTAGAAATTAGTGTATAAATCTTGTCAATTTACTTATTTCTGTTAACCTTTTTTTTTAATTAATTTTATACCTCTGAGTGTTCTAATATTTCTGTTTTACATTAACTGAATGAAATATGCATTCATGTCATCTTTTTGAACCTAATTAATCAAATTTAGCAGAGAATTCTGAATTAATGCATATTTATATATCTGTTGAAAACAGGTATAAAGCATGGATAATCAATCAAAGACGTGAAGAATGATAGTTTATACAACTAAGGTCTTAGTGTCTCTAAGAAATTTTTAAAAATGGTCTTATGCTTTTATTTTGATTTTTTAAAGTTGATGATTTTGTCTTTTTACTAAAATTGCTGAAGGGAATGGTGAAGTAGTACTGCAATTCAACCTTTGGTTATTAGTGGAAGATTTTAGTAGCAAATGTATTTGTTGCATATTTGACCTTTTGCCTGCAATATCTAACATGCTAGAGATTCCATTTTGTTTCTTTTTCTTAGCATATTGCTACACATTGTCAATTTTGGTTTTTTTTTTCTTTTTTTTTTTGGTGGTACTATGGTTTGAAATCAGGGCCTCACCCTTGCTAGGCAGACGCTCTACCACTTGAGCCACTCTGCCAGCCCTTTTTTGTATTGGTTTTTTTCGAGCTAGAGTCTTGTGAACTATTTTCGGGGTTGGCCTCAAACCAGGATGATCTCTGTCTCCTGAGTAGCTAGGATTATAGTTGTGAGCCACCAGCACCCAGCTGTTGTCAACTATTATGTCTTCTATATTTGTACTGTTCCTTCTATTACAAAAATTATTCTCTTGACTTTCTTTGGAGACTTTGATTGTATATCTACTAGGCCATTTGTAGTTGTTCCATGGCTCACTGGTGATCCTTTCTTTAATATTTTTTCTCTATTTTATTTTATATAGTTTTTATTGCTATGCCTTCAAGTTTACTGATTTTTCACCACAATGTCTAATCTGTTATTCATAGTTAGTATTTTTTCATCTCAAATATTGTTTTCATTTCTAAAATTTTGACTTTGGCCATTTGATATCTCTCATGTTGCCATTCAAAATTGTTGGATGTTAGAGGTGCCATTAATAACTTTTAATGTTCCTATCTGCTAATTTTGACATCTTTGTCAGCTCTGGATTGAGTTTTTTATTTGTTTTTTCCCCCTCTCATTATAGTTCATATTTTCCTCCTTTTTTGCATACCTAGTAATTTTCAGTTAGATAGTAGATGTTATGAATTTTATTTTCTTATTTTCCCTGATATTGGATCATTTTGTATCTCCATAAATCTTTTTGAGCATTGTTATGGGCCAAATCTGAGCTTTCCAGGTCGTGCGTGAGAGACTGTTAGGTTAGGCTGGAGCAGTACTGTTTGTGGAACGAGTTATAATCCCTGCAAGACAAGACCTTCCGGGTACTACCCATCAGTGGCCTGTGATTGGTGAGACTTCCAATCTGGCTGGTCAGAGAGCCACTGTTCACGGTTCTGTTTGATACTGGTGGCTTTATCCTCTAATTCTTTCAGATAGTTCTTTCTTGTGTCTGGGTAGATTCCTCAGATCATGTACTACTTAGTACTCAGCCTAATAAGTAAAGAGAAACTTCTGTGGATTTTTGTGCAGATTTCTCCACTCTGGTACTCTGTCCTGCAAACTCTAGCTACCTTAGGCTCTGTCTGGGTTTCCTTTTCTTGTGCTGTGGCCTGGAGACTCTGAAGGTGGTAAGTTGGAACAATCATTGGATTGACTTTGTTTTCCGTCTTTCAGGGATCACTGTCCTTAATTGTACAATGTCTCTTGTCTAGAAAACCATTGTTTCATAAATTGTGTTATTTTTTATTAGTTGTTTCAAGTAGAAAGGTAAATTCAATTCCTGTTATTCCATCTTGACAGAAACCAGCAGTTCTTTCTATTTATTTGAATTTTATAAATCTTTAAAGATTCAGGCAGAATGTACTCTTTCGTGTCTCTCTTTCTCTCTCTCTCTCTCTCTCTCTCTCTCTCTCTCTCTCTCTCTCTCTCTCTCTGTGTTTAATAGGTTTCACTTGGGAATGAGTTTTTTTCCTCTTATACCTCTATATTATTTCCTTTTGGCTTGTGTTGATTACTTTTCTGTCCTCCACCCATGGGATGGAAAGCCATCCCCCCAAAATCAGGGAAGTTAATTAACATCGATATATTATTGACTTCATATAAATTTGTCCACTAGTTCCAATTAAGTCTTTTATTACAAAAAGATCTAAACTAGAATTGTGCATAGCAGTTTTAAAACTTTTTCAATCTAAAATAGTTCCTCAGTCTTTTTTTTTTTACTTTAGAGACCGAAACTTTTGAATCTTACTAGCCAGTTTTGTAAAATGTTTCCCAATTTTGGTTTGAATATTTCTCATATTTTCAAAATATACATCTTTAGCAAGAATATTAGACATTTTTCTCATTGTGTGCTATCATGACAAGTGATTTTAATCTGTTTCATCTGGTATTAGAGCACTTAATTAAGGTAGTGTTTTCTGACTTTTTCACTGGAAAGTTACTGTTTTTCCCTTTTGTAAACAATAAGCATTTTGATGTGAGCTACTTTGAAATGATGTAAATAATTTGTTCATCAAGGCTTTTATTTATGCATTTATTTATGCTGATGTGGAGACTTTTGGACTCCTGTTTTATTCAGTGCATTTATAATCCTAAACCCTTACTTTGAATTTGGTTAGTGAGGCATGATTTTTTTTCTTTTTTCTTTTATGGAAGTGAGGTTTGACCTCAGCACTTTGGGCTTGCAAAGCAGGTGCTCTACTGCTTGAGGTATGTCTCCAATCCATTTTACCCTGTCTTTATTTTGGAGATGGGGTCTTGAGAGCTATTTGCCCAGGCTGGCCTCAAACCATGATCCTTCCAGTCTCAGCCTCCCAAGTAGCTAGGATTACAGGTGTGAGCCACCAGCTCCCAGCTTTGTTTTGCTTTTGAGCACTGTCATGCTTTACAGTGCAAACTGATGAGTTTGCTTTCTTGCATGGACATCCTTTTCATTCAGCTTGGCTCTTATACCCTATTACTGGCTTCTCCTCTGCCCAGTATGGACATTCTTTTTCTCTCTAGCATTTGTGTAAAGCTGTTTACCTGCATAGATTCTCTCCTCACCCTTTTTGGGCCCCAGACCATTTCCCTGCACTATGTGGAGGCCCTTAGAGGGCCTCCATCTTAGAAATCAATACCCTGGGTCAGGTTGCCTTTATGCTAGACTCCTCGGGTCCTCCCCTGGGTTTTGTGCTGGACTGCCTCCCTGTGTGAGTTCCCTCTTTTCTTGTTCATGCTCCAGCACTGTCTCTTTATGCACATGCTTCTGGGGCTACAACCTCCTATGCTAAACTCTTGCCATCACCTTCTCTCGTAGTCATCCTCCTCACCCTCTCACACTCAAGACATTCTGCTCTGGATCATTGCAGGTTCTCTCCTGCCCACCACACTCCACATTCAACATGGACACTTACTTTTGCTTATCCTCACTCAGTAATTTTGCACTTAATTGTTCAAAAGGGAAACATGTAAACCGATAGAAGGAGCAAATGAATCACATGGTATTCTGCTTCTAGTAGATTCTCTTTTTGTTTGTTGATTACGATTCTCTTTTGATAACATTAACAGTCACTTAAGCCTTTCTATTATAATTCATTTTGTTTGTTGATTACTGATTCTCTTTTGGATAACAATAAGAGTCACTTAAGACTTTCCATTACAACTACAAACCACATTTAATAAAGAGTTAAGGGCTAGAAGTAAATTCTCAATTCTTTAAGATATCTGAAAGAACATCAGTAAGTGTCATTTTCAAAATCTAGTTTTAATTCACTTAAATAACTGTACTTTTTACACAGTATTTCAAAACATAATTAAAATACATTTTAAAGTCAATATATTATAGATCTTCATGTAGACGAATATGAAATTCTCTTGTAATTCAACCATATAAATATATGTTAACCTCTTTTTCTGTAACTGTAGGATATCTTCTCCCCCTTCATATTATGGATACTATTTCTCTAACTTATTTTTCTCATTTAATGACATGTGGTAGCTTTTTTTTTTTTTTCTGGTAATACTTGGGTTTGAACTCCCTTGCACTTTTTAGACAAGTATCACACTACTTGAGCCATACCCCCAGCCCTGTTTGCTTTAGTTGTTTTTTTTGTTTGTTTTTTTTTTTTGACTAGAGTCTTACCATTCATGGCCAGGCTGGCCTGGACCACAGTCTTCCCACTGATACTTCCTGAGTAGCTGGGATGACAGGCGAGGGTGTCAGGGCACTGAGCTTTTACTGGTTGAGATGTGTTCTCCCTAACTTTTTGTTCAGTTCACAATCCTCCAGATCTCTGCGCCCCAAGCAGCCTGGCCAGTGTTATGGCTTTTATTCTATGTTGATAGACATAGATGAGCTTCATTTTTTAAAATGTTTTTATAATTTTACAATATTCCTTCAAATTATATATGATATTTTTGAATCCATTACTAATGATAGATACTAGGGACTTTTTCTTACTTTTTCTATTATATTTTTAAGATAATAATATCTGTACACACATGCATATGTATTTAAATATATTATTTAGCACAAATCTTAGGATGAGAATGTCTGTGTTAAATGAAATGCGAGTTTTAAGTTTAATAGAATTTGTCAAAGAAAAATAAACTTCTAATTATATTTATATTAAAAGTATATTACCAGTTTCCTCAGACCATTAAGAATGCTGGAAGCATTTGGGTATTAAGAATAAGAATCAAGAAATTTGCAGACTAAGAACTGTCAGTATTAGAGTGTTTGCCTAGCATGTACGAGTTCGTGGTTTCACCCATTCAAAAGGGGTGTGGGAAAGGAAAGTTCTAGGTGAAATACAGAAGTTAAAATTTTTCTTTTCTGTTTGTGGAGGCACCTAGAGAAAGAGAAGCTTCAAAATTTATTCAAGGAGAAAAACAAATGCATTTTAGTAAGTTTTTTTCTTTAATATGAACATATAACTTGGAGGTAGGTCAGACCTTTATATTTGATGTTTACAGTAGTGTAAAGGGGTGGGAGTAGACAAGGAAACCCACCCCAGAAATAGAAGAATGGAATAGTCTAAAGGAGGATGTTGAAATCTTGACTCTGAACTTGACTTTCTTGGGAAATTGTGTGAGGGGCTTTAAAGGAGAGAAATGATTGAGGTAATCTACATGGAAGATTATTAGAGAAAGGTAGTAAAAGATATTTCTGGGAGAGAGATAAAATATATTCCTGCAGCAGGCTGACGGAGTAGCTCAAGTGGTAGAGCACCTGCCTAGCTAGCCTAGCAAGCATTAGGTCCTGTGTTCAAGCCCCAGTACTGCCAAAAATAGTGATGTATGTTCCTACAGAAGAAAAATTGTGCCATTTTTTTCTGCAGATAGGAACTATTTAAAATTTTATAGTGTTGTGTGTGATATTTGCCTTCCAGGTGCATTGGATCGTTGTGTGATGGGGATCACAGCAGTAGAGATACTGAATGCTTGCGATGAAGCAGTTCCTGCTGCAGTAGATTCACTAAGTCACCCAGCTGTCAACCTCAAACAAGCTATGACAAGACGTAGTCTTGCTGCCCTTAAAAACATGGCACATCATAAACTGCAAACCCTTGCAACTAACCTCTTAGCTTCTGAAGCATCTGACAAGGTAAGTCGTGTGTGATCTCATGAAGTGTGTAGGCCACATTTACCTTTATTTAGTCACATGGCTTTGGTGTGTCTTAGAGAATATTTTTTGAGAGATGATACTAGTGGAAAATAACCTTCTGATTTTTATTTAGATTTGTTTAGCATAATTTTGGAGTGTTTCAATTATTTGACATTTTGAAAAAGCAAGATTTTTTTGCCATTCAAATATTTAAAAATTATTTCACTGAATTCAGTGATGTTTGTTTCTGATACTAGAGTAACTGTTATATATATTATTTGTTTGGCTTTTGGCTAGTACTTCTTTTGAAAGATTGAGTACTAGTTAAAGTTCCTAAGAGGAAAACAGATAAGATACAATTAAAACATTTGTATTCATTCTGTATCATTTGTTTTAAAATTAAAATTTGATTTTAGTAAGGTAAGGCCATTAAAAAGATTTAAAGAAATATTTTGAGAATAGGTATGATGGAGTCACACGATAGTGGATTTTTTTCCCCTATGAAACCTAAGCTTAATCACACTTTCATAACTGACATTTATAATCAAGACATGAGTTACTTCTTCACTTAGAGAATATTATCTTGGTTAAAAAAAAAACCACAGACGATCCCAATTCATAAATTGGCTACTTACCTTTTCTTTTGTGTCATATGGTATTGTTACAATTGGTTTACCTCTGGTAGTGGATAAATGAAACCTATAGATAATCTCAACATTTCATCTGAATCATTACTTAAAGTTCTAATTCCATCTCAGTATTCATTAGAGTTATTTATGGGTATGCAAATATGTTTCTTTAATTCTTTTTTAGTCTTGATAGTTGCACATGTGAATAAAATAGCAAAGGGGTGGAAAGGCTCATCTACAGCTTGACAGTTAGCCATGAGCTAGTGAGTGCTGGCAGCACGTGAAAAACTGTGGGCAGTTCCACTGACCTGCAGTCCTCCAGTAACTGGCAGTAATATCACCCTTTGATCATTCTTTCCTTCCCTAAGATATAAATGTTTTATTGGGTCTGTTGTATTGTATATTTCATAAATTGGACTTGGGAACTTTTCTATACTTTTTCTCCGTGCTTTCAGTGCCATGGTCTAAAGTTTAAATGCATTTTTGTACCTGTCATTTTTTTACAAGGAACCACATTATTTATCACTAGGAATTCAGTATTTATGCATAGCACATTGTCTCATAGACATACTATGTGATTTTAATTTTGAGCAAATGTATAAAACAACACATGCAAGAGCATTCATGTATGTTTTATTCTGTTTCTGGTATACCTTAGAAATAAAATATATTATATCTTTCTTGATGATATCCTTAGAAATAAAAATTAAAAAAAATGATTATATAACTTGAAAATTAAAGAAACATAACTGGTACAGTAACATTTATGAATGGCTTTTGTAAGTGGTCATGGTCCATTATGTGATTTTTACAATCTTGTTTGTCCCTGTTTTAATAGCACATTTTATAGTGCAATTAGTGATAAAAGCACCAGATATCAGAGACACTACACTTTTGTATTGTAAAATATATTGCTTGTGAACCTCCTCAGTCTTGTAGTAGAGGTAATTGTTGCCTAGCCTACAAGGAAAACAATTATAGAAGGAGGAAAAAAGCTTAGGAAGCTGAGGCTGCAGGAGGATAATCACTTTATGAAAAATGTATGTTGGCTGCACCATTAGGGATTTCTTTAGCTATTTTCTCATGTTGAGGCTCCTCTGAGGAGAATATTGAAAGAGCTGTCCTGTGGATGGCTTTCTAACCTCAGGAGAAATAAACCCACCCAAAGTTAAAAAGCAAAACAAAAACCGTAACTAAGAGCTTCTCAGAGATACAAGATTTGCTCTAGGATATGGGATGTTATATTTTACCTGGGTCTTCCAGCAGAATGTAAAAATTTCTATTGGGATACCCTACAGAGAGCATCCTGCTTTGCCTTTTGCCTTGTTAGAATAGTATTAGCTATCAGGGTTATTTGGATGTAACAAATGTTTTATTTTTCTAATTGTGTTAATTATACTGGGTATACAAAGCTTTGCAGTCAAGGATGGAATTTACTATGATTTTTTTCTCTTATTTGACCAACAAGAGTTTATTAAGTAAACATATTCTTTATTACTGCTTTGAACCTTTACAAGGTGGTGTGTATTTGAACCCTTTTGCATTTCTCTTAAAACATGTCTTATTTTCCCTCAAGTTATGACATAAGCTTATCTAATTTTCCCTAGTGAATCCAGTTTTTTTGAGGGCGAGGATTATGACTTGTTTATCTATGTGTTTTCCTCATTGCATTTAGTAGTAGCTGTGTAATAATTATTTGTTGTACTGGATTATGTGTAACAGAAAAACTAATAGGCTTTTTTTGTTTTTGGATGGTACTGGGATTTGAACTCAAGGCTTCATACTTGCAAAGAGGTGCTCTGTTGCTTAGGCACACCTCCAATCCATTTTGCTGTGGTTATTTTCGAGATGGGGTCTTGTGAACTATTTGCCCTAACTGGCTTCTCCTGATCTCAGCCTCTGACATAGCTAGGATTACAGGCATGAGCTTCTGTGTCTGGCTTGAGTTTTATGAGTTCTGGTTTTTTAGTGGGACTAGGTTTGAACTCAGGGATTCACACTTGCAAAACAGGAGTTCTGCCACTTGAGCCACACTCCAGCTTCTTGCCCTGTTTTCTCCTTTGCCTTGCAATTGATTGTCTTGAGGCCCCTGCTCTGCAGTCTCAAGTTAATCCCTGCTCATGAGCCTCTAGATGGGGAACCTTCATCGGGAACTTGCCCTCTCTTCAGTTTTGCACTCTCTTTTTTGGCTTTGGTGAGCAAGGTTATCCAGGCACAAATTATTCTTCTTCCTTGCCATCTCTGTATTGTCAGTGTTCTAATACAACCTAGAATTATTTCAGCTTTGTCCTCTCTTTTACTTCAGCTGCTTCTGGCTCTGGAACCTGGTTGCTCAGCTGTAGTGCTGTGGGCATTCTGCAGGGGTAGTTCTTTGTGGTACAGGACTGTATTCTATACTGTAGGATGTTGTATGGCATTTTCTCTGCCCACTTCACACCAGTAACACCTCTGTCTCCTTAACTGTTGCACTCAAATGTCTCCAGGTATTGCTAAATTTCCCCTGAAAGACAAAATTGCCTCTGGTTTTAAAATCTCAGTTCTAGTGGAAAAGGTTGAAGAGGAATTTTATGTACTAAATCCTATCCCTCTTTTTTGTTTTTCATCTTTCTTTAATCTCTTTCTTCTTTAGGATCTCTCTTTTTTTCTTCATTTTTATTAGCTTATATTCATTGTCCTCTTTAGCAACTCTGCTCTCTCTGTCAGAATTACTACATGATTCTTGTGCTTGTATCTCCCCATTCACACACTTCCTAAGTCACTTTTCACTTTGCGTAGGAATTTTTAAAAATTTTATATCTCTCTTCCCAATTAGCTATTGGGCTTCCTGAGAGTAGGAATCAAGTGTTTCTTCTTTTTATTTTCAGCGCTTAATGCAGTATAAATAAACTACATTGTAGTATCACAGTATAATTGCACCCAGTAGGGTATATCCTACTAAAGCATGGTAATGCCCAAGAAAATACAGTTTGGAGACATAGTAATTGGGACTAGAACTAGATTAGGGAGTCGAATATAGATGAAGTTTGTAAGTTGCATAAATAGGTTCTCACAAATGAACAACAGTAGATTTTGATGTTCAAAATTATTTCAGAGATACAGATCCAGCCGAAGGGAGAATGTCAGTTCTGACAGAAGTAGGCAAGCCATGAAATAGGCTTTGAGGATGATTGTAATAGGAGACAACTGGTGGCATTGGGAGATGGGTGTGTGCCTTGGGGCAGCAAAATACCTCTGAGTAAGATGTGATGTGATGGTGAGATAGAGCAGGATGGGGTTACTATTTTTTTCCTAAATAAGTCCAGAGCATGGGTTAGACTGCAGTTCCCATTTTGGAGTACCAGCCATCATCAGATTTTTCCAGATATCCCCTCTTCTTATCTTCTTTAATATCACTGTAAATAGGTAAGTTGGTTATTACTGCCCCCAATTTCCAGATGATGAACGCTGACAATAGTTGGATAGATCTAAGTTGGCAAACTCTATAAAGGGCTAGGTAGTAAATATTTTAAGCTTTGTGGGCTTTCTCTGTTATAGTGAGTTACTCTGCATTATAGTGTGAAAGCAGTCATAGATACTATGTAAACAAATGAGTATGACTGGCTTGCAATAAAACTTATTTATGAAAGCAGGTGGCGGGCTGGATTTGGTTCACTAGCCACAGTTTGCCAACTCCTGCATCAGAAGATGGCATTATTAATTTCAGAGTTGTGGGTAGAGGTTCCCATGCCATCACCCTTGCTCATTTTTGGAAAAAAAAGAAGTGGTGAAGAGCCTGGGTTCTGGTGCAGGTAGGTCTATGTTCAGATTACATCTCTCTAACTTGCTGGTTGTGGGTGACTTTGGACTAGTCACTATGAATCCCCCCGTATAACGAATATATCCTAATAAAAAATTTATAATAAAAAATAAAGTGGGTGGAGATCAGGTGTCTGAGAGCAGTCTCATTGCAACTGTAAAAAAAATAATAAAAGGGAAGAAGTGAGTATAATCCCTTAAAGGCAGAGCCATCTCCTTCTTCTTCTCTTTCTTTCTTTTTTTTTTTTTTTAAATCATCATACCATCTGGCATAAGTAGTGCACAGGATTAGGAGTTTGAAATTTGTGAAATAAAAAATGATTAGTTAACCATAGATTGCACGTAGTGGTATTTGATGATATACAAATGAATATGTTAAGAAGATGGTCTGAGTATGTGGAGTAACCTGTTGGATGAATTTTCTCCTAAAGGATTTGCTGCAGACACTGATTCTTTGGAGGAGATCTTGGGGATGTTGTCAGTCAAAGGAATTTTTATTACTGAGGCTATCCTTATTGCCACGAAACTCATTTCTTAGGCCCAGTGTGTGTGGTTTTTTTTCAGCACCTTTACATCTTGGGCATTGTTGTACCAATCAGAATCACTCTATTTATATGAAAAAATGACAAGGTTCTAGAAATTGAAAAGTGACCAGGGTGATTTCTGTTTCACCTCACATTTTTCTTTCTGTTGTCTAATTAGTCAGAAGTCTGGAAAAAAAAATGAATAGGCTATATTTGCAAAGGTCAATAGCTTTGTATTCCCCGTAACTAGGAAGAGAATGGAATTTAGAAGTCAAATGTAAGCTACCAAGAGCATCCTATATGGCTTTTTATTGCAAAATTCACTCTGTAAAATTTTTTTGTTCTGATTGGATTGACTTTATGATTCACAGTGAAAAGGGCACTCACTGTAGGGTCCAGACAGGGACAAGCCAAATGACGTTGTATACAGGATACCAGGCCTTGTCTAGTGAACTGTTTTCATTCCTAGAAGAATTCTTATGATATGTATGACCTTTGAGGAATCAATTAAACTTGTTTAACATTCTACCCCAAAACCTTAATGAATATTTAATGGAAAATATGAATATGATGATTGTATATAGGCATGTATAAATCAGTTTTGCTTGTTCCAAATAGTTGTTAGAGCAAAACTTTGTATTATGCTAATTATTATCTAGTCTTTAATATACAAAGTTAAAGAGCCTTAAGTAAGCTACCTAGTCTTAAGAAAACAAAGAAGTAAAAGTCTATGACTACCAGAGGAGAAATATATTTCTTTAGTCAAATGAAAGAAATACTTCTCGCTTCCATTGTATGAAAAATATTGGGAGATATTAGAAGTAATATTCTAGCAACAAAACAGTCATGATCTTCTAACATGCAGAATACTTGTTATTTGCTTTTGTGATTACTTGATATAGAGATGTTATAAAATTCTGTAAGTCTCTGACATAATACCAGATATGATACCATGAAAGAGTAGTGTTTTGTGTGTCTTAATAATTTGACCAAGACTTTGATTGATTGCTGAGTGTTTGCATTGGAGCAAAATTTTTAAATCAACTTCTGAAAGGGAAATATGCATTTCTAGTCTTTTAAGGGTATACTGAATGTTCATTAACTTTTCCAGTAACTCAGCATGAACATTGGTTATTACAGCATATTCTAGATTTAGCTGTAAATAAAATATTAAATGCACATTTTTTCTTACTAATACTGCAAAACTGCTGAATTTTTTTCTAAATTGTTTTCTTTTCTTTTCTTTTTTTTTTTTGTTCTTCTCTTCGGTAACTGCTGTGGCCACTGCCAGCTTCTGCTCTCTCTCTCTATTTCTTGAAATTGGTATAGTTGGGTTTAAATCTACCATATTAACATTTGAGGGTTTTGTTTGTTGGTTCTCCTCCCTGTCCCCACTATGCTGAGGATCAAACCCAGAGCCTCACAAATGCTAGGAAAATTTTCTATCGCTTGAGTTCCTTTTAACTTACCACCTTTGTATCTTTGTATTTACTTTTTCTTTTTCCTAGCCTTCTTTCAGATTAAACAAGTATTTTAAAATTTTATTTTGCCCTCTATATATTTGTTATTGTAGATTCTTTTAGTATTCTAACAGTTTTTACCCTAGAGATTGCTGACTATAAAATATTGCTGTTACAATTTCTCTGGTAGTGCTCGGGCCTTAGAATATTATAACTCCATTTGTTCTCTGACATGAAGTCTACATAATTTTAAATTCCACAATACATTAGTATTATTGTTTGTTCAGTCAATATTATTTAGTATTTATCCTCATATCTACCTATCTTTGTTCATTTATGCCTTTTTAAATTTCCATATCTCCATTTAAAATAATTTCTGCCTCATTTCTTTTTAGTACAAGTCTGTTGACTGAATTTTCTCAAGTCTTGATTGTCTGGAAATGTTATTTTCTTTTTAAAACCCTGATACTGGCACCTGTTCAGGGCCTCATACATGCTAGGCAAGTACCACTGAACTATACACCACAGACCTAGCCTCTATTTTGAAGGACATTTTTGCTGATTATAGATTTCTAGGTTAGTAGTTTTTTCTTTTAGCACTTTGAAGATATTGTCTTCTCATTTCTATATTTTTATTGGCTTACTAATTTTTTTTAGTTGAGAAATCAGCCATCATTTTTATTGCTGCTTCTTTGAAAGTAAAAGTTTTCCTTTTTCTTTAGTATTTAGCAATTTAAATATGAAGTACCTAGGTGTGGTTTTCTTTGTCTTTATTCTGCTGGAGTTTCCATAGCTGCTTATATCTGCGAGTTTGTGTATTTCACTAGATTGAACTCATTAATTCATTTTACTAAGTTCCATGCCTCAGTATTCTGTGCCACATATGGTCTGGAGACTGGTCTACAGATCAGTAGGGCCCTTGAGCTAAGAATAGTTTTAACATTTAAAAGGGTTAAAAAAAAGAACATGTGACAGAAACCTGTGCTGCACTCAATGCTTAAAATATTTGCCTTACAGGAAAAGTTTGTTTATACTTTCTGTGTTCTAGTAAATGTCACCAGTTTGTCTCAGTGTAGGTATTAATTATTATAGGTGTTATCTAGTCCCTCCCCTTTGAAAAACCAATCCCAAATGAACTTTTATCACTTTCATCTCCTTCTAAAGTAGTTTTCTCTTTGCCTCTGCTAGTCTTCTAATTCATAATCTTTTTCTTGGATAACACCCTTATAATTGATCTTCCTGCATTCAGTTTGCCCTCCATGCATCCACAAGTCTGATACCTGCTGCACATTCTCCATTAAAATACAAGTTCATGTTCACAAAACTCTCACACACATAGAAAAGTACACTTTATTCAGATTGTGAGTGCATGTGTTCTTTTATGTGTAAGTGTGTATACATCATATATATATATATTTCATAGTTGGGGATGAATATTTTGGAAGTTTCCACTCAAGTTAATAACCCATCAACTTTTTCTCCAGTGTGAAGGAAATTAGTTATAATTAGCAATACCAATTATTTCATTAAGTAATAGAGCTTAAGCTCTCAAAGCCAACCAAATTTTGAACTAATATTTGCTAAATTATTCATGATTCCAGAGATCCTAGTTTTCTTCCTTTTTTGAATGATTCTTGACTTAGATATAACTGTGTTTATTGTAATGATTGAGAAACTATGAAACAATGACATTTCCAAGAGAACTAATCTTCCAAAAACTTAATAAACTTCATGATTCTAGTGCTTTCTTGGCTATATACCTTGTACATAATAGGTGCTCAGTGGATTTATGAATGGAATTAACAGTTCATATTAAATATAGTTCATATATTCTGAGCTAAGGAAAAGTGGTCTTGTTCTATGATGACTTTAAATTCAGATCAGTTTCACTTTTTCCTTGGAAGTACAATAATAAACACATTATACTGAATGGAATAACAACACGTTATATGTTGTAGAATGTGTATGAGGTATAGGAAAGAAGAAATTTTATATCATCTCACATAAATCAAATGGTGGGCTGTTGAGGAACAGTAGGTAGATTAAAACTTACCACCTTCTGAGAAGCCAGGTCCGTCTAACCTTGATGTATTTTCTAATACTTTGTATTTAGTAATTCAATACATGTAAGAAGATTGGTGACTAAATATTAATATTTTAATACATTGAGGAAGAAGTATTTTCTTCTCTTTTAATATGCTCAAAATATGCTTTTTATTGGAGTATATGAAAGATTTTGAAACTATTTGACTTTTATAGCTTCTGTTAGAAAATAATTGAATCAGTGTAGTTCAGTAAACATTTATTGTCTATTAGATACTGTGTTAGGTCCCAGAGACCAAATAATATTTGCTTTCAGGAAATATAGATAGATGAAATACAATATACTATAGTCAGTGGAGTAGCTGAGAAATGTATAAAGCATTGCAGAAATCTCTCCTTGCCTGGGGTGATTGGGATTGGCTCCTTGGAGGAGGGAACATTAAGAGATGAGTGGGACTTAGGTGGGTGATGGATGGAGTTGGGTTGCAGTGTGTTCTGGGAGGAGTAGGTGGCATAAGCAAAGGGAAGTGGAAGCACCTCGTGAAGGCAGTATTGCTATAGGATCAGCTAGGAGACAAGGAGGGTGGGGAGTGAGGTGAGTTCATGTCAACCACAGGAAGATGCCAAATTTTATTACCTCAGTGGCTTTCAAATGTTTGAGAAAATTCGCTATAGAACCTGCAAAAGGAATTTTATATGAAAGCTTCTCTAAAAAAACTAGTATGAGGAAGTACAGAGAGAATTTAAATCCAAGAACTGTTTGAGTTATATTCTATGGAATCTAATGGTTGATGTGCTATGAGTGGAAAGAAAGGTTGATGCATAGATTTTTTTGATTGAGTAAATGAATAGAAAGTGACTCTATCAAGGGCGATATTGAATGTAAGATCAGGCTTGTAGGGGATGGTGATGAATTGCTTAGTTTGTGGTAAATATGTCAGCATGTTCACCAGGCAGTTTAATTTAAGGGTGTAAAGCTTGAGGGAGAGGTGTGGTAATGGGATGCAGAGATTGCCAAATCTCCAACATATATGGTACTTTAATCCATGGAAGTATATGAGATCATTCAAGGATACCAACTTTAAGGGAGAAGGAAGAGGAAGTGATGCAGGGGAGTGGTGGGAGGCCAGTGAGAAGAACTAAGAGAATGTTCTGACTAGCAAATAGAGGGGATCAGGAGTTGCAAGGGTACAAAGAGATCACTTGTGTCAAATGCATTGTTTGTCAATTTGGTCATTAATATGCTTTTCTAGAACTTTCCCAGGACATTGGGATAGAATGACATAGAAGATTGACTGTGGAGGGTTACAGAGTGAATGGAAATAGAAATAGCAAGTATAGAATACTTTTGAGAAGTTTGTGAGACAAGAGAAGGAAGGAGCAAGAGAGTAGTTAGAGGGAGATGCAGTTTTGAAGCTAGTTGGACATGTTTGTGGGCCAAGGATGAAAAGAGAGAAGAAGATTGAATATTAGGATAGGGAAGGATTGATAATTGAGTAAGGTAGTTTCCCCAGGGGAGGATAGAATGGGAGAATTTAAAAGGTAGAGGGAATTTAAATGCAGATGACTTGGTCGTGGAGGAGGAAAATCTTATTTTCTGACATTGGAGAGAAAGAGGACAGGCTGGGTGTCTGGATGGGTGTATGTTTCTGGGGATAGTAGATGGGAATTCAGGAAAGAACATTCCTAAAGCCTTCACATTTCTCCCAGAATTCAGAGCAAATGTGTGTGGTAGGCAGGAGAGAGCAACTTAACTGGGGACATGAGATAGTTGGTAGAGGGTGGGGACTGAGAGTGGGAGCTAAGAATGAGGATTGGCTTCAATTTGTACTTGTAGCAGGCTGTAATAAGCTGGGAAAAGGGTATGAGAAAAATTAGAGAGTCCATTTTATTACTGTTCCAGAATTGCAGTTTTATTGTTTAGCAGCACTTGTGAAGCAGTATTCTAAGATAGCAAGAAGCAGGTGTGGTGGAAGATGTAGAAGGTTCTAATCAGGTTAGGCATTTTAGCACTTAGGGTTTCTCAGGTGAGGATAGCCCTGCATATATGGCCGTGGGAGTGCCTGACTGAGGTAGAGTGGAGAAAAAACTGACTGAGACAGCCAAAAAACTAGGAGAGTTACCAGAGAGGGTCACCATGGTTCTCAGTCTTGGGTGCTACAGCCCACTTTTCCAGGTTTTTCTCCTTTCCCCTGGGTAAAGTTCCTTCTGTTAGGAGTGTGGTACCATCTGACAGACTAATTTGTGAATATCTGTTTTTACAATAGGAGGCCCATTTCTAGTGTTTTGGAAAATAACATTTTGTTGATTTAGTTTCCCAAAGAAACTAAAAGATGAAACTAATAGGAACTGACAATTTAAAGTAAGAACAACAGCATTTAAAAGTTAACAGTTATGTTACAGTGTATCAAAATATCCCATCTACTCTGCATTTCACAATAGTGTGGCACTAATTAGAATACTGAAAATCTCTAAAAACTGAAGTCACATGCAAATTTATGATTATAAATAGCAAAATATAAAAAATAGTGCCTCTAGCATAATTAATTAGCAAATATAACCTTAGTAACTCTCTTGGTTACTAAATGATTCTATTTTTTAACAGTGTGTCACTTGCCCTACTGCTTTAAATCCTTTTACAACCCATAAAGGAGGCTCCTTGACTACCAAGGACTACAGCCTATAAGTTGAAAATCAATGACCTATATGGATGGTGCAATTTCCTAGAATGGTGGATGACCAGAAAGACTTTGAGCCAGTGACAGTGATTTTAAGGTCTCAAAATTTTTCCAGTGTGAAACTCACATGATGATTTGTATAACATGGCATTGCAGGGCCTATAATAAACCTTGGATGGACATGTGCTAGTCAGTCATCTCAAGGAGACAGTTCATTGCAGGATTCAAGGAGAGAAAACAGAAATTGGTGTGCATGATTGTGGTTAGAATTTCATACATTGTCCTCAGTACAGTAGAATAGGCAAAATATATTCATAGATCTCCACTCATCTCTTCTTGCTTTGTATAAAAATGCCTGTTTTTCTTAATCACAGTCACATCTCAGTCACACTCACACTTAAGCGGCACTCAGATTTGATGAAAATCGAATTACCTCAGACAATTGGATGGAGAAAGGAAGAGGTAGGAAAAGGAAAGAGAAAGGCAAAATGAGGGAATTTTTCAGTATAAATGAGGATTACAGGTTTGTACAGTGTAAAAACTTTGGTTCGTCATTCTCCTTCATACCAATGTCAATAAATGTAGCACTTGTTGTTTACCATGTCTGAAAAATGCCCTCTCTACTTCCCCTGTCTACTTCGCATCTCAAGAGCCTGAGTTATGGGACCACTGGACCTGCAAAGGCTTCCTGAACTTTTTAGCTAAGAGCCAAGTCTGCAGACTCAGTAGGTCTTTGTTTCGAATCCTCTGGCACTTGGTTTCTATCCTAGTACTTATTCTATTTACCAGCATGTGTAAATAAGTAGAATATTTGTTTCTGTGTCTACTTCTCTGTTTCGGGGATTCTTACTGTCAGCACTTTGACAATTTGGAATTGATAAGTGTGTGAACTGTCCTGTGCACTGTGGACTTCTTGGTTGCATCCCTGGATTCTATACAGTAGATGCTGTTAGCACCCCTTCCTAGTTTTAACTAACAAAAATGCTTCCAGACATTGCCAAATGTTCCTTGGGGATTGGGGTAGGGGATCACTAATGGCTCTGTGTCATAGTAAGAGCCCTTCAAGGGACCATCTTTCTTGTGTTTTCAGTGCCCAGCACCCAGTGTCCACTGAAGTACTGTAAATAACCCGGTATTTGGGCATACAATCTTGACACTGCAGTGAATACCTCTTTGAGATGACCGACTAATATATAGTCCCATCCAAGCACTGTAACCTGGTATTTGAGTGTGGAGTAGATTTACCCTTCCCCATCTCCCTCGTCTCTTGATTCTTTGCATAGCTAATGTTCAGAACCTCTCAATAGCTGGAATTATTCAAAACGTGGGAAACATCAGGCAGATATAGGAGGAACCTTACTTTCTCCTCTGTTGTCACCATTGGCTTTCTGTGTGACCCTGAGTGAATGACTTACCTTTTAGCTTAAATTTGTGTTTAGCTTTAAAATTGTGCTAATTGGATTGGAATGAAGTCAAATGGGACATTTTTGACATTTATCACAATAGTTGTTCACCACACACTAGTTTAATACTTTTGATTGATTGACTAATATATTCGTTCAGTACATACTAAGACCTTACTATAAGCTTGACTTCAAGCTATAATCATTTGGACAGTGAATTAATCACACACCACCTAGTAGGCCCTGGCATGAGCCATTCTTGCTTTTGTGTGGAGGACATGTGTGCAGTTCATTGTGGTGAGTCTTAGACTACTTAAGGTCTCAACCAAATGGGAGCGAGCCCCAGGTTGATGAATGGACCTCAAGAGTGCTGTAAAGGCTTTTCTGAAGAGAGACAGACTTGATATCAGGAAGAAAAATGGGGAAGAACATCCCAAGCAAAGGTCACAGTACATGCAGATATGGGTGGGGATGGTGAATGGGCATAGTGAGAATAGTGAGATATGGGCCAGTCAAGTGGTGATGAGAGAAAATTGTTAGAAACAAGTTAGAATCTACTAGAGTATTTCTGAAATTAGGGTTTACTCACCAGGATAGATTAAACAGGGTTTTGTTTTTCTTTTCTTCTTTTCATACTATCATGGTTAGTTTTATACTTTTTCTTATAGAGTCAGCCTATCAGAATCTCACCTTGTTACCGTTCATTTACAAATGTGTTAAGGATTTAAATATACTCAGGAGACTATATTGTAAGAGGAGATCTTTGGAATTTTACAATTTCTTTCCTACAGTTGATTTAGCCTATTTTCACATTTGTCTTTAACTCATTGTTTGAAAAATAACCTTGATTTTTATTATTTCTTTCCTGTCAGTGAAAGAGATACTGCTTGTTTTAATCTATTAGTTGTTTATAACATCTCTCTGAGGTAGGTAGTCCTTATTTGGAAGATAAAAGATCTAATATTAGAGAAGTTAACTGGTGTTCATATCAAGTCTGTGTGGTAGAGAGGGTTCCTGATAACTTGGCCCCTAGGGAAGAGTTGGCAGTCAATCTCCTTCTGCTACTGTTGTGAAGACTTTATTTATTTATTTTTCTCTTTTTGTTTTCCTTTTGCTGTGACTTTAAAAAGACTAATTTTCTAATCTAGTATGTGATACTGTTTGGATATTACTATTCAAGCATTATTGTGCAGTGAGATATGGCCAGTAGAAATATCTTTAAAAGATATTTTCTTTTTAAAAGGCATGATCTAAATATTAATACTTAGAATTTACTTTTATTCAGTAATTTACATTTTTTTGTCATTAAAGAATAAATTTTAGTGCCATATCAAACCTTTAAATCCTTCAATATGTGTTAAATATCTCTTTTTAATTTACCATTATTTATATAGTTGCAAAGGTAAACACATGAAAGGAAGCAAAATAACATGAACTGTATGACTATACTGACATTCATACTAGTCATGTAGTCTTAGCTTTTCCAAAAGCAAGTATTGTCTAATTGAGATATAAGTGTATTCTCTGAAAAAAGAACTCTGTTTTATCCTATCACTAGAATTAAGTAACAGCAATACAACAGCAGAGGGCACCAAATATCCATTTGGGTTTTGCACATTTCTTGGTTATTCACTAGTTTTTGTGCCTCCCTCCCTAATCTCTCCCCTCTTTCTCTTCATTCATCCTTAGATTTCTTTTTTACCCTAATACTTAAAATAGTGAGTATTGAAATCATATTGTGAATACTTTCTCTTAGCTGATTTTAGAATATTTAAAAAGTGCATTAAGACGTGAACTTGTTTTTATTCAGTGTATCTTTTACATTTAACATTGTGCATTAGATTTCAGAAATACTCCTAAAATCTTTTCTGCAGTAAAATATATACAAAAGCAAGAGGAAAATTAGTTTTTTATTTTTCCTGCCAAAATACTATTAAGTAATATATCAGTTTTTACATCATACTTAAAAAATTTAAAAATCATTTAGGATATGTATTATAAATATACCTAATAATTGCTAATTTCTAAAACAGTGCATTAAGATTTATCAAATATGATTTTTCTTGCATTTTATTTAGAACTCAGTATTGACATTTGTAGAGGCATGCATGTGTCTGTGTCTCTGTGTTATGTATATACCATTTTCTAGCCCATTCTTAGTATCCTTAATCTCGATTTCAAAGCAGATTGATTTTAAAAAAAAAAAACCATAAACAACTCTCCTTTACAATTTAGCATCAAAAATCATCTAATACAATGCTTTTTCATATAAATAACTCCATTTTTGATACAAATCTGAACCATATGATATTGCTATAAATTGGACTCACCACTCATTCAGAAATAATAAATTATTTTATAAGAATATTTTAAAGAGGTTTTGAAAACTGATTTTTAAAAATGATTCAGACATAAGAAAGCTTTTAAATTAGGACCACTAGAATGAATTGTGGAGCAGCTAAGTTATTGCCAGTGTTTTTTTTATATGTCTTTCAGTCATTGGATAAAATATTAATTCTTTTTAAAGAGTTTTAAAACATTATAATATTGGTTTTAGGGGACAGAGCTACCAAGTGTTTCAGCAGACCTGATTTATCCTAGAATATGTTCAAGTATACAATAAGGGTAAATGTTAAGATACATCAACAGTTTTTCTCCGCAGATTCTAAATTATTGCTTTTTTGTTGCTGGGGGCTACTGCATCTGGCCTGTGTTGTGTTTCTGTGTGTGCTTACATGTGCATACACACTGAGAATACCTGTTCTTGAAAAAAGATTAACCTTATGATAAGAGTTCTGTTATTTTTTGGGGGGTTTTGCTTGAGACACAGTTTTGCCTGCTACTCTTTAATGTTTGTCACAGATTCACTTTCAGTAATGAATAACCAATCCAATAATTTTTCCCTATAACTGCATTTCTGTTATATTTTAAGACATCTGAAATGGCTAAATCTGTATTTTATCATAAACAGAAAATACAAAGTTATAATAGATTTGGTATTTAAAACCAAAATGACAAATATATGTTTTACTAGTGTTTTATCTAAGTGTGTATATATGTATATATTTTGTAGTTATCCTTGAGTTTTCCTAGCAAATTAGAGAACATTTTATTTGTATATATTTTATGATTTAACTTTCCTTGTTGACCTTTGTCAACAATAGTTTTTAAGCTATTTTTTTGGGGGACAGAGACTGTTTTCTCTCTAGCATATTGTAAATAATAGGCTCTGCACAAATATTTATTCAATTAAATTTAATCTTCTTCCATTATAAATTAAAGGTGAATTTGTAAACACACCTAATAGCTGTTCTTAATAAAGATGGAAAAGCAGTCTTTATTTACTAGAAGTAAAGATTAGAATTTTTTACATCAGATAGCCTGTATCTGAAATTGTTAAAAATATATGATAATTTGAATGAATTAGTTTGGTCTAAACATGTATGCCTATGGCAAAGCCAAGAGATCCTTGGAATTTGATAATTTTGTCCATTTCTCTGTAGCTAATCGTAGTATATACCATGTTAGAATTTCAGTCATGATAGTGATTAACTCTGCCATCTCCACATATTAGCCAAGCTATTCTTGCAGCTTTGCTGTATATCTATATTTTGTTCTAACGAGACTTAATTAAATTAGTAAAATTGGTTATCAGGCATTACAGATTATGCAAACCTTATCAATGTTAGAAATGATAGCTCATCTACAGAACCTGGTGATGAGTTATTTTCTCTCCTTTTTTTTCCCTTTCTCTTCCTTTGATTTTTTTCTGTTTTTTTTTGGTATAGTCATTTCTTTTTTTAAATTTTTTTTCTGTGGTTGGGTATAATTTTTGTCACAAGACACGATCAGTGGCCCTAAGAGGTTGTGACATTCAGGTGTCATGGTACCAGAAACTAGATAACCTTTTTGCTATCCAAACACATGGCTGTCTGCTGGCACATCTCCAGAAAGAGAGAGAAACACAGGCTGTCCTGGAAGTGCTAAAAGGGGCACATGTGTGGCTTCCATCAGATGAGAAGGCTTAAAAGTTGGCCTCGTGTCTTCACTCTTGCTTTCTTTTCTCTTTAAGCCATTCTTCCTGCTCCCATAATTTCTTTGCCAAACACATTTTTTTTTATATTCTTTGGTTGATATGGTCTGTATCTTTTCCCTAAAACATTTTTGCAGATCTTTACTGGAAAGACAGTATCTGCTAAAGCCCTATGGAGGACTCTTTGTTTTATGTAATGTTGTTACATATTCCTTCATACCGTATTAGGCCTGTCTGCTTGATATTGATATAAGATGATATTTTTTTGCTATGACATAGCCAACCCTAATACCTAGCGTAGTGCCTGGGCTGTCGCAAGATCTTAGTATATAGCAGCTATCATTATTAGTAACTTTTATATCAATATTATATTCAATATGTTTGTATAATTTTATGTATAATTCACTCAAATTAGTGTTGGTGGGTAAAAAACATTAAATTGTGTCTGACATTTCCAGTTCAGTGTCCCAAAATGCAAATATAAAGCACAATGCTGTGAGACATAAAAGTAATGTATGTTTTCTACATTTTTACCTATCTGGTACATTCTTAGTGCTATTAAACTTTTATCTTCGCTCATCTGGATGGCTTCTGGTTGCCTACCATTTCATGATTCTCATCTTGCTCCTTTTTTGTTGACATTGATGGTAATAAACATTTATATAATTAAATTTGATCATGTTACTCCCCTCATTTGGCAGTAGTTCTCAGACTTTACTACATAAAGTCATCTGGAATACTCTCTAGACAGATTCTGGCACATTCCCAGATGTACTTAATCAGGTCAGGTGTCAGACTCCAGAACCTCTATTTCACAAACAACCCTGATGATTCTTAGAAAAGTATTGCTCTAGTGGCTCCCTGGCTTGCAACTTCAAAAGCCTTAGTGTTTGTTCCTAAGTGCTCCTGCTCCTCCTGCTAGTGAACTGTTCCGTGCATTTTTCATCTTGATCACCTGTGGTGTCATGAGAATCTGTCATGTGATTTCCTACCCCTGTCTGTGTCACATCCTGCCTTCTTGCTGCAAGAGTGCTCTTTCATAGCTCAAGTTAATGCTTCTGTGAGGAGCTCCCTGGTTACCATAGGCACAGTTGGCACTTGCTCCATTATATTCTTTCTTATCTCTGGCAATCCCCTTTATTTTTAGCATCATTCATACTACATTATTATTTCATGTCATTATCTGCTAGTTCTGAGTTCCATAACTAGAAAAGTTTTTTCTTGTTCATCTTAGTATTCTCAGTGCCTTGCAAGAAAAAAGAATACAATATACAATAAGCATGTAGGTGCATGTGAAATGAATGAATTAAATACAGAAATGAGATTCATAAAATCTTGAGTTTTTACTTAATATATGTAATTTTATATTTTTGTTCATATATATATGTATTATGCCCCTTAGGTTGTTTGACTGTAGAATAGAAATATTTATATTTTTTCATTTTTATATATTCATTGTATGGGGGAGATTGATCATGACAATTCTGAATAGTCTTACATTATACATTGGTAGGTCATATCATTTCTTGCCCCCCTCAACCCTCTCCCACCTCCCTTAAAACAGTTGCAAGCAGTTTCATAGTTCTATTTCATATACGTAGAAATATTTATATTTTCCCTTCCTTTAAACATCATTCAACTAACAGAAGTTTATACAAAGGAGGCAATTGTAAGATCTGGTTGAGGAATTTTGTAAGTAATTTTTGGGAGAAGAACACTGGAGAGAGATAGTTCTTGAAGAATGGGTAGAAGTATGTGTATCTTGAATGACAACAGGGAGATTGGGGAAGGAGTATGATCCTGGCCTAAGCACTTGCAAAGATGCAAATGTTTGAAACTATTTGGATTTGGAAAGGGCAAGTGATTTGATTTGACAAAAGAAGTTACAGGGCTAATGGTTAGAAATGAAGTTGGAGGATAAGGTGGTAATATATTTTGAATGGTTTTTTGTGCTTTGCCAAGAAGTCTGGATTTTGTCCTTGAGTTATAAAATGCTATGGATGCCACTGAAACTAGGAAAAAAGTCAGATGAGAGAAAAATAGAGGCACAAGAGAGACCAGTTAAGGAGATTCATTTATAATTTTATTATGGAAGAATCAATCAACAATTTAAATGATTTTATAAGATTTTTATGAAATATGTGGCTCTGGAGGTCACAGGAATGAAGTGAGATGAGGGCCAGTGAAATTGGCCTTGCTGATCAATGATGAGGATCTGAATTTCTGTGAATTCACTGGAGTAGAAAAGACTGATTCCTGGTGATTCAGGAGGTGCAGTAGGTTTAGTAGGAGTGTGACAGTGAACACATTTAAATAATAGGTGCTGTGGGACATCCAAATGCAAGCAGTTGGAAATGTGGACTGGAATTCCTTCAGTTGATGTCTGGCTGGAATGAGGTAGCCATCTTCACATAGGTGATAGTTCTAATGTGAGAGAAAGAATGAGTTATCTGAGTGGCTGAGCGATGGTGGTGGTGGTGGTATGTGTGTTAGAAGACTCACCAAAAGTACATTCAAGTCTCTTAGCAAAACCATGGGATACTGCGAAGACAATAGACTGACGAGTTGCCGTTGGATGAGTTTACTATCACTTTCAGTAACTTTGGCTGAGAAGGACAGTGAAGAGGGAGAGAAATAGAAGAGGCAGTAGTCAGGATGACACATTTTTAGTATGTAAGGAAAAAAAGATTTGAATGTGTTCATTATGGAGGGAAAGGAATCTGTGAACAGGGAGAGATTAAAGGTAAAATAGAAAAGGAAGGAAGGATTTGATTAACTTAAAAGGATCAGCAGCTGTGATATAATAACAGATATAATAACAGATTATTCTTTCAGATCGAATAGTAGTTCATCTTAAGAGAGATTTTGCATATGAGTTATTGAAGCAACTTTTAACCTGTTGCATGAATAAAGAGACTTCTGCTTCAGTAATAAATGTTTCATGTTTTTAATTATTTGACAGATTTATGACTTTTGTCATGAAGTTCTTTTAATTGTATCAGTTCATGTCTTTTACAGGCTGCTGATAGGCTAAGTTAAAGTGTTGTATTTAATGTTATAGAACCCTAAAAATCCCAAGTATTTTAATTTTGTTATCTGTTTATTAATGAATGTTGAATTAAGCACTCTTAATTATAACCATCTTTTAAAAATATTTGTTGCAGGGCAATTTACCTAAATATTCTCATAACTCCCTGATGGTTCAAGCAATAAAGACAAACCTAACAGACCCAGACATACATGTGCTTTTCTTTGATGTGGAAGCGTTGATTATTCAACTCCTGACTGAAGAAGCCTCTAGGCCGAATACTGCACTTATTTCCCCAGAGAATTTGCAAAAAGCATCTGGCAATGCAGACAAAGGGGGCTCTTTTCTAACTGGAAAACGAGCAGCAGTTCTCTTCCAACAAGTGAAAGAAACTATCAAAGAGAACATAAAGGAACACCTCCTTGATGAGGAAGATGAGGACGAGGAAACAATGAGGCAGAGAAGGGAGGAAAGCGATCCTGAATATCGGACCAGCAAATCCAAGCCATTGACCTTACTAGAATATAATTTAACCATGGACACTGCAAAGTTGTTCATGTCCTGCCTTCATGCTTGGGGTTTGAATGAAGTTCTGGATGAAGTTTGTCTTGATCGCCTTGGAATGCTGAAGCCACACTGCTCAGTGTCATTTGGCCTTTTATCCCGAGGAGGTCATATGTCACTGATGCTTCCTGGTTATAATCAGGCATCCTGTAAACTACCTCATGGGAAACCGGAAGTAGGAAGGAGGCTGCCAGCACCTGAGGGAGCAGGAAAGGGAACTTATGGAGTGTCTCGTGCAGTCACCACCCAACATCTCCTGTCTATCATATCTCTGGCAAATACTTTAATGAGTATGACCAATGCAACTTTCATTGGTGATCATATGAAGAAGGGACCAACCAGGTGTGACCATGAGAGCTTAATTTTTCCTCTTAAGTTTAAAAAAAGAAGTGGCTCTATTTTTGCCATTATTTATTACTATTAAAGTTGTTTTGGCTCTATATACTGTCACCATTTGAGTATTAGCTCAGTGTTTCCCCTTTTAAATTTTAAAATGTTTACAAAAATGCCTGTTTTAAAACATAAATTATAAACTTTTATGTACACATATATATACACACACACGTATTTAGTAGCTGCTCAAAAAAGATTTTAGATTGTAGCAGTTGGTCATATAGACTTGCTCTTTAGTAAATATAGTCTTAAAATTGAAGCTACTAGAAGTTCTCACTGACATTCAATTCAAAATGCATGGTAGGTTAAAATACTTCTCATTGTAACCCATATGCAATGAATGATGTATGTTCAGTGGTTGGCTTCAGAATTATGTTAGAAGTATAATCAGAATTTTTCAATGAGAAAGAGAAAACAACTTTTTAAAATGTACAACACTATTTTGATGTTTTTAGAATACTTCTCCCAAATGCTGTTTTCTGTTTTCCCAAATTAGGAAGACAAAACTTTTTATTATACTCTATTGAGAGTTGACCATATGAAGAATTTTTCAGTTTAATTTTTTTAACCTAACATATTTATGTAACATCTACATTGTGTCAAGCTCTGTTTTAATTACTTTACAAAAATTATCTCATTAGTTCCCTTAACCCTGTAAGGTAGATACTTTTAATATTCCTTAATCACTGATGAGAAAAGAGACATGAAGAGGTGAAGGAATTTGCTGAAGGTCAGGTAGCTAGTACGTGGTAGAGCCAGAATTCACGTGGAGACAGTCTACCTTCAGGGTCTGAGATTTCTTAGAGCCTTATTGTCTTTTTTATATTTTAGGGCTGAATACTTTTAAAATAAATTATTACATGAATTTATTTGGATCACTGATGTTAGGGTATGCTGAAATTTCAGCATGTCACTATTGAAGAATGGGTAGACTAAGAATGATATTTATCTGTCAATTGTAGTTCATTGGAGTGTTTTTAAGTAGTTCTGAAACTAACAGTGTATAAATTACAGATGTAAATTTTTTGCAAGTTACTAATCATGCAATGATTTTATCAAAATTTAAAATGGAAATGATGAGGAGGTACAAAATCAACAAATTATCATCTTTTTGGAACAGTAAATTGAAAGAATTCTGTGTGTTTGTGATTCAGTTGAATCTAGAAAATGACACTTTAAATAGTTCTGGAAATGTGAAAATGTGAAAGTATATAAACATGTATTTTCTTCTTGTTTTTAAAGGCCACCTAGACCAAGCACCCCAGATCTTTCTAAGGCAAGGGGTTCCCCTCCAACTTCCAGTAATATTGTGCAAGGACAGATTAAACAAGGTAAAATTAAATCTTACTAAGTAATTGACATGACATTTCAGCTCTAGAAACTGAGGAGACATAGCTAATGTATAATCATAATATTTTGTTTGTCTCAGATTGTTAAAAGAGAGAAAAGTTGTTATATTCCAGATGTAAATATGGATAATTAAGATGTCAGCTAAAAATAAATCAGATTTATTTAGAAATTGATAAATGAGCATATTTCATATAATTTTATTATACAGTCATTGGCCTAATTTTTATGCATTAGGGGTACTTTAACTTGACAACACTAGTGTTTAGTTGTGTATGTCTTGAGCTTTAAAGTTATAGCTGCTTTTAAACTGCATTTAGTAATGTTTAAATTCATTGGTCCATACTATAGCTAATACTGCCATTTACCAGTAGTTTTATACATTGTGATTCACTAGTCGAAATACTTATTAAGCTATTCTATTTATTTAAATCATTGTGTACCACAGGCTTCATTTTTAGTTTTGTGTTTTGTAAGAGGATAGGAGGAAAGAAAGGTTGAGTTTCTTTTTTTTTTTTGTTAATTGTTCCTATAGATTTCTGAATATTACTAAAGATCTCAGATATTCCTGTGCATATCTGTTATACTCCTTAATAGTGACAAACAATCTAACCAAGAAAGCTGTGGTGTCACTCCTGCTGAGAGAACTTTGTTTTAGGTCAAGAGTTAATGCTGACTCTCATAGAATGTGATAAACAGAAGTGAAGAAGTAGCAAGAAATATGTTGATGAACATTCTGTTTATAAATGGTGACATCTGAGAGTTGCCATTTTTCCTTCTGTTTTTGTTTTTAGTAGTTCTGCAAGGTTTGTTAGATAAACAGTAGGCCCCAACTTCATATGTACAGTTTTCTCATTTCCTACGACAGATACTCTCATCTCTTTTAGTGATTATTTGGTACTTTAACATTCTTCAATGCTGTACTTGATTTTCAGACAATAGTAAGAGCCGTCTGTTGGTTCTCTTTATAGGTGATAACCCCCAGACTCTGTAAACCGCTTTTGTCCTTCACATATAATCCTTCATTTCTAATGGTCACCTTTCACATTTCCCTGTCATCTAATTAAAGTTATATGCAGTCATTTTGTGATAGTTTATATTAAACTATATAAAATTACACAATAGTTTTAGATAGATAACTTAAAATGCATGTGTAATAATATACATTCAGAAAGGGCACAAAGCATACATGTATTGCCCAGTGATTTTTATGAGCTGAACTCTCTTGTAACTACATCCTAGACAAGGAATAGAATGTTCCCAGAACTTCAGAAGCACTGTATATGTTCCTTCCAGTCATACCCCTTCCCCTCTCAAAGGCACTACAGGTTGAGCATCCCTAATACAGAAGTATGAAATCGGAAATGCATTTGACTATAGTTTGTTCATTTTCATTGTTGTATATTATTCTGTTGAATGAATAAAACACAATTTATTCAGCCATTTTTAAAACTAAAGAATGGTATTGTCTTTATATTTTTCTAACATGCCTTTGATCAGGTTGAGGAAGTTCCCTTATATTCCTAGTTTGTTGAGGTTTTTCCCTTATTCTGAATGGATATTAGCTTTAGTCAGATGTTGTGTCTTAAAATGTTAAATGATTAAATCATTTTTCTCCACTATTATCTTAAGCAAAGGATACTGACTTTTTTGTTTTAAAGCAACTCTGATATGGAACACATTGTCATAACGAATTACCTGTTTTATATATGGTTAAATTCAGTTTGCTAAAATTTCCTTAAGAGTTTCTGTGTATGTGCTTGTGAGGGTCTTTGTGTGCAATTTTCACTTTTGAGAATGTCTTTGTGCAATTTTGGCAACAGTGTATGATGCTGTCCTCACAGAATGGGTTTGGAAGGGATCCATTTTCTTTCCTTTTAATTTTTCTGTAAGTGTTTGTGTAGATATTATTTTTCCTTATTTACTTTGTCTAATACATTAATGAAAGTTTGTAGGCCTGTAGTTTTCTTTATGAGAAGGTTTTTAAGTACAGATTTTAAATTGTTACATATATATAAACAATATATATGTAACAATATATATATATTTATATATATATGAAACACATCTATCTATCTATCTATCATTCTACACAAAATTTTCCTTGAGCGAACTTTCTGTCAAAATTAAGCAAAAAGTTTTAGGACATGAAATTATCTGTGTTCTTTCACTTCTATTATTCATAATTTATATATTTTTCTTTTTTTCCACATTAGTATGTCTAGTAGATTTACAGATTTATAGACCTTTTTTGAAAGAACCAGCTTGGTTTTATTGATTTTTTTTTTTCCTTTTTTACTGCTTTGTGCTTTGATTGTTATTCATTATTTCTGCTTTTTAATTTGCTTTTATCTTTTGTTTCATAAGGTGGAAGCTGAGGTCATTGAATTGAAACCTTTCTTATTTTCTAATATGGGCATGTAGTACTATGAATTTCCCCCTGAATATTGCTTTAGTGACATCCCACACATTTTCATATGTTGTATTTTTATTATTTCTTTAGTCTTTCATTTACCCATAGGTAATATTGTAATGAATTAAATTTCCAAACACGAGGAGGTTTTTCAAGGGTCTATCTGGTTTCAGAGTTTTAGTCAGATAACATAATTTGCATGGTTTGAATCCTTTAGAATTTTTCAGTTGATTTTATTTATTTAAAAATAAAAATTGTGTGCATTTATGGGATATAATATGTTTTGATACAAGAATACAATGTAATTAACATATCTATTACTATGTATATATATACACACACTGTGGTAAGCAGTTTTCAAATGTATGATATATTTTTATTAAGCATAATCATATGTTGTACATGTACAGTATGAATCCTTTTTAATTTAATTTATTCAGACTTAGTTTATGGCCCAGAATATGGTTTGTTTTGATAAATATGCTGGGTGCACTTCAGAAGAACTCTGTATTCTATTGTTTTTGGATAGAAATAGTTCATAAACTCAGTCAGGTCAAGTTGTTCAATAATACTAAATTTTATTGCATACATACTTGCTGCATAAAGGTATTGAAATCTGTGATTGTAATCATGCATCCCCTCATTTTCCCCCCCACCCCCTCACTACCCAGCAGAAACTGTTTTCCTCTTATCGCTAATTTTGTTGAAGAGAGAGTATAAGCAGTAATAGGAAGGAACAAGGGTTTTTGCTACTTGAGATAAGGATAGCTGTACAGGGAGTTGACTCACATTGATTTCCTGTGCATGTATGTTACCTTTTAGGTTAATTCTTCTTGATCTAACCTTTTCTCTGGTTCCTGGTCCCCTTCTCCTATTGACCTCAGTTCCTTTAAAGTATCTGCTTTAGTTTCTCTGCATTGAGGGCAACAAATGCTATCTAGTTTTTTTTTTAGGTGTCTTATCTATCCTCCTACCTCCCTTGTGTGCTCTCTCTTTATCATGTGCTCAAAGTCCAATCCCCTTGTTGTGTTTGCCCTTGATCTAATGTCCGCATATGAGGGAGAACATACGATTTTTGGTCTTTTGGGCCAGGCTAACCTCACTCAGAATGATGTTCTCCAATTCCATCCATTTACCAGCGAATGATAACATTTCGTTCTTCTTCATGGCTGCATAAAATTCCATTGTGTATAAATACCACATTTTCTTAATCCATTCGTCAGTAGTGGGGCATCATGGCTGTTTCCATAACTTGGCTATTGTGAATAGTGCCGCAATAAACATGGGTGTGCAGGTGCTTCTGGAGTAACCTGTGTCACATTCTTTTGGGTATATCCCCAAGAGTGGTATTGCAGGATCATATGGTAGATCAGTGTTTAGCTTTTTAAGTTGCCTCCAAATTTTTTTCCAGAGTGGTTGTACTAGTTTACATTCCCACCAGCAGTGTAAGAGGGTTCCTTTTTCCCCCGCATCCTCGCTAACACCTGTTGGTGGTGGTGTTGCAAATGATGATGGCTATTCTACCAGGGGTGAGGTGGAATCTTAGTGTGGTTTTCATTTGTATTTCCTTTATTGCTAGAGATGGTGAGCATTTTTTCATATGTTTTTTGGCCATTTGAATTTCTTCTTTTGAGAAAGTTCTGTTTAGTTCACTTGCCCATTTCTTTATTGGTTCATTAATTTTGGGAGAATTTATATTTTAAAGTTCCCTGTATTCTGGTTATCAGTCCTTTGATGTGTAGCTGGCAAATATTTTGTCCCACTCTGTGAGTGGTCTCTTCAGTTTAGAGAGCATTTCTTTTGTTGAGCAGAAGCTTTTTAGTTTTATGAAGTCCCATTTATCTGTGCTATCTCTTAGTTGCTGTGCTGCTGGGGTTCCATTGAGAAAGTTCTTACTTATACTTATTAATTCCAAAGCATTTCCTACTCTTTCCTGTACCAACTTTAGAGTTTGGGGTCTGATATTAAGATCCTTGATCCATTTTGAGTTAATCTTAGTATAGGGTGATATACATGGATCTAGTTTCAGTTTTTTACGGACTGCTAACCAGTTTTCCCAGCAGTTTTTGTTGAAAAGGCTGTCTTTTCTCCATCATATATTTTTATCGCCTTTGTCAAAGATAAGTTGGTTATAGTTGTGTGGCTTCATATCTGGGTCCTCTATTCTATTCCACTGGTCTTCATGTCTGTTTTTGTGCCAGTAACATGCTGTTTTTATTGTTACTGCTTTGTAATATAGTTTGAAGTCGGGTGTTGTGATACCTCCAGCATTGTTCTTTTGACTAAGTATTACTTGGCTATTCGTGGCCTCTTGTATTTCCATATAAATTTAATGGTAGATTCTTTGATCTCTTTAATGAACATCATTGGAATTTTGATGGGAATTGCATTAAACATGTAGATTACTTTTGGGAGTATAGACATTTTTACTATATTGATTCTATCAATCCATGAGCATGGGAGATCTCTCCACTTTCTATAGTCTTCCTCAATCTCTTTCTTCAGAAGTTTATAGCTTTCCTTGTGGAGGTCGTTCACATCATTTGTTAGGTTTACACATAGGTATTTGATTTTTTTTTGAGGCTCTTGTAAATGGAATTGTTTTCATATATTCTTTCTCAGTTTGTTCATTATTAGTGTATAGAAATGCTAATGATTTTTCTATGTTGATTTTATAACCTGCTACCTTTCTATAGCTATTGATGTGTCTAGGAGCTTTTGAGTAGAGTTTTTTGGGTCTTTAATGTATAGGATCCTGTCATCTGCAAATAGGGATATTTTGACAGTTTCTTCACCTATTTGTATTCCTTTTATTCCTTCTTCTTGCCTAATTTCTCTGGCTAGGAATTCCAGTACTATGTTGAATAGGAGTAGAGATAGTGGGCATCCTAGTCTAGTTCCTGATTTTAGAAGGAATGGTTTCACTTTTTCACCATTAAGTGTAATGCTGGCTGTAGATTGTCATATATAGCTTTTATAATGTTGAGATAATTTAATTCTAGTCCTAATTTTCTTAGAGCTTTTATGATAAAATGGTGTTAGACCTTATCAAAGGCTTTTTCTGCATCTACTGAGATGATCAAGTGGTTTTTGTCTTTGCTTCTGTTAATGTGGTATATTATGTTTATTGATTTTCGTATGTTGAACCACCCCTGCATTCCTGGGATGAAGCCTACTTGGTCGTGGTGAATGATTTTTTTGATGTGTTGTTGAATTAGGTTTGCCATTATTTTATTGAGGATTTTTGCATCAATGTTCATTAAGGAGATTGGCCTATAGTTCTCCTTTTTGGTGATGTCTTTGCTTGGTTTTTGGAGAAGCGTAATACTGGCTTCATAAAATGTGTTAGGCAGTTTTCCTTCCCTTTCTATTTTGTGGAACAGTTTAAGGAAGGTTGATATCAGTTCTTCTTTAAAGGTCTGATAGAATTCAGCAGAGAATCCATCAGGTCCTGGACTTTTCTTTTTGTGGAGATCTTGATTGCTGCTTCAATTTCATATTGTGTTATAGATCTCTTCAGGTGATTAATATCCTCTTGGTTCAGTTTTGTATGATCATATGTATCTAGAAATCTGTCCATTTCTTTAAGATTTTCAAATTTATTTTAATATAGGGTCTTGAAGTAGTCTCTGTCCCATAGGTTCCTGTAGGTTGTGTTTTCATTTTCATTGACTTCCAGGAACTTTTTAATTTCCTCTTTTATTTCATCAGTGACCCATTCATTGTTCATTAAGCAATGAGTTATTCAGTTTCAACTGTTTGCATGGTTTTTGTCTTTATTTTTGTTGTTGAGTTCTAGTTTTATTGCATTGTGATCAGATAGAATGTACAGTATAATTTCTACTTTCTTATATTTGCTGAGGCTTGCTTTGTGCCCTAGGATATGATCTATCTTGGTGAAGGTTCGTGGGCTACTGAGAAGAATGTATATTGTGTAGAAGTTGGATGAAATGTTCTGTAGACATCAACTAGGTCCATTTGATCTATTGTATATTTTAGATCTAGGATTTCTTTATTGATTTTTTGTTTGTATCTATTGATGATAATGGGGTGTTAAAGTCTCCCATGACCACTGTGTTGGAGTTAAGATATGCTTTTAGGTCCTTCAGGGTATGTTTGATGAAATTGGGTGTGTTGACATTGGGTGCATATAGGTTGATAATTGGTATTTCCTTTTGGTCTGTTTCCCCTTTTATTAGTATGGAATGTCCTTCTTTATCTCATTTGATCAATGTAGGTTTGAAGTCTACTTTGTCAGAGATAAGTATTGCTACTCCTGCCTGTTTTCGGTGGCCATTGACTTGGTAAATCTTCTTCCAGCCTTTCATCCTTAAGCCTATGCTTATTTCTGTCGGTGAGATGGGTTTCCTGGAAGCAACAAATTGTTGGATCTTCCTTTTTAATCCATTTCGTCAAACGGTGCCTTTTGATGGGAGAATTAAGTCCATTAACATTAAGTGTTAGTACTGATAGGTGTGTGGTGATTCCTGTCATTTAGTCATCTTAGTTGTTTGAAGGTTTGATTGTATGTACCTAAATTGAGGTTACTGTCTACTTTCTTGCTTTTTCTTTTCCTGTAGTTTGGTGCTGTCTGTCCTTTCATGGTTATGTTGGGTTTCACTTTCTGTGTGGAGAATTCCTTGAATAATCTTTTGTAGTGGTGGCTTTTGATCACATATTGTTTTAGTTTTTGCTTAATATGGAAGACTTTAATGCCCCATGTGTTTTGAATGATAGTTTTGCTGGGTAGAGTATCCTAGGTTTGAAGTTATTTTCATTCAGTGTCTGGAATATCTCACCCCAAGCTCTTGCTTTTAATGTTTCTGTTGAGAAGTCTGCGGTGATTTTGATGGGTTTACCTTTGTATGTTATTTGTTTTTTCTCTCTTACAGCCTTCAATATTCTTTCTCAGGTCTCTGTATTTGTCGTTTTAATGATAATATGCTGTTTTGTAGATCTATTTCGGGTCAGTCTGTTTGGTGTTCTGGAGGCCTCTTGCATCTGTATGGGAATAGATTTCTCTAGATTTGGGAAATTTTCTGTTATTATATTGTTGAATATATTACACATTCCCTTTGCTTGCAACTCTTCTCCTTTTTCAGTGCCTGTGATTCTCTGGTTTGGTCTTTTGATGGAGTCAGTGATTTCTTGCATTTTCTTTATTAGGTCTTGAGTTGTTTAACTAATAGTTCTTCGGTTTTTCCTTTAATTACCATTTCATCTTCGAGTTCTGAGATTCTTTCTTGTGTTTGTTCTGTTTTGCTGGATTGGCCTTCCATTTTGTTTTGCAATTCTGTTTCGTTCTTTTTTCTGAGGTTTTCCATTCCTTAGTCATTTCTCTTTAATGTTGTCTATTTTCGTCCTGAGTTCATTTATCTCTTTATCAATCGTGTTCTCTGTTTCAGTTTGGTGTTCATACAGTGCTTCTATGGTTTCTTTTATTTCTTCTTGTGCTTTTTCAAATTTTCTATTTTTTGTTGTCTTTGAATTTCTTGAGTGTCTCCTGTACATTTGGTTGACCATATCCAGTATCATCTCTATAAAATTCTCATTGATTACCTGTAGGATTTCTTCTTTTAGATTATTCTTGTGGGCTTCATTGGGTTCTTTGGCATAGTTTATCTTCATTTTGTTGAAATCTGGATCTAAGTATCTGTTTTCTTCATTTTCCTCTCGTTCCTGTACTAATTTTTTGCTGTGGGGAAACTGGTTTCCCTGTTTTTTCTGTCTTCCCATCATTGCCCTTGGTGTTGTTATTGTCCCTGTACTATGTGCAATTAAGTATTTTCTAGGTTGTAATAAAAACAATGGTGATATTTAGAATGGAAGGGTGAGAGCAGATGGAAAGCAGAGAAGTTTAAAAAAAAAGGGAAACACAAATAAACAAGAAGTAGAAAAAAACAAAACAAAGAAACAAAAGAAGTTTCAAAGATATAAGCAGGGAGAGATAGTGTAGTAATCAACAGTAGGCTGAACAAGCATTAGAGAGACAGGATTGAAAAAAATAGTAATAATAAATAAATGATTAAAAAAAACTACAAGTTGAAATGCAATGAAGTTTCAGTCTTAATAATTTTCATGTTAGTCCCTCAGCCTCCAGTCCTGGATATCGTGTCTCAGAAGTGTTCTGTCGTTTTCTCTTCAAAGGGCAAAAAAACCAAACCAAACTAAAACAAAAGAAAATAACACAAAACAAAACAAAACAAAAACACCATGAAGTGTCCCAAGTTCAAATGCAATACAGTTTCAGTAATTTTTTCAGCGTGCAGGTGTAGTTCGGTTGTTGTCTCATGAAAGGAAGAGAGAAAAAAAAGACTCTGGAGACAGGAATGTGAATGGCTGTCTGAGGCTGTGGCTTGCCTGTCCGCTGCTGTCAGCCTGCAGTTGCTGGAGGCGTTATTTATGCAGATCTCAGGAGTGAGCTTAGCACTCACTGGCCCTTCAGACTTTGTTTAGAGTTCTCCTGGGCACGACCGCCACTGCTAGAAGTTTTCCCCTTTCCAAGCACACTGCGGGAGGTGATGCTACACCCCCTTTCTCCAGCCAGTGTGTTTATTTGCAGTTAAGGTGGGAAGTGGGTCTTCCCCCCTCTCCTGTGGAGTTTCCCTCCCACCACCACTTTTACAAGCTTTCCCGCTCCTGGTTGCTGGGCGTGTGCCACCACTCCTGCCTTCTCCAGCCAGCTGGCTTGTGAGGGATTCCCCTCCCCCC
Organism: Castor canadensis; assembly: GCF_047511655.1. Lineage (NCBI taxonomy): Eukaryota > Metazoa > Chordata > Mammalia > Rodentia > Castoridae > Castor > Castor canadensis. The sequence continues at coordinate 20,454,014 of NC_133389.1, read as the reverse complement.
ATTTGGTGCTCAGGGCACCCCGCCTTCTTTGCTACGTGTCTTTTTTGTTGTTATTGCTTATTATTCAGTTTTCTTTTTTCCTTGGATGGGGGTTGGTCTGTCCATGGGGCTATGCTGATCTGGCCCAGAGATGTCTGTGGGAGTACCATGTGCCGCTTAGCTCACCTTGTGGTCTGCATCTTCCCAAGCGGTCTGGGTGCTGCCGTCTGCTCTACACTATTAAGGTGTTTGATTTGCTCACCGGTAATGTCTGAAGATTTCAAGTTGGAATGTGTTAAGAAAAGCATTTGAGTTCAGAGAGTTGTGAAGGAATTGAAAATTGAATCTTTTCCTAAAGAATTGGTTTAAGGCAATGAATTTAGGAATTTAGACAAACACATATTTGCCTTTTTTAAAGTAAATGAAAGTTGGCAGTGCTTTGAGATGATTACATAGTAAAATAATTTGTGGTGGCATTATGAAACTCATTTTCTATTTTAATATTTAAATGAGTATTTAGTGTAGCAGTTTGCTTAACAAATATACGTTAAGCACTTTTTGTCTTTTAGCAGTTCTGTTGGGGAGGTTAGAGAGATTAGTGTGATACTCTCAGTAGTAGCTAACACATGAGCATAAGTAACCAATTTAGGTTAGGAAGTGATGCGCTAACAGGCAGAGAGCTCTGAGTTCTCAAGGGTTTCATCCATTAGGGCATTATACATCCTTTCTCTTTCTACCCTGACTTCTCTTACCTTTATTTCCTTTTCCTGACTCCGAGTGCAGTGCACATTGACTCATGATTATTTTTAAGTTGGACTGCAAGCACAAATCTGCTCCTTTTCAGTAAAGTGTCACTTATACATTAGCTAATACTTGTTCAGCTGCAAAGTAATATATATTAAGTAAAGATATCAGCTGGAGAGTGGGTGTTTCATAAATATTTGTGTTTGAGAATATGGATAGTTTAACCTATATAATTTCCATAAACAGTACCAGGGTTATTTCGTTGGAAAATGATTTCTTCAAAGGAGTTTTATTTGTCTGACTGTGAACTCATTGATTCAGTGTTTGTCAACAATTAATGTTTATTGACAGTCATTTTTTGGGTTAGAAATGGTGTTTATCAGCCACGTGATTTTATAGTCAATGAAATATCCTGTTAGAGAAAGGAATAAGGGATTATAACCAACCAAGTTTTTGTTCACAGTGATACAGCCCTAAACCTTCTCATTGCTTTGGGTTCTTTTGTATTCTGACATACTGTATTTTTACTCATTAATCTGATGGCAAAAATCTGTAGTCTGGAATCTCTACTGCCATTTCTGGCATGGGGGCAGGAAATATTTCTCTCTTTCTCTTTTTTTTTTCTTCCCACTTTTATCCTGGTGTGCTAATTTTTTCCTAATAACCCTTACCATAATTTTTACTGCAAAAAAAAAAAAATCTGTGGTCTGTATTTCTAATGGATCTAGTGCATCTTGGTTTTTACCTGTGTGTTTAGAACATGCATTTCTACTCAGTGGAAGGTTCACAGCAAGAGAAACAACTTAAAGATTTGAGGTTATGTTATAGTTGCAATTTTACTTCTCAGAAAAAGGTTCAACTTACACTGAACTCAGATATTAGAAGTAGTTATTGTTAAGTTATGTCAGGAAACATTTATATAAATTAACCAGTAGTTTATTACTATCCTTTTCCAGGATCTGTAGCAAAAAATCTGTACTTAACCTGGAGTCAAGTCACTGAATGGATCTGAGAATTCCTTAATTTTTTTTGTGTTTGAACTTACGTACCTTTCTTTATTTAAAATGGCTTATTACTTTGATCTCTGTGGGAGCTGAAAACCAGGGACATTTTTTCTGTTTCATTGACTTATCATAAGTGCTTGGTACAGTAGCTGATTCATAGAAGGAGATCTGTGAATATTTGTTGAGCAAATGAATCTATAAGTACATCTTCTTTGTGCTTTTAGAGCAAATATGTCAATCAGTAGGTGCTAGGGCTATTAGGGCAAAATAAATCCTTGCCTTCAAGGAGTTCATGCTTATTGGAGAAAATACACAGGAGTACAATTATATGGTAATATTTTAATTTGTTGTTTATTTACTTTTCTAGTAGTCTCTGAGTGCTTCACAAACAGAAACTTTACCTGATCTTTGTGTTTTTATATACCAAACCCATTACCTGGTACATTGTAATAAGCACTTACTTGTTGTTAACTAAGTGAAGTAGGAAATTTCAATAGCCTTCATATACCTAATTCAAGTAGTGTTTCCATTATAAATTTATCTTCTGCTGTAATAAATTGTCTTCCTCTTGTTCTTGATCTTAGAGTACTCATTTGTTTATTTTGGATGTTAGTAAGGAGGGAGATCTTTTATTGTTTGCTTTTTCTTGTTGTTATTTAAGTCTTTGGTATAGTGCGAGGCCAAGAAATATCAAAATCACATGTAAACTTACTATAACTCTGCTATAATATAGTAGTGATTTAAAGATAAAGTAGTCTTACTGTGTTTTTAAAATATTATTAGGACTTTCATGAGTTGCCTTGACATACTTGTCTGTCAGAATGCCATCTTGGGCTGTTAATTCATTTTGAAAAGGAGGTGTGTTCTTATCCTTTCTATTGCTGGAAGTTTGCACTGCCCTGTTGCCCTAGTTACTTTTAGTTTTCTTTTACAGTGTTTTAAGCACCTCCATTTTTCCTAATGATGTTTGATAGTACATCTCTGTATTTCTTCCAAATGTGTTGTTCATTTAGGGGACCATATCTAAGTGAAAGAGTGTAGATTATTAGTAAGTACATACTTAAGTAAGGTTTTTATCTGTTTTCTTAGCAGGACCATTATGAGTAAATTTATCATGTGAATAGTATATACTATCCATTTTCCTCTGTTCTTTTCATTTATTTCCTGCGATAACCTATTGTAACAATTACGGCCATATTTTCCAAGAACATCATAGTGAATTCTTAGAACAGGGATTTATTTATGATATACAGAGTACACAGGAATTCCAAGTTACAAAATTCTACAAAACTCCAACTTTGTGTAAATTTGAAATTACCATAATTCATGATATATTTCCTTTTGATTTTCATTAATTTCCAAATACATCTACCTTTTCATGATCATATTACTGATACGATGTTTATTTTCTCTATGCAGTTAGTTGTAACATTTCTACTGACCTTAACCGTTTCAATTTTTATATTTTAGTGTAACAATCTTCTTGCACCTATTAATAGTAGCTTTAACCTAGTAAGAGGAGAATGAAGTAGTTCCTTAAAAACGTGAGGGAAGATGATTTTTTTTTCATTTTGGAATTCCACATGCAAACTATCAATCAAATAAGAAGGCAGATTTGGTAACATTTTTAGACAGTTATGGTTTGGCAAATTAATATATTGTGTACCTTTTTTCAGCAAGGTATTGAGAGATATGTTCCATCAAATCAGAGGAATAAACTAAGAAAAAATAAGCATGGGGTGCAGGAAACTGGGGATCCATTGAGGAGAGGATTGAGGGAGGGAGGATTTGCAGGGTGATGGTGACAGAAGTCTCAGAGTATTAGCCACACAGCAGGTAAGAGCAGGATATAGGATGCCTTCCAAAGAGGTGCTGGATGGATAAAGGAAACTGATCTGTGGAACATCACTAAGAGGCTGCAGAGCCTCAGAAAGAAGAAGTAGGCACGTAGTAAAGAAGACAAATGGGGGAAAAGATCATTTTTAAATTCAGGAGATAACAAACGTTCCAGGAAAGGAAATGTGATATTAGTAAGCTAGTTGGGTAATCACCGAATAGTATTTCTATAGAGATAATGGAAGCACCTAATACTTGTAAAACCCAGAAGTGCGATGTAACTATTTTGGAAAGTTGGTGATAAAAATGGAAATTTGTTAGGAGACGTAGCTTATCAAAGATAAATTATCTTCCACAATATTTGTAGAAAGCAAAAGCTAGTATTTAAATTTGGTAAATCAAGAAATTATCTTAGCAGATTATTTGGTGATACAGAAGTATATGCTGGAAGAAATAGATAAGGCTTTGGAAGTAATTACTACTCAAGGGCCATACTTTGGGATGAAGCTGAGGAATTTCCCAGCTGTCATGCATTGGATTTGTCTTAATATATAGCCCAGGTTGTCCTGAAATTTGTGATCCTCCTGGCTGAGTCTGCTAAGTGCTGTGCCTTCCCATCTTCCAGAATGGACCTTTTTATACTGTTCGACATATTAAACTGTGTCCTTTCATGTTGACTGACTGCCTATTCTATTGGACTTATTAAAATAGTACATTGCCTTCTAATTATTCAGTTATATCTTACCAGGAATATTTTGCAAATAATCTAAGGAGCTTAGTTTCTGACAAAGAAGTAGTACTCCATACAATAACCATTATATCTCTGTGTGAATCCAGTGGTATAATAATAATGGACAATACTATAGTGGTGTCTCAATTTACAGTGTTTATAATTACTGTACACATACTTACACATAAGGCCTGAGGTTTCTTTTTTGAGAAAGAAAAATTTTTGAGCCAGGCATGGGGATTCAATCCTGTAATCCCAGCTACTTGGGAGGCATAGATTTGGAGGATTGCAGTTTGAGACCAGCCCAGGCAAAAAGTTAACAAAACTTCATCTCAACCAATAAGCTAGGCATGGTGTTGCACAGCCATATGGAAGGCAGAAATTGAAAGAGTGCGGTCCAGGCAAACCCAGGCGAAATGTGAGATTCTACTTGAAAAATAGAAAAGCAAAAAGGGCTGGAGGTGTGGCTTAAGTGGTAGAGTACCTGTCTAGGAAGCATGAGGCCCCAAGTTCAAGTCCCAGAAGCACAAAAGAATACATACATATATACATACAGGCATGCATAAAAGAAAGGAGGCTTTTGGATCATAATTCCCAGCATATGTTTTCTAACATGACTTCTGGTCATGATAATATTTAGATTGATTAGTATCGCTTTTGTCATCTCTTTAGCATTAGGAGATACCATTGAGTAAAAATTTTTTCTGTAACAAAAGGAATTAGAAGGAAGTTTAGAGTTTTCTTGAGAAGACTGCATGCAGAGCAAAGTGCTGCATTAATTTTGCCAATAATAAGGCATTGGACATATGGTATCTTCTGACTAATCAAACAGAATATTGTTTTATTTAGTTTTGAACATTAAAGAGTAAGGCATTAGAAAAGTGATAACGAGAGCTGAATTAACAGTTTATCTTAATGCTTCATGTTGATTTAGAGGATGATTAGAATGTCCATCTACCTAAAATATACATGCGTAAAACTAAGGGGCACTTATAAAAATGCAGATGTTGCGCTGAGATGTCTACACTTGATGCCAGACCCAGTGCACATGCTTTATCTTTGGTACATGGTGGTGGGCTCTATAAAGTTTTCTAGCTTCTAATTTTTTTTGTGCTTCCTCCTATTCCTCCTCTTTTCCCCTTCCCCTGCTACAGCATCACAATTACCTTGTAACACTTTAGTGAAGGTGATTCATTATTTAGTAATTTTATTTTAGTGTTAAGCTTTAAAAAATCTTATTTTGTTATACATTGCATTTCTTCTTCTGTTTTTAAATTTTTTTTCTTCTGAAAACTGTAAAGGCTATTTGTGTTTATGTACTAGAAAGCTAATGAGATTTAGACCAATATGTAAAGAGCATTTGTCATCGGAATATATTACTTTTCTGTCACACATATATTTTAAATATCACAGTGGGAGTGAGGAAAATGGAGTTTAGGATTAATCACATGAAGACTGAAATACTTCTGTTCAAAAGCTTAAACATGGATATTATAATGTTGAGTATATCTGCCCATTTTTTGGGGGGGTTTTTTGGTTGTCATGCTTTAAACTCAGGGTCTTACACTTGCTGGGCCACTGAAGTCTGCCCAAACTCTGTGTATGCACTTTGAAAGGAAGCCAGAGCAGATAGATAGATGCTTGATAGATAGATAGATAGATAGATAGATAGATAGATAGATAGAAGGATAGATGCAGAGGTTTGTTGTCTTCATCTATGTTTTCATGTGAGAAAAAGCAGTTGAAAATGCTCTTAACTGCAAAATTTCTTAAAGGAGACTTCCAGGTAAAATAATAGAACTTGTGTCTGTTCTGTTTCCATTTTAGAACTGTGCTAAAACTTTCCCCGGGTTTTACTAATCCTTAAATGGAGAAGCAAATTCATAGGTGACATATCAATTTTCTCATTTAAGAGACCAGTTGCTTAATGATGTTTTATGATATAAATCTTCAATATTCAATGCACCTGTAACTTTTCAGATATATTACTTATCATGAATTCTTGAGTATTTATTTTAGATGTGGTATATTGTCCTAATTTCTGTTGCTGGGCCTTCTAGCTATGGACCTTTGTAAAAGCTGTGACAGTTTAATTTCTCAATGAATTGTGAAAGTAGTTCTGGATTCTGTCACCCCAGTTGTGAGCAATATGAGTATTATTTTGGTAGTGATGCAGAGGTTTTTAAAGCATAATTTGATTTCTTGATTTCTGTTAAAGTATTTGTCTTGATTTTTAGTGCACATAGAATTCATTAAAGGGTTAATGTACATTTGTTTTTATATATGAAATGTCACTTAAACATAACTTCAAAAATGTCATGTCAAGAATTTGTTTTGTTGTCTTGTTAAAAATTGTTGTATATGTTGAACACACTAGTACATACCTCATGTTCTAGTGGTTCTGACTGGCATTTCTAGCTTCCTTGTACATTTGCACCTTAAAAATGGAAATTATAGAAAATTTTCAACTATTGTAAGCCACTAAAGGATTTTCCTCAATATTTTTGTGTTATGAAAGCCAAACACTTACTCCTTGCCACCAAGGCTTACCAGCTTTTTCCATGTGGAGGTTAATAGTTTTTAGGTTATATTAACTGAATTTGTAATTAAATACAGTGAAATGAAAAATTCAATGGGATATAGAAATATTTTGGATTTCTTTACAAGATTAATTTATAATGGAGTTCATAGATCTTATGAAATAAAATTGAAAGCAATTCTGTTTCTTTCATAAGTATAATATTATAAAATAATTGTAGTCTCTTTTCTTAGATAATTTTTTTTTTTACATTGGCAGGTATTGTACTCAGGGATTTCATCTTGACATTTCCATACATGCATATAATGTACCTGATCATAAAGAACAAAACCCAAGTCTGTCACAATAAAAAATTGCAGTTTATTAGATAAAACTTTGATGTGTGCAAGAGATACTTCTTCGAGTTTTTGGAGTTGGTTTTCTTTTTGTGTTGCTGTTCTTGGACTTGTTTTAGTGCTGCTGTTTACCTCGCATGTGCCTGATTGACATTATGATGCATTCGTGTGGAAATTATGAAAAAGTTGTTTTCATGCAGCTGTCCTGTCCTCACAAAAGAACTTCACTGCATGAAAAGCAAACATATCATTCAGCAGACAATGCTTAATCTGTTCAGGAGCCCAAACCTGTTGCTGTTCAATGACAGAAGAAAGGACAGGGATTAACTTGAAGATGCTTGTGCATGACATATGGTAATTTCTCCATAGGAAGGAAGTGTCAAATGGTGACCTCTGAATCTTAACATTGACCTCCAGTTGTAGAATGTGTGTGCCATAAGGTCCTTTGGCTTTTTCATATGATAATTTAAGCTGAAACATTTTCCTGGTAACACAACCTTTTTGGGGGAGGGGTTGGTTCAATTAGTTTATAAGAATTATAAAATTCACAATAATTATTTTTAGCTCATACAGCATTTACATAGCAAAAATATTTTTAAAACTTCAGTGAGTATGAAGATTCTTCTAACATAAGTTAAACCTAATATGTAGCAAATATTCTTTACAAGTTGGTATGTTTTAAATTCAGTTTTTATTTTTATTATAGCCCCATTGTTTTAGAGCTATGTTTTGCACTGTTTGACACCTCATTCCTCTGTAATATTAAATCAAATTTGACTTTAAGAGTAAGTTAAGGTACATTGTGGTTGCTAGTCAATGAAATCCATCATCTCCTGCTGTAATTTTTAATGGGCATGCCCTTCTGATTAAGACATCATTTTTCAGTTTTATGTTCACTATATTTTGCCAGCTTTATTTTTGTTCTGCAGTAATACTGAGCTTTTTTTCAGAAACTGCTGTACCTCAATTCTCTCCTCTTTATTTCTTCTATTTTCCTCTGCAAGTTGCTGCTCCTGTTGTTTCCGCTCGGTCTGATGCTGATCACTCTGGCTCTGACTCTGCTTCTACTCCTGCTTTACATACCTGTTTCTTAGTCAATGAAGGTATTCTCTCTCAACTTTCTAATGACTTCCTTTCAATCTATGCTTTATCCTAATAGACATGTTCTCTTTTTATCTGATTTATACATTCATCTCCTTTGTTACGTTTGAGATTCTAATGTTCCCACTCTATAACTTTATTAATGGCACTGGCTCCCAGAGCCAGTTATAAAAGTGTGATGTTACCCCTTGCTGGTATAAACCATGTCTCCTATCATGTAGAATGCTGTCAAAGGATTGCACAGATGCTAATCTGGTGTTATAGGATCAATTGGTTTTCATAGTTATATTTGCCAATTGATCTATGGCAATAGTACTAATGGATTTGTTTTACATGTATAATTAGTCTACAACAGATGCACCTTGCTGTCTTTACTGAACTATATGACATGGTTACAGGGAGATATGAAGGAGTCTCTTAATTTACATTCTCATTAGAAAGGTCTTTGGATGATTATAGGCCGATAGAAATTCACCTAACCTATCACTAGTATGGCTTCAGGCTAATAAAAAACATTCCATAATTTAAATCTTTAGATTTAATTGGGCTATCGTATTATTCTTGTGGAGTTACATAGTGGAAAGTGTTTTTGGAGCACTGAAATGTGGATGAAATCTGCAAGCCCTTGTGCCCAAGACCCATTAAGATTATTTGTACCTCTTAGAAGCTTAATAGAACTGATGAGTTCTGCATTATAACCACTGTCTCTCCATTTGGTCTCAGTTGTTCCCAGTTTGTACAGTGTAAAAGAAGGGAATTTATAAAACTTAAAATGTAGCTCAGAATGATTCCAACTCTTCACTAAAAATTAATATTATAAGTGCATTCAGATGGAAGGAATGTATACTTCCTGTGAAGTAAAGAGCTCATGTTGCAAGTGGCACTCCTTTGAAAAGAAAGTACAAGGACTTAAAAGCATGATTTCATTTTTTGCTTGTTTTCTCTGTCATAAAATTATACTAAGTTTTGTACATGAAGACGAGATTTGAGCAAAAATAATTAGGGTCATATTTATTAAGATTTTGTGCCCTACTGGCTGAGCTAGCCAGCACTTGAAAATATTGTGAAGAATAGTTATTTGTTAACTTGTAAATAAGCTGTTAGATTTGGGTCTTGTTGAGAACTATCATGATGTTAAAATTTAGCTTATAAATATTTCTATGAAATATATGTCCATGAAACATTAAAATACGCTAATAAATTGCTAATAGTAATATATGTATATATGTCTGTATATGTATGTATGTCTATATACATGTGTGTGTGGGTACATGTATATATCCCTATTGTAAGTTATAATCTAGGATGTGTGTGCCCATCACCTGAATTAATGTGGGTGCGTGTTTATTGTCAGGTGATGAACATTTTCTCACTGAATCTTTAAACAGGTGACTTGTGTATCTGTCTCTAACAGTCTTGATGATCACTTTGATTTTTACTGAAGGGTTTTTGTCATTATTCTAAAAGACTACAGTTTAGACTATTTCAAAACACTGATTTGCTAAAATACTGTGTTTACAGATAATGCACTTTGTCAGTGGTAGTAGGCATTGTTTTAATCTATTCTTGATTATTTGTCATTAGATGTCATCCTGAGGAGAAAATGATAATTATTGTGGATTAACAATGTCCTTATTCAGGCCATAGTAATTTGGGAAGAATGGGGCATTTAGTGTATAGGCATTTATTGTATCTTACACACCTTTAAAATAGGGATGAAATGATTGAAGATAATGGGGTTTGAACTCAGGACCTTGCACTTGCTAGGCAGGTGCTGTACAGTGAGCTAGGTCCCTAGAGATACTAGTACTTTAAAATATTGTAGTGGTTATACTATTTGTCATTTTCATATAATCAAATTCCCTATTGTGAACTGGAATTTTGGAAATGTAACTATAAATTTTAGATTGTCAGACCTTTATTTTGTGGAATATCTAAATTCATATTTCCTCTCAAAATTGACCTTATGGTCAATTATTTCAATTATGATTATGATTAAATGTGATTTCTTTTATATGAGAAGAGATCAATAACTACCTTAATTAAAGGTTCTCTAATAAGAAGGGAGGCCATCTTCTTTGCGCTGATACAAGGGCAACATGTATATGGTCAGGCCTTAAGTAACATGAACCTGTCTCTGGATATCTGTGTTAGTTCCCTTTTAACATACTACAGTTTTACATCTGTAGCTCTTAAATGTGTTTGTTTATTTCTGTCCTTTCCCATCCTTCAATATATGTGTTATTTTAGAGAGTTCTCTTTGTGTGTGTGGGGGGTGTAGTGGTACTGGGGTTTGAACTCAGAGCCTTGCACTTGCTAGGCAGGCACTCTACCATTTGAGCCATGCTCCCAACCCTTGTTGTTACATGATTCAAGGATGAAATACATCTGGTGTAATTCTTTGAACAAAATGTCTAATATTAAATTAAAATCATTTATAACATAACTTAGTGGGTCTGCCATTTTGTTTTTAATATATGTACATAAATAAAAACTTTTGATTCAGGGAATACTAAAATATTTAAAGTATTTATGATGTATCACATTTTGACAGGATGGAGTCAGTTAGCTGCTATGCACTGTGTTATGCTGCCAGACCTGCTAGGATTGGATAAATTCAGGCCCCCACTTCTGGAGATGCTGGCCCGAAGATGGCAAGATCGATGCCTGGAGGTAAATGGAGGTGATAACAAAAGAAGCAAAAATGTTAAAAAGGCTTGGTCAAATGTAAATTTCACACAAAATGGTCAGTGTTTATCTCACTTATCTTCATTTCTTATTTACCATGTGATAGAAAATACAGATTCAGGATTTCCATTTTTTTCTTTATTGGTTTATATACCAAACAGTATAAGTACCTTACTTATTCATTTGTGTTTTCTTTTTAAGTCCAGTGAGTATTTGATGAAAGTTTCAAATGCTTTGTAGAATTGTTTTGTATGTATTGGTTTCCATACCAACCATACATATACATGCACAGATGAACATAATCACCTCTCCAACATCACACATTCAGTATAATCACATCAGTCAAATTCCAAGGGATAGTCATAGTCCAGTGGAAGGTACTATAGTATAGTAAAATGAGAAGGTGTTTGGAATGAGAAGAGAACTGGATTTGAATATCACTCCGTACCGTTATTAACTTTGTGACCCTGGGCAATTTACTTACCTTGTTGGAAGCTCATTTGTAAAGTTAGGGATAATGATATAGTCCTCATGGGATTGCTGTCAGTATCAGATAAGATAGTGCATGTAAAGCAGTAAGTATAGAGTCTCACACATGATAGAATTTCCATAAATTGTACCCATTAGTTTTTGTTAGTGGACTTATGGTACATTAGATATTACTTGGAATATAATATCAGCAGGAACTTGGAAATATTTTATAGAGATTTCCTTATTATGGAATTTGACTTATTAGCTATAACAGTTTGTGACACTCAAGATTTTCAATTTTTCAAATATAAATATTGGCATGCACGCCTAATGATGTGGAATGTTCTGAGAAATATGTTGGTGGGTGATTTTGCTATGTGAACATCATAGAGTATGTTTACATAAACTTATAACTATGCCGGGCTCCGGTGGCTCACGCCTGTAACCCTAGCTACTCAGGAGGCAGGGATCAGGAAGATCACTGTTCAAGGCAGCCCCAGGCAAGTAGTTCATGAGACCCTATCTTGAAAAAGCCCCAACACAAGAAAGGGCTGGTGGAGTGGCTCAAGGTTTAGGCCCTGAGTTCAAGCTTCAGTACTGCAAAAAAAGAAAAAACCTATATAAACTAAGACAGTCACAGTGTCAGTAAGTGATAATCTCTATGGGACCACTATCATGTATGTGATCTGGGTTGAGTAGAATATTAGGTGTGAATGGCAATAACATACTGTTCTGGTATTCTTTTTCACGGCTCTAAGTAGAATTGCAGCATAATAAAGTTTCCATTGAATAATATTGTAATTCACTTCAAAAATCAGTTATTCTTAAAAACAATTTTTTTACTTAAATGCTTATTCAGATGCAACTGAGTGATCTTTTAATTATAGTTAATAAATTAGCACATCGCTTAATAATTGATTAGTTCCTTCGACTTCCTGTCTGTCACTTCTGCCAAAATAAAACAAAACTAAACTTAAACAGCAAAATAACACTTATATGTCCCGCTGAAAGAAAAACTGATTAATTTGTAAAAATAATTCCCTCTGTAAACCTGAAAGAAGTTATGCTGTTATACATGAATATATTTGTCTACTTTGTTCATGTCTTAATATACATGAATCATGGGCTTGTACCTATTTGATTGTATGAAAGTACTCTTTTAACACATACAGTGTAAAGACTTTTACCAAATAAGTTTAGATTTCTTGAGTAAGAGAAAAAACAAATTTATTAGCTCTAATTGTGACTTTTAACTAATGACTAGTATTTAAATGGAAATTTTAAAAATAAAAATGCTATATTAAAGAATGCTTTGGGAAATGAAGTTTAAACCCAAATCTTATTAAAGACATAATTCTGCCCATTTGTGTTAAAATATTTTTTAGTGAAATCATCTTTGATTAGGTGTGAGATCCACTTTCAGGACAAAATCTATGCTTTGGTTGGTTTCTGCAGCAGATCAGTGTGCTTTCTCACAGTATTCCATTATGAACATTCTCTGTTGGTACTTACCTCACTATCTGATCTGTTTTCTTTTTCCTTCTTTGGTTCTGTTATCTTCTCAGGTAAGAGAAGCTGCACAGGCCCTGCTTCTAGCCGAGCTGAGAAGAATTGAGCAGGCAGGACGGAAGGAAGCCATTGATGCCTGGGCTCCTTACTTGCCTCAGTATATGGACCACGTCATCTCACGTAAGAGTTCTCTTGCTCTTATACAAAGCTGCGCAGAAAGAGTATCACACTCACAAATGTTCAGCTTCTAATAGCACCAAAAGGGAGTCACTGACTTTAAAGGGGAATAAATATCTGGGAGGGGACACAGAACCCAGACTAAAAGTAGACAGAGTAGAATAAAAGGCGATTTCAATTTTTAGCAGTGCTAGAGTTTGAACTCAGGGCCTCATGCTTGCTAACAGACACTCTACCTTATGAGCAACCCCACCAGCCCTCTTTTGTGATGGGTCCTTTTCAAGATAGGGTCTTGTGAACTATTTCCCCTGGCTGACTTTAAACTGTGATCTTCCTGATCTCTGCCTCATAAGAAGCTAGACTTATAGGCATGAGCCATTGGCACCCAGCAAAAGACAGTTTCTAAGCCTTGATTACTGATTGCATATAAAGGTCTAAGGAAAACAGCAACCATCATTATAGGGTTGTATTCTTGACAGTTTGGAAAGAGAAATATCATTATGGATACCATTTATGTTGTTCCTGGAAAGAAGATATGGCTCAGCTACAAGGTAGAGGCACAGTATAGCCACAAATTATTCCATGAAGCAATGATAGATGTGTGAATGTTGCTAGGTGACTCCAAAGAGGATAAAGTATACACAAAATAATAAATTAATTGGATGTGTTCTCTATGTCAGGCTTTTGCTAAGTATTTGGTTAGTGTTATTTCATTTAACCATTGCAGTAATCCTGAAAAGTAGGTGCTGTTGTCATCACCCCCATCTCACCCCCACTTTGTGTTCTGTCACATGAATTAACAGGCTGAGAGGGATTCAAAAATCTTCTTATGGTCCTTCAGATGCTTAGGTGACTGCCAGAGTCTAAACCTCATTCTCTTAACTACTGCTTACTCCACCCAGTTTGCTCCAACATCCTTAGATTTTAGCTGAGGGCGGGCACAGAAGAATAGATGCTTGACTTAACTAATACTGCTTTCAGAGAGTGTTCCTTCTAGATAGTATGTTCAACAACAGTATAAAACAGCAAAAAAAAAAAAAACTATTGCAAAATTATTCTTGATTATTCTCCTCATTACTTAAATAAGCATAAACTACTTTGTTCTTAGGTAAAATGTAAACCTTTCCATTTGTGTAATCAATATCAATAGAATCTCTGAGTACTTCATAAATTAATTGAATGCTGGCTTACTTAAAATTTTAATCTTCTCATTTAGTTTAATTGTTTTTTCAGTGAAAGAGTAAACAAATATTCTATATATAACTAAAACATCATACATTAACAACTTTTGCTGTAATATGTTAATTGATTCTGGAACTTTTCCACTGACTGAGCGTAAAATTAGTTTTAGTTTCCTTTACTGGAGTTTTCTATTTTACTAAAAGGATGTCAAGCTAAAGAAATAGGGATTTTGAATGTATTAAAGAAAAGAAAGCATACAACAAATGAGGAATGACCACATAGGGCTGTTGAACAGATTTGCTGTCCGAAGGGATCAAAAGGTTATGGAGCCAGCTGGTGGACAGTCCACACCTGCCATCTTTGTGCTTGTAGTGAAATTGCCTCAACCATTGTCATTAATGTTTGAAGAAATGATCACTATAGCAAGTTATATCATAAAGCATTGTTTTATAAAATTAACGCCCAGTTCTGACATAGGCATCCTAATCACTAAAGCAGGCAAGATATTGAAGTATCTGGTGAACACACCACTCCTCATAAATTTTCTTGTAATTTAACTATTCTAAACATTTAAAAATGTATAGTAATTATTTAAGCAGTATTATCAGCACCTGACTTATGACTGAACTTGGTCTAAGATTCCTTTTATTACTTGTCTGAAACTCAGAAAATTCTCTTACCTGAAGAGCAGAATGTTGTACCTAGCTATTGGATTGTGATAGCCCTTCATCTCTGAGATCTGGAGTCAGAGGTTTAAAGTGGTGGTATAATTTTCTCTGAGTTCACAGTAACTGATTTAGCTAGGACTAAAAGGATAGCTAAGTCAACTGGCCATGTTGATGGGATCCTTGGTATTTTGTTTAGGTACATTATTTTAATAAAAAGCCACCTGCCCAGTACTGCCAGAAAGAAAGAAAGGAAGGAAGGAAGGAAGGAAGGAGGTAGGGAGGAAGGAAAGAAAAACCTTTTGTAGGTTTGTCTGAGAACTGAGGAAAGTAATGGGCCAGAGCCAGCTGCTTTTTCAAGAGTCCTGAGAGTCTTGAATAGCAACTTTTTGCAAAGCATCCAGCATAGTGCATAATACAAGTAGTGAGTGTTGGTCACTTTCTTTCCCTGAATTGGCTTCTGTAGCTTTGTTTTCCATATTACTGCTGCCTCAGAATTCACTTTAATTTATATTGCCCAGGAATTCTGACTAAAGACTAGAAATGACTGGGGAAGAAAAAAGAGCAATAGTCTGCCTTAAGTGAAAGCCCAGATTTTCATAAGAGCCAAGTCCTCAGTTGTTGAGTGATGTGAGAATTTTTCTTCAAGAAATAGAAGTTCTGTCCCTGAGCCAGTCAAGAACCATCATTTTTTCCTTTAAAAAACGTCATCAATATGTAAACTTTTGATGCTAATTTTTTATTGGAAACTTGAGGATAAGTACGTTGTCATTCCGATTTTATGGTGGTAAGACTTGAATGAAAATACTGCACCATTCTTTAATACTGACTTATGGAAGAATTATACATCTTTTCTGAGTCATCCACTCTAGCATGCACATACAGTGACTTTTATGTTCCAACACACCTTTAAAGACATCTGATTATTTTTTACTAAATAGGGATTAATGTTATTTTGTGAAACTATTGTAGTGCAATTTGGATATAGTACAGTATTATGTATCACCTCAGATCAGATTTATTTTGAAGTGAAGATGTGTTGCGGAATGCACTTACTCATGAGTGACATTCTACATGTAGCGTGTTGATAATTGACTTTTTTATGAGGTCAAGCACCTGCTTGTTTATGAAATATGTCCACACTTGCCCTTCATTCCAGTCAGTGACATCTCTGAGGTAAATGCTGATGGTTCCTGATTTCCTTTGGCTTGTGAAGAAGAGTGACCTTCTAGGGCACGAGGTCACAAGTGTAATTATTTCTTGTACATTGTATTCTGCTTGCTCACAGTGGCTCATCTCCTCTTTTAGTTTCAGAACCATTAGATACATAAAAGTCACTACCATTATATAAATCAAAATCTCTTCTAAAGAGTGCCATTGTAATTTTATGCAGTTATGGCCAGTGTGGTATTAATTTGCAAATTTATCATCACAAATATTGATAGAAGGATGTGTAACACATCGTGTTTAATATGTATTGATGTCATCAGAAAGCACAATCCTTTGTTCTTTTCGAGTCCCTGCCTTTTTAGCTTCCTTTTGTGTTAAGGTTACCAGGGTTAGGCTCGTCTTTTTATCCCCTTCGGAAACAGAATAGGATTTCTTTGTTCAATGAAAGACACTCCTAGTGATGTTTTTGGTTTGATTTTCAACAAGCCACACTGTGTTACCTATTTTAACCTGGAATTGAAGCCACTTTTCTGATGATTGTAAAGTAGTGGTCATTCTGAGCACAAATGTGGATGGACCAACAATATTCAAGAAGGTAAGACGGATCTGGATATTATAGGAAAAGTATATTGTAGCTGGTAAAAATGATTTAAATATTAGTGTATTATCTAGTAGGCAGATACTATCAGGGTTTGTGGTGGGAAGAGGGTGGTAGAAAAGCTAAAGAATGGGTTTGATAAATGTGATTTATCCCCACCTTTCAAAGATCTTAACCACAGAGCATCCTTTCTCTTTTTAAAGATATATGCTTCAGTTATCCAGAATTCCCAGAGCCCATCATTTTGGGGACTGATTTTCTGGATAACCAAAGATTCAAAAATCACTAGATGCTCAGATTATTTTTTAAAAATCTTATTATGCTTGTTTAGAACATCTGTCAGTAGCCCAAGTTGTTTTGGCCCATGATGTAAAATTACCACCACCTGCTTGTGGGAGAGAGTGTTTCTCTTCATCTGAATGTACAAACCCCAGATTGCCATGCTTCTTGCATTTCATATTATACTTTTTATAATTCCACTTCCTTTTTTACTGTCTATTAATCAGGACCAGTTTTTGTTGCTATTGGACTATTTTGTCTCACTCTTACTAGCTTTTGTCCTGATGTCTAATTTGCATGCTCCAGTGTTGGTGGAAGCCAGGTAACCAAGTTTACTTGAGTGAAATATGAAGTGAGAGTGACTTGGCTAAGAGTAAGAGCTCAAATGGAAAACTAGCTAAGCTTTAGTGTAAGCACTTTGTTGCGTCTCTGTTGGCTTTTTGCTTCTTGCTTACTGGACTACTTCTCAGGTGTTTTGTGGCATTCTGGGTATTCCTTTCTTTCTGAGCAAGAACATTCTAATTAAAGTTGGGGAAATAAAGGGAGAACCATTTGGCTGCTCCTGAAGAACAGATAATTGTGAAATACCCCTTTTGTAAGGCCTGTTTTGTGAGTCAGCTGAAATTAAAGGATGAGGTTAGCTCATAAATATCTGTAGTAGTTGTCTTACTGTGTTTACAAAGCCAATTGGAAATGGTTGCCCATTATGGTTAGAAAGAGAAAATATTAAGCTATGGCTGAGGAATATAAGTAAAAACCACTCTGTTCTGTTTGAATTTTTGTATTGTGAAGCAGACAGAAAGGGTTTGTCTGAAGACAAATGGTGTTATGCAAAACATACTATATCTGTATTGCATCTGGTTTCAGTGTTTCATTGGCACCTAGGGTATTTGGTCCTCTTTTTTCTTCCCGAGTATCAGAGCTATTGAGCTTAATTTTAAGCATTCTAGACTGATTATGTATTTAACAGCATTAAACTGTTCTACTTATCTATATTTGGCTACTAACCTAATGGAATAACAATGAAATCTCTTCTTAATCAGTCACAACTAGCGAAAAGAAAAACCTTTCCTTGTGACTTGTGTTTTTGATTCAATATTTAATATTCTTGTGATTCTCATTACATCTTTTTAATAGTCTTGGAAAGTAGAGTAATAAAAAGACAAATTAAAAATTAAAGCGTTACTGGACAGATTGGTTATTCAGGCTTTTCCTCTAAGTGGTAAACAGAAAATTGTATTATCAAGTATTGCTGTGGGTTGGGAATCCTACAGGGGTAGGTAACTTCATGCTGCCAGTGACGCCTTTGAATAAGAGGTACTCTAGCAATAGAGCTCAGAGTCAAGTCTCATAACAGCAAGCCACAATGTGGAACAAAAGGAATGAAGTGTAAGGAAGTCCAGCCACTTGTTCCTTGTGTATAGTGAGGAAGGAGGAATTCCAAGTGTGGGGATTCCTGACCTCCCCTCTTCATCTCATCCTACTTAGGTGCACTGGTAATAGTCTGGTCTGTGTTGCATAGCTGCTGGGCCTCAACAGGGCTTTAATAATTTAAATCATTTCCTTTTTTTCTTTCACAAGTCTCTCCCTGTCTCCATCCCTCCAACACAGAAATTTGTTACCTCTTATAGAGTTGTAGTTGGTCGCAAAGCCTCTAGGAGGCATAACTGGCTTTCTTTGAGGTATTTGTACACTTTTACTATATGCTTTAAGAAGCCATTCAGTGTGCGATATATTCTTTTAAAAAAAATGGTCTTCAGATGGAAATGCTTGATATACCTTTAGCTGAGATTCTAGTGCCCTTTGCAGTAATAAATGACCTAATATTACTTGTTATGAAAAGTATGATATTGATTTGTCCCATTATTCTCTTGCTGATTTGCTGAGGAACAAAAAATTTATAATGCTAATGGAAAAAAGCACTTTACAAAACACTATACATGAGTACTAGAGCATGTTTTTGTAATAGAACAAATGTCTAGTAAGCTTTTAAATATAAATTTCCTTTATTTTAGTACAGATTATTCCAATACAGACACCCAGTCTTCTTCAACTTGTTTTTATAGAGCAAAAAGCTGAGCTTATAATCTTACAGTGTTGTAACTCTCAGACACTGAAATGCATGCACAAATCCAATTTTGATTTTATTGTGAGACATTTATGGTTTGGTACAATATTCCTCATTTTCTTATCTCTGCACATTGTTTGGGTATTATGTTGTTTGCATTGTTTTAAACTTACTGCAAGGAAATCACATGAACCAATTTCACTTGTGTTATTTTGATTGCCTAATAGCTAATGGTAGACTTTGTTCTAGTGTTTTTCATAAATTCTGGAATTAAAATGATCAAATCATATTTGCCTAATTTACTTGCCCTCCCTTTCCCATTATTTTTTTGGAAGCATGGTATTTATATTTTATTTTTCTCAGTGATATTGTCCTAAGGAGTTTCTACATTCACTATTTTTCTTAAGCATATTTTGATATGAATATGCATTATCAGTGTGGTTTAATATTTATAGATGGTTCTGTTGTACATGACATTTGCAGGCTTGGTTAATATTTTAGCACCTCTAGTACACAAGCATAAAGAACAAATTTTGTTTTATTTGTTTGAGCACCCGAATTGACCCCAGCAAGATTGAGATTGATCTGGTTTCTTTCAGCCTGTTAAATGCCAATCCAGTCATCTGTAACAGTACTTAGTATTTTTTGTAATTTTTCTGCACATATTTTCTGTTCTATAAAACTTACCCATCATGTGAAAAGATTTTCCTTGCTTGATTTAGAGATGAAAACAACCACAAACCACCTATTTTATTGCTTGTTGTTTTTAAAAAATTGTTTCTACAGTCAATGTCTATGCTATAATCACAATTCTTTTTGTAATTCCATGAAAGGACTTTGCAATTTACTAGGCAAAGATAATAAGACTTACATTTGAAAGATACACTGGGACTCAAGAGCATCCAGCTTTGAGGAATGGAAATGGAAGAGGGAGGATGCTTCTTAATATGTGAATATTCTTGATGATTTAAACACATAACGAAGTTACATCTTTTTAGTAATTAAACATAATTAGAGAACTTGTGGACCTTCTGGCATAGCTTTTGGGTACAAAGATGTAAATTTTTAAAATTTTCTTGGTGCAGTACTGGGGTTGAACTCAAGGCCTCACATTTGCTAAAGCAAGCACTCTACTACTTGAGCCATAGCCCCAGCTCCTTTTTGCCTTATTTTTGAAATAGGGTCTTGTATTTTTGCTGAAGCTGGCCTGGACCACAATCCTGCTACTTACACCTCCTGCCTGGGATGACAGTTGCATACCACTACCATGCACAGCTTATTGCTTGAGATAGAGTCTTTTGAAGTTTTTGCTCAGGCTGACCTTGAATGGCGATCCTGCAGTTTGCCTGTAAGTAGGATTACAGGTGTGAGCCACCATGCCTGGCTAAATTAGTTTATTTTTTAGATACTTTATAACTCAAGCATGAAGTAAAGAAGACTTTTCCCTTATTCCTTAGTAGAAGGTGGCTAGAATGGTTTTACTCAGGTTTTGTTTTGGTTTTTGCTTTTTCACCTTAAGCAAGGGTCAGTCTTCAAACAAATAGTACCAAGTTTAAACAAATAATATAAAGGTCCAAGAAACTAAACTAGGAGTCATTCTGTGTATTCTGGATGGTGGGTAGAGGATCGAGCAATGTAAAGCGTCATGGTGATTCTCACAAACTGTTAACTGGGGTCACTTTCACAAATTATTTACTTAGGCTTACTCTCGAATGACCACATAATCTCAGATGTCTCCTATTTTTAAAGGTTTCCCCATATAGAAGTTGATAGGTCCTTGGGGTCAGAAGCCTCCCTCTTCTCTTTCATCACTGTATACTCTTGTGGAACAGGGACTCTAGCATAGCGGTTCTCAAAAGAAAGGTGAGGGGCAGAAGGGAGGAGTTTCAAACAGCAGTTCTCCCAAACCTTATTCCCTCCTCAAACAGAGATGTGTGTTTTTTTTAAATTTCAGGGCTTCCAAATAATTAGGGATAAAATGCTGTTTTTTGAAGGATTTTCCTACTGATGTATACACAGCTAACTTACGGAATCAGATCACTGGGGAGAAGTCCAGTGGAAATGGGATTGGAATGTCTAGCACTGCATCCTGTTCACAAGAGAGCCCACTTAACACAGTTTCTTTTATTATAAAAGAAGAGGAATGAACAAATCTGTGTTATTCAAACACTTTAAGCAGTGAATTGCATGTGAAATCTTAACAAAAGTCCCAATATATTAAAATCATAAAAAGTATTAAGTAGTTTTTTTTAGGAATGTTAAATTTCTTTTTCTTTTTTTTTTTTTTCAGTGAGAAATGCTACATTTCTTGTGCAGTGAAACCCTCATGCTTTTCTTTTGTAATCTGGGGTTCTATCTAGCACAGTTGAAAGCTGTATAATTATCTGCTCACCAAATATCATTTGCTTTAACAAATGATTTTATGTATTAGACATATACCGTGTACATGGCATATGCATACATACAACATAATACAGGGCAGAATTAGTACAGAGTCAACACAAACTTTATATACAGGGCTGTTGCTATTATGCAGGACAACTTTTAGTTTCAGGATAGCTCTTCAGTGTATGGCAACTTGGGGAATATATTCTTTGTACTTCTTCAGCAAATAACTGCTCATCATAGAATCTCATAGTAGGTTGCTGTAGCAGTGTGTGTTTGCAGAGTGTCTGCTCATGCTTGAACTTAATGCATGAAAGAGCTGTCCCTTAGAAGCACAGAAAAACTTTTGAATGTCTCATATTAATGTTTGGTACACACTTCTTATTTTGACTTGAAATGAGTTAATCTGTCAGGCATGGATTGGCAACAACCTGGTTTTAGCATTTACTTATTCTTATATAACTATAATTCTACAATTTGGATATAGCTTCCCATACATCAGTCATCTTATTATAGCAATGATCCATTTGACAAACCTCTATAATAACCATTTTTTGCCCATGTGACTTAGTGAATCATGATTTAATGAGGTTAAATCTATTAATTGGGTTATCTTTTTTTTTCACACAGCATAATATAATAAAGATTCTGTGACATGTTCTAAGTGAGATCAGTAAATTGATTGTATATCTTTCTAAAAAATATACTATTTGAGTTTCAATTATTTTTCTTTCATGTTAAATATTTAAAGCATGAGCAGTAGATTTGGCTTTAGATTAAATTTTTAGTTGAGGAGTTCTTACGTAACTAATTCTGCATGTAATCGCTTCTTCTTTTTATCATTGGCTGCACATGCCCTGAGATCTGTGGTCTTCCTGGGATGACCATGGTGAGCCATAGAAACATAGAAATGTTCATTCTTGAAATTTATCATTCAGGTACCTGAGTAGGATAATATAGATACATTTTTAAAAACTTTTTTCAAAGCACATTTAAATGATTTTTAAGAATCATTAAAACTTACCTCATTCCTTTTTTGTGTTAGTCACTTTTTCCACTGATGTGACAAATACAACTTAAAGAAGGAAAGATTTTTTTTTTTTTTTGGCTCATGGTTTCATGACATGTTCAGCTGGCTCCATTGTTTCTGGCCTGTGGTGAGGCACAGCTCACAGTGGGAAGGCATGGTTGAGTAGAACTCCTTACCTCATGGCAGCCAGGAGGCAGAGAGAGAAATAGAGAAAGGGGTGTGGTGACAAGGTATGCCCTATAAAGGCAGCCCCCATTGACTTACTTCTTTCAGGTAAGCCCCACCTCCTCAAGTTGTTAACACCTCCCAAGATAGCACCACCAACTGGGGACCAAGCCTTCACATGAGCCTGTGGGAGACATTTCATATTCAAACCATAACAGTTTCTATGAATTATTTGCCAGACATTCTTAGATGGGATTGATATAGGGTTAGGGATTTGGGGAGAAAATACATTGAAGAGATCATTTCAGAGGAATTGTATTAACCTTTATTATTTTAATCAGTTTGTCTTTTTACAATTTTTTTCCTATTCCTTTTGGAGTTGTTCCATAGAGCTGTTTGGATGATTTCTTAAGTAATCTGTTTTAATACCAAAGTGTAGCTTTATAAACTGGTTTGGATAAAAGATACATTTCTCTATTCAGTTTTTAAAACATTTTAAACATATGAAAAATAGAAAATTCTATAATGAATGTCTTCATATCTATTGCCTAGCTTCAGCCATTACTTACTTGTTTTCAATCTTATTTTATCAATAACCCTACATCTTCACCTCATTAGTTTGAAGCCATTCTGACAATACCACACTATCTATAAATACCTATTTGTATCTTAGAAAATAAGGATTCTTTTAAATAAAAATAACGTACCAGACCATTAGAATGCAAAAACTGAAAACTCATTTTTTCATATTATCCAGTTGTGTTTTCCCAGTGAGTATCATAATTGTCTTTTACAGGTTGTTTTTTAAATTCAGGATTCAGATAAAAATGTTGTTTTTGATATGTGGGTTGATGTGTTTCTTACATTTCTTTTAATGTGTAAGATTGTTCTTTATCCATCAGTCAACCAGTGGGATATTTGCATTTAGCCTTGTCTCTCCCTCCTTTTTCTTGTGATTTATTTGTGGAAAAAATGAGGAGGATTGTAATGAGATTTTCTCTGCCTTTCTGTGCACTACTGTGGCAAATGCTAATATTCTAAATTCTAGCATGCCTTCTGTATATTTTACTACAATACCTGTCTAAGGAGAATCTTAATGCCATCAACTGTATTTTAGGAAGAACAGAACAAGACTTGTGATGATGTGTAAGAATTTATTCACTCATTTCTTTATAGATTTTAGTATTTGTGTAATTCATGGATTGAAACATATTTAGGTTTTGACCTATTGTAGCAAATCTTATCATTGTTCATACCATCCCATCTCTGACCAGTGGGGCCCTTGTTTGTTGACTCCTGAATGCTTTTGATAAGACCAGTGTAGTCTTTGATAATTTATTTGCTGACTAGATATTTTTAATTTTTATTTTTATTTATTTTATTGTTGTGCTGCATGGGGGGGTACGTTGTGGCATTTATAAAGGTTCTTTAATATATCAAATATATATCACACTTGAATTCACCCCCCACCAGATATTTTGTGCTCACCTTGTACATTTCCTGACCCAGGCCTGAATCAGCTCCTGTAGGAACCTTGGTGCCTACTAGATGCTGGTATTGCTCCTTGGTATTTGGTTGTTTACTCTTGCTATCCTTTCTGGAGGATTCAGCAGGTATGCTTTCATTTGAATCTTAAAGTACATATAATACTAGAGTTTTGACTTTATTTCAGGTTACACCTATATCTACTTTCTCTCACTCTTACAGTCTTGGGTGTAAATTACACCTATGTAATGACTCATGTCTTCCCCCACGATACACAACAGTTCAGAAAACAATCACCACTCTCAGAAAAATAACAGTTAACCAAAAAAAAAATTATGTGAATGTTCTTGTTTGATTGGTTGGTTATAGCTTTTTGGGTTTTGTTTTTTGTTTTTTAGTAGTTCTTCTCCTTCTTAGTGTGTAATCCACTAGAGATAAACAATTAAATTTCTGTGCTTTAAAGTCACTGGGAATATTTGCTTCCAATTTGGTACATATTTAGATTCATTTGTTTCATTTTGCTTTGTTTTTGATTAGCCTTTTAAAATTTATTTTTATAGTTATGCAAAAGATTTCTGTAATCCCCAAGTCAAAAAACAAAGTAAATTATATTCAGAGAATATAATTCTTCCTGTTTCCTTTATTCTATTTCCTTTCATTATAGTCATTTCTTTTTTAGCATGGGAGCTATTCTCCTGCCCCAGCTCCTTTAAAAATTTTAAATTGTGATAAAATACACAAAGTATAAAACTTACCACCTTAACCCTTTTAAAGTATACAATTCTCTCCTGTTAAGTATATTCACATTGTTGTGTGCTCAATCTCCAGAAGTTTTTTACCATGCAAAACTGTAGCTCTACCCGCACTGAACAACGAATCCCTGTCCTCTGCCCACCGCCCTGGGAGTTGGCCATCCCATTCAAAGCTTCTGTGAGTTTGACTGTGCTTGATGCATCATGTGATTGAAATCTTACGTTATTTGACTTGTGCCGCGGGCTTAACTCACGAGCATAGTGCATTTGAGGTTTGTCTGTGTCGTAGCATGTGTCAGTTGAGTTGTGTAACATTCCATTCTGTGTGTGTATGTATGTGTGCATGTGTGTGTACACACACTATACTTTATCCATTCGTTCATTAATGAACATTGGGGCTGTCCTGCCAAATTAAAGGGTCAATATTGGCTAATGTGTATACTGCTTCAAAACCTTGCCTTCAATTCTTTTGAGTATATATTCACATGTGAATTTGCTGGATTATATGGCAGTAGTCATAGGTTTTTGACTAACCATTGTATTGTGTTCTGTAGCAGTGATAAGAGTTTATATTCCCACCAATACTACACAGAAGTTCCAGCTTCTCCATTTTCCCTGACTGTCCTTGTCCTTTTCTGTTTTATTGATAGCAGCCACTTTAATGGGTATGAAATGATGCTGTGATTTTGAGTTGCATTCTCCTGTTCACTAGAAATGTGGAGCACCTTTTCATGTGCTTATTGGCTTGTTTGCATGTCCACTTTGGAGATGTAGTTACTTAAATCAATTGCTCATTTTTAATCACTTTATTTTTTGTTTAGTTGGAAGAATTCTTTACTTATTCTGAATATTCTTAACCTCTTATCACATAAGTGATTTGAAAATATTTTTCCTTTCCTTAGGCTTTCTTTTCACTCAGTTGATTGTCTCTATATACAGGAGTTCTAAATTTCAATGTATTCCAGTTTGCCTGTTTTACTTTTGTTGCGCATGCTTCTGTTGTCACATCCTAGAAATCATTGCATGGTCATGGTCATGAAGCTTTCTCCTCTGTTTTTCCTGATAACTTTATAGTATTAGTTCTTAACATTTAGACATTTGAACCATTTGACTTAATTTTTTTACATGTATAAGCTCTAATTTTATGCTCCCAGATATTATTCAGTCTTCCAAGCACATTTGTTGAACTGGCTCACCTCTCTTTTGCACCGCTTTTCTTTTTAATGCCAGCAAATGCAAACATTTGTTTAGACTCCTTTTCCCCTTAAACAGAAATATCCTAATGCATACCCAACCTTTTCAAAATAGCTATGTGATATTTCATTTTCTTGGTGGACTATTTTTTTTAAGTTAACTTTCAGACTGATGGACATTTGATTTGTCTGTAATCCTTGGTGTTATGGGTAGGACTGCAGTGAAAAAACCTGTTCATATGTCTTCATTTTTGATGGTATAGTTTTGATATATTCATAGAAGTGACATTGTCAGATTTAAGGACAAATGCATGTGTAATTCTGTTACATATTGCCACATTCCTTTCAATGGGGTCGTGCCATTTTGCATTTTCAACAGCAGTATATGTGAGGGCCTGCCTTGTACATCCTCTCCAGTTAAACGTGTTGTTAGACTTGAAATCATGTGACCATGATAGGTTAGACATGAAATCTTACTGTTTTATAGTTATATATATATATCTGTATGAATATGTATGTGTATATATATATATATATATATATATATTTTAGGAATTAGCTTAGTGTCTTTTCATCTGGTTGCATTTATTTATTTATTTATTTTTGGTGGTTATTAGGATTTGAACTCAGGGCCTTGTGCTTCCTAGGGAAGCACTCTTGTATTTTTTGCCTGGAATTCTCTTACCTATACCTCCTTTGTAACTAGGATCACAGATGTGTGCCATCATGGCCAACTCATTTGTTGAAATGGGGTCTTACAACTTTTTTGTCTAGACTGGCCTTAAACCACAATCCTCCAAATAGATAGCTGACTCCTAGATAGCTGGGGTTATAGATGTGTACCACCACACTTGACCTATTTTGAATTTTTAAATTCATATTAGTTCATATTTGTAGCTCACTTTTTATAGGGTTGTTTGGTTAATTAACACTTTATGATGTAGGTTTAATACATGTTCTAGTTTGCCATAGTCTTTTTATTTTGTTTTATGAGGTTTTTCCTTCATCTTCCGTTTTAGACTCTTACTGTCTCCAGATTTTGTATCAAAGTTAAAACCGTTTTCTTGTTTTAGGATTTCTCCATAGTTTCTTAATACTTAACTTACATCATGTCCATTCTTTCCTTTATATCTCAGCTGGAATTGGTCCTACTTGGTGGTATGGAGAATGGGTATTAATTTTTCCCACACATCTATCTGATTATCTCACAGGCACTTACTACACACTAAGTTTCTGTCTGTAGTTTATCTTTGGATCTTCCATTTTATTCCATGCATCTTTGCCTGGTTAATGTTTTAACATTAGGTACTATGGTCCTCCTTTTCCCCAAAGCCCTTCTTTTTGAGGGCTTTCCCACCTATGCTTGCTTATTTGTTTTGCAAAATTGACTTTAGAGCCAGCTGGTTTAGCTCTAGGAGGGGAAAAACACAACAGCATTTTTATTGGGATTCTGTCAATTTATAAACTAACTTAGGGGAGTACTGACATCTTTATAACATTGGTTCCTATGCAGAATAGGATGGGACAACATTTTATTTGTTCAAATCTTTTTTGTCTTTTAGGAGATTTAAATTTTTTCCTCATTAAGTTAAGGAAATAGTTTATGTTATTAATCAGACGTTTTATTTTTTCTTTGTGTATATGAATAATGGGTTTTTGTTAGTTATATAACCTGATATTATAAACTTCTCATACTGCTTATACATGTTTTCCCATTGATTCTTTTGAGTCATTCAGATATATATAATCATACCATTTGTAACTAGAGACATTTTTACTTCTTTTTCAAATACTATTCTTCTCATGGCTTTCCCTTGATTGCTTGTATTAGTTAACACCTTCAGCCTGGTGTTAAATAGGAAATGTAAATTATAATAAGTATTTTGTTACATTACACTGATAATATGAGTTTCTGTACTTTGAAGGTACAATTCTGTAGGTTGAAGTTACAACTGTACCATTTAGCTAACTTATTAAATATATTTATAACCAGAATGATACAGATTATAAGATATGTCTGATACAAATGTAATTTATACGGAGATAAAATCTATCACCCATATTTCTCCCAATTTGTAGCATTTGCGGTGTAGCTATACGCATAGTACCCTTGGAAGTGATGCCTCTTCCTTAGACAGCCAAGACAGCTTCACTGCCAGGATACATTTCTTCTTCACCTCAGTTTAAAGATTTATTCATTGCTATATCAGCCCATCCCTCTGCACCTCCACTCAGGTCATGCCATAAGTTTGGGGCAGTTGTAGTTATTTTATTCATGAAAGAGAGAGAGAGAGAGAGAGAGAGAGAGAGAGAGAGAGAGAGAGAGAGAGAGAGAGAATGAATGAGAATGAGAATGAATGAATGGATCTAGAAGCAGTGAGTCCCCAGTAGCAATAAGTGCACCCAGATCTTCAGTTTTAGCACCTACATTACCATGAACTAAGACTTTTTGCAACAATGGATTAACATGCTTATTTAGTTATTTTCACTTAAAAATGAAACAACCTTGAACCAGACACACGTCAGTTCTTTAAAGCCTAATTCTTTATTGTTGGCATTCTCTGTAAGAGTAATCTACTTTTGTTAATCTATTCAAATTTCTTTAATGATTAATTTATTTGTAGTAACTCTGTTTTCCTTTCCTGGGCCTCAGTCCCCACTTTTATCCCCATCTTCACTTCTGCCAGACTATGGAAAAAATTGCAATTCTAGTCTAAGACCAACCACCTGATTTAAAAATATTTGTTGCTTTGTTTTTATTTGTAGGATGAGCTTAAAAACCAAAAGTTTGTATTCTTTTTATACATTGTACTATCTCTGCTATCTTAGTGTTTTTCTGGCTCATTTTTTCATTTGATTTGTGCTCCCTTAGTTAATTCAACTTTTCATTCTCCTTTAAATCATTGGTTAGATATGAATAGTCTTTAAAATGAATTGTGGGATTTAATCAGTATAATGTTGTGGACTAATGATGGACTCCCATAGATGTGCAATGCTTATTGCAGTGCATGAGGGCTTATGTCTTCAGCAGGGTGAGTCCACTTTGTCATGTGTCCAGATGGACGTGTATACATTTTAAGCCCCTGCTTAGGTAGTTTTCTCTGAGTCTTACCATTTCACTTGTGTCTTTATAATCCATCTGCGATGATACATTTACATTTTGAGACATAATTTGTATTTCATTGTGATCTTGAAGCTACACAGTCTTCATAAAAATAAATAGAAATAGTAAGTACTCCATTGAGATTTGTCCTGGGTACTAAGTCCAGGACTTTGCTTTATCCCTAAATGACCTAGCACCAAGGCCTTACTTACAGATTTTTAATAACTATTTTTATTTACTGCCACAGGATTCATTCTAGTGCTCCCCTTTGGTTTATTTATAATTTCTTTCTCTGAGTGTGAAAAACTTGATTTTCATTATTTACAATAGATGTGCTTGTTTTTTCAACCCTAGTAGATATAAAAAGTTATTCAGAATTGTTGCCTGTACCTTGGAAAAACTTGTTTACCAACCCAGGTACAGTATTTGCATACAGTTTATCTTTGTATTAGCCAACCTTTGATCTGTTTTCTGAAGTTCCTAGGGCAGATTCTTTATACCTTTCAGCAAGGTCTTGCCATATATAATAGTTAGATTCATTGTCAGACTGTGCAGTTCACCCTGGGTCCCCTAGCAGTCTAGTAAGTCAGTATTTTTAAATTTACATTTAATAAAGTTTACTCTTTGTGGTATATAGAGCTGTAGGTTTTAACACATGAATAGAGTAGCCACCATATAGAATGTTTCCATCACCTTCCGTATTCCCTATATAGCCAACCCCTCTCCCTTCCACCCACGGCAACCACTCATCCATTTTCCATTCTTACAGCTCTATATTTTGCAAAATTCCATAGTAATGAAACCACATAATATGTAGCTTTTTGGGCTTGGCTTCTTTCGTTCAAGATTCATCCTTATTATTGCATAAATCAATAATTCATTCCCTTTTTTTTTTTTTTTTTGCTAAATAGTGTTCCAACATGTGCCTAAACCAGAGATTATTTATCCGCTTACCTGTTTAAGGACATGTGGGTTGTTTCCAGCTTTGGGTGGTTATGGGTTAGGCTTCATTTACTCTTTTATATATAGGATTTTCAGGAACACAGGTTTTCAGTTCATGTGAGCAGATACATAGGAGTACATATGCTGGGTTGAATGGATAAGTAGAAGTGTAAAGGTAATAAGTCTGCCAAACTTTTCCAATGCAGTTGTAACATTTTGCATTCCTACCATTGATGAGTGAGACTTTTTGTTACTTTGTATCCTTGCCAATATTTGATACTGCTTTTTAAACTAGGCATTCTAATAAGGATGAAATATGTATGTATCTTACTGTGATTTTAATATTCATTTCCCCAATAGCTGGTAATGTTGAGCATATTTTCATATGGTTACTTGTCATATTTATCTCCTCTTTGTTGAAATGTCTGTGTAGATCTTTTGCCCAATTTTTCTTCTATTGGGTTGCTTATTATCATTGAGTTTTAGGAGTTATTTATATACTGAATACAAGGCAGTTCTGTAGCTTGTCTTTCATTCTTTCAACAGTGTTCTTTGCAGGGCATAGTTTTTAATTTTGGCAAAGTCCAATTGATCAGTTTTTCTTTTATTACTTAAGACTTTGGTATTATATTTAAAAAGCACTCTAAACTCAAGGGCATGCCAATTTTCTTCTGTGTTTTCTTCTGGAAATGTTACAGCATTACCTTATGATCTGGCCTTTTCATTCATTTCTATCTGTAAGTAGCATTCTTGCTTATTTCATACTTTTTATCATGTGTTTCCCTGAGTTATTAACATACTATATATTCTTCACACATTTTACACAGTTCGTTTACTCACCAATGGTAGCACTTCTTTTGAGTGTCACCCACTCAAGTGTTTTCTTTATTATCTATAGAAGAGTTGAATATTACCAAATAATAGTCACAGCACCTCACAATGTTCATCTAACTTAATATTGTGAGAAGTTGATGGAATATTACAAATGGAATGATCTTAAAGCAATTGAATGTGTTGTCTGCAAGGATAGTACTAAAACAAGATTCTTGTTTATTTTCAAAGCAATCATTCACTGTGTGGGAAGGTATTAAAAGTTAAAAGCTTGTGTGTGTGTGTCTGTGCCTGTGTGGTGTAGGTGTTTAAAAATAACATATTTGGCATGATAGAATAAGATGTTTGGAAATTAAGTTAATGATTCATTGAGCCCAATGAATTTTTTAAAATCACAAAGAAATGAGATCATCAAGTAAAGGGAAAAAAAGCTGAATATTGAAGTAAAGTACTTTCTAGGAACAAATAAAATAACAATAAGCATTAATTAGTAAGAACGGAAGTAGTGGTGGCAATGTGAATGAAGATTGCAGTGCTACTTATTGAACAATTACTGCATCTCAGGCAGTACAAAACTCAGCCTCTTATATCCACCACTGAATGTAATATGCAGTATATCATCTTATTTTGTATTCATCAGGTTGTATAAAAGGATACAAAGCAACCTAGCTGGGTTGCTAAAAATGCTTTTCATTGGTGGTGTCTCTGGCTGTCTCCTAGTTTAGATCCAACTTTGCCTTCTTAATTGTCTTCCTACAACTGTTCTGGATTAAACTGAATTCCTGAATTATTCTGATAACCAGGAAGAGAAATGATAGGATTATCCTTAGCTCTCCCCAAAATATAAGTAATAAAGTTCTTATTTGCCCTCATTGTGAGCAGCCTTGTGATTTTATCTACAGCCCTTCTACTGCATGTACCACATGGAGCTTGGTGTCTGCCTTAAAGAATGCAAGTGTATTCCTTCCCTGCCTTGTATTTCCCATCATTCCCCAAACTTGCTATGCTCTTGCTGTCTATATATTGTTCTGTATATACATCAGGCTCCTTTTTATTGCTATTATTTAATTGCAGTTCTAGGGATCAAACCCAGGGCCTTTGGTAGGCAAGTCATCTACTATTGAGCTATATCACCAGCCCTGTGTTGGGTCTTTTCACATACTGTCCTTTCTTCCTAGAATCTTCTTCACTTAGTGTCATTCCATGGTACATTTTACAGTATTTTTTTTTTTTTTTTTGTGGGACTGGGGTTTTAACTCAGGTCTTCGCTCTTGCAAAGCAGGCACTCTACCACTTGAGCTACACATCCAGTCCCATCATAAATTTTATACATCCTTCAGAACCCTACTCAAATATTTCCTTCTCATTAATTATCTTTGATTTGTGTTCTTTGCCCCAACCCATGAAAAGTCAGTTTATTTTTCTTTATGTGTAAACTGTATTGTTACTTATGCATTTATAAGTCTATCTCTCATACAGCTGTTTTTTTCTTTAGTGGAAAGCGCTTGTATTTCCTCTCATTTTAATCCACTTTTCTTAGTATAACAATCATTCCAAAAAAGTTAAATGAATGAATCCTCCCTCTTGTCCTTCCCTGTGTTCAGAGGCACCTCCATTCTGTATGTTTTATCAGAAAACAACTCCTGATTTTCGCCCCACTTATATTGTCTTTGTTTGAAAAACATCTAGATCATGGTTTTCAAACACTTTAAAGTGATTGTTCTTCAAATGAAAACTTCTATAAAGTGTGTACATGTAATGAGGCTCCTTCCTCTGCCTCCCCATAATAAGGATTACAGGCATGCCTCAGCATACCCAGGTTATTTATTCTTTTTCTTGAGATAGGGGCTCACTAATTTTTTTTGCCAAGGTTCACCTCAAACTGATCCTTCCATCTCTTCCACGTAGCTGGGATTATAGGTATGAGCCACTGTACAGTGCAATGTTCACATTTCTCCAGTGACTTTCCTCTGGCCTCAGCTTCTGTGGGTTGTGTTCTTGAAAGCTTGGACTGTCTTTTTACCTTGTGTCTCACCTAGTACCTATAGTAGCCTGGATACTTCCTGAATGTTTTGAGTGATGCGAGAACTTTACATAGTACCACATCTTCATCATTCCAGTGGCTTGGCTTTGCTTGTATTAATAATGCCAGCCCCCTTTTTATTACAATCCATGCCATCTCTCAGCCCCAATCCAAATCTCAACATCCTTATTTTTAAAGCCATTAGCTTCAGCAGCCTCTATCAGTTTCCCTTCCCTTGACTTCCAAAGGAACTTACTGTCATTGAAAGTCACAGCAAGTTTCTGTACCACTTGATGGTGCATGCTCTGCCTGGATGCTGCTAGTAAACAAAGAAAGAAAGAAAGAAAGAAAGACGGAGATAAATAAAAAAGAAAATCAGGAAGTTTCAGTGCATGTTAATATGCAGGAGAACATACTTTGCACAGTTCTGGCTTGCATAATTCTGCTTATAATTTGGGTTTCTAAATAAGCCAGAAACCATAATGTTAAGACAGACAGTTTTGCTTTGTTTCTTAACATTTTATAGGTTGAACAATATAAATTTTTGTTTTACTTTCAGTTTTCTGAAACCAAAATTGGTGGTAAGTCAGCTCATAGCTTGCAAATCAAACAAATCTTTAGAAAAGTACCTGACATTATTTAAAAGGATTAGATGTATGTTTTTACCATAGATTATTCTCAGGTTCTTTTTAGGAAAGAGAAATAGTAAAGCTTTATGCTCTGACATTAATATTCTATTGATACAGTCCACTACCCGTGGTTTCTATTCCTTGTATATTTTTCAGTAAATATGTTCACTATGCTGCCTTCAGAATTACTAATAATTACATTTTAGATGAGTCTAGTTTTCTAAAAAATATTCAAAATTGTACTTAGGAAATATATTTCATTTAAAAAACTCAACACCAATTTTTGTGTTACTAAATAATTATTTTATTCTCATTCAATCTTAAGCATACTTTACTTATCTTTAATATATTTTTACTTCTCTAATTGCTTTTTGCCTTTAATGAGCTACGTTGTTTCTGACAAATTGAAATGATCTTTATTCAGAATAAGGGATTGATATCCTCAACATAAAAGTCTTTTCTTCAAGACAACATCTATAGTGTTGTATTTTATATTTTTGTATTACTGCAGAAGGAAAAGTAGATACTGTGTCTTTAATGGAAAGCAAAAGGTTATCTTTCTATGGCCTTTGTGTGTATGTGCTGATGTGGATGCAGGCAGCCAGACAGGCAATGTGTGCAGAGAGACTAGGGAACCGACTGCAGATCGATACAAGTGGTGTGAAGTGAATTAATGTGAAGCAGGCAGTCTGTCTGTCATGCGGATTGTGGGGAATGTGGGGCGGTGTTGGTCAGTCACTGCACAGATCTGCTTCCAATAAATTCCAGCCTTCTGCCTGAAAGAAGCTGTAGGTACTCACATATCCCCTTCCTTATTGTAAATTTTACTTCATGCAAAGTAAGTGTTCATATCGCAGTATTGCCTCCAGTGAACTTTAATTGGGCCCTGGAAAACCATGGTTGTGAGAAACTGATGCACTAACAATACCTGCTATTCTTTGGAATCATTTTTCGATCTCAGTGCAAATCTATATTCTGTGAGAATGAGAAATATATTTTGTATGTTTTGTTCTTAGTCCTAACAATATTACCACTTCCATCTAATCTTAGGTAAAATAAGTATATTTTAATATTGGTTAAAGTGCTGCATTTTAAATCTTACTAAGTTAAAATTAATATTCTATCCTTGATTATTAAATTAATCACATGGCACTGTAAACGTCTCCTGAGTTCATATTATTTATCATTGTGCAGATATTGTGAGCCAGTTAGAAAAAAATGTCTATAAAGGTAATATGCAAGCTTACGAAAGGTATCAGTTTTAGAATAATGTATCTGAGTTTTCTGGTTTATAGTTGAGTGTAGTTTTATGCTATTGATTTTGGAGATTGTATTACCATATTTACATTTTAAACAACTATTTTATAAAGTGATTAAAAATATTACATACAAATGAGATAGTGTAATGTATATAGACCTCTCACAGTAGAAAGTGACCTAAGTTTTTAGAAATCTGGACGATGTAAAGATCCTATAACCGTCTCCTTATTCTCTGTTCCTCACTTCTGCTGCTAGCTCCCACTCTTCCTTTATGCTGTTACACCCAAACTTACATCAGTTTTCTTCAGCCTTTCATTTTTCCATTTCCATCCTGATTCAGAATCTGTATTTAGAGGCCTATTATCTGGTGTCATGTACATGCATATTCTTATTTTTTGGAATATGAATTTGGGAGTCACTGTTTTCTTTAAGAATCTCACATCTTTTCAGTAATTTATTATATTTCTTTTCTATTATATATCTTACTACCCTTATCTATTCATTATGCCTTTTTCTTGTATCTCTGTCCTCAAGGCACCATTACTGTTATTTTCTAGTATATTTAAATAATATAATTTGTGTCATGGAATTCAGAGGTCAAGCTGGATTTATCGAACCTTTATGAGGTATTCATCATTGCCAGATATTTTGGGAATACTTAGACTATAAATACATCTTCTTATATTTCATAGTGAAATTTGACAAATAAGCTTGCTTAATATTAATTACATGAGAAAATAGTGTCACCATGTAATTGATGGGCATAATCTTCATTATGAATATGTAAGAAACTGAAATATCTGTATGAGTATTTTCTAAGGATTTTTTTTTAATATTTCCCAGGTATATTTCATTTTTGATAGTGGATAGTGAGGAAGTAATTTTATGCTTTGAAAAGCTTAGGCTTATTATATGAGGAAAAATGTAATTTTCTGTATTGAACATAGTATTGTATTTTGGCATAATCTTCAATTCTCTTTTGTGACAGTGATATAGTATCTTCTATTGTATCTTTTTGAAATGCTCAGTTTATATATAATTTACATATACTAAAATTTACTATTGTTTACATATAGTCCTGTCAGGTTTGAATAAACAAGAATAGTCATATTCCCACTCCCACAAACAGGATATAGATTACCTTCATTACTCTGCAAAGTTTGATTTATTGAATCCTTAGTAGACCCCTAGCTCCTATATATTATTTGAAGTAACCAGATCTCTTTTTACTGATTGGTAACAAAATAACACAGAAGCTTTTTGAAAATTAATAGAATGATTTATAAATAGATCAAAATTGGGAATATAGTTTAAAAATTTTAAATCATTCTGACTTCTGGACACAAGAAAATACTCTTGGGGAATTTCACTTTCTTATTGAATAAATGTTTTATGTGACATTTTCCTCCCCTTTTTCCTTCAGCTGTATGGCAGAATAAGTATCAAGAAGCTGTGGCTTGGTTGATATGGAATGCTAGAAAGCCAAACTCCTTTTTTACAAGCAGCTTTATTGAGATATAGTTCATTTCCTTTTAAACTCACCCTTGAAAGTGTGCGATTCAGTTTTTTAGCTTATTCCCAAATTGTGCAGCCATCACCACAATCAACTTCAGAACATGTTTATCAGCTCACAATGAAGCCCAGTATACATTCTCATTGTCTCCCTTTTCTCACACTCATCTCAGCTATAGGCTAATCTGCTAATCTGCTTCCTCTCTCCATAGAGTCAAGTGTTCTGGGCATTTCATATAAATGGAAGCAGACATCATGAGATGTTTTGTGACTGGCTTCTTTTACTTAGCAAGCTTTCAGTGCTCATGTTGCAGCGTGTGTCATCTTCATTTTCTGGTATTGCTGTACAATATTTTCATTATATGAATCTAACTTATCAGTTGATGAACATTTGGGTTGTCTCTCACTTTTTGGCTTTTGTAAATAATGCTGGGTGAATATTTGTAAACAGGTATTTGTGTGGACTTAAGTTTTCATTCTTTAGGAGTAGAATGGCTGTGTCAAATGATAACTCTTGTGCTTAACGTTTGGAGGAACTGCCAGGCTACTTACTGTTGAGTTTGGAAAGTTTTTTATATAGTCTAGATACTAGACTGTTTTTTTAATATGTGGGTTTTTTTTTTTTAATCTTTTATTCTCAGTCTGTAGCTTGTGTTTTTGTCCTCCTACTAGGGTCCTTGCAGAGCAAAAGATTTTTAATTTTGATTAAGTTCCTTTTGTTAGTCTTTGGTTTTGTGGATTGTACTTTTGATGTCATAACCTTAGATATCAAAGATTTTCTCCTCTTTTTTTCTTCAGCTTTTATAGTTTTACATTTAGGCCCACAATTCATTTTGAGTTAATTTTTATGTAAGATGAATGCTATGGTTAGGATGTGGTTTTCTTCCCAAAAATTCATAGTTTGGAAGTTTGGTCCCCAGTGTGGTAGTGTTGAGAGGTGCTGGGAACTTTAAGAGGTGGGGCCTAATGAGAGGTTGTTAGATCATTGGGGATATTCCTTTGGAAATGATTCTCTTCCCGCATGCTTTTGCCATTGTGTTGCCATCCATTATCCACCATGAGATCCTTACCAGAGGCAAACCAATGCCAGTATGATCCCTTTGAGCCTCCAGAACTGTGAACTAAGTAATCCTCTTGTCTTTATAAAATACACATCCTCCATGTTTTGTGTTAATAACTGAAAACTAATTTGATGTATGCCTTAGGTTCATTTTTTAAAACCTGTTGATACCCAATTGCTCCAGCCCTTTTCATTAAAGATACTATCTTTCCTGCTTTGAATTGCTTTTGCATCTCTATCTAAAATTTATTGGATATATTGTATGTGTTTATTTCTGGGTTCTCTGTTCTGTTACATTAACCTATCTATTTATCCCTCTGCTGAAGTCACATAGTTTTAATAATCTTAACTATATTTAATGTCTTGGATTAGAGTAGACTAACTTTTCTGCTTTATTCTTTTTCAGAATTGTTTTATTCCAGTTCCTTTATCTTTCTGTATAACATTAGTAATTTTGTCTACAACTACATAAAAATCTTGCTGGAATTTCAGTAAGGTTCATTAAACCTGTATATCAGTTTATGGAGAATTGACATTTATCATGTTGAATTTTCCAGTCTGTGAACATGGCAGATTGCCCCATTTCATTTGCTAGATCTTTCTCTGTTTAGTACCTGGTAGTTTGTAGCTTTATAGTCACAATACAAGTTCTGTTTATGTTTTTAAAGATTTACATCAAAGCATTTCAGTTTTTAACTGTAGTTAAATTCTTTTAATTTATGTGTCCATTTGTTCATTAATAGTATATAGAAATAGAATTGATTCAATTTTTTATCTTATATTCTGTAGCCTTTCTGTACTCATTAGTTTTAGTAGTTTTACTCTTTCTTTTTTTTTTTTTTTGTAGATAATCATTTTATCCTTGAATAGTGTATAGTTGTCAGGGTTCTTCAGAGAGGCAAAACTATAGGATGGATGGATGAATGGATGGGTAGGTAGGTAAGTAAGTAGGTAGATAGATAGATGAATGAATGAATGAGTGAATAAATGAAAGAGATCAATTCAGGTCATTGGCTAACCAAATCAAGGAAGCTGAGAAGTCCCATGATGGGCAATTTGCAAGGTAGGGACCCGGAGAAACAATTGCCAGGATTCAGTCCAAGTATGAAAGCCTTTACCAGATATCCAGGTATCTCTGTCAAGTTGATAACTAAAAATAGCCATCATACATATCATCAAAGATAGAAAGATGGGTGTGTAGGGAAGAGACATTTGTAAGAACTGACAGGTTCTTGGGTGATTTACAGAATGAAAGCTTTTGGTCTCATCTATTTTGCCTAACTACTTGCAGTTAGCTTCTTTTGATATGAAAGTTATCTAACATCTGTAATTTCTTCAGAGAGGGAAGGAAATGTTATATTCTTTTTGGGCAATGCATTTCAGGTTTCCTTTAGACTCAGGGAACAAATCACAAATCATCATCTTCCCTGCCCTAATCCAAGGTATAAACAAACCAGCAAGCTTTTAAATTATTCAAGTTTTTTTTCTGTTTGTTGTCTAAATCAGCTAAAGTAACTGTAACAAAAATGTTGATAAAAGGAATCAAGTAAAGATGTAATTTACTTCATCTTGTTTCTGGCTTTCCCAGTTCTTGGTTAAAACTAAATAAAGTATATATTCATATGCATATGAACATATAAATAAATAGAGAACACATGAATTTTGTGTTCATTGATTTGTATCTCTTCCTAAATATATTTTAAAACTACACTTGTATTCAGTAAGTGAAAATCTTTGAAAGTTTGCTCCACTTCTCTTTTCCTTTTAAAAAATGCAGCTTGTGATTTCTATTCTTTTAGCTGGAGTAACAACAGAAGCCATGCAGACTATGACTACTGCTCCTGATGCCTCCGGGCCAGAAGCCAAAGTCCAGGAAGAAGAACATGACCTTGTGGATGATGACATCACCACTGGTGAGCATGGACATCTTCAACACAATCTAGATAGAGCTTTGTTCAGTATTGCAAAGTGTTTTCTAAGTCATTTATATTGGGGCTAAGTATTTCCATGGAAAGGATGGAAGCTTACATTGATGGCATATTCAGTTTTTATAAGACTGTTCAGTGTCCTTTTTGATCTTGAGGTGAAAAGAAGTAGAACTGTTTATTCATCCAGCATCATGCACTGTTGCTATAACAATGAACCTGCTAGCTGTGCACTTGATTTTCTGGAAACCTTTTAATTCAGAAACTGGGATCATTACTAAAGCTTTGGAACATGTAGAGGAATACACATAGCTGTGAGGTTAAAAAAGGTTTTGTAACTACTAGGTAAAACTCAAGGATAATGAAGTTATAACAGAAATACATACAATACAGGCTGCATAAGGAAACTTACAGAAACACTTTTTATACCTAAACTATACAAATGAATACTGCATGTTAAGGTCACTTACCTTGTATGGATATTGTATTAGTTGTCATACAACCAGGCATTAAGTGATTGTTAAGAAACTTATGCATGACATGATTAGTCTGTCTTTTTATATACTTTAGCCAGTTTTAATTACTGAATCTTCATATTCTTTTAGCTAGATTTCTTTGATTACACGGAGGCTAAATAGTTTTATAGGCATTAGGTAGGAATGATAAAAAATTATTTGTGCAGATGGTTAAAAATTTTAAATCTATAACTATGGTGAAGTAACATATATTAACATAATACTAATCACTATTTAAAAGAAGCTTGAGCAGAAAATAACAATTTTTCAATAGAAATTAAAGGGAAGGCTTTACTCTTCTCTTTTAAAGGTCTGTTTGGCAAGTCTGTTACTGTTACTGCCTGAATGCTTTTAACTTTTTTCTTGCTGGGAAGAAATTGAGGGAGCCTCATGGTTTCCCTTAAAAATTTGCAAAGGCTATATTTAAAAAACCATAGCCTTACCCAGCAACTGAAAAGTATTGCCTAAGTTGGGGAGCATCTGATTTTCAGTAAAGGTGACTTGATGATGGTGGTTATTGCTGGTTACTTTTTAGTTATTTTTAATATATAAATTCATGGAAAAATATCATCTAACAAAAATATACATAATTTCAGGAATCTCCAACCTTTCGAAATCATTTAGTGCTTCACAATTACTGAATTTGTTTCAGTAGCTTCTAAGACAAATGTATTTTGTTTGCAGAATTTTTTAACTAAGATTTTATTCTATGCTTTTTATGTTTTTATACAGATATGTTTTATTATGTCATAATTCCCTGTAAAGTTAAAGACCCTTGAGTCTATAAAAAGTATTTGTTTAATTACTTGCAAAAAATAACTTGCCTTTGCAGTAGTAGAACAACTCAGTTAACATTCTGGGATAAAAACTCAATTTTTGAGCAGTCAAGTAAGCGTTACTAGTCAGTGCATTGAAATTTTGAATTATGCACTAGCAAATTAATGTGACAGCATTAATGTGTCATGTTAATTGACTGCTCTTATTTTATCATTAAAATATCAAGAAGTTTAAAAGTGCAAGTCTAGTTTGGAGAGTTAATGCTACATACAATATATTTTAATCTGTAAGAAATTTATTTGAATATGTATGATGAATGGCTTTTGCCAGTTGATTTATTCATTTCATGCCATGGTACTAGAGGCAAGAATGTTCAATAGCCAAAGAATTTAAATAAACAAGAAAAACCTTCCTTAACATGTTGTCAAAGCAACTAGCATGCTGCAGTCTGTAGATCGTTCACGTTACCTTTAGATTGTGTGACTTGATTAAGCTGTGGTATAGATTTTTGTGAAGGTTTAGAAGAAAGCCATATTTCTTTTTATTGACTAGAATCCTATATAAATTGCATTATGAAAAATGTGGTAGGTGCATTGAGAGAAACCTGTTTCAAGCACAATAATCTTATTTTGGGATAACCACCATTGTAGAGTGCCAGTACTGTACAAGGGAAAGGTTCCCAGCTTAGCCATTCCCTTTGAAAAATCTGATTAATTTTTCAGTTATTTAAAAGGAATTTTCCCAATAACAACCCTGCATCAAATAGCTAGAAATTATATGACAGATATTGACTGTATTTTTAAAGCATTCTTATTTTGAAGCTATATTTAGGCTAATGTGTATAACTATATTAATTTTTTTTTTGCACTAATCTGGGACTTGGTTCTTTAATTGGTATCTGAGCAAGATACCAATTAAAATCTGATATATATCTCGTGCTTTTGCCAAAGGCAGCATGATCATTTCTGAAATTTTTCTTTTGGGTGAAAATGAATGAGGTGTGAATGTTGTTGTAGGATACTTGAACCTGAGCCTAGCAGTCTTTGTTAGAGTTTGCCTTGCAAAAGTAAAGAAGCACAGATAAAGCTTTGTAAATGTTGTCTCTGATCAATTGGAACTAATTAAATTTATTTGAAATGAAGTGTCTTAACTGGAAGAAAACAGCTTGAAAAATAGAGGAAAAAATTGAGTCTTGATTGAGATTATTTAAACCTTCACCTGTCATTTTAAAAAAATATGCTGCAGCTTCTTTCTGTATCTTTCTTTTTAAAGCTAATATCTATTGATCAGCTCTATACAAAGTAATGCCAGTGTGCTTTGGTCAACACACATACAGATTTACTTTGCATTCTGTCTTAAGGGTCATCAAATTCTTTCCTTTAACCACATGTTTTAAACTATATATCACTCCCTTTTGGTGGATTAATATTTTTATGCAGAAGAATATTAAAAATCTATTCCACATATATTATACAGTATGCATGGGAAATGTACTAAAAAATACATTGATAAAATGGAATTGCTTCAGGTTTTTTCAATACTCTATTTAAAATCTTTTTAACAACAGTCTTTTCTGTAAAGTAAAAACAATATTATTTTTTCTAGATGATTTATAATTTCTAAGTTGTGAGAATATTACTCTACGCTTGTGTGTTTCCTTTGCAATATATACTTTTTAGTGTAATAATTTGTATGTTATATAGATATAGTCAATATTTATAAATAATGTGTTCTACACACTATGATGTTAATATAACATAATTATTCTAGTGGAGTAAATATCACTGAAAACTGACATATGGAAAAAATTTTAAATGAACCATAGTTTCTTTAAGCAAGTCCATTTGTGTGACTTCATTTTCCTTTTATGGCTTTCTTCATGGTAAGAATGGCATTCTAATTGAGGACAAAGTAATTTATCCTCTAAGTTGCATTTTAAAA
The DNA here is from genome assembly GCF_047511655.1 of Castor canadensis. Classification (NCBI taxonomy): domain Eukaryota; kingdom Metazoa; phylum Chordata; class Mammalia; order Rodentia; family Castoridae; genus Castor; species Castor canadensis. Next base: position 20,411,411 of record NC_133389.1, on the reverse strand, counting down.
CAACATTCTCCTAATTGCAAGTTAAAAAAACTTTAAGAAGGGTTTCACTTACAAACCTGCACGTATCCCTTTAAGAAAGTCACCATATTCTTCTGAGTGTCATACTTCAGTGTCCTGTCTCTTGTTCAAGACAATAAGAACACAAACTGACCCTATAACATAATAAAGGGTCAGAGGTCACTGGCTTTGTCAAAGGATAGCTTGATACTAGGTCAGCAGCTAGGTAGCTGAGAAACTCAGCTGTTCATGACAAAACAGCAGTGATATGTGAATCCAGATGGCTCTGGTGACTAACTTTTTGATGCTTTATTTTTGTATCAAATTGTATTTAGCTTCAGTTTAATTGCTAATTAACAAATGCTAAGAGTAAATGCATTTTGCTGTTACTGTGCTCTTTGTGCTGACAGAACCTGTGTGTGCCTGATTCCCTGCCTCAGTTACACTTTATAGGTATATATTTAAAAACCTCATTCTTAATAGATACGTATTTTTCTGACTTACAGTTTACATTTCTGGGAAGAAATTCTATTTTATCGTGAATTGACATATAGCTTTCTATAAATGTGCCTTTAGTATTTCTTTAGTTGTATAATCAGAGGGTTTTTTGTAGTAGAACTGTAGAGACAATTTTATTTGACTCTCTTTTTATAATTAAGTACATTAATATAATTCCTAGCAACAGACTTCAATGATTGATACTGTGTCACAAAACATGTTATTTGTCCCCTCAGGTGGAAGAATCTGTGTAGCATAATTCAACATGAAAACAATCTGTATATGTTTTATTCTTCAGAGTCTATAGCAATCTTAGCACTTATACTCATTTATTCAATACATTTTGGGAGGGAGAGTAATACTGTGCTTTGAACTCATCCTTTCACTTACCAGGTAGGTGCTCTACTACTTGAGCCATTCAGTACACAGTTTTTGTCTACTCTAGTGCCAGACAGTGTTCAGGATATGCCACTAAGCAAAATAGGCAGCATACTTTTCCTCATGGAGCTTATGTTATAGTGGAGGGGGGCAGACAATGAAAAAAATAATAAGAAATATACAGTAAGTTAGATGAGATGTGCTGTGGAAAGTAAAAGTAGAGAAGGATAAGAGAAATTGAATATAATACCAATTGACAACTTTTTATGTATCAAGCATTTTATACATCTCATACATCGGACTGTTACAAAATTGCTTTGAGGTATATACTATCATTGTTCCAGTCATGTAGATGAGTAAACAAGCTCACAGAAGTAATTTTCATAGGCTGGGTGCCAGTGGCTCAAGCCTCTAATCCTAGCTACTCAGGAGGCAGAAATCAGGAGGATTGTGGTTCGAAGCCAGCCCAGGCAAATAGTTCCATGAGACCCTGTCTTGATAAACCCTTCACAAAAATAGGGCTGGTGGGGTGGCTTAAGGTGAAGGCCCTGAGTTCAGGCCCCAGTACTGCCAAAAAAAAAAGTAACTTTCATAGGGTCACATGCTTAAAACATAATAGACCTGGGACTTAACATGAGCCCAGCTAATTCCAAAGCTTATTACTCTGCATTTTCTCACATTGTTTAGAAGATTTTCATTTTCTTTTGAAATGGAAGAGGATATCACAGGCTACCTTTAGACTAATGATGTTATGTGATTGCTATACATCCAATCTCATTGTTTAAAATCCAAATTGTTATCTTAAAATTAGATCCACAAATCATCTCCTTTAGAAAAAAATACCATTACATATTTGTTCTTTACATTTTTCACCATCATTTAGGATTACTGTGATATATGATTGTAAGTAAAAGTACATTTTCATTACTAAACAGTCATTTAGTTTTATTTTTGAATTAGCAAGCGTTAATAATAGTAGGGGTTTTCATTGTGATAGTTCCATAGGTGCATACAGTATACTTTGAACAAATTCAACTCTCTCCATTCTATTCCTACTCTCCTCACTGCCCCCCCTCCTCAGACATTTGGTAGGTTTGATTATGCTATCTTCGTATACATATGTAATGCACTTTGATCCTCCTCACCTCTCAATATCTTTTCCATTCCCCTCTCCCCTTCTACTGATCTCCCCTCAGATAGTCCCCCTTTTATGTTAATGTCCCATTATTGTTATTATCACCACCACATCATCATTATCATCAGCTCAGGTCTAGATTGCACAAACGAGCAAAAGTGTGCATTTGCCCTTGAGCTTGGCTCATCTTGCTCTGCACGGTGCTTCCACTTGCACCCATTTTCCTGCAGTGACAGAATTTTGTTTTTTATAGCTGAATATCCTCAGTTGTAACACATACACATGACATTTTCTTTATCATTCATCAGATGAAGGGTACCTAGGCTGATTCCATAGCTTGGCCATTGTGACTGGTGCTGCAATAAACATGGGTGTGCAGGTATTGCTCTTGCATATTGATTTACATTCCTTTGAATATATCCAAGATTGGTGTGGCAGAGTCAGGAGGTGGATTGTTTTTAGTTTTTTGAGGAACCTCCATACTGATTTCCATAGTGCTTTCACTAATTTACATTCTTGCTTTCTTTTCTTTTTTTTTTTTGTGGTACTGGGGTTTGAACTAAGGGCCTCATGCTTGCTAGACAGGTGCTGAACTTCTTGAGCCACTCCGCCAGACCTGTTTGTTTTCTTGATGTCCAGTCTAACTGGGGTGAGATGAAATTTTAATGTAATTTTGATTTGTATTTCCTTTAAGACGAAGGATGTTGAACATTTCTTCATGTATTTATTAGCCATTTGTATTTCTTCTTCTGAGAACTGTCTGTTTGCCATTTATTAATTGGATTATTTATTTTGCTGTTTAATTTTTCAAACTCTGTATTCTAGATAGCAATCCTTCATCCGTTGAATAGCTGGCAAAGATTTTCTCTCATTCTGTGGGTTGTCTCTTGATTCTGGTAATAGTTTCTTTTGATGTGTAGAAACTTTTTATTTTGATAGAGTCCTATTTGTCAATTCTTGCTCTTATTTCCTGGGCCAGTATAGTCCTATTGGGAAAATAAGGACTATGCCTATATTTTCCAGTAGTTGTTTCAAAGTTTCAGGTCTTACATAAAGATATTTGATCCATTAGGAACTAGTTTTTGTACAGGATGGGGATTTTCTGTCTTCTGTATGTAGATATAATAGTCATTTTATTGTATATGTGTAAAACAAAAAGCTCGTTGTTCTGCCTAGCTTTCTGAAGTCATCGATATAAAACTGACATCTTAAAATATATTCATACCCTAAAGCAGCATCTCTGTTAAATTAAGATAGAGCTTCAAAGAATGCTAGTGATGCTCAAGTTTGTATGTGCAACCTAAACTTCTCCTCTAAGTACCAGATTCATATGCCTGAACACTCCATAAATACCTAAATCCAAGTCCAAAATGAGTTCCTTTTTTTCCCTAGTGCTCATCTCCTCTCATATTTGTACCTCAGTAAAAGCATCACTAATGGTATCATTTGTCACCCAACATCCAAGCGAGGCTGAGGAATAACCTGGCTTTCTCATTTCCAGCAATGCCCACCTTTGTTGGTACCAGTTCTTGTAAAATGTTCATCTTAAATATTTCCAAATGATTTTCCTCTTTTCTTTTTTCACCTAGATGACCTAGATCCAGACTCATTTTTTCTTATTTGGATTGCTGTTATATTCTCCTACAGGCATCTTCCCACCTCTGTTCTCTGCCCTTGTACAGTTCATGTTTTCCATTACTCTGAGATTTTCAGTACCCCATTCATCACCCTTCACCCTCTTTAACTGCTGCTTACTGGTTCCCCATTGACTGTAGCAGAAAATCCAAACACCTTCCTGAGTCACTTACAGCCCTTTAAGGATTGAATCCTATTTCAGGCATCATCAGCTTCTAGACCAATACTTTGTTTCCCCAGAGTCAGTATGGTTCATTCTTGCATGTACCTTCTATCTGGTACATGGGGTGATATTCTAAGAGTTCCCTTCAAATCCAACTTGACTTGTTACCATTTTCAGGAAGCCTTTCTGAAGTTCTGTTATGTAAGATCTCCCAGTCTGTTGGATGCATTCTTGCTGTTGCAGAATAATATTACTTAACAATAATAATACTTGTAATATTGTTAAGCATTATCATTTCACTTCCCCCTAGGGAGTCATGGCATATGATTTTTATATCTTTGGATTTCTAGCACTGAAACATCATCTAGAGACATGGCACCATCTCAATAAATGCTTATTAACTGAATGATTGAATTAATGAGTCCATAAGGTTTCTTTTATTTCAAAAAGCATTCCTTATATCATATGTAAACTATAGTATATAAACTCATGTACATTCACTGTATATGTGCTGTGTTTATATGGTATGTATTTCCTTAACTACCACTTTTCTTCTGAGTGGGTATTTAATAGCTCAACAGTTGTTTGCAACACATTAGTGAGAGAGTAGGCTTATTTCCAGATAAACTGTCTCTTGGTATTATGAAAGTGAGACGTTGAACGGTTCTCAGATCATAATTAGTCTACTGAATTAGTCATTGTTGATTTTCACTTAAAAAGTATGTGTTTTTCTCTTGGAAAACATTTTAAAAAGTAGGAGAAGATTTAAATGAGAAAAGATAGGGAAAAATATCTGGAGCCAGTGTTTTTGTAGGTGGAAGGAGGGATATGCTGTGGTGGGTTGCTGAAGCAGAGACTGTGTGCTTAGAATGCTTAGAGGGGCTCCTTTCCTTAGTCTAAAGTGACATTTGCAGGTGTGTAGACCGTGAGAGGTACTTATGGGTGATTATCCTATTTTCCTGTCAGTCTGTGAGTCCTTTTGTGGTTGCTGTCTCCTTTGTCCCACTTTTCTCCCCTCCATGCATCCTCTCCCTTTGCCATGGTAGCTGTGCCACCTCATGTTTGGACTTGGCCCTGTCAGTGAAGGCTGAAATCTCTTGTTGCTTTGTTGCAGCTAGAGATTATCAGTGTATTCATTGTCTAAGAGATCTCTGGGGTTTGGTAGCCCACTGTAGGAGAAGCAAGGGGCTCATGTGGAGGACAAAGTGGGAAAATGTGTTGCTGTGGGAAGAAATGAAGTTTTCCCAAGAAACTTGGCATTTAAACATAGGACCTGAAGAAGAGAGATGGATCTCAGTGTGTTCTGTGAGTGGATGCAGTCACTTATTTAATACTAAGAAAACTTGCTGTCTGTTGTTCATTGAAACTGTAAGTCATACAACCAGATTTCATGTATTCAAGCTTGTTTGCCTAAAGGTCTAGTCTGGGAAGCTTGCCTGTAAAAAAGTACAAAAGCAAAATAGGAGAGCAAGGACATAAAATAGGTATTAAACACTGCTTGAATGTTCAGTTCTCTGTAAATAAATCTTTAGGCTTTTGTAAATGAAGAATCTACTTAATATTGATGTATTTTGACCAAGAAAGTATTTGTGTATTTAAATGAATTAAGTATAATAAAGTATCAGAGGTGCTATAATGTAAATTACTTTCATCAATAACTGCCTTGACATCAAATCTTTCTTAATGATATTTTATGCTAAGAGCACTTCTATTTTTTAAACTATGTATATACATACACATTTGGATGTAATACTTTTGCAAAAAGCTGGGCCCATAAATAGTAATTAATGCAATCTTAGCAAAGTCATATAAATGAATGCTTGTTTAAAAAATTGGGCACTTCATAATTTAATCAGAGACTCTTTGTGTTTGTAATACCTAAAATGTCAGTCTGTTGTCTGGGCTCCTTTTGATCCTTACAACAATTCCTTGTTATCACTTCCATATTGCAATAAAGAAAATAGAGGTGGGTAAAGCCCACAGATGGGGAATGGAGTCAGGATTTGAACTAGAACTGAGGCCTTTAAATGGAAGTCATTTGCTTGAGACCAGGCCATTTAAAATTTTTTACAAGAGAAAAAAGAAACAAATGTATTTGTTATGGCATAACAGTTTCTTTTTGTGTGACATAGAAATTTCTGTTTTTATTTGAATATAGTTTGATTTTTTCGATAGCACGAGAAACATTTGGGAAAATGATTTCACATATTTTTAGATAAATTAAAATTTCTATTTTATGTTAATGAGAAACCACACAAATGCACCAATACATACACAACATTAAATCACAAAGGATTACAGTTTTATTTTCACATTTAGTACATTCCTTTTGCTAAATTTAGGAAAAAGCAGAAATCCTTGGTTGTATAATAATATAGGAGCAGTATTACAGAAAAAAAGAAAAAAAAATACTCTTCCCTTGAGTGAATAACCTTCAGGATGAACTTAAAGTTTGGCCTTTTGTGAGCTATGTAATAATACCTCATGGATAAGAATGAATTGCATTCTTCAATACAATAGTGGTGGCACACTATTATATATCTGTATATTACATGAATCGTCCTTATAATTGATATCAAACCCATATGACCAAAAGTTGTAAATTCACAAAAGTAATGACAACAATGTCTCATAATTCACAGGCCTTATGTCATACCTATGAACAATTACTTTTACTGCACAAACCATGTTAAAGGGGAAAAACAGGTTTTAAAATGGATGTTGGGTTTTGAAGAATCCTTCCTGATATTTTATAGTGATTTGTACTTTTAATACATACAAAAAAAAACGATTAAATTTAATTGAATTTCCCCCATAACTTTTGTAGAAGAAAATTACTTGTCAAGCATACAGGCTTTTGCTCTTAATTTTAATTTTTAATCACAAATGAAATATAGCATTTAATATTGAAGTGAAGAGCATCATGAACTTGAATATGTTTTCTCCATGTAATATGCTACAGGGATAGGTCCTTTCTCATAGGCAGGACAAAATCAAGTGAGAATACTTTATTTTGGTAACTATATAACTTAAATATGACTGATTAAATGAAGAAAACGTGATTTAAAAGCATACAGAGAATGTGAGCCAGGTTCAGGGAACCTCTCCTTAGTATCATTTAAAAGAAGTGTGAAGAAAGTCCATTTTATTCATCATGCACATTATTAAGCACTTTATGTCTTCTGTCAGCACATTCTTTGGAAGTTCTAAGAAAGCAGTTCTGTCGTTGAAAAGCTGATGATTTAACTTGAGATAGGCTGCACATTCACACATGCCTCCACACACGTGCATATATCATATAGACTTTAGACCTAGGTAAGACATAAGCCTGCATTTGTGGCAGAGTTAGAAAGACACAGGAGGAGCTTTTGAGTTAAAACTGTTAGCTTACTGATCTAGAAACAAAATATCTGTAGAGGGAATGAGGAATGGCCTTGCTGACACTGACAGACAGGGTCAATCACAGACAGAGTTTACTGTCCAGAGTGAGGTTCTGTTACCAGGTCATCAGCTGACTGTGGAAAGTAGCTGATTTTACATCTAGCATTATACATTACTTTTAATCAGGGTTTGTTATTAAAAAGGAGTAGAGAGGATATAAAATGTTGATGGAATTGATTGCTTACTACCTAATGTGCTTTTCTTTTCATTCAACAGATAATTTTGATTACCTACTAGGTATTGAACCTCCAGAGAAAGAAAGAGAGCTCTCTCTCTCTCTCTCTGCATGTGTTCTCACTGCCCTGCAACATTTCAAATGAATTAGGATCTGGACCCATTCCTATTCCATTTGAACCTACTCCGTATGTCAGTGCCATTTCTCAAAACTTTACACCCATAACTAACCATTCTACCAGTAGCAGAACAGTGCGAGTATTATGGAACTATTGCTTTCCTTTATCTAAGTACTATAGTTCTAAAATTACATTGATTTTCTTATAAATCATCCCATACCAGTCGCCTAAGCTGTCAGTTTTTACATGATGTGTTGTTAATTTAAGTGTTCTCTAGTTAGAAGCAGGATTTGATATTTATCCTTTTACTTTGTATCTTACTGGTTTCAGCTCAATCCAGACTAGGAGTCTTTTCTCTTATGTCCAGTATATTAGTTATTCCTCCCACCTTTGTGTCTTTGGTGAATGTGATAAATAGCCTTCTGTGTTGTCTGTGTCAACTAGTTCATTGCAGACTAGGCACTACATGGGTAGGGAGCTATTCCACCTTGTTATCAGCCCTGATGTCACTCTCCAGGTAAGGTTGTTTTTAACTCAATACGAACCCACCCTTTTGCAATATTACACAACTCAACTCTCCATTGTGTTCACAGTAATACTCTTATTTTTTCAGATGTCTTGATGAAATCAGAATGCATTGCATTTATGGACAGTGAAGCTTTAAAATAACGGATTTTTCATTTGTGGTATTGCGTTTAAACTGCAAGTTATAAAGAGGTTTTAAAGTCATTCTTGAGATGCTTTGAGTTGCTGTGGAAAACTGTAATTTTTAAATTAACAACCAACCACAGTAATCATCTTCAGTGTTTCAGAGGTCACCTGGAGAGTTACTGTGTAGATTGTCATGTGACAGAACAGATGCAGGTATCTGCCCACAAGTGTCAGGAAGTTATGCATATCTCTGCTATATGAAAACAATCTAATATTCCTGACTATATCTGCTGCGGCTTTCAAGACAAATATTTATTGGTAATATGTTTATAAGAATATATAAATGCTTGATTTAAAACTCAAGTCATGATCATCCTGCCTCAGCCTCCTGAGTGATAGGATTCTGACAGACATGTGCTACCGTACCTGGCTCTATATTTTAAAGGTTGACAAAAAGATATAGCAAAACAGGTAGGTATAAGAATATTCATGTACTCTATTATTTTTAAAAAATCACTTTAAAAGGTGAAAGACTTCTATGATCTGAAGAGAAACCAGAGTATTAAAAATCACCTTAAGACAAGACAATGTGTTTGGGATAGTAAAACAAGAACTCGGTTCCCTCTGGTGTCAGTATTTTGGTTCTTCTTGATATCTAGATGTTTGCAACTGACTATATGTTATTCATGAGGCAAGTGAAGGACCTTTAACACTGCTAGGTGTGTTTTATACTTTTCTGAGAATAATTTTCTTTGAGATAAGATACTCTCTTTAAAACTCCATGAGTTTACTTTTAAAGAAAATTAAGGAAAAGAAAGAAATGTGAAGAGTAATTGAAAGCTTTGATAGTCACTATTCCAGGAATTGGGGGAGGGAGGATAAAGGAGAGTGATGGAAGGGTGTGAATCCAAGTATGATATATTCGATACATTGTAAGAACCTCTGTAAATGCCACCCAGACCCAGCACAATAAAGGCAAAAAGTAAATAAATAAAATAAATGATTCTGAAAAAAAAACCCAAAATAGTCTCATGGTCTACTTACAACATTTTATTCAGTGGCCAAAGCCAAACTTAACAGATTTTTTTCCCCCATATTCTTCGTGAACTGGAGTTGATTCTTTATGAAGTAAAAGTGACAGGTGCAGTAAAAGTACTTTCCTCTCATCTGTGGCCCGGATTCACCTAAATTTTGGTGAAGAGTGAAAATATATAACAAATGAAACCATCTGCCACTCCCAACCAACTAGCCCCTTGGCCACTGTTGGTTACAATACCAGGGCCCTGTGAGTCAGCCACTGGACAGGGATCCTGCTGGGTTTCATTTCAGAGGGTTAGGGCAGATCCTGTCAGCACACATTTTGGGATGTGATTTCCTCACCAGTCAGTCATATGTAGATCAAAGAACCTTTTAATTTGCATTTAATTATTCCTTGAAAAAGCATCCACCATATCCAGAAATAGCTATTGTGTAAAAAACAACCATGTACTATGTAGTCTTTTGAAATCTGAACCTTCAAATGCTAAATATGAAAATATTCATTCTTTCTTGTATTTTCTTCATCACTTTTCCATAAATATCAGTAAAAAAATATAATATGTGCAGAAAGAATCATTGATGCTTTGTTATAATTTCCGTTTTCAAAAGAAACCTTTTAACTAAAACATCTAAAAAGATGGTTTTACCCATTTGTCAATGGGACTTTTTATATCAGCACATAATTTCAAATTAAAATAATTTAATAGCATTTTAGTGAGACCATTTTTATTGATATTTTAGTAGTATCATAATTTTTATTGTGTTAATTCTTTTGTGAATTATTACAGTTTAACAAGAACAAAACCCACAAGAATCTTACATTCAAAGGTGACCTCTCAGAGCTGTGACTGATAAACATCTGTCACACAGCAAACTTGGGTAAATAATTTGTCCTTTGTCAGGTTTATGAGTTGACATCTGTTTGAATGACAGATGTCAGTGCAGTTAAGATGCAATTTAATTTTAGTGTTAACCTAAAAGAGGATTGCATTTTAGTCATTTTCACTTGAAAAACAAATGGGACTATTGCATTAGTAACTGGTGGAATATGAGCACACAGAACTAGTAACAACGTAGGTCAGGCTTTTTATGGTGTGACCTGGAAGGAGATCTCAAAATTAGTCATTGTGACCATTTTGTGAGCTATTTGACCAGTCAGAAAAGAAGTCTATTGATTAGCAATGGCTGACATTTCAAAATAGCTGTGTAGAAAAATGTTATTGGATTTATTAATGTTTCTTATCAGCTGTAATCACCAACAGTTTCAATAAAAATGTCACAAGCTTTAGTAAAATTTTAAACAAGCTTTATAACCTCTAATTTTGATTAGTATATTAAAATGGCACTTTATTAAGTCATTCATTATTATTGGACTTAAGAGAACATATAGGAGAAAATAGCCTGAGAATTGGTTTAGTTGATGAAATACTTTTTTATTGAAATCAAATGCACATAACATAAAATTAACTATTTTGACATGAACAACTTGATTTGTTTTGAAAAAATGGAAAGACATTAAGGGTATATAGCTATTCTATGAGTGAGATGGCTTTTTTTTTTTTTTTTTTTTGGCAGTACTGGGGTTTGAACTCAAGGCCTCAGTGAGATGGCTTTATATGAATGTAAAGTCAAGAAATTCCACAACTCATGTCACTTCAGCTTTATTTTGCTTACTTTTTACTTTTTCATACCTGAAAGCATTTTTCTTTGATTTTTATTTAAGTTCTTAAACCTTTTATGCTAAAGCAGGAGTGTATATTTCAGAGAATTTTAAGTCTAGATTCTCTGCTCTCTATGAACAGTGTGGACTAGCTGTTCTAAATTGTAAGTACCACCACTGAAGGTTTAAATGGAATGAGGAAGCTCAGCAGAGTTTTCCTTAATGTTTTTGGATATCTGCTGATAGAGTTTGACTATAAGAATTTTAATAACTAGATTTCTACTTACTTTAGATTCATATAGTTTATATTTATTTAATTTTGATCCTGGCAATGTGAGCATCAAAATTATACCTACAGTAAAGAAGGCTTTTAAAAAGTGTTTACTGATTAAATAACTTGATTTTAATTTTGTTGCATGTACTCAAAATGTTAAAAGGACTAGACACAGACTATGGTTTTAGGTCAGACTTGCCAGTTGTCATAGTTGGAACAGGTATTACAACCACCATTCTTTTTGTGACTGTCTTTAGTAGGTTAGAATACAATAAATACTATGAATCATTAACATGGCTACTTTCAGATAAATGAAGATAAGAAAAAGTAAAACGAGGAAAAATGATTTCTATCATAGTAAACATAAGGATCAGAAATAATGCATGTGTTTTTATGAGGTTAAAGTAATAGTCAATAATTATTAAAATCCTGTCTTGTTATGAATCATTAGGGACATACAAATCAAAACCACAATGAGATACCACTTCATAGCCATCAGAATGGATTTTATATTAAAAAAAAATCCTAGCTACTCAGGAGATAGAGATCAGGAGGATTGTGGTTCGAAGCCAGTCTAGGCAAATTGATCTCAAGACACTATCTTGAAAATACCTAACATAAAAAGGGCTGGTGGAGTAGCTCAAGGTGTAGGCTCTGGGTTCAAGCACTCAGTACCGTAAAAAAAAAAAAGATTTGACTATAAATAGAAATAACATTATTAGTCTTTTGACATGTAGTTTAAAAAATGTAATATTAGTCACTTAACCTTGTAATTCATTACTTTAAATTTTAACATTTATGGTAAGAGAAAAAAATAGTTATAGCTCTGTATTTTTAGCCATAGAGAAATCTCACCAAAGTTCAAACAAGTGGAGCCATACAAAGATAAAGGCTATCATTCCTGGGGATTGAATGATTTATCAAAGGAAAATAAACACAGATAGGTTGGCAGAGAAACTGAGTGTTGAGGAATGAGCACGGCTTAAAATTGCCATGCTAAGTAATGTTGACTTCAAGGCTGTTTTCCTTGTACATTTTCCTCTTGTGTGGAGGTAATGATTTGAATGTGGAGTGAATTGATCTGATGTTGTCCCAGCCTATACAATAATAGTAGGTACTTCCACAGAGGGATTTTTGCCAACCAGAAGACTTTCTCTTTTAATAATAATATTTTGGTTGGTTACATATGAACAATTCCAAAGTTCTAGAGTTTTCTGTGCATAGAACTTTATTTTTAGTGTTTTATTTTCTTCTATAATATCTTAATAAGGAAAAAAATCAGATACATGGAATTATATTCATTTTTATCTCTTTTCCACAACTTATAATAGAATTTGTGAAAAGCAAATTATCAGTATTTCCAGATACTGTAAATCTGCTTATCAACAGTTAACTTTACAAGGAGGAGAAATTGTGTTTTTCATTGAATTTCAGCCACATTATATCACTGTTATATCTGGCTAAAATCATGATTCAAATTGTCAGTTGTCATTTCAAATTTAAAATTGGCATACTTATTGTCATGATGTCTTCATATTCATAATTCAATATTAGATGTAAGAGTCTTTTTGAAAAACTGCATATGTGCATTTTAAAAAACGAATCTTAAAGTTTTTAGATAAACCTTTCAAATATATCAGAAATTTGGCTTGGTGATATCCTTATTCAAGAGAGTCAAACAATTAGTTTTTATTGGTTCCATTAAAATTCATTTGGAATGGAATAATATTTGATCATGCTTTTAAAAATATTAGTAACCTGAAATAAAGCAAGGTTTTACTTAATAGCTTTTAACATTTGTGCATTTTCAGTGTTTTTAATAAAACATTAAACACTTTAAAAGCTGATGGGCTTTTGGGAAGTGATTAGATCCTGAGGGCTCTGACCTAATCGATGGATTAATCCCTTGATGGATTCATAATATGATAGCATTATTGGGAGGTGGTAAAAGGTAGACAGAGGGGCTTAGCTGGAGGAAGTAGCTCACTGGGAGAATGCCCTGGAAAGACATAGCTCCTCCCCCCCCCCCCCCCCCCACCACTTGGCCTTCCTTTCTTTCTGCTTCCTGGTCACTATGAGGAAGCAGCCTCTGCCTCACACTCTCACCACCTCATGTTTTGCCTTGCCTCAGGCCCAAAGCAACAGATACAGACTGAAGCCTCTGGAACCCTGATCCAAAATAAATCTTTCCTCCCTCATGAAGTTTAGGTCAGATTTTCTCTCACAGGGATAAAAACTGATTAATATACCAATGAAGAAAATATTTCTTTACCAGTAAATTAAGATAATTCTATTAAACAAATAATTGCTGAATAGTATCTATGTAAGAGTCATTTATGTATTACTCATTGGCAGAACTTTCTTTAAAATCATCAGTCCATTTTACTTTTCACACAGTTTACCCAAACATTAAGCAGTGATTTTTGGATGTTTGCTGTTCTTCTTCCACTTCTTTATTGAGAGTCTTGCTTGCTCTAGATACTCTGTTAAGAAGTAGTGTACAGATAGACATGAAGTGATTGGTGTTATAGCAAGTATACAAAATATTGATTAAAAAAAGAAGTTGCATTTTCTAACTTCTCCTAAGAAACAATCTTAATGTTTTCTCAGTCATGAAATAATTAAATGTTCCCTCTTCAGTGTTTCCAAGCCTCATGACTTTTTCCTTCTAAAGCAGAACTGCATATCTTTTCCATCCTTTAGAATTATAATGTCTTTCCTGAACTCAGTGTACCCTTTAGCTGTCTCCTTATCTCTCTCCTTCCCAGTCTAGGCATATGCTTCCTCATCTACCATTTATTCCTTCAGGCCCTCTTATAACCTCTAAATCTTTAGCTCAATCATCAATTCCAATCGGTCTCTGTAGTTAAAAATAATTACTTAATTCAACTCAAGGGTTACCATCCCAGCTGACATCCCTTTCATTTCTAGTGATTTCAATTTTCTAGAAATTTCAATTCTCATCTCTGCTCTTACTGTCTGGTAATACATTTCTACATCATTTAAAGTGGACCTTTGATTTATAAATCAAATCTGTCACTTTATGCCTTAAACCTTCCTATAGCTTTTTATCCCACTTGAGACTAAAATTTGAATGCCTTACTTTGTTCACAAGATTTAATCATGATCTTCTGACTACAGCCATCCCCTCTTGTTTACTTTCCATGCCCAGCCACATTTATTTATTTTTTTTTCAGTGACCATGCCAAGCTTGTTCCACTTCCAGGAACTTCACACATCATTTCCTCTTTCCCAAAACTGTGCAAGCCTGGCCGATGATTCAGGTCAAAGCTCAGATTCCACTTCTTCTGCAGAGCCTTCCCACATCTCCTGATTGAATGTACCCTCCCGTCTCCAGTCACTGTCTCTATGCCATAATTCAGTTTTATTCTTTCTGTAAAATTTATAGTAATCTAGACTTATTTTTCCTCACTTAAATGTTTGCTTATTTATTTTCTGATATAAATACCATAAGATCAGGATTAGGGTGTTTTTGTTGATCATGATTGTGTAACCCATTCCATAAGTCCCTAGAAAATGGTAGATATTCAATAAATATTTGTTGAATGATTGAGCAAGTTATTCTTGTTGCCTCTTGGCTAATAAATAGATGATTCTAAAATGCGGTATGTAAAAACTGAACTGATCCTTCTATTACTCAAATAACTTCCTTGACTTGTGCTTTTGGTCTATAGTACCAACATTCACTATTTGTTCAAGCCAGCATTCTGGGGATCTCTGCCTTCTCCTGCTTCTTCATTGCTCCCAAATCTAGTCAAGTATTCTATCAGTGCTCTCTTAAGTCACTTCTATCCATTCCTGCAGCCCATGCACTTGTGGCTTATGATGGAACCACACAACCTTCCAGTCCTCACTCCTGCCAAAATGATCTTTACAAAATGTCATTCAGGAGACTCTATTTTCCTGCTTAACATCCTCCAATGGGGCCTTCATGCCTTTAGGATAAAATTAAACATTTTTTAAGGTGATTTCTACATCTTCATCTTATGACTCTGACCTGACCTCATTTCCCAATGTCTGCTCTTGTCTTCTCTTATCTCTCCAAATATGTTAGTTTTTTATTTCTCCATGCCTTTTCATATTCTGCCCTCCTTAGACCATTCCCATACAACCCATCCATATCCCCTGTCACCCAACTGTCTTCTACTCATATCTCAACCCTAAGCTCATTCATCTTTTCTGAAAAGAGTTTCCTGTCTATATCCATGGCACCCTCCCAGCTACTCTGTCACTAGAATTTGCCACATTTCTAGCTTAGTTTTATCCGTATAGTGTCTATGTAGTTGTTCACCTTCTTTTGTAGATTTTGGTCTCCTTGTGACCACCACCAAAGCTCCTGGCCCATAGCTGCTCAACAAATGTCTGTTACAAAATTTAATATTCACCTAATCCAAGGGTTCTGAACTTGAGCCGTTATGACATCCCTGAACCTGTGTAATGATATGGAAAAAGTCAAGGCTGTGTCCTTGTGATTTCCCTGAAGAGATACTGCTTGATTAACACTCTTAATAGAGTCATTCTCCAACAACCTCAGTTACCAATGTGGTCCCTTGGTACAGCTTTAAAGCTTAACTTATCTATGTAAATATAGGCTCCTTTCTTACCCATTATCCCACATATAACTTAATTTAGAAAAATGCCTTTAGAGGCTTTTCTGTTTTTATTTTTTTCCTTTCCTTCTTTACATACAATGGGATTTCTCTGTATTGTCCATACTGGCCTTAAATTTCCAGACTCAATAGATCTTCCTTCCCCTGCTTCCCAAGTAGCTAAGACTACAGGCCAGTGCCAGTAGACCTAACTTGCTTGGGAAAATTTGAAAAAACAGGCTCATTTTCCTAGCTTTTGCTATTGCAGTAATGTAGGCCTTGTTCAGTTCAATTTTTGTTATTGACAGTCATCTTCACAGGGAAAACATTTTTGGGGGGGGCCAAAATTGCCATTTCTTCCTCCAGTAGTCATTTCTAGGTATGCCTACACATATATTGCTTAGTCTCACTTGTTTTAAATTTTTTAAAAGAGGTGTCAGTATATATAATCTGTTGTTGCTTTTTTCATTTAACATAGATTTATATATGTTGCATATAACTGTGATTCAGTCATTTTTACTATGTATTAAATAGTACATAGTAAGAAAATCATAGTGTCCATTTTTCCGTCAGTAAACATTTGGATTGTTAGGGCTTGGGGGCTTGTTTTGTTTTATTATTACAAACACTGCTGCTATGAATATGCAATCTAAGTCTTCTGTATACATATGCACAATTTTCTCTTGGCTATAAACCTAAGGCTAGAACTGCCCAGGTTTTGCAAGTGGGAACTATTATAAACTAGAGTCAAATTCTTATCCAAGATGTATGAGAAATTTTGTTGATTCTCATCCAACACTTGCCATTTCAAATTTTGCCACTTGATGTGGGAATGGTAGTGTGTATCTACAGTCTTAGCACATGGAAGGCTGACACAGAGGGATCTTTTGAGCCTAGGAGATCATGACTAGCTTGAGCTATACAGTGAGACCCTGTCTTAAAATAAAATACAATATTGCCAGTTGATAGAATGGAAAATGGTCTTGTACTCATGGTTTATATTTCCCTGTTTATGAATGAGTTTGAATATGTGTTTCCTCTTTTATGAATGCCTTTTCAAGGTTTTGCCCATTTTTTTCATGGTGTTGTTCATCTTTCTGATTGCAGAAGTTCTTTATACATTTAGAGTACTAGTAATTTGTTGCTTGACAGATGTGTTCTCCTAGGTTGCATCTTATATTTTTATTTTCTTTGAGGTGCTTTTGGTGAAAAGTGTTCTTAACTTTTATGTCATTAACTAACCCTTTTATAGTTAGTGCCTTAAGAACTTAATAATTCTTCCCTATACCATCATCTTCGTTCAAAAGTTTTAAAGTCTCACTCCAGATATGTACATTCTTAATTTATTTGTAGTTGATTTTGTGTGTAGTGTAATAGTAAAGCTCAATTTCATTTTCATAAACATAAGTAGCCAATTTTCATAATTTATATAGAGAGATAGATAAACAGAGAGATAGACAGACAGACAGACTGACTGACTACATAGGCTGACTCTGGGATTTCTTTGGACCTTATTTTATTCTGTTGTAAGTTTAGTTCTGTACCAGTACTATGCTGTTTTAATTACTGCAGCTTTATAATTAGTCCTTATTTTCAGTAGGGTATGTCTGTCTTTTTTCTTCTTCTGCAAAAGTGTCTTGGTTATTCTTGACCCTTTGTTCTTCCATAATACATTTTACAGTCAAATTAATTATTCATCACAGACTATGTTGGAAAACCATTGCCTTTCCCCTTTGTGTACCTGCTTCTGCGAACTCATGACTGAGAGCAGAGCTGCTGTTTGCAAGTAAATGTGTGCAGAGGTGAGTGGAAGGGGCTGAGCTGCTCATGACAAACTTCATATCCTAGTCTCATCCATCAGAAAAGTCACTCTAGTATCCTTAGGGAACACTGTGTAAGGGGTGGGCCAGGAAGCCAGAGGAGTTTAGGGAAAAATCTTTTTCCAGGAAGCAGAAGAGTGGTGAATAAGACCTCCCCAATCTCCAGCAGTTTTCTAAAATTTTCAAGACTGATTTTGTGGAACCATTAGTATGCTTCTGTCACACTGAGTACTCTGACTCACAGCAGATGGCACATTGTATATATTTATTCTGTGGAAGAAGTCAGCATCTGTTATTTTAAAGAATCTGTAACTTCTAAAACACTTTTTTATTCAAATGAGAGTGGTCTACACTTTATTTAAGTAAAAGATTTGTGTTAATATTCTATATGTCTAGGCTGTTTTCCTAGCAATAATAAGACTTTTCTATATTGATATCTTATATAACAAAGTATTGCTTAGCTTTCTATACTTCCCAAAAGTTCTTTGAGAAAAACAGTAATACATTGATGGAACAGGTTAATGTCATTGCACTGTACCTGTCTCTCCTGCTACATTTTTGAGACTGTAGAGATTTTTACTGAGATCACAGCTAATCTAAATCATGTGTTTTCCTGTATATAATTGGTTTTGCAACCTAGAAGGAAGAATTTGTGTAGCATGAGGGAGATGCCTGTTTTTATTCCTTCTAGTTTCTTTTCTGTCAGTGTAAGCTAACACTGAGGAGCTTCAAGAATGTGTCAAGTCCCTCACTAGGAATGAGACGTAAATTCTGTAGGCAGTATGGCCCTATAATGCAGAAGCTTGCTACTGGTTCACTATAAATCCTTCTGTTGTAATTATTTTCTTTTAAGGCAATACATAGGGCTCTTTCTTTCTTAAATATAACAGAGGAAAGAAAGCCCTAAATAATGGTTGCTGATACAGTATTTTTCCCTGAGCACATGGCATTCTTAGTGAATCAGGAACATATTGGCAGCATTAAACTTTATGCACACTCTCATACCTACATAGCATACATGCATACATAGCACACATACATAGGACACATACATACATCGCACACATACAGACATAGCATACATACATACATACATTTGGCAGGACAAAATGTTACATACAACTATAGATATCTCACACACATACATATATATCGGGAGATGCTCACACCCACCCTAAGGTATCCTGACTTATGTGATGTGATTGGGGTAAAAGACATAAAGTGACAAATCACACGCAAAAACAGTCTGTGAAAGCATCTTAGTGGCTTTGCATTAGCAGTGTGAGAACAAGGAGGATGTCTAGCTCATGGACTGACATTTCAGCGTGACCTGAAAGGCTGTGTGGAGGTCTGAAAGATGCAGAAAGCAGGAAGGGAAACTTCCCTCCTACCTTCGCAGTGGCTCTGTTTCTGACTCTAAAGTTTAGTAAGTGATTCAGTTTTCCCAGCATTCTCTGTACAGTCCACTTCTCTCTCTTCTGTCCCTTGGTAGCTCATCCAGTCTCATGGTATGACTTCTAATCTGATCAAAAATAATTTCCAGCTTTCTTTCTCCACTTCTTCTCTCTGGCTTTACTTTCAGCTCCTTGCTAGACTTCTCCACCTGTATACTCTTAAGATATTTAAATTCAGTTCTGTTTAACCTGAACTTAGTTTTACTAATGACACCATGCACCCAAATTTGAATTTTTTTCTTTTTGGCAGTATAGGGGTTTGAACTCAGAGCCTCATGCTTGCTAGGCAGGCACTCTACCACTTTAGCCACTCCACCAGCCCTTTTTTATGATGGGTTTTTTTGAAATAAGAGTCTCACAAACTCCTTGCTCAGGTTGGCCTGCCTGGAACTATGATCCTGCTGAGTAGCTAGAATTACAGGCATGACCACTGGCACTGGCTGAACTCTTAAAATTATGTTTAATTCTTCATCCTCTTTTCTGCCTCTTAGCGCTATTACACACACAGGCACAACAGAAAGATATTTTATTGCTGTGCAGTCTCCTCCATTTTCACCATTGTTATTCTGGTTTAA
Organism: Castor canadensis; assembly: GCF_047511655.1. Classification (NCBI taxonomy): domain Eukaryota; kingdom Metazoa; phylum Chordata; class Mammalia; order Rodentia; family Castoridae; genus Castor; species Castor canadensis. The sequence goes on along the minus strand of NC_133389.1, from coordinate 20,391,789 downwards.
AACCTTTAGTTTCTGTTGTCTCTCATATCTCATATTTTAAAGCAGAGTGCTCAGATTAAACTTAATAAGCACCATATGATTCTAAAGTCTTCATTTGCATGTCATTACTTTTATAATACAATTTAATCTGTTCAGCATTATACTCACAAAACTCCTTCACATCCTAGTTTTAGCTCCCACTTAATGCTTTCATAATCTCTTTGGGCCAGTGTAAACTGTTTCCTGTTTCCCATGTGTGACTGGAGCTGTTCTGCTTCTGTGCTTTGTACATTTATTCAACAAACACTTATTAGTTACCTACTTTTTCTAGGCCCTTGAGCAACATTTGTGAGCAAAACAACAATAATACCATTCCTATTTTCATGCAGCTACCTTATAGCAGGGGGAGAAGGTGTGTGTGGAGGGTAATAAGCATAATAAACTAATGTGATTTTTGTAGCAGGTGGGAAGGTGGCATATGCCATGAGAAATAAACAGGGTAAAGATAAAGAACAGAGGGTAAGGGTAGAGGGGAGCAAAGGGGAGGAGATTCTACAGGGAGGGGAGAGTGGGACGCTCATCAGGATAGGATTCTACTACAATAGTTTCTTATTTTTAGTTGTATCCCCATTTCTTCCTGTCAAATCTGAATGAACTCGGGGACCTACCTCTCTTTGTGAAGCTTTTTTTTCCCTCTGCTAAGGCCAATGTCTTCTGAATATCCATGACTTTCTTATTGTTGTTGCCCCTGCATAATGGCACGTATTGCTTCATTCCTTGGATTTCAATTAGTTAGTCATTTATTTTTGCTTTCTGTGATGTTTAGTCTTGATTGTTCAACTTGATTGGATTGAGAGATGCCTAGGAGATTAGTAAAGAAAACTTCTGGGTGTGTCTATTGGGATATACAGAAATAATTGTCATGTGGGACAGCAGTTGAGGGGGACCTGCCCTGATGTGGTGACACCATCCAATAGGCCAGGGCCCTGGATGGAGGCAGTCTCACTTTGTTTCTGTTTTCTGGCTGCCATGAGGCAAAGCATCTCTTCTCTGCCATGTGATGTTCTGTCTCACTGCGGGCAATAAAGCCAGCTGAGGATGGCCAAAATGAATCCTTCCTCCTTTAAGTTGTTTTCTCACGTATCTGCCACAGTGACAAAATACTGACTAATACTTTCCTATTAACTTGTTAGATCTTTGAAGAAAAAGTTCATCCTATCTAATGTTCATTGCTTCTTTAAGGTAGTAATTAAAAGCATTGGCTTTAGAGTTAGTGTGTTCTGGGGTCACCACTTACTAGCTGAGAGATATGAGCAACTCATTCAACTACTATGCCTCAAGTTTTTCATCCTTGAGCCCTCTTTCTAAAGTTGTTTTGTGTTCTGCCTTATTTTCTGTGTCACTTTCTTGATTGTCCTTTAGTGTTAACACACCATGTAATTTGTATAATTTGTATTTGTCACTAAGTTTGCCTTCCTTCCCTGAATGTAAGATGCAGGAAGGCAGAGACCTTTGTCTTCTTCCCTCTTCTGTCCTCTGAATGTTTGTATGCATAAAGTGCAAGTGTTTGCAACACTGTTTCATCTATGAATACATAAAATGTACTTATATGAAGAGATGTGCAGTGATGACCACTAAACATAAAGAAGTCTTCAGTTAATGCTTCTTAGTAGTGATAGAAAAGAAGATTATCCCGTCTTCACATGGCTTCCACTTTGTCCTGGGTAGTCTGGCTCTTATTCTTAATCTGCTTTCTCTCCCTGTTTCCCTTAGAAGTTATACAGGCGTTCTTTAATGTCTCTATATTCATGATTTTAGTAGCATTGATTTTGTGAGGCATAACTAGTAAGTGATTATATTTTGTAAATATAAATGTAAAGTACTTTATAATAATGGATGGGAGAAGAGGGAAGACAGAAGAGTTTCCATACTACTTCACTGAATTGCAGCTGAGCATGTGGTAGTTCCTGGAATGACAGTCAGTACTGGTGCCCAAGCCTATCACTCTGCTGACTGGGAATTCAGAAGGATGGGCCCAGGCTTTCAAGAATATGTGACTGCTTTTGATGGAACACTAAAATTAACCTGCATTCTGTCCAAATTTTTATATCCATTCAGCATATGGTTTTCCTGTGTAACTATGAGTGTATATGGTTTAATACATTCACTGCTGAAGGACTAATATGAAAAATGTGTTAAAATGTAAAGAGAACCATAACTCATTTCAGCCATACAAAATGGTCTAATTCTACTATTCCTAAATTTGATCTGTGTTTACATCTGTTTACAAAATGTAACCATTCCCTCCCCCACCGACCTAATGCTTCACTGCTCTCTTCTAATAAAAAAATCAATATAAGCATCCGACACTCGTGAGTAACCCTATAATAACAATCCAGAATACATGCAACTGAAAAATAATTCCAGGAAGAACTGATTAAGATTGTAACCAACTGCAGTCTTTCTTAAAAGTACATACTGTATGGTATTGTGAATATAATATTCCTTTAATTTAATTATGCTATTGAGAAATTTTCAGTCTGTATGAAAAAGTCCAAGTTAAAATGCTGTGTTTGGTATTCTTGCCCTTCACACAATTAATGATGCAGTTAGTGTAAAGAATTCTAAATTAAGATGTTTTTAAATTTCCAACTTAATTCAGATTTTTAGTTCTTTTTCTGACTCTATTTGATGAACATTTATAATGTGAACATTTATGAAGGAGTACATGCGTTCTAAGTTGACTTTTAAATTAAAATAATATGAAAATGTTGTATGGTGAAAATGGTATCTTTTTAAAAAGGTATGTGTGTTTATTTTCCAGGAATACACTTCCTCCATTTCTATGCTACCTACTTCATTTTGGTAATTTTCTTTACAAATTTTCACAATAAAAATTAAATATGCTTTAAAATATGAATTCTTTATACTTTTGGAAATATATCAATTTCTTATGCAAAATAGTGAAAGTATAAGTCATTATTCACTCTTTTACTAATCTTTGATGGTTGCACTTTGATAAATAAATAGATCATCTAAGATTCAATAGGGCAATTGCAGCATATAATAGCTATTCAGAGGCAATTAAACTGCCTTTTTTTCATGCCGGCATGTGAACTGCCCTTTCACAACCTTCAACTTGATTCGTGGTGATTCAAAATTAACTTAAAAGTCTTGTTTGCTGACAGCTTAAAGCTTAATTGACTGAAAGCCAAATAGAGTGTGTTCTGTATTCAGCACTAAAGCTATTGATAAAGCCATGTGTAAATTGTGCATGGTGAAAGACAGTGATTGGGCCTCCTGTTCATGTATTAGTCCTCAACTTAGCATTGCTGCACAGTCAGGATTGCTTTGTGGAGTCTTTTATCACACCAGGTTAGCTCTCTGTACTTGCTTCAGCAGCAGGCCAGTCAAGTACTGAACTTCATCAGATCTGTGGAGGCCTGCATGATTCTGCTACTTATTTGTGGGCTTATTTTTTTTCTTTAATATGGCATTGGCCTTTTATTTCTGCTCAGGACCGCTTGTAGCATGTCCTACGAACATTCTTATTTCCTGTGTTTGTCACTTTGGGAATGAATAAGGTCTTCAGGTTGAGGAGTTTTGAAAATATTTTAAGAAAATAAGTATCATAATTCTGATTTGTCTTTCTCAGAAAATGAAATTTAGCTATTTTAAACACTTAATAATGAATGTGTGCTTAATATCCTCAAGTATAATATAACTATTACATTCCAATAATAATTAAATTGTACGTGGACACAAAATAGTTCAGTAATTATTATTCTTTATAGATATATTTTCTTTGTAAAATTGGTGTTTAAGGGGTGAATGAGATGGATTACTAATATATATAACCATATTCTATAAAATTTCAATTATGTCTTTTAAAAATGAGTCTAAGTATATCTAGTTGTATAGGAAAATCAAGGAAAATTTGCACATAAATGTACACTAACAAAGAAAATTTGAGAAACAAATAATTCCCAGAAGCTCTTTATTATTGCCAGCTCTAATATTATCTACTTTGGAACTCTGTATGCTTTATCTTTTAATGCAAAGATTTTGATCAGATAATGATTTAATAATTTAGAAATTAAGTTCACCATGTAATGCATTTTGGAGACATTTTCTAAGTAATGTTTATGTTTCGATTTGATATTTTAAAGTGTATGTGAATGATATTTAAATATGCTTATAATGAATCTCCCTTCTATTTTTTTATGTCACCTAAATTTTATACAGTCATCTTTTAAGTTCAGCAATGCAGATTTGCTGTATTTCATGTTTTATTGGCATTTATTAAGTTGTACATGGTAAGAGGTTTCATCATGACATTTTTGTGCTTGCAAATAATGTGCTTTGATCATATTCACCACCTCTATTACTCTTTCTTATCCCGCTTCTCAGATTTTCCACATTAAAATTTGTTTTCCATATTAAATAAATATTTGAAAAGTGATCAAACTTAAATTGCCTTGCTAGTATCCTTACATTCTAATGTAGTTATTTTTATTTTTAGAACATGAAAATGTAAACTAAAATCTGGTTTTGATAATTTTGATAATAATAATGAAAATGTGTTTTCATTATTCTCTTTCAGATTATGTATAATACCAATGAAAGCATACTCTACATCTTAAATATTTGCATGCAAAAATGTATTTTTATTTTCCTTTTATTTTAGCATAAGATTTGGAATTTGTTATTGTTATATTTCTTATTGATATTCTGGTAACCATGGCTATCTAATTTTACCTGCCTTCTCATTGATTTCCAATAAAAAGTTAGTCTATTAATAAAAAATCAGGATAAGTTGCAACTTAGTTTCAAAATAACTATAATTTAAAAGAGTGTGCTACTCCTATATACTTTTCAATAAAACTGTAATCATGCCTGAAAATGTAAAATCCAGAAGAGTACTGGTTTTATTGAAGTTTCACCTGTACCCAGTGAGATTTGAGAGTCAAGAATGAATTGCTTTTATTGATCACGTTTTTGTATTAACAGATAATCTGACATATCTTTAAAGGCATGAATTTGAAAATAACATTTTGTTTCTTTTTTTATAACATGGTTGGTTAGTAGATACACAATGATTGTATAGGGCAAATAAAATCCTTTGTCTTATTTTTACCTCTTAAAGAAGAGGCTAAATTTAATTATAGGGATTAAAAAATCAATTTCATTCTAAAGTAATTAAAAACAATTATAATGATAATGAAGCAAAATGTTCTTTAAAATGTAGGAAAGATGGCATAAGCATTGGCTCTGCAGTTAGCAAGAACTTCTTGAAGGGATGAAGGCACATGGCCAGGCCTTTCTGACTTGGCCAGCACTGTCCTGTGTACTAAAGAGTACAGTTAAGGTTATGGTCCACTGGAAAAGGATCTCAAGGAGGATAAGGCTTAACTCAGATTCAGCAGTGTTAATTTTGTAAGCTCCATATTTTTGAAAAAGTACATTTTTTTGTCAAGTTATTATAATTATAAGACATTTATTTACTGCGAAAGTGGATTTTCAAAACCTTTGAGATTCAAGACTGTTTTAGGAAAGTGACAGTTTATATTCACATTATTTTTGCTAACTCTGAATAGCTCCCTGTTCTCTTGTTGTCAATATATCATGTACATAGATCAGTTTTAGTTTTTCTAATCCTTTTCATAATGACTAAGATGAACACTTTGTTTTTAGTTAACTATTTGATCAATTCAGTGAACCTATTGATGTGCCTTCGCAAATAAAAAGAAATGTCCACTTTTTAGATTCTATAGCAGATTGTGACAGAATTTGAAAATCTTACTGTTGCAAATTATGGCCAATGGACCATTAAAAATGATCTGTGTTGAATTTGGTTTTATATTATCCTTTTTAACAATGAGTCTTAAAATATTTTATTAACTGAAATGTAATATTATAATATTACATTTTTCAAACTATCCCATTTATATTATACTTGTTCATATCTTAGCAATTGAAATTTTATGTTAGGGTATTAAGATAAAAATCAAAAAGCCAAAGTTTGAATTAACTAATAATTAGAATGCTAGATAGATATTACAGTTTTTATTTATACAATGTATATTTGGCATTGCAAAGTACCTATTAGCTAAAAGAATGCTTTTATTTTGTATTTAGTTACCTAAGTACTCATGGAAAAATATCAGATGTCACCCAATTAAATAAAATGTTCATATAATGTCATGACTCCCATTTAGTTTGAAATCCATATTAAATAAATTGAAAATGATAAGTTGTAAAACTGTAGATGAGATCATAAGTATCTGGCCATATATTTTTATTTGAGCTTTTAAAAATGAAGAACATATTAATGTCTTACAGAAATGACATTTTCATTAACATTAGCTTGAAACTGAGATTAGTGTAATAGCATACAAGAATTAAGTACAGAGAAAATTACCTTGACCATCAAATTCACACATATAGTCCACTAACATTACTAGGTAAAGACCATTCTATGTTATTATTTAATCTTTCAGGTAATAGAAAGAAGATAAATATTTCTTAATTTTCTCTTTCAACTTCATAATATCTAAAATAATGTAGGGTCCATTATAGTAGTTATTTAGTGACTGGAGTGGCCATATATTGAAACTGAGATATGAATTGTGTGTATGTAAAATATATTCAGGATCAAAGCCAAGATTATCTCCCAATGAATTCTTTATCATGATTAACTTAATTTTATTTGACTCCTATCTGATGATTAGCTTGCTGGAACATACTAAAAACATTGGGCTTTGTTTGGATAGAACAGCCAGGAAGGAGTTGATTGTAGCTCTGTGAGATTGTTCCATGTTATCCAAACCAGACTGATCATTACATTGAAGTTCTCTTTACTAATCTTTGGAGTACAATGGATATTGTACTCTAATCCAGTGATAAATATGTATTAATATTTGGGGAGAATTGTTGATCAGGTGATGCATAGTTTAACAGTGACTAGAACATCTCTAAGTGCTAATGAGTACTTACTTGGTAGTCTATACTAATGCTTTAGTGGATGCCAAACAAGTTTAGATGTTAAGCTTTTCAGGAAGAGTGAATGATGGCTAATGATTATTTAATGACAGATCTCTGGACTGAAAGGCATTTAGCACTCAAAGTATACTGCAAAGCCTATTTCTCAAACCTTCAGACAGGTTTATTTGGTCTCACCTTGAATAGAACAGTGCTGTATTGATTTCATTGGTGTAGATTTAAACACACTATCGGCTTAGAATAGCACTAGTATGCAGTAGAAAATGATTGTCTTAACCCTTATGGTGACTCTTAGCTATGCTTTCATATTACTTTGTGAGCTTTGGAAATGATTAGGAATTTATTTCTAATATTTGGAGTTCAGTGCATGACTTTGGAAAATATTTGTGTTAGGTATTCTTACAGTAGACATTAGCTTACAAGATTTATATGGAAGTAACTGAGACTTCAATTTATTCAATTTATATTGTGAATTAAGGTTCTTCACTGTATATTATAGTTGAAGAAACTTTTATTCTGTGGAATTCTGTAGATGACATGCTGATTTTATCATTACATTAAAATTATTTAAGTATTTGGCTTGTGGATACTAATTTTTTGTGTGTGTGTGTGATACTGGGGCTTGAACTCAGGGCCTTCACCTTGTGCCACTCCACCAGCTCCTTTTTGTGATGAGTATTTTTGAGATAGGGTCTTGTGAACTATTTGCCCAAGCTGGCTTTGAACCATGATCCTTCTGATCTCTGCATCTTCAGTACCTAGGATTATAGGCATGAGCCACCAGCATCCAGCGGTTATTATTTTTATCTCAATACTTTGTTTTGTTTTCAGTGTTTTAATATTTCACATAAATTTCTGTGTAAACCAATTTAATATAGTTAATTCATATCCTTGATAGAATTCTACCTCCAGATACCAGTAGAAAAAATGTATAATTTTATTAGATGCTATAGACAAAACTTCTTTTAGAGTTTTTTCTAGCTATGATTTTATTTGCTCATTATTTTATTTAAGAAACATTTAAAATTATACAGAATTAGAAATCTGATAGTGATTCATATTGAAGCAGGGGTCAAATGTTAAAAAGTTTCTGTATAACAAACACTGACAGCCCAGGGAATATTCTAGAGATCAATCTGGATGATGGTGCCATGAGTGACCACTCTGTCTGTTCCCTTCATCTTGTCATTTAAACACTTAACCTATTTAACCTTCCTTATCTGTAAAATATGGGTATTGGTTTGCCTACAAAGGAGGCCTTTGACCCTCCTTTTCCTCTAAAAATCACCCCCTCAACAGTCATCTCATCTTGGACCTACAAGATTTTTTATAATTCTGATTCTGACTTCTTTTCATTTCTTTTTCAAATCCTATGGTATTTCTGTTTGTGTAAAGTGATTGTAAAGTTTTGAAAAGTGATTGTGATAAGCCTATAATTGTGTCATTACCACCAATCTAATATTAGTAAATGTGTGGCATACTTTGTATAAACAAATGAAGTTTGTATGGACCCAGTGTTATTTTTTAATTATTTAACAGATGGACCTCAGGCATTTTTAAAATGGGGAACCTTTTGTCCTTAACATATTTTGAGAGGATTTTTCCCATAATTAATGCCTTGTTATTTTGTAGAAATCAAATACATAGGTGAAATATTACCAAAACTATCCACTTTTCCTTTGTTAGTAAGAGAAAACACAATACTAAGATAAATTATAACTATACATTAAATTCTTGTTTTGTATTGGATTGTTTTCAACTAGCTGTGTTGGACCTTTGTATGGCAATTTATGATACTGAGACTGGTGTTCTTGTGGTCGCAAGAGTTCTCAGTAATTTTCATTTTTTCTTGATTTTATATTCCTATTTTGTCCCCTCCAAAAGACTAAGAGCAGTTAAATAGAAAGAGTCATTTTCTGGTATGTGTGTTTATCCAACATCAATACATATGTATATTGAGGGTTTTATATATGGAGCGGGAAAAATCTGTCTTCATAAAAAATGAGTTAAGATAAGAGAAGACTGGAAAGCCATCCCCCTTCACAACTATTAATGATTTGAACTAGTAAGGAAGAATTTTGAGGAAGTAATTCTCTTATCATGTACCAGAAATAGATTGTTTTAAAACCAGCCTTTAAATACAGCATGATATCTTCTAAGTCCAAATATCTGACTGACTCCATGTATAAGTTAAATCATTAAATTTTTCTCTTAGTGTTCATTTTGGGAATTGTAGCTTTCCAAATCCAGAGTCATAACAATCAGTGAGTTAGCTCTCTTATATATATTGCTGAGTTAACACCAGAAGGGCTCAGCAAAATTTCAAGGCCTAGAGGCTGTTTTAGCTTCATACATGTAGATAACTCAGCTTCAAGTTCTAAATGGAATTAACTAATTAATAGGAAACCATATATAATAGTTATATGAAAGAGAATATTAGTAAGTTTTAATATCTGTACATTGCTTATTTGAGCATTATAGTAAAAGAAATTGTAGCTATGGGCAAAAATCTGTGAAAAGTTTTTATCAAATTGCAACTACAGTTAATTTGTTAGGCTAGTTAACTCTTATGAAATGAGTAATTGTAAAATTCTTTAAAAATTATCCATAATAACTTCATAAACACAGATTTCACTTTTCTGCATGTAGTTTAAAAAGGATGAAAACCCAAACATATAACAGGATCAGAAATGAAAATTCTGTGTAGCTGTCTACTAGCAATTCAAGCTTGCAATTTCTTCAGGCTCTCTAAAGATAGAAATCTCAGGGAAAATGGGAATTAGCCACTTTCCAATATGTATATCCTTTGGCTACAGTCAGACTACTTCTTTTTTTCCTTTTAGGTTGTGTTCTGATAATGAATATATACTAAGTAGTTTGAGGGTTTGGTTTATTTTACCAGTGGTTTTGGACTTTAAATATGAATGCTTAGGTTACTTGTAGTTATTTGTTTTTTTCTGTAAACTCGAAGGTTTACATTATTGATTGTTTAGGTGATTAATAAATTAAAATTCAAAGTTCTTGACATTTTCATTTCTCCTTTAAATTTCTTTACTCATTTAGTTCTTAAGAATTATATGTTAATTTTTATTGAGTTTTAATAACTCACAAGATGCCTAAAAAGATGACTCTTATAAATTTTTTATTTGTGGTTTTATATATCTCTGCTGTTTTTGGCTAATGTATCTCAGGTATTTGTGCACTGGATGAAGTCTTTACTATAAAACTTTGCATTGGGCGTGTCACAATTTCACCTGCATCTGCTGCTACTACAGAACTGTGGCCACTAATTTCCAAGGTATTATGTTGCCCTCAATTATTATTTCTGCTTAACACCTCACTCAAAGTCGAGAAAGCAGCAGAAAAGAATAACGTGAAATAGGTGAAAAATTTTCAAAATCAGAAAGAGCATTGACTATGAAAAATAAAAGCAGGAAATCCATTAAAAAGACTGATTTATTCCAAAAAAAAAACCTTAAAAAAATGTAACTTTTAGTCACATATCATTGTTTCATTATTGGGACCAAATGTATAACTCTTAAAAAAAAAAAGAATACTGCAACTCTCCTTATGCATGAAGATGTACTTGTTAACTCCTCAGAGATGGTACAAGAAAGCCCTTTTGATTTCAATTTTATATCACTGAGTGGACAGAGATAAATGTCTAGATTAAACTATATTAAATGAATCCAATAAATTGTTATTTTATGAATAGAAATGACCTCAGGCATAACAATTTATTTCCCACTCTACTGTAATGAGTAGGTATAAAATCCTCATGAAAGGTATTCTTCAAGTTCCATATTTTTTTTTCTTGGAATGTATTCAAACAATCACAGAATGTTTTCATATGTTTTACAGAACCAAACCAGGTCGACACCAGTATTTTTATAAGTTAATCATTGGAGGAATTAATGTTTTTAAACAATAACTATGAGAAAAGATCATGAGAATGATTTGCTAGGCTTGAGAATTACATAATTTTATAAGTCACTTACCACTGCGTTCCTGAAAAGTTTCCTTTCTTTAAGAAAATGCTAATAATACTCTTCCTGATGTTACAGTTTCTACAGTTTTTAAAACTTGGTATATGTCTCAGAGTCACCTTAGAAAAGTAAATTGAACCAAGAATTGAATATTTTCTGAGATAATTATTACCTACCCGATTTCTGATTACCTAGATGTCTTAGATATTTAGGATTCTTAAAAGTCTCAGTTTTCTCCCAAGCTTTGAATGCTTGCACTTAAAGTAAAGGCAAAATAAAACAATAGACTTTTTGATGTTTGGATAGAGGATAAGAGAACAGTAAGATAATGAAAACTCATGAAAGAGCAAGTGTAGAACAGTATCTTTATGAGGAATAAGAAATTTTTATGTGAGATATTTACAAACAAGCAAGTTGCTGTCAAAGGTTAAGGTTTCTAATTATCAAAGTAATTAACACACTTGTAGGATAATAATGATAATATTAAATTTTCTTTGAAAGTCATTTTAAAATTGGTCAGATACTTTGCTTTGATCTGATTTAGTAGGAAATGGCTTGGTGTATTTTATCAAATACACATGCTGATAATACACATTTTTACAAAGAGACATTATTTCAGAATGGCTTAATCAGCAGCAGCAGAGAGAAATATGCATTTGCAGAACCTGGTGTGCACCAGCAGGGGGCTATAGGGCATGCATACAAATTAATAGCACATTTGTTTTCCTCAGCTTTTAAGTGAGGGGAATAATGCAGCAGCAGCAACAGTAAAAACCATAGATTTGGGGAGTACGTTCCATCTGCACTGTCATAGAAGTGAGGAAAACACTAGCAGATCACAAAGCAACTGGAATGTTTTTAAGACAATGGGGGAAAGTCCTACCCTGTTACATTCTGCACTCACACCTGCTTTGGTAATAATGTGAAAGTTTGAAAATAAATGTGAAAGTGCTCCTTGACAGTCATTTTTAATTAGTTCATCTTTTTTTTCCTGTAGGAAATAGAAAAGAAAATGTAAAAAACTTGCACACTGTTTTATTTACTTCACTTGCACAGTTAGTCATGCACAATTCCATGTACAACCATCTGCAATGATTATATTTTTTCTTATCAAAATTTATTTAATATGTTTTGTAAAAATTGCGGAGCTTGTAAGCTATGCCAACAAATGAAAATAATGTGTAATAGTCTTATAAGAACTCTTAGTTTAGAAAGGTGCTTAATCACATAATTTTACTGCCATAGATCCTCAAATCTTTATGAATAGTCAGTGCGACCTGGATTCACCACTTAATCACCACGCAGGTCCTTTCTCACGCTGGATTGTCACTGATTGATGCCTTTACGGTGTTGTCATTCAATAAATTCACCTTTGCAGGATTTGACGAAGAATTGGGGTACATTGGATAACTGAAATTTAATTAGTAGAATACTATAGCATTTGAAGCTCTTCACATCAAATTATTTTTAAAATGAATTAATATTTTTTCTTATTTTAAGGATCATTTTCTCTATTGTTAATAGGCTTATTTGGAACACTACTGTTACATAACTGGTAAAATTTGACTTTTTCTGACATTGTGTTTTCATTCTTTAGGTAGTAATATGGAAAATGTTTGGGCCAAACTTATCTAGAAATAGTTTACACTCTGAAAAGTCTACTGAGGTCCAGTGTTTTTCTTCTGATGATTCTAAAGTATGGACAACAACATCATGAAATTTCAAAAATATAGCCCACTCGGGTATAATGTTCTGAGACTCTCACTAAGAATGTTATATGCTACATGTGTGTATAATTCTGTATCTGCAGCATGTATGTATGTAGACTTAACATTTGACTAGGAGCCTATAATGATTATTAAGAAGGCATGTCTTAAAAATAAATTAGTAATATTCCATTAGACAGTTATGTATATCAATTTAGATAGTAGTCAATCAGAAAAATTTTTTTGATGAAAGTACATCTAAAAGACCATTTGAATTCAACTTTTAAAAATCTAGTTTAAAATATCTCTTGATTAGATAAATTTCATTGTCATGAATTATTTTAAACTCACCATTACTTAGTATGTACTTTTATATATGCTGTCTATAGCCAATATTTGTGGACATCACATTTAAAATATCTTTGGGGCTGAAAAAATAGAAATTGATAAAAAATAATTTTAGAAGAATATTTCACAGTTCTGAAAATAGATCTATCTGTCGCTGTATGGACAAACATTTGCAGAGCTTTGAATGCTATGCTAAGACCATTCTCATTGTGTCAGATACTGTAAATAGCCAATCATGAGTCTCAATTCTGGGATTCCTCTTGCCCTCTAGATTGCCAATATTAACAAGGTTCACTTTGATAAGTTTATGTTTGCTCAGAATTACTGGTTAAAATCTAATATTAGCAAATATACTTTATTGCAAATAAAACAAGCCTGTAAAGAACCATAACAGAAAATATTTTCTAGCTTAATCCAAATGATTTTAAAGAATCCCTGTGTTCTGTTATAAGATCTTGGAATTTACTGTTTTTGTAATCTTTTAAAAATAAGAATGTGGGTTTTTTTGGGGTAGAGTTAAAAGTCATGGTTACTTATTAATGTATTTTGGTACATTTTATTAAGTATAGAGTGTTTTCCCTTTATTATGCAGCACATATTAAAACAACTCATCTCTTATACATATGATTCTAAGATATTAAATATGAAAAGTAAAGAAAAATTTATTTTATGTTCATCTGTCATGAACAGATATTTCTAAATCCCCAAAATGATGTTTGAGGGTATACTGAAATTTATATGAAACTCAGAGAATATATCATTATGAATGTCATTTGGACTCTATCATATGCCAGAAATTTCCGACATAAAATTGGTATTCTAAGACCAATCTTAAAATAATGTGTTGATTTAAAAAGAAAATCCTGGTTGTAAGTTCTGATGTAGGCTATCCTGCAAATGTAGTTAAAATCTTGAGGGATTTCTGAGTGCAGCACGTTATTCATTAGTTTTTACTTGAAATGTACTTATGTATAAATCAACTATAAAATACATTCTGATACTGAGACCTACACAAAGAATCAAATTTTTTAAAACAGTTTTACCAGATCACACAGTTGTAAAGTATTTTTTCCAAGTAGTAAATTGACAGTATCTACTTACCTAAGGTTTTAATATAGTAATAGCGCTCCATCAAAGTGTGTGGCTAATTGCAGATATAAAGTTTCTGCTGGTAGTCCAGCTCTCATAAAACTGCGTTTAGCCTTAATTCAAACCCATTGATTCCTAGTCCAGTTACAGCTGAAGAACTTAATATGTCTTTTAATCCTTTTATTGTAAGCTAGGATAAAATTAATTTTACCCTAGAACTGCACAGAGCCAATTAACATGATCTTTAGAGTTATTTAGTAAAGTGCTTCAAACTGTTAAATTTATCTTGACCTCTTGGTTGCACTCTCTGACTGCTTTTTAAATGAAGTAATCAATATCTCATAGCCCTTTAAATAGCTTAAATTTCTCAGATATTTTACCTGTGCTCTAGTTAAGCTGTAAGTAAAGTGTTTACTCCTGTTCTTGCAAATCTGGAGTCAATTATGCTAAATGTAAAGACAATTATGTACTTTTGAGGAACACCATGAATTAAATGGTCGTTTTCATAAAATCAAAACCTCACATTTTGTTAAGAGTAACCCAGTAATGAGGAAACCTATCATTTCCACATTGAACATGTATCTGTTTGCAACTTAAAATACATAACATTTATGTCCTTTATACCATTGCACGTAGCTTCTGTTTTCCACACAGGGCTAGTTGAAGGTATTAATTTTCTTACTGTGATAGGGTGATCAACCGTCCTGTCAAGAAAATGGATCTCCATGTCACCCTTTAGCATGATTAAATGGAGCCATGTCTCTGTGAAAAAATAACAAATTTTCATGAGACAAATGAAACCGTAGAAAGGTTTACTTTTAGAGAATTGTTTTATTTTTATTATCTCAAAATCTCCCATTTGATTGTCAGTTTACTTGTAGGAAAGCATTGCAGCTGATCGCATATTCCTTGAACTATTTAACACAAAACATGTGCCAAATTAATCATGTAACAATGCTTCCAAATTTGAAAAATTAAAAAATGAGAAACTGCTGTTATTTTTACAACAGTAGTAGGGATATACATCTGTACCTTATACAATCACTAATCAATAGGAGGCTCTTTTAGGGATTCCTTGTCTACTTTTTTATCTCTTGTTAACAAAGAGCTATGGTCTTTTCACATCTGAGTTGGTGATAAAAATTACAAACCATAGAATTTCAACTTCATCCAAATGGACAGTATTGTTATGAGCCTATGCACAAGCCAAACTTTAAATTACACCAAGTGATGTTCTTGACAGCTAATTAAGATTTCATATTTTGGCCACTTAGCAGAGGGCACCTGTTACAATTCTTTTTATTAGCCTAGGGATAAAATTTACAAATTGCTGCTTGAAAGTACATTATTAAAACTTCCTCAAAGTCCTAATTCCTTCCTGAGGATTGGGAGTTAAGACAAGATTGAAGTAATTAAACAAAAGGAACAGAGAGAAGGTGGAGGACCAGGGATAGGCGGAGCTCTCTGAATGCCCCTGTTGTTTAATTTCCGACTGGAAGCAGCCCATGTGTGCTTCTGCGCTCCCTCCCCCTTCAAGCAGTGGCCGTTGCAGAGGCTGAACGGCTGGGGTCAATGCCTTGCCTATTGATCAGTATCCCTGCAGTCCCTTGCTCCAGCAGCTGCTTCATTGGCTTCTTTCAGGGCCTGCTTCAGTACATTAGAATAGAAATCCATAACCAGAGCTGTGCTCATCCAAGCAAGGGAAGAAACTAAATTAAATGGTATAAAACAATCTTGGATCAGGAGTTTGTGCCAATTCATCTTGATCTAAGATGTCACACCGGGCTCTCTGTCTGAGCACCTGGGCTAGAGGCAGCCATAGTGAAAATAGATGGAGCTGCGATCATTCATTTGTCAGCTAAGGAGCAAGGCAGCGGTTAGCAATTCCCTTCTGCAGAGGTCAGCTGACAGAACAATCAGTGCAACTGCAGAATAGAGCTTTCCTTTGAACTATTGTTATGGAGCATGCTCTTGCTGAGACTTGGGGGGAGGGGAGCTCAGTTTGCTTCCTGTTTCAAAACTACTTATAAAGAGTAGAATATATAGTACTAGAGTCAGTGAATCTAGATGTAGTTGTACTGTGTTCTTAGTCCTTGTGTCTGTTCTCGTACATAAATAAAGTTGGTTTTAAATGCATGCGTTGAGATACAGATGGTCAAACTGTTAAACAACACTTCGTTTAAAATTAAGGTGCTATAAACCACAGAGGCACGGATCATTGATTTTTTTTTTCTTTTTATCATGGTTAAGCTTTTAGATGTTTTTTCACACTTTAGTTACCTTAACTATCACAGATTGGGGTTGTACTTTGAATCTGTTAATAGCATGTACCTGCTAATGCATTTTATGAGCCTTTTTGTCTTTAAAAAACTAGAAAATTTCTGTGAAGAAAAATATACACTATGGTATTTGATCAGAAAATATTTGTTAGTATTAATGAAATATATTTAAGCATTTAAATCTAGAGTAATTGATGGAAGGTGATTTATCATGACCTTGGAAGTTAGAAAATAATTTTGCAATATTGGAAAAGCATCATTATAAAGCATCAAAAATCTACACAAAATTTGAAATATACTATGTAAAATTTGACAAATCAGGAAAATGGATAATAACTAAACTTTTATATGGAAGAAAGAATATTTTTAAGGATAAATCTGTTCTCTATGGGCTTGTTTGAGATTTTGTATGTTGTACAGAAGTTAAGAAATTACAACAGCAACAATGAGCAATCTTTTTTGTGTGATGTCCTGCCATTTCCATTTCTTAGACTCAGCTACGTCTTTTTGGCCCTATCCAGTTGTTTGGTGGTGTTTATTGAAAAATACTCTTCATTCCTAAATGTATAATCTAGAATGTTTTTATAATCACATGTCTTTTTAAAGTTGATATCCCTTTAATTTATAGTATGTTTTGGATTTTAGGTTGCTTATCCAGTGTCCCACAAATGAAGAAAATTTCCACATCTTATGAGGAAAGACGGAAGCAAGCTACTGCCATCGTTTTACTAGGAGTTATAGGAGCTGAATTTGGTGCTGAAATTGAACCTCCTAAACTATTGACCAGACCCCGAAGCTCTAGTCAAATTCCTGAAGGATTTGGTTTGACTAGTGCTGGATCTAACTACTCATTGGCCAGGCATACTTGTAAGTTTTTAAATTCCCAGTGTTAATCTGTTGCTTTTTAATACACTTTATTTGTCAACAGAATCTCAGAAGATTGAAGACAACCTGGGTTTTAGCTCATCCAGAATGCTTGAAGTTATAAAGCAGAGAAATCTGTTTGGAACGTTACTCTTTAGTTACAGTTACCTGAACTTTTTTCTTTTTTAGGGGGAGCGGGGTGCTGGGATTTGAATCAGGGGCGACACCTTGAGCCATCCACCAGCCCTTTTTTGAGGTAGGGTCTCATGACCGTATGTAGGGTATTTGCCTAGGTTGGCTTTGAACCGTGATCCTCCTGATCTCGCCTCCTGAGTAGCGAGGTTCACACACATGAGCCACCGGCACCCGGCCTGGACTTCTTTTTTAAAAGGTAAAGCATGGCCTATTAAATGATTTTCTTAAAATAACATATTTCTGAGCTCTATGCTTTTGCAATTTGGTCAAGGTGCTTGCCAAAATGTATGAAAGCTTATTTCAACTTAAAACTTTAAAAAATAATTTCTGAAGCACTATGTAGTTTGTCCTCAAATGTGGTTTGAAAAGTCAGGGAGGGGTGAAACACCAAAAGAAAAGAGCAGGAATGATAAATTATTAATTACCTCTGTAATTAAAATAATTTCAATAACTGTTTTTAAATGACTAAACTACTACAATTAGAGCTCAAAGGCCTTGCTTGTGTCATATACCTACAGTTTTATGCTTGGTATATGGATGTAGGTTATGGTATTTTAAAATGAGGTCTTTTGGTACTTCAGTGTTGGAAATCCTTTAGAGAAGGTCAGAGTATTCCTATCTTACTGAAAAATCATTTCTAGTAATTTGTTTCATCTTTAAGCACCAAATATAATCCTCCTGATTACATTACAAAGTATTCTTCGTAGAATGAAATGCTGTGTATTCTTTGGGTTTGGGGCCTTTCATAAAGGGAATAAATGTTACTTTGTTAGTTATGACAGCAGAGACCTGACCATTGTCTCATACCTGTGTTACTGGGTTTTGTTATGAAAGTCTTTCAATAGAGTTAGCTGCTGCTTTTGTAATTATTCTGTAGGAGTCTTAATTCAGCAAATACTTATTAGTGACTATCTCTTGATTCCTATTTGACATTGAAAATCAGAGTAAAAACAACACAAACAATAATAAAGCAACTATTTTTATTAGCATATAATAGTACAAGGGGATACATTGTGATATTTACATATGTGCTTACAATATATCTTAAACTTAACCTCTCCATCCTTCGTCTTCCTCCCCCTCCCCCTTCATAGAACAATTTCAGCAGGTTTCATTCTTCTGTTTTCATATATGAATTCACCCTTTCCTATTCCTTCTTCTCTTTCACTGGTACCCATCCCTGGAAAAGACCTGTTTAACACTCCTGTCCTTCATTTTTCTTTAAAGTGTGAAGGAGAGTTTAACTTCAGGCCTGTGTGCATATGTAATATTTTTCGTTCTCTAACATTTTTAAAGCAACTATTTTGAGCTTTGTTTTTAAGCTCAATACATTCATTAACTTAGTCTTCATGATAATCTATAACATGGGTACCTCTACCATCTCCATTTCACACAGAAAACAGGCTTAGCTAATCTGACCATGATCTACCTCTAGCAGACAGCAGTGTCTGCGTCAGTCTGGTCTGTTGGTTGCAGAGTTCATGCATTTGACCATTACAAATGGCCACTGTTTACTGGCTTCTAGGCGAAGGTTTAATGACTATAACTTTATCATCTACACTCTCTTTTCTATCACTCATGTGATCGTTAAAATGAACTTAAGACTTTTTCAAAGTGGTTCAGCCAAAAAGTAGTAAAACTCCAACATGAACTCAAACTTCTTGTGACCTAAAATCCCATGCAGTCTCCATTCTCCACCTGGGCGCACCACTTTCCCTCTCCTGCAGAGGGCTCCATACTGCTTGTCCCCTTCTCTCAATTTCAGCCTCTTTCCCTTTTCTTGAGATCAAGTTCTCTGCTTTCCATTCATAACACCCTGTGCAAATATTTAATAAGGTTTATTTATCTATGTCACTCCAGACAGCCTAAAACTTCATATGTAGTGTACTACTTAGAATCTTAGCATTTAGAATAGTAGAGATTACTGAAATTTTTACGTGAATTTTAGTCTGGTGGCTTTCAAACTTTTTTGCCTACTAGCTCTCTACAAACTATCAAGAAATGTCTAACCTTTTGTACATTTTTGATTGTTAAACCTTTTTAACTATAAGTTTAAATGTTTGTAAAAGTTATATTTCTGAGGATATTATGAATATTGATGTATAAAATGAAAACTATTCTTTTAATATATATGCTTTTAATGTGCATTATTTAAAATATATAAAGAAATTCTTCTTTATAAGTCATAAATCTTACATCTTGAAAAGAAAAAAATTTCTATCCTCACAGTTTTAAAGAAGGAGTTAATTTGTAAACTTAGTATCCATAAATCAATTCCTTTAAGCTACTTGTGTCTTAAAAGTCTTGTGCCAAGGCATGGTAGTGCATACCTATAATCTAGCATGTGGAGGCAGAGGCAGGAGGATCCCAAGTTTGAGTTCAACCCTGTCTCAAAAAACAAAAAAGAAAGTATTTGTGTTTTTAAATCTAATCCCTGATAAGTCTTAAGGTGCTCTCAGTTGAAGGGAGTTAACTACTTACATTGAAGATATGGATTCTAACATGTTTCATATAATTCCTCAATGGTAACCTTTTGTATTTTATATTTTCCTGCTAGGAAATTGAACATAAATACTATTTCTTATGGAATTTTCCCATAACCTAGTATGTCTGTATAAATGCAGGAACATTGTAAACTTGTGAATTGCTGATTGATTTCACCCAAGGCATTGGCTGTTTGCTAGGTACATTAATTTATACCACATTATCCTAGACTGCTTTTGTTCCCACTTTTCTTCTTTTCATTTTGTTCTTTGAGTCTCACTGTGTAACCCAGGTTCACCTCACCTTCTCCATCTTCTTACCTCAGTCTCCTGAGTGCTGGAATTATAGGTGAATACCACCAGGCATAACTGTTACCACTTTTCTACCCTTTACTCAAAAATCTGTTAATCGTGAATTTGCTTCTGATAACATCTTTTCTTTTAACTGCACTAAATCCAGTTGTAAATTGTTAGTTCTCTAGCTAGTACTTCCTTCCTAGAAATAGAGGAAGGGGTTAGGCGAAGAGGGATTTAAAAGCTATGACAAAATAGAAATAGAGATTTTTTTTTCAAAGACAGCTTGGGAATTGATAATAGAATTGAAGGGTGTTAGTATTGCCGCCCCCCCCCCCACCCCGCCTTTTAAATCGGAGCTTAACTACATGGAAGAGAGTCCCAACACATATTTCAGACTTGAGGAAAATCCCATTCTCTCCCTTTAGTGAGGGTCTTTTGCATTGTACCGCCTCAACTTTCCCAAGCAAGGCAAAAAAAAGTTACCCAGTCATTTCAAATATCTAAGTGTTTTAGAACCTAGTGTCGGTGTGGGTGTGCTTGAGAATTTTAGGTAATGAACTAGATTGGGCAGGGAAGAAGGTAATGCTTCTTAACAAATTATATTTATGATTATTTCATTGAAAGAGAAGATGGAGAGATTCTGAGCAGTTTATGGCAACCAAGAAGTACTATATCAAAATGAATGATATAGAATCTAGTAAATCTAGTTTAAAATATCCTTAATATTTCTCACCTCTCTTTTGCTTACCCCATTTTGCTTTAAGAACTATGGAATATTTTAAGGTTAATCATGGATTTGCTTATAACTTCCATTCCATTACCCAATTTTTTTATTCATAGGTCTTCTTCATTGGTGGTACATTTGTCTACCACAGTGATTTTTCAAGACTTTTTTTTTTTTAAGTTGGGGTATCTTAACTAAATGTAAATTTATTAATTTGAATCTTACTCTCCTGTTTGGAAACAGAAGCCTAAATGTTTTACTTGGTTCTTTTCAATCAGTCATGCATAATATTAGTTATAATTATAATCTATTACATTACCAAAAGCTGCTATACGTATTGCCATGTTTGTTTATGTGACATTTAGAAGGCATTACTGCCATTAAATATTTAGTCTCTATGGCACCTTATTGAGTGAGATAATAATTATTATCCTCATTTGAGATAAGGCCATTAAGACACAATATTTGATGAACTTTAATTGCTAATGTGGTTAGATGTGTAGATGGTGAGTCTTAGGCTTCCTCACAAAGCCATTCTGTGAAAACTCATAACGTAGTCAAATCCCAGTTGGCCATGTTGATGGAAGGAAAGAGTGACACTGATGCATAATTCAAAACTCACTTAGTTTTATAACATATTTTATACTTTTTGTTTTGTTTGGTGGTACTGGGGTTTGAACTCAAGGCCTCATGCTTGCTAGACAGGCACTCTACCACTTGAACCACTCTGTCAGTCCCATTTTATACTTAATTTTGAACCTAGATGACTTTTTTTTTGGGGGGACTTACACTTTGTATATGTTGAAATAACATTGATGACAGAGCTGAAAGACTCTGATGTTAATAAGAGGTCTATATTATACCCTTGGGTAAGCTGACTATCCCTCTGGGTTACAGTATCTTCTTCTAAAAAATAATGAATGGGACCCATTTTGACTTTAAGGTCCCTTTTAGTCCAGTTAGTCTCTGTTTCTGAAGTGAAATACAAAGCATCCAGGAAAGTCTTCTTTGCCTCCTTCGCACTCCATGTAGGAGTAGAGACTCTTATTTCCTATCAAGTGAACTCATTTTTATTCTAATCCATGATGAGACTTTATTAGAACATTTTAGAATGTTATTTATAATATTACCTTGTAGGTATTTTGTTTCATTTGGTCTTTTCTGCTCATTTTATAATTGTAGAATTATGCTGGCACATCTGTAGTAAATTCCATTTTGATCTCTCATTAGCTTTTGACTCTGGGCAAGTGTCATAAGTCATTTCCCAAGGCAGTAGTGTCAGACAGATTTGTGTGCAGAAGTGTTCCTGGGATCAATAGCCTGAGGGGAGTGAAAGAAGCAGGACTGGACAGGGGAAGAGTTGAACTGGGTTTGGGTTCCATAGAAAGCCTTGGCTGGTCATAGGGAACTCTGTACTAGAGTGACATTTCAGAATTATACTAAATTAGGGCACAAGGTTCAACTTCAATATCCCATGTCAATCAGTCGTTGAATTTAGGGGTACCCTAAAAGAGACTGGGACCTCAGATTGACAGTTTTCCTCATCCTACTGCAGAGCCCATAAAAGGCTTCAGCTGAAACTGTTCAAATGCTACCATCCCTACAATCTTAAGGAAGTGAGTCCTTCATTCTCAGAAGGTGGGGAGATGAATGTCTCCCCAGCTTTCCCTTCAGTGCCTTACTGTCTTAGGTATGTCCCCATTTTCCCTTTCTGTCATACCAGAAAGGGAGAAGGAAGGGACCTCCCTTTCCTTAACACTCTACCTCTTGTGGGGTACTTTTACCCCACACCTCGCACAGCATGAGGCACAGTAGTGATAGCTGATTAGTGAGCATTTATTCTTTGCCAGGCATTATCTTATTCAGTCTTCTCATCCTACTAAATAAGTACTGTTACTCTTCCCGTTTATCAGGTGAGGATACTGAGCTTTGCCAAGTTCAGCAAACATAACCAAAGATTTGTGAAATTAAACTTTCTTTGTGTGGACAATAAATTGAGACCATATGTCAATTATTTAAGATTATACTGCTGAAACGTGCCAAGCCTGTATTTGAACACCTATGCTCCAACTCAAAAGTGGTGTATTTTCCCCATTTCATATAGCTGTTCTGTGTTATAAACAAGTAGCATTCAAAAAGTTGTGCTGCAAAAAAAGTGGAAATCAGTGAGTACCAGGCTGCCTGTAAATCTGAACATCTATGAATCTTGCATCAGTGCTGTGGAAATACAAACACATAGAAAATCCACATCTCTGTATTTAGGAAATGGCTTTCATCTGTGGTGTGAAAGAAATACTTAGATTAGCAAAAATGAATTTTTCCTCATGGTCAGTCTTTAGAAATACCATAATGCTAGGGTTCTTCAGCCAAGGTGCCTGATATTAGTTACATTACATGGAAAGTGCCACACTTGTGTGTATTTACATTTTTGTTCTGGGAAAAGGGTAAACAGATTCCATTAAGTTCTCAAAAGAAAGTCATTAAAAATAAAAATGGATAGGAATCACTGCAAAATAATTGCTTATTTGTTATTATTTTTAAAACAATATAGAACTATTATAGAATACTAACTAATAATTATAGAATTATTAGTTCAGCTATAGTACCACCAAATGTAAGTATCAGTTAGATGCTACCTAAGGAATATTTTGGTTCTGTGAACCTGTATTTAGTCTCACACTGTTGTGCTGTCTATGATTTTGTTTTGTTGGAGTCTACTGTGTGAAAATAGTTCTCCACATATTCCCCATGCTTTCTAATCCTGAGTATTTTATTGAATGAGTATATTAATGTAGACATGGATTTTATAATGAAAATACCTAAATTTTATTTAGATATTTAAATTACAAGGTTAAGCCTAATTCAAATATATATGTATGTATCTGTCTCTGTATATATACATCTGTATTTGTGTGTGTGTGCGTGTGCGTGTGTGTGTGTGTGTGTGTTTCTGTGTGGTGCTGAGGATGGAACTCAAGGCCTTACCCATACTAGGCAAGTGCTCTATTACTGAGCTACACCCCCGACCCTCATCTCAAATATTTTATCAAAAATTACCAAACTGCAATTAACAACAAAGCTAGTAGTAGTTGCTGGTTATGAAGAAAGGATCAACAATAACAAGGAAAGCACCGATGTCATTTGCAAGGCCAAGCGATGGCAAAAGAATGGGTATTTTCACAATTCGTAGTTATTCCCTTGTGCTCCTGAGCGGGTGCTGCAGCCTGGACGTTACATTTGCCTGCTTTCTGCCAGGAAGGTCTGCCCAGGAAAATAATCAGACTTCCTGTCCAGCTCCTTAGCACACAACTCAGCTCTCCACATTCTTTGCTCACCTCTTATTGTAATTTTAACTTTGAAAACCATGCAGTTCCAGATGCCACTTGACTTGCCTCACCACCACTACTGAGTTTAGTTACTGATTCTGCACTTTAGCAGAGTGTTTTTAAAGTGCAGGTATCAGAGCCTTTCCTGGGGTTTCTGTCTAGAAAGTCAGGAGTGAGATTCAGGCACATGTATTATTTTATTTTTTAGGGGGGGAGTGTTACTTTGTTTATTCCCTTTATGCAGTGCTGAGGAGTAAACTCAAGGCCTCACAGATGCTAGGCAGGCGCTCCCTGCTGGTTGTTTTTACTTGTTTTGAGACAGGGTCATGCTTCTGCCTTTGCCTGGACTGGCCTAGAACTCACAGTCCTTCTGCTTCTGCCTCTGGAGTAGCTGAGATTACAGGCATGGAACACCACAAGCATATTTTTTTTTTGTCTGTTTTTTTGAGTCAGAGTCTCACCATATTGCCTAGGCTGGCCTTGAACTCATGATCCTCTTGCCTTAGCCTCCCAAGTGCTAGAATTATAGTCATGCACCACCACACCCAGCTATCTGTATCATTTTTAAAGCTTCATATGTAATTTTGATCTATAGCCACAGCAGAGAAAATCAGTAGAATATAGAATCTTTCACAGTTATTTTAAATTGAGTGCTTTATGATAATTCTGATCATTAAGCTACCTTAAAGTGCAAATTATCCATTTTTGTTAAGTTTCAGAGGGGAGAGATAATGGGGACAAGTTAGAATGAGTAAATGACATTAATATGACTCTCAGAGCTAATTCTTTAGGTAATTTGGCCTTTTTATTGCAATTTCATTATTCTTGAACCAAATTGCTTGCATTTGCATCTTGACATCACCCTTAGTACCTGAACACAGCTACTTTGAGGCTCAGTTTCCTTAACTAGGAAATAGGAATAATGGTCCCTACCTCACAGTTATTGTAAGGATTAAGTAACCAGTGTAGGTAAGTCACTTAGAAAACTGTCTGACCATACATACTTTTTAAGTGTTAGATGTGATCATTATTCCTAGAAAAGTTTGTAGAAGAATAAGGAAAGGAAATAACTCTTTAAAAATGTATATGTCCTGAGGAGCTGATGAATGGGTCTTGTTAACACCATTTTGTGTACTAGACTGACACTAATACAACTTAAGTAACTTGCTTAAGGCTTTCTATTTTGCAAGAGTTCCAGTCCAGATTATTTTGCCCCAAAGCTTTCTTTTCTTCAGCCACTGCTGGTTCCCAGTTTGTGGTAGTACACGTAGTTCCCAGAGGATTTATACAAAAATGCTTTGTATAAAAATTTCTTTGTCCACATATATATGTTTAATAAACACTAAGATTTTAATAATTATTTATTTCTATTTGGATAAATTTCTATGTATTTATTACCTTGTTTTTCATTTTAACCACAAGCAGACTAAGCTAAGAGCAAATGGGAATTTTGACTCATTTTGTTTTTACTTGTAAATAATTTATGTCTCAGAACATCTTCATCATTTTAACTGCTTTCTGACACTCACATTATAGACCCCAACTGTCTTGATGATGTAATTTCGTCCTTGTTCTCCAAAAATAGCCTACTTTGAACTCATTTTTTGTTAATTCACTACACTATGTGGGCTTTTGGTGTCTTTTCCATAAAACAAGTAAGGCGGACAAGGTTATTTCTGAGGTCACTTCCTTCTAAAATTACAGTTTTCTATGAAATTATTAGTGTGATATTATTATTATTATTATTCAATACTGGGCTTTGAACTCAGGGCTTCATGCTTGCTAGGCAGGCACTCTACCATTTGAGCCACTCTGTCAGCCTAATGTGACATGTCATTGCAACTGTAGAGTGCTTGTATTTCTTGCTGCCACTTGAGCTTGCCTATCCTGTTTTGATTTCCTATACCAGTTGTTTGTCTACTTTTGTAGGTTTCCATAGTCCACAGCTGTGCTATATGTTTGAAGCTGAGCCAAAGCATTTTCCTACTGTCCCTTCTTGTGGGTCCCTAATATTAGCTCACCAAGCAACAGCTGTTTCTGCATAAGTCATTCTCCATACAGCTTCAGCTTCATGGACTTACACTATGCTGAATGATGACAAACCATGGCTATGTACCAAACCTGACCCCCTGCCTATTTTTGCAAATAAAGTTTTATTAGAACATAGCCACACCCATTTGTTTATATATTGCCTATGGTTATTTAACTTTATAATAGCAGAGTCAAAAAATTGCTATAGAGATTGTATGATCTTTAAAAATCAAAAATATTTACTACCTGGCTATTTATAGAAAAAAGAAATAAAACCCTGCAACTACTAACTCCTGCTGTACATCATTTGAAAATTTTGTTAGTAGTCCTTTCTTAACATTTTATTTGCAAGGGTTTTCAGGTGACTTTCATAAAAAATATTTCAGTATCTAAACATAGCATTCCTGGTAATTTGAGAACCATATCCTTTACAGGAATCTATGTAGTGCACAGGCTTTATAACAAATTTTTAGCCTAGCATGGGAGGCAGCATTGATATAAGACTCTCTGCTAATCTCATATGTATACTGGCTACTTTGATTCAGTTTTCAATTTTGGCTCAATTTTCAGGTTTCTTGATTGCTTGTCACCGCGTAGCCTGAGTACCAGATTTAATGACAGGCTTTAGTGTTGTATTGCTAATGATAACTTTTTTTCCCCCACATAGGACATTCTTTTTTCTGGTTCTTAACTGACCTTGGTCTGAAGTTTTCTGACAGCTGTGAACAGTTCCTTCACATCTTGTCATAGTATAGGTGTGTTCCAGGGTCTTTGCAATTAAAGTATTAAGTTTCTGTAAATTCAACAATTTTATATCAGGAAGGGACCGTGGTGAACATCTTTCTAACCTCTTCAAGAGCTGTAGAACTTTTGATGGTTCTCTTGGAAGTCTTCAGTAAGAATTGAACAGGATAATCTGTGGACTTCTTTGTAGGTTCCTTGCTACATCCCTAGAAGATACAATTTCCAAGACTGTTGAATGGTAGGGGGCTCATCTATTTCATTTCTTTGCTTTGTCCTGAATAGTCAAGCAGTAAGTGCTGGTGGACTTCTTGGTGCTTCCCAATTCGGGCACTGCCAGAGCCCAAGTCCACTAGAGGATTTCAATGCTTGTTGAAGTCAGTAAATGTGGAGCTCTTTCCTTCATCTTTGGTTCAAAAATTATGTTCTGCAGAACTCTAGGGTTCCATAAAGATGTCTCAGTGGCTGTCTGGGCCCTTAACACTAACTCAAGCACAGCAGAACTGACTTGTTTATTTGTTTTAGAAGTTGAAATTTGATATCACATTGTATCTACAAAATAGACAAAAAACAGGGCAAGATTCATTTTTAACAAGTCTGAATCTTTATATCCTTTAAAAACACAATAATACTAAAATATTCTTGATTTTCCCATCCAAATCTCTGCTCTACTTGTGACCTTCAGTGTCTCAGTTGGTGATCATTCTTTTTTTTTTTTCTAGTTTCTTAGATTTGTTCCTAACTCCACACTATTTCTGACATGCCACATTTATTCCACCAGGAAATCTAACTGACTCTACTTTGACAGTATATCCAAAATTAAGCTACTTCCTACCCTGTTTACAGTTATCAACAATGGATGGCTACCTTCCTTTCTTATCCAGGTTACTGGCAAGCCTTTCTACTCTACCCGTATCCCCATTATATTTTATTTTTAACTTGGTAACCTAGGTAATGATTCTTTTAAAACCTAAGATAGATTATATTACTCCTCAGCTCAGAGTTCTGCAAGGATCTAAAAGCCAAAGCCCTTCTAGTCCCCTGGAAGGCCCTTCATGATTTTAAACCCTGTACTCTAATGAAAGGAACTATAATTCCTTGGAGAAGGGGTTGATTCCAGGACTGTGCCAGGGAAAGTAGAGAATGGGTGATATCAAAAAGTAAGGAAAGGCTTTAAAAGATAGAGGCACGTCAAAGGGCCATGGGACCAACCAAAAGGTGGCTTCCCATAGCCAAAACTAGAGCAATTTGAGCAACAGAATAAGAAATGTATTTTATAGAATTATAATCCATAGAATAAAATACTAAAGAGTCCACACTAACGTAATATAATAACTAAACGTGGAAGAAGTGAGAGCTGTAGGCAGACTGTAGTAATAATTGTTGCAGATAATATGCACTCATAGATGCCCAAATCAGCATATTAATATAGCCTTAAAGCATTTTCTTCCAAGTATATAAATTATGATGGGAAAGTACATTCCTTCACTGTAAATTGGTGACCTTAACCAACTGATCAAGATTATCATTGCCAGCAGTAAGCCATTCAGGCATCATATTCCTCCTGGTAGGACACACTGAGCAGGGCACAACATCCCTTCTGTGGTGTTCTAGCCCAAAATATCTACCCTTAATCTAACTATGAGAGAACATGAGACAAATCATGACTGAGAGACATTGTACAAAATGACTGACAAGTTTTCATCAAAAGTCAGTCATTGAAGACAAGGCAAGTATGAGGAATGGTATCAGAGTAGAGGAGATAAGGAGACCTGACCACTAAGTATAATGTGACTTCCCAAAATAGATACGGGAACAAAGAATAGGCACTGGTGAAATTCAAATAAGATCTGTACTTTAGTGAATAGTATTCAGCCAACAAAAATTTTCTAATTTTGATAACTGTACAATGTTTATATAAGACATTAGAAGAATTTGTGTGAAGGATATGAGTGAACTCTGTCCATATTCATGCAAATTTTCTATAAGTGTTTTCTTTTTGGCAGTACTAGGATTTGAACTCAGGGCCTCATGCTTGCTAGGCAGGTTCTCTATGACTTGAACTGTTCTGCCAGCCTGATTTTTTGTAAGTCTAAAATTATTTTAAAATAACAGGTTTTTTAAAGTGGCTCTTCCTAGGTGGTAGAATAAAGATGAATTTATACTGGATGGTAGTATAAGTAATAAGTAATACTGTATTTTCATGCAGCTAGGTAGGCTTCCAAGTATTTTACAATTCATGGATAGACAATTTAGTACAGTGTTACTTGTAATTAAAAATAGGAGCATAATGATCAGAGATTCTTAGCTTATATCATTGCATTATTAGGTAGATTTTGGAATAGAAAGATTTTTCATGCTCAGGTTTACTCTGTGTCCATTAAGCCACATGTTTCGTTCTTATGTATTTTAAATAGGTATATTTTTCCTGGGGTATTACATGAAATAAAGTTAGAACAAAAATGAGAGTAAATGTTTCCATACTCTGAATTTTGTTTATTGCTAGTTTTAGAGAAGAAAAGAAAGGAAAACTCTTCATGCTTCCTCAATAAACTTTGAAAAATTCTTATGGGAGAGGTACAATCATGTACCCAAAAATTGCCCAAAATTTCCAAAACTTTTAAGGCATCTTTTGCTTTACATTTCCATGTTGTTTTTTTTCCTGTGCCTGCCCATTGTAATTAGTTGTGGTGTTCCTTCAACCACACTAAGTAAAACTGCCCATGGAAATTAGGTCCCAATACAACATGCTTTTACTTATTAACTTTTGTTTTCTATTTTATTGTTAAGAAATAGTTCTAGTGCTGGGAAATAACTCAGTAGTTGAACACTTATTTAACATGTTTTTTGTTAACAGCTTTTGACCATCATATAAACTCTGAGGGCTGGTGGAGTGCCTACTTGGCAAGTATGAGGCTCTGAGTTTAAACCCTAGTATTGCCAAAAAAAATCATATAAACTCTAAGAATAATTGACTTTTTCATTTCCATCAACAAGTGTTTACAAATTGGTATACAAGTAATTTGGGAAATAATCTCTGAGAATTCAATATATACTTTAAATTTGTGTGTGTGTATGTGTGTGTGTGTGTACACATACCAATGTGAGCTGTTTTATGCACCAAACCTCTAGATTTTCTCCTTTAAGCAAATAGGATTAATGTGATGATTAACAAATAATCTGTAAGTTAAAACTCATTGAACATACATAAGATGTAAACATTATTAGTTTTATGAATGGCACTTTGATTTAGGCATTTAAGTAAATTTTCACTATCATATTTTACAGATTAAATTGGGCTAGAGAACTGTCTTAGTGTCTGAAATGTACTAGCTCACTGTTTTGTGAAGAAAGTAGGACCTCGAATCTTCTGGAAAACTATTAAAAGTGTAGTCATGCAGAGCAGTAAAATCAGTTACTTTGGGATGGTATGATGTTGGATACTGAACATTCTTGAAAGGAGATGTATGCTTCAGGAGACAGAAACTATGTCAGTATCTACACAGGGAAATTTTAATTGAGTTTCCTTACTAGTATAAAGTAGTTAACTGCTGAAAGAAGTAAAAAGGGACTCTTAAGGGTCCAGAAATTACATGTGCAAAAATATTAGCTGCTACTTTGTCTCAGTAGGGTTGAGGAATAGTGAATAACAAAGGAATAAGGACAGAGAAAGTCCTTCCTCTAAGGCTAAGATTCAAATTCTTTCTAGAGGCACTGGCTACTTGAGGAACACTGAGTGCTCTTGGTATGAAGTTGCCTGAGACTGTGGGTTGCTTGGTACTGGAAGTTCTTAGAAGCTTGGGGGCTGGAGCTGCTCGGAAGCAGCCCACTGTGTTGGAGGGCAAGGACTGTCTATAGGAGCAGTCTGCCATTTTCGAGAGTTGGATCAGCCAGGGCTGCCTGGGGGGAAAGCACTGTTCCCCTTGCAGGGCCTCTGTGGCTCTGCTGTCAGAGCTTAGTCCAGCTCCAGTACAAAGAATGGAGAAACACACTTATAGATGAGACGCTATAAATTGTCAACTGGCCTAGGAGGAATAATTGATTGTTACAATTCTAAAATATTGTCTCATAACTGAGAAGTTTCTGATCACTATAATTTCATTCTCTGCTTGGTTCGTTATAATGCTAATGATACTCTCCATACATGTTTTTTAATTGAGTCATTATAATTGCCTAAGTCTTGAGAGGGCAACCAAGGAATTGTTTATTTTTTTTCTTTCTGTGAAATAGCCTTTTCATGGCTGTATAGATCTCCATACAATAGTCTCGTAGGCTACTGGAAAAGATATGTTTAAAACAGAAAAACCTAGGCCGTGCCTCAAAAAAAAATAGAATTCTGCCTCTGTGTGGTAGTGTGGTAAATACAACAAACCCCACTTTCATTTACGGATAAATAAATGGAGGTTGGCAACTGTTGCACGCCAATTTGCATTTCAGTGACCCAGTAGTGCCCCATCACTTCCCCCTACTTCAGAGGGAGGCGTGATAAATAATTGGTGATTTGTTAACAAGATCGCATCTTCGATCATAATGTACAATAGATGTACAAATTCTATATTTAACTTTTATTTGCCTTTTAATTGCTATGGATTTCTGGGCCTGCTACTTGGCACTTTATCAGACTGGAGCAATGGCTCCCATAATCTCTTATCCTCAGTCTCAGTGGACATTACAATGTATTTTCTCCAAAATAGAAAAGGCAGTCCAGTCCATTACATGTTGTAAAATGTTGCAGTGCCATCCATTTGAGCTGTGGTTGTCAGCTCACCAGGACAATGTTCTGGGAGTTAAGAAAGGATAAAAATGGCAAACCAGAGGATTTATAGTGTTTTTGTGTTGAATGGCTTAAAGAGGGAATACTATTGGCAGGTGGAGAATTCTTGGGACTTTTAAGCACTGGGGAAGAGTTTTGTGTCAAGAGGAGGGAATGTATTAAGCCCAGCTCATTTAAAATTCCACTTGTCTGACTGTCACAGTATGGAGGGTCTGCTCTGAATGTCTCCAGTTCTGCTTCTGTGACCTCCCCTAGCTTTGTGCAGCATTTGGCTTGAGTGGAGCAGGCCCCTCAGCTTCTGGGAAGAGCAGAGCTCTGGGCAGTAGCATAGATCCTAAAATACTGATGTGGCCATCCTCAAGTATAGCAGTATGATATTCTTGTAGGCAGTATGTCATTCAAGCTGTTTTCACTGCCCAGAAATCATAAGGTTAAACCTATAGGTTGTCAGTCAGCTTAATTTTGGTACCTATAAAGTAGGATTTGCCTTTATGGACATTTAGCTAGCACAATATGCATACTCAAAAGATGCAATATCTTGGGTTGGCAGAGTGGCTCAAGTTGTAGAGCATCTGCCTAGTAAGTGCAAAGCCCTGAGTTCAAACCCCAATAATATCCCAAAAAAAAGAAAGAGGTGCAAGATTTTAAAAATTCTAAACAAGGTTCGGGCCTTTCTTATTTAGTGCCTCCCTTCAATCATGTGAACATGGCAGTGCTCACAGGCAGAAGCCCACCTAATTACTCTATTGGGGTTTTTTGGTAGTCTGTGGCCTCTTTATTATTGTTATGTATATGTTACAGTGTGGTTTTTTAAATAAATTTTTATTAGGATATAATTCGTTATATAGGGGGAGATTCATTGTGACAGTTCCAATTAGACTAATACTGTACATTAGTTACATTGACCCCAACATCTCTCCCCCTCAACCCCCTCCCCGTCCCACTTAAAGCAATTGCCAGAGGTTTCTTAGTTCTGTTTCATATAGTATGTGAAGTCCATCTACCATATGCCATCACCTTAATCTCCCTCCCCGTCCCACTGTACTCCCCCCGCCACGCTGTACCTATTTTACAGTCCTGTTTTTCATCATTAATGTCTAAGTTGATGTTCAGAAGGGTCTCAGTGTGTACCCATGTGGGTGTGCTTTACTTTGGTCTGTTGGTTACTCTCTCTAAGTGCACGTGATAGCAGTGTTATGGACTGGGGTGTATCGTGGATTAGCTTGTGCTATATGAACCTGCCATTTGGAAAGTAAAAGATGGTCAAATAATGGCAGCTTCACATGGCTCACCCTAACAGTAAAGTAAGTACCAGCTGTGCTAGGATTTGGAAGTATACCAAGTCATTAAAGCAGATTACCTAAATCAGAGCCCAGATTAATAACTGTTCAGGAGACAGACAGACAGAAATAATGTGAAGAGAAGCGAAAGCTGATGAGTGATTTATGACTCAGTGCACATGCAGCAGGCGTGAGGATGATCACCACATTGACAGGAAAGATGTTGGTCAACAGATTTTTCACTCTGGGCAATGTTCTCTATGTGTAGGATTACATAAATCCTTTCAGATTAATTGTTTCAAATTTGCTTAGGTGGTTGCCTTCCTGACACACCACAGAGCACAGCTTTATTTCTTACCTTTTTTTTTTCACTTCTAAATACCCAAATGATTGCCCCTGGTGGACTTATATTCCATCTTCTGCGATGGCAGCTACTTGGTGTAGTTTTAAACTTAATGACAACTTTGCCTAAAGTAATACCTCATCCACCATTCAGGTCGTGCATCTTGCTTGGTCTACCTTTATTCCTAATGTTTTCAAAAGATGATATTTCTTCGAGGTCTTTCAGTTCTATGAATAAATCATAATTAGTTTGATGTTTTTAGTTTTTGACAGTACGGAGTTTGAACTCAGGGCATCGTGCTTGCTGGGCAGGTGCTCTACCACTTGAGTCACTCTGCCAGCTGTGTTTTTTTTTTTTTTTTTTTTTAGGGGTGTGTGTGTGTGTGGTCTCAAAAATTATTTGCCCTGGGCTGGCTTCAAATCACATCCTCCTGATTTCTGCCTCCTGAGTAGCTAGGATTACAGGCATGAACCACCAACGCCCAACTGATACTATTTTAATAATCCTTATTCTTGTGAGAAGATACACACTTGTTCTTCTGAGAGTCAAGCCACATGTAGTGAGTATTCATGTATAATGCAGTACCAAGTAATATATTTGTTTTTCCATTTTTGATGGAAGTTGGCTTTTAGGTTGTCCTATGAACTTCAAGAGAAGTACTAAGGACAGCAGGTAATTCAGTGCCATCTCACTGTTAATAACCAATCATTTTGTTTTACTGTTCAGAAATAAAGTTCTTTAAACATTTTGGTTGTGACCTAGTCTGACTCCACCTTACAGTGGTAAACAGTACATCTGAGAATTCTTTTCTATTGATTCATACCTTTACATTTAAAATGCCATTGGTTGGGTGTAGCGGTGCATGCCTGTAATCCCAACTCCTGGGAAGTAGAGATTGGGAGGGAGGCCAGCCCAGGCACAAAAAAATTTAGCCAACTCCCGTCCCAAGAAACAAGGTGTGGTAGTACACATCTGTGATTCAAGGCCAGTGGGAGGCATGGGAAGGAAGATTACAGTCCAAGGCTGGCCTAGGCAAAAGTGCAAGGCCCTATCCAAAAAACAACTAAAGCAAGAAGGGCTGGGGTAGTAGCTCAGATGGTAGAGCACCTACCCATCAAGCATGAGGACAAGTTCAAACCCCAGTACCGCCAAAAAAATAAAGATGTAAAATAAAATACAATTAATGCAGTGTTATAAATTTACAGAACTCTTACCCTGAATAAGCATATGCTCAAGCTGTTAACGCAGTACATCGTTCAAAGCCTCTGCCTTTAGTATTTCTATTAATTAGACGTGTTTTGCACTTAAATTTAGTTACTTCCAAACTCAGTAACAACAGTAGGCTAACTTTCTGGGTATTGGTGTTCTTTGTAGCCTTCTCATTCCAACAGTATTGGAGGATTTTACGTGGGACGTTGCTGGTTTACACAACTCACATCCGTGTGGAAAATATGGATTAGCAGTCACTCCTGGTTTCTGCATGTGAAGACCAAACTTAGGCCTACGATTGGCTGTGCATACATTCTTGCTTGAGGAAAACTTCACTTCAAATTACCCTCTTCTTTAGCTTTTTTCCTCAAAATGCCAGAATCTTTGTGGTATAGTCATTTCCAGATGAACTACACAGCATATAAAAGTTTCAGATTGCTTTTTAGAACCAAGAGGATTGGAAGAGATGAAGCAGGCTGAAGTAAATATTAAGACAAATATTATGAGCACAAAATATTGGCATGATGCTATTGACAGACACGATAAGAAGTATGCACACAGCCTCACAAACTTTCTGTGGCTTAGAGAACATGGAGAAGGCAGAACTCAGTTGAAGAAAAGACTTTATTTTGAAAACTGATAAATGATGGGAAGTAAGCATTTGTTTTGTGAGTGTGTGTTGTTTTTTTTTTTTTTTTTACATACAAACGTACTTCAGCATAATCAAATGGTCCAGGAGAGGAAGTTCTTTATAATAGTATAAGAGGCAATAAATGAAGATAGGATGATAGAATATCATCATTTTGTTTCCCCTAAAAGAGACAGCCAGCATTACCTACTTCTGCTGGAAGTGCATAGCATTGTCTAAGAACAGGCAGCACTTCAAACCTCAATCTCTTCAACCAATTTATAAGATCTATAGCAGTCAGACACCTTAAATACTGTCAGAGGAGTATAATCAGTGGGACCTAGACTCTAGGAAACTGGAATAAAGAACTGACAATAGGCAGAAAGAGGCAAACTATAGATTAAAAGATTTAAGAGACAGATTTGGAGTATCTTTGGAAGAGACTAATGTAAATAAGTGAAGGAAAGAAAAAAAAAAGAAGAGGCAGATAGGCAAAGGACGAAAGTTAGGTAGTGCAGAGGGCAGAAAGACCCCACTAAATGTTAGCTCTGTCTTGTTGACAATCATAAAGAATTGATCATTTTGTTTTGATGTGACATTAGAATTATGGTTTTTTTTTTAATGTCTCAATCTTTAAGACTTACGTGAGGAAGTATTTGTAAAAGGGATTTGCTACAGAGTTGCTCAGGTGCTGAGGGAAGGGAAGCAAGGTCAGGATGAGAAAAGATTGAGTCAGACTGGGGGCTGCTGGATTTATTTTGCAGCACTCTTCCTGTTGTTTTGGTTGAAATTTGACACAATGAAAAATGTCCGAAAATGGAAATTCCTCTCCCACAAAATCGTGAAATCCAGCCTCCAGACAGTGTTCTCAATGTCTAGGTCTGCAGTGCAACCAAGAAGCCACGCCTGTCACTAAGCTCCTCCGATGAGTCTAAATATCCCCCAGGGTTAGAAACTCCTCCCGCAGATCCTTCCACTTCTGAGCTTTCTGTGTTTCTTTGAATGATATGGACTGCAGAAATTCAGGGACAGAATAGTTGGAGTGACCAGCAAGTCTAGGCAAATATAGTGGAACTTGACTGAGACCTTGAAAGATAGAGGTTGGGTGGTAGAGAGTGAATCAAAACCATTCGTTCCTTCCGTAAGTAATTTTAGTGCCTCTTCAGGCCAGGCAGTGCATATGTATCACACCGGTATGTGACTGTGATCAAAACAGTCGTAACGGTAACAAGTCTGAACCTCACTATATGGAGGCTTTGTATTACTTAAAGGAAATGCTGGGTTCTGAGACAGGTGCCTTGGCTTCAGGACCTGCTTTAGAACCTGCTCTTTAATGTAAAGTAAGCTGTAATAACGGCTCCAATCCTGTTTTCTCCTCTGCATAAGGAGAAGTTAGGACCATTCAAGCTATTGACTTTCATAAAAATATGATGCATGAGGATATTTTGTTCTCTGTCTTTAACTATTGTCTTAGTCTCTTTAGGTTACTATAGCAAGATACCTTAGATTAGATCACTTATAAACAACAGAAATGTATTGCTCACAGTTTGGAAGGCTGGGAGGTCCAAGATCAAAGTGTCAGCAGATTAGGTCTATTTTGAAGGCCTGTTCTTCATAGATGGTGCTGTCTTGCTATGTCTTCATGTGGTGGAAAGGATGAAAACAAGCTCCCTGGGGGTTCTTTTATAAGAGCACTAATCTCATAAGTCCTACTCACCAAAGGCCCTTCCTCTTAATGCCATCACCTTTGAGGTTAGGTATCCACATAGGAATTTTAGGGAAACATAAACATTCAGACCATAGCAGCTATAGAAGTGGGCAGTTGGGATATAAAAATGGGTATTTGGGATAAAATGCTTTTTGACCCTATCAGTAGCCATGAAATTTGCTTTTTCTTTTTTTTGCCTCTGTAATATAGTTCTATAAACATGCATTTTAGCTCGTATAGAGTCTTTCCATAAACTGAAACAGGTCTGATGTTGAGCTCATTTACTGTCTTAGAACAGAATTGATCTTCCTTTCACATTTGATTCACCTTCTACAGATGTTGAGAGGAAGAAAAATGGCATTGCTCACTCAGTTTAACTAGGTCAGAGTTAATAGGGCTAGGCTGGGACGCCCGTTGTTCTGCTATTCACCTGCCTTTCTTTGACTTATTTTATGTATTAATATATGCAGGGAATTCAAATGAACAATACTGGCCATGCTAGAGGAGTTCTGCCAGTTAGGCTTTTACTTACTGTGCTAGTTAAAATAATTCTGCACCTACTTGATTGTTGTAACCCAGTGTACAGTTGCTGGGATTGGCAGGAGAAAACAATAGGATGTATTTCATTTGCAGTAATAAATATAAAATCCTACTGCAGATGGCACCTTGTGTGTGGAATATGGCATAGACTATTGCTTTTTAAAAATATTGTTATATGAGTGGAACCAGAGGATTACAAGTCAGGTAAACCTTATTCTGGCAATACTAACAGGATGACCTAGAATAAGTTATGTAAGGTTTCTGAGAAGGATTTTTTTCCTTACCCTCAAAATTGACACTGATATTATATTCCTCACAGGGCGATTTTCAGGGTCAAATAAAATGGTACATGTAAACACCCAGCACATCACTGGACACCTGCCAGGCAATGAACAAATATGATTTCCTTTCTTCCCTCTTTCCTTTACTCCATTCATTCAATTTGTTGGCTTTTTCCTTACTGTTTAGTAAAATATTTTATAGTATTCTTAAAGAACAGAGTTCAAGAGATTTTCCTCTTTCAAAGTCCACTTTTAAGTCTAAGTAAAATTTACAAATAAATATCTGTGATTGGGAAAATTAAAGAACAGCCTTGTTGTTAAACACAAGGAGAGGAAGGGGAGGAGCATGAT
This sequence comes from Castor canadensis, assembly GCF_047511655.1. Lineage (NCBI taxonomy): Eukaryota > Metazoa > Chordata > Mammalia > Rodentia > Castoridae > Castor > Castor canadensis. Next base: position 20,353,625 of record NC_133389.1, on the reverse strand, counting down.
ATAGCAAAGCCTGCCCTGTGCTGGGCAGGTGCACATGACCTCATTTCATAGTTTCAACTCAAAACATAGGCTTCATCCCCATGTCATTTTATTTCATTAAATGAGGAAACTGATGGTCACTTTAAGTTACCCCTGATCAAACTGTTATCAAATTGTAGATTAAGGACTAGAATCCAGATCTTACTTCATAGCTCTCTACTACTGTTCACAGATTTGTTGCACTCCCTCTAACTGGAAGGAGGCCATGAGCAAGGTGTGGAGTAAGGGGCTGTGTCTGAATTATCTAGAAGATGGTAAGGTTATACTCAGGCCACCGTGCTCCCCTCTAACTTTGATACACCCCTGCATCCTGCCATTTTAAGATAAGGCTTGGTAATATGTCCTATTCTTTGAGTTCATTGGAATAGAGAAAAAGATTGAGCACTATTGTCCTATTGCCTGAACGTAAAATTATAGAATTATATCACATTAAATTCATAAATGATGCAAATACCTAAAAATATTTTTAACAACCTTATTTTATTCATTGCTTGTAGACAACTTAGAAGGACTTGGATGTTTTTATACATTTTTTTGTATAATATAAGAAGTAAATACCATATGATTTCAGATTATGCTTAGCACTAGAGTAACAGAGAAATATATTTCTTATTTTACCTTACAGCATTACTTTTTTCACCTTTATTGAAAATGAAGATGATGTTGCAATTTTTTATATAAATTTGACTATGCAAAAGAATTAACTGATGAAAATTAAGCTACATATGTTTTACAAATTTAGTAAAACAAAAAGAGCTGTATTTGAAGGAATTTAAAAAAAATATATCAAAACTGTACACTAGCCAATAGGCTATGAGGCAGCTAATTGCTTCCTGTCCCTTTCAAAATTACTCAGCCTGAAAAAAGATAGCACATATTGATTTACTGTATAGTAAATGTCCCATTGTCTCTCCTCTTCCAACACCCAGACGCACACATCCCCACCTACACACACCACACTTGCGTACACAGCAAGAGTGGCAGTGACAATGAACTGCATTTCTAACCATTTCTTCATCAAGCTTCTAATTAGGAGGGAATATTTTCTTCCTTTGTAAAAGGAAATGACATGACATTATTAAGCATGCAAAAGGAATAGCAGCATGGCATTAGCTTTACTGTATGATGTGCTTTAGTTAAAAAGAAAAGTTTCCAAAAGAAACATAAATATTTTATGATAATGTAGTGTCAACCCACTTACATGCATATGTAACATTGGTATCTATTCTATGGATATGGGTATAATATTAGAAGCAATGTCAAACTTAACATGTGCTTGATTTTTTTGGAAGTTAATATGAAGAGTATGCAAATTCAAAATATATTCTCCAATATGGTGTTTTGATTTATTTTAAGTAGAGAATAGAAATTTTTAAATATATATTGTGGATTTTTTTTCCTACAATTTGTGATTTTGCTCTAAACATCTGATTTAGTTTTCCACCATACACTTTGAAATGCTAATGTAAATTGTCCTAAAGTCAAATTGGTAAAATTAGTGGAAGATTCTAAAAGAAACAGACTTTACAGAGCAGGCTGCTCTGAAAAGCAATCTCATGTAAACCTGCAGACTTCAGAAATACAGCATAGTGCCCGAATATTTCCCTTCTGCCGTAAATAAATATAAATTATTACTTAAGATGTTTTAATTGTGATCTTGATTGCTTCTATATTGCAGATACTTATCTTATCATATAGTGTCTTGTGCTTTATTTTGAAAAGATTGGAGCATCCTTATTTATAGAAGACAGTATTTTGTGATTGAGGTGACTCTTCCTTTGGCACATTCTATGTTATTTGCTGTATCACTGTGTATTTTTTTTGTTAAAAAATTCATATACCACCAAATGATTCTTTAGAAATATATGTATCCTTCCTTTTGTTTAACTTTATTATCTATCCCTATTTCAGATTTTCATGGAGCTTTGCAGATAATGCTCTTATAAACACCAGCACCCCTTGCATCCCAGAATTCTGACTGTGGACTTTGCTGCTGCAGGGAGGCTGCTGTTTACTGGCGTGTTCCCATTAACATAGCCACAGCTCTTGGGTTAGATAATGGACTCAAAGGTTAAGAGCAGAGGATCTCAACAGCTCCAATCAGCAGGGCTTTTCCAGGGCTAATTACCTCTTTACTGCGCTGACTCTAATGTGACATGTTTATTGCCTTAACTAACAACTCATTAGCTTAGTTGATGTTTTTGTCAATATTAATTCGTTCATTTAAGCCAAGTCAAAGCTTAAACAAAGATGTCCAGACTGAGAAACGGGCAGCAGAGTGACTTTTGTTTGCTCATCTCCCCCCTTACTCAACTTCAATAAAATAAATATGTAGAAAGGAGACGTTTAAAGTGCTCGTCTTGAGAGTGTTGGTGTTGTCCATTTCCCAGCATGTAGAGCAATTTTGGATTTGTCCTATGCTTAACTCCAGTCTCCGTGTCACTGCTTACATAATGCCTACTGTCTGCTAAGGATGTACTCTAGCTGCTGTTTGACTCTGTGTCTATAAAGGGTTAACACTCCGCAGTTCTTCGTTCCAGTTAATGCTTTACTGTGGTTATTAGAAAAGAGATCAAATAATTTTTCATATGATTTTAATCTCCTCTGGACTACCTATAAAATTGCTTTGAGATTTATCTTTTAATGATAGCTTGACTTGCTTAATTAGCTTGTGTGAATTATTTATGAGAAGATGTAGTTACGAAGTTATAATGAAATATTTCATTAATGGTATTTCTTGAAGAAGGCCATTGTTTTGGTTTCAAAATAATAATTAAATTCTTAGTGCTTTAGAGTAGGGGAAATAGGTAAAATAATTTGAGTACATGCTGTGGTCCAAGTAGCAAACTGGTTACTTTGGGGAGGCCTGTTCGCAGCTTCAGTACACTGGAGACCCCTGGGGCATCCTCCTCACAGCATGTTTGATGGTGCATGGGTGACTAGGAAGGGTTAAGGTGCATTCCTGTAGAAACCAACCATGAGCAAAGCTGCAATGAGAAGGGAGTTCCATTCCTGGAAAGGCCAGACTCTGGTTTGAAGGCCAGAGACTCACTCTGATTGGTTCATTCTGGAAAGTGATCAGGTCCATAGAAGGCTGATAAAAGCTTTGTGTAGAACATGGAATGCTACTTTTAGTAAGAGATATGTGTCACATAAACCAGAGCTATTCCTACCAATTTCATCTGTCATTCTTTACCTGTAGGAATCTATATGGCTACCAAATAATTAAAAGCAGTCAGAAGAATCACTCTTCTAAGAAATGAAAATACTTCAATATGCAAAATTTTATGTATTCTATACTAAAACTCTGACTTATTTACCTTCCTACTTTCTCCAATACCATTCTTTACTAAATCTACCTTAGTCAGGATTTTCTGCCTTTCCCTGTACTGAAACCATTTCAGTAAGGTTACCTGTGATTTATCCAGTGCCAAATCAAATGAACAATTCTCGATTTGTTGGTGTCATATGACAATTCTACCTAAGCCAAACCTTGAAATTTTTCTTTGCTTGGTTTTTATGACATCATTCTCCCCTATGATTCTCCCACCACACTGGCCACTTGTACCCAATCTTAACATTTCTTTTTTCCAGCCAAAAACTTTGGCTGGAAATACAAAGTTCTTTTGTACCTATATTGACTGGTCCCATGGCTTCTATGCCATCTATACATGGATGATTTTTAAATTTTTTATTTTAGCCCTGTTTTTTATACCTGTCTCCAGTCTCACAGAACCAATGACTTGGCTGACATTCACCCTTAGATGTTTGGGATATATGTCAAGTTAGAAAGTGAATTGGATTGCTGTCTCCATTAAAACATAGAACTTCTGCTCTTCTGTTTCTACTCATTTTAGTAAATGTCATTGCCATTTACCTAGTTGTTCATGCAAGAATTCTTAGAATCATATTTCCTTTCTGTCATGACCACATCCAATCCATATGGGAATTTTGTTTGTTCTATCAGCAGAAAAATTTTAAATCCTGAATTCAGGCAACTCTCACTGCTTTTTCACTATTCTTTGTAGTGTAAGCAATCACTATCTCTCTACTTCTCTTCCTCCTTTCCACCCACACTCTCACCCTTTCTTTCATTCATGCCATTTAATGGTCCTCCTCTTCTGTAAAGAGGATAGAAGTATTGGATTATTCATTATTCAATTCAATAGATTGTATATTTTTTAACATCTCTTTGACCTTACAAACACTTGTTGACCCCCCCCACACACACTATTAGTCAGTCAGCACTTTTTACCTTCTTTAGCTAGAAAATGGCCACACTAAGCAATATCTTTTTGTTTATTTATAGGAAGAACAGACTATCTCATATCTTAGTCTGCCCTCCAAAGTACATTATACCAAAAGCAAAATGAGATTAAATTTCCTTATGTGTTGCTATGACAGAATACTTGAGAAAACAACTTAAGGAAGGAAAGATTATTTTGACTCATGGTTTCAGAGATATTAACCCATCAAGACAAGGAAGGTATGTTGGAGCAGAGCAGCTCACATCATGATGGACTGGAAGGAGAGAGAGAGAGAGAAAGAGAGAGAGAGAGAGAGAGAGAGAAAAATGCCAGCACTGACATGCTTTCTCCTTTTCCCTCCTTTCATTCCACCTGGGCCGCCCACCTATGGAATAGTGCCACCCAAATGTAAGGTGGATCTTCCCTCTTAGTTATCCCTCTCTGGAATCACCTTCATAGATAAACCCAGAGGTATGCTTTACTAATCTCCTAAATGCTTCTCAATCCAGTCAACTTGACAATGAAGATTAACCAACACAATGATGCAAATTAGTTAATTTGAAACTCCGTAGAACAGGAATAAATATATTTTGAATCATAGAGAATTTATATTTTATACTATTCTGATTATAGGACAAGAAAAAGCTAATTACTTGAAATTAGGACTGTTTTTATTAAACTAATATTTGAGTAATGAACTTTAAAATATCTTTGTTAAATTAATTCCCAATTTCACAAAGTTCTTTTATGTTTTTTATTAAAAGAAATGATGACCTTTTTTGTTGTACTGCAAGTAAGGAGTTTTTAAAGGTTTTAATAATTGCATTACTGCAAAGCATCTAGTTTTAGAAATGTTTCTTAATTATTCCATATTCGTGAATAATGCATACTACATTGGAATTATTTTTAGTCAAATCAAGTGCCTGTAGAAAGAAAAGGAATAAAATTCTAGATGGCACTTTGCCATCCTTATTCTTTGATGGACATTGGCAAGTGGGAAAAGGCTTCATTCACTTGGTTGCACATTGAAATAAGTGGCCAATCATTATTAATTCATTTTGCACTCATGGTAATTCCATAAATCATCATAAATTCATTTGTTAAAGTGCATATAATGTGTTCTCCCCTAGGAATTTCCTTGTAATTGAGCTATTAATTAAAGTATTTTTTTAATTTGACCTTTTTTCCCTTCTCTACTCTTCACAGCTAAGAAAAGTTAGTGGCCATCTCTTCCTTCATGATTTTAAGTGTGAGGAATAATGTGGTTGTAACCAGTCCTGTTGACTGGTGTAGAAGTGACCCAAGTCCAAAGAAATGCTTGTGTCTGTTTCCTGCCAGCAGCAGCAGTGATAGTTATGAGTGGTCTCCAAGGATTCTTCAAAAAATTCTCTATAATCTGGTTTATAATCCAGTGAGAGAATTTCATTCTCCCTTGTTAAACATGGTTTGACTCTGGCTTCTGTTTTAATTTCGAATTGTTAAAACTTCTCTGTCTGGCTGATGGTTTTCCATCAGCATTGGTTGCTGTGATATCCAGGTTTTCTTGTGCCTGACAAGGAGTTGCTCCATAGCACAGGCTTTCATCCCCTCCACATTTCCCTCCTTCAGCCTCTTCAGTTATCCAGTGCCTGCCTCTTCCTTCTACCCAGGGACTGGTTGCTAGAGGGCTTACAATTGGGTGCTAGAACTGGTTCTAGAAACTGCCTCTTGTAACCACAGGATTCCTCTGAGGGCTTCAGGCTTTCAGGAAAGCATGGGTAAGAAAACTTATGCAATAATTAATAATAATAAGGAATTAAAAATTACAAATGCAGGGCTGGAAAGGTGTCACAGATTTTACAACTTTTAAAATAGTCTTTTCTAGCTTAGTGCCATTTTGCACATATAGAAACTAGGTATTTAAAAAAGTACCACAATAATTCAGGTTCGTGTCTGAGAAGTTGGTTGTGGGAAGATAAAAATAAGAGGTAACTATGATGTTCTGTATGTGTGTGTTACCGGCAGTTGACTCTCTCTCTCTCTCTCTGTGTATGTGTGTGGGTGTTGTATCATAAGTGAACAAAGAAGTCTGCTGTTCAGTGTGTGTGTGTTGTTGTGTGTCTAATCTATGGAGAACTGAAGGTACTACATCAGGTTCAGTCTCTGCTCTTGTGCTAGACATGCAAGAGGGGGAAAAAGTGAAATAGTAATGTACAGCTGTTATTATCAAATGAATGATGCTGAAAATGACATGTGATGCTTGTGGAAATATATAACTGTAGTTCTTTAGTTAATAAAGTATTTTCATATAATATTCAATAAATGTAACATGCATTAATAAATTGAGTCTGTGGTTTGTGATAAGGATAAGTAAATGCTCCAGAATACAAATTTAATAAGTAATTCTAAGTAATAACATTAGAGTACAAATGCCTGTGTGTGTGTGTATGTGTTATGGCTTGTTAATCTTCTGAAAGGGCTAGCCATCATAACTAGCCAGATATTACAGAAATTTTACGCATTTAAAACTTTGGCATTTTTTATTGGTCAGCTCATGATTGAACAGTATTCCTTTTTCCAGAACGACTACTTAACCATAGTATAATATTGTCATCTTTTTAACTACAGCTTATGTAGGCTTTATTTTGCTTTGTTTGTCTCAATCTTTTTTCATTTTTAGCATTTTGCTGCTGCAGCAAAGTATAAATATTTTCTTACAGCTTTACTCTTCTGTAGCTCTTTCAAGAAAACAGTAAGATTAAAGTTGGTACCCTTTCAAAAAAAAATGAAAAACTTGAGATAAAATAGCACTAAAATATGAGCTATTGATATTACGCTTGACTGCATGGTGACAGAATTAGTTTCTCAACAGCCAGAGGGTCTAAATTAATTGTAATTTATCCAGTGGTAGGTTTTAGTATTTTCTGCCACTTAAAGGATTTTATTTTGTTTTTACTTTTTTCCTTGTGTTCTGAGTCTGTCTGCATTTAGTAGTCCATTTCTTCATTTGGCTAGACAGAGGTAGTGACAAGCTACACACCAAGTTCTCACTATAAAGCTGCCACAGTGTCTGTATTATTCACCTATCTTGCAGGTAGGAAAGACAAAGAATTTGATAGCTTAATCTTGAATATGGCCCCAAATTGCTGGATTTCATCAGATAGTAAGTTGAGTTAGAAGTCCCTTGGTATCTGCAGTCTAGAGTCAGTGACCAGTAGTAGAACTTACTAGTTGTGATTCTTAAGAGTGAGAAGATGCCTTTTTTTAGTTCCCTAGAACAGTACAGTAATTACAAATGGCAGTCATTTGCAATCTTTAGATATTATGAGACAGTAAAATTTCTAAAAATAAAAATTTGAGGGCGTTTAGTAGTATTTCAGACCTTTTTATGTTGCTAAATATATACATTAGAAACTACCCTTGTTTTGTTTAAAAACCTGTTTATTTGCTGAAAGGGTAAGAAGAATATAACCTCACCAAAAATGTAGTGAGACTATAACCTCAGAATAAACACGCCTTTAAAATGAATAAATTTACTTGAGCCACTCCTCCTACCCCCATACAACCATTTTTAAAGACTGGTTCTTTAGTATCATCAGAAAGAATACCTGACAAAGAAGTTTGAAGTCTTAGGCATCCTAGATATCCTAGATTATTCCTTCAGAACATCATTCCCATTAGTTCTAGTAGCAATAAAGTTCTCAGCATTATATTAATTAATCAACATGGCTAGAAATCAAAAAGTTTAACTAAAAAAAAAAACCTTTGTAACTTCTGTTATTCACATACTTTGTTTGGAATGAGTTGTCAGAGATGAATGTGGAATTTTAACATTTGTATGTCTTCATAATTGCAAAATAGCTTAATAGAAAGAAAACATACTTTTGTCAATAAATTTAAAAGCCCTGAGTAAAATTGACCATTTTTCTCTGTTCTCCTTTGATGCCCTCCACATGGCCTGTTAGAGCTATAAAAAGTGCCTGGACAGAATGGTGGGGATCTTTGCTTTATGTTATCCTGAGATTATAATTTGAACTAAAGGAGAATTTTACTTAGGACATCACTCATTGAAATAGAAGATGATTTGAGGGAATGGTGGCAGTGCTCTGGAGACCCTTTGTTTCCTACCAGGCACCATCTTCACTGTCAGACATAGGTCATGTTGTGTATGGGAGCAGAAGGCTCTCTGGTGGGCCACTGCAGGGCCAGGGGTCTTCTGGAGGACAGTCCCTTTTCTGTCATTTTATCAGGGCACACGATCACATCTTTATACCACCGCTCCCACCACATCAGAGCAAGATAGAAAAATACCAAGAAGTCGGCACTGACTGTTTGTTTTTGCTCTCAGGAAGCTGCTTCTAGAGCTCCTGCCACAGAGACCCCTTAGAAACCAGTGAGGTCTGGAGTGTTGGCCAGAACACGCCTACCTGTAATGAATACTGAAATGGTAGAGTGCAGTGAAGGAAAATGATGATTGAAATGCTATAAAACATTGTACTTAGGAAACTTTACTTCCCTTCTGCCATATTACTTACTAAGAATCCACCTCCAGGGAGCCCTAGTACATAGATTGGAAGTCATTGCTGCTGCTGCTTCAGGAGGTCTGCTGAGAGCAGCAAGGGTGATTTCTCTGCAGCTCTTACAACTACCTGGGAAATAGGGAAGTGGTCCATTTCCTGACACTTGTAATATCACTCTGACAGACTCGGGTAGGTAGCTTCATTGGAAATGGACATGCATATATGTGTCCACAGCATATGCAAAGCACTGGTCTTAGTGATTTGGATGAACTGTGATTCATGAAACACAGCTCCTGCCCTTAAGGAGCTGATACTCATTCTGAGGAAAAGGGAAATGTACAATAATGCTCATATTTAAAGATATCATGTAATAAGGAACAACACATAAGAGCAGCCAGAAAATAGAGCACATGGTATATTTTTTGAAAAAAATAATCTCCCTTTTGTAGAATGCTAAGTAGGAAGAAACATTGTTTGGATTGAGAATCACTCATAACATTTTGAAGTTACATATAAATTTTCATGTAATTATTATACAATTAAATTCATCAGAATATATTGTAAAATACTGTAGTCTTAACTATTCTTTTGAAAGTATACAGCTGAGCAAACTGTAAGTTTAATGCCTTTCATAGTTATATTATTCAAAACCCCTTTCAGTAAAAAAATGGTTTACATTTTGAAAGTGCAGAAAGAAGACATCACAAAAGTATAATTACTGCTCTTCCTCTTGTTTTGTAATTTTAGGCAAGGCACTGACATTTCTTCTGCTACAGCCTCCAAGCCCCAAACTTCCTCCACACAGCACTATCCGGAGAACAGCCATCGACCTGATTGGGCGAGGATTCACAGTGTGGGAGCCTTACATGGACGTGTCAGCTGTTCTCATGGGGCTTCTAGAACTTTGCGCAGATGCCGAGAAACAACTTGCCAAGTATGTGCTAAATTCCAGTGAATTTAATTTGATAACTGCTTTTGTTTCTTGGCGGGGGGGCACTTGTGAGATAGGTCATCTGTTGTCCTTTATAAGTTGTGAGTGTGTGTGTAATAGATAAAAAAATAGATATCATCTCAATATTTTAAATCTTGGATATAGTTAATGAAAAAGAGGCATGTTTCTATAATTTGAGCACAATTGAGCATTAGCCCTGAATCAGTGAATGATTGTGACATAGTTTTCAAACTGTGTTTATTGTGCCTTACATGCTGATCATAATAGAAACTTATTATTTATGAGGAAAATTATATACATATTGATACTTGATACTAATAGAAGACATGACTAGATGGTTTGAAGAATTATTCCTCTATACTTATATTAATTTTTAAAACTTTATTGAAGTTTCATTTGTATATAGTGAAAGACCAGCCATAAGAAAGGCACAATGATCAATGGAAACTCTGATGACAGGTTATGGAAGAGAAAAATCAGTGGTAGAAGCTGATGTGGTGCACACGTGGTGAACAAGTGACTGGAGGGATGAGGACACAGGGCACTGGTGGTGACAAAGGAAGTGGTCAGTCAATACTAACCACTGTACCTTCTGATTTCTGGGAGAATTCCTTTCTCCTCCTTTTCTTTCTTTCTTTCTTTTTTTTTTCGGTATGTGGTTTGTACATATAACACGAAGTTGCCATTGTAACCATTAGGTGTATATTCACAGTGTTGTACAGTCCTCACTAGTTTCTAGATACCAATAGTGATCACACACTTATCTACCCTGTTAAGCGGTCATTCCTTATTCCTCTTCCTAGCGACCAATAATCTGCTTTTAGTCTGTGAATTTGCCTATTCTGGATATTTCACATAAATAAAATCATGCAACCTGTGGTCTTTTGTGACTAACTTCTTTCACTCGCATAATGTTTACAAAGTCCATGTAGCATGTGTCATTCTTCATTTCTTTTTATGGCTGAGAAACATTCCATCTTTGGTATACCACATATTGTTTATCTGTTGATGGATATTTGGTTTATTTCCACATTTTGGCTCTTGTGAATAGAGCTGTATGAACATTGATGGATAAGTTTTATTTGAACATATATTTTCATTTATGAGAGATGTTTTTTGGGGTCTTACAGTAATTTCTTGTTTAACTTTTCAAGGAGCCACCAAACTTTTTCACTGTGGCTGCAACATTTCCATTCCTACTAGCAGTGTTTCACTTTCTCCTCAGCCTCATCAGCACTTGCCTTTTTTTTTTTTTAAGTGTAGTCCTCCTAGTGGGTATCCAGTGGAAGCAATTCTTGAACTGTCCCATGACACCTCCCTTTATGAAAATGTTACATCTCTTTGATTTTCTCAATGAATGACATTTCGTTCTTGCCATTATTAACCATTTATAAAACTGAAGTTCTCTGCTCTTCTCTTCATGGTTGTCTTTCCTGTACTCCACAGTTCCCTCACATCCCAGCACACTTTGGGCCTGTAGTAATTCTACTGGTTGCTCTATACTCACTAAATGTGGACTAGAGAAACAACTGAAAGCTAGAATGGAATTCTATAGCTTTGTCTATAGATCGATTATTCCCTGCCCAATATCCCAAAATTGGCTGGTATTAGAAGGATATTTGTTTCAATCCTAGGCAACTTCCTTCTGCATTTACCTCCTAGCATACCACCTGCCATGTTTCTTAGTATGTACTTCTGTGTCTCCCTAGCTGTGTGGGTGGGACTAATTAAAGTACATGTTTCATCAGTGCAAGTCAACTCCCTAGCTATCCTTATCTCAACTAGCAAAAACCCTTGGTCCTTCCTATTACTGCTTATACTCTCTCTTCAACAAAATTAGAGATAAGGGCAGAATAGTTTCTGCCTGGTAGCGAGGGTGGGGGGGTAAGGGAGGGGGTGGAAGAAGGGGGGGAGAAATGACCCAAAGATTGTATGCACATATCAATAAAAGAAAAAAAAGATTAGAAATATTAAAAAAAATAAAGTACATGTTCCATAAGGTTGATGTAAATGAGTTTATGTTTGCGAAGCTCTTAGAAGAGTAGTTAGTGATCTAAAGAGATTGGATGGATGTGAGTATGTGGTGGCACTGTAGCTGGCGATGCTAGTGCTATGGTCCCAGTGTTCAACAGATCAAGAGCTGGTGAACCCATTTCTAGAATGACCAACTTGGGACAGCAGTACCAGGATATGGATTTGGGAAACTGGATGGTTCTCGATTGACTTTAAGGTTTACCAGGGAATGTGAGCCCATTAGTTTGTGCCTATAGGACAAGGCAGCTGGCTTTTGTGCAGAGCTCCAGAACACATTTTCAACCTTGACCTCCTCCTGGCTGCAGCTACATGTGCACCCTCCAAGGAGACCACAGCGCTGGCTGCTGTTACCACAGCTCTCCTTGTTTATCTTGAGAAGCCTTTAACTTGTTTGATTGTCCAAACTTTGCTCTAACCTGATATTGTAGCTTATTTTCAAATCTAATGTAAACTGAATTTCAACAGTGTTTATTCTGCTTTGTTACCTAGGAGAAGTGATAGGTTTTTATTTTAGATTTAGTATTTGTAATTCTATTGTGTTTTAACTTAAATTAAGCTTATATCAGCAAAATAAAAATGAGCTTATGCTTTATCTATACATAGTATGTAGACAGAAATACTATAGTTTTCAGTAGGTAATTTAAATCTTGCTATTACATCCTTTCTGTCATGAAGATTAGTATTACTCTGGACACAGCTCTGAATAAATGAATGGATCAGCATGTAGCCTTGAGGAGTCCGATGTAATTTTCATCATGATAAATTGCATAATAAGCAAGAAAATGTTTGCTTATTAATCTATAACAAGATTTAGATTGAAAATGGCCTGTTACATCCATGGCACACGTGGTACAAGCTGTAGAGGACTGAGGTGGGGAGAAATGGAGCAGCCATGTGTACTGGGAGTTAAGTGTGCATCTTACCCTCTGGATGCCTTGCTGCGCTGCCCCTTTTTGCAGCTGATTTACTCTGTGCACAATAACTGTTCAGCTGCCTTGCTTCTGTCTGTGATGTTAAGCTTGCTATATGAAGAAGCTTTTATGTCAGGCTGGTGCTTTGTAAAATTTCAGTTCAAAAATTTATCAAAAAAAAAAACCTAGAAAAATGTTTCCTTCTTTATTCCCATTCTTATGAGCTTATGTGAGTTTGGGGAGGGGCAGACAGCTTAGTCCTAGTTCTGAAGAACATATATCACAGCAGAGTTCCTTCCTGACTCTCTTCCATGTACCCACATCCTGTCAGAGGCTCCCAGAAGACTACAGATGGCTCAAGGTTAATAGGGTAGTTTTCCAGAATTGGTAACACCTTTATTGTGAAAATATGACTTATATGAAAGGGACTGTGTTAGGTATTCATAGTTTCAAATTAGAATAAATGATTCTGTCTCCAAGTTACTCATTGTCTTTTTGTCTTTGTTTTTTCAATTTCTTTTTTTTTTTGAGACAGAATCTCACTGTGTAGTTCAGGCTGGGCTTGAACTTGTTATAAGCTCTAGCTGGCCTTGAATTTGTGATCCTCCTGCCTCCACCTCCTGAGTGCTGGAAGTACCACCATGCCTGGCAAGATACTCACAGTCTTCCACACCCAAAGATAACCATGATACAAAGTGAGAGGGGGAAGTAAAAGGGACAGGCATTCAGGGGTTGGTATGATGAATCATACCGGGGCAACCAGAGGTATGCAAGGAAGAGTCCACTTGAAATTCTCACTCAAATGATTATGAGTAGAGGAGGGGAAGAACAAGGACAGGCAGCAGAACAGAGGCAGGAAAGCACAGGCATGCCAAAATTGAGGCAAGTAGAACCTTAAGTAGATGGTGAGTGAATGGACCATACTGCTTTTGACTCATTTATTCACTAATCCCTTGGAGAAGTAAGAGTGGGATGTTCCCATGTAAAACAAACATTTTATCTCTGGGGACAGAATTAGGATCAGAGAAGAGACTGGTTGATCTGTAACGTTAGAAACAAATTGTTACAGGGAATTAGACCTACCACATACCTAGCAGTGTGAGGGGTCTGGAGATTCAGGGTTCAGTTGTCCTATTAAATATTGCCCTTGAATTTCTGTGCTGCGCATGTCACAGATATGCTCAGTTAGTTACTCAGAAGCTCACAGCACTAGACATAGTTGCCCCCATTTTGCAGCTGTAAAGAAATGAATCTTGGAGAGGTACTGTCTCTTATCCATAGGAATATTGTAGTCAGTGTAATCTCCTAACACTGCTATCCAGCATTCAAAACCTTAACATGTAGAGAATTACAATGACTTATTAAAAGGACATAAAAGTGGTCATCTTGGAATTTTCAGGGCAGTTTCAGAGTTTTTTAATATATTGAATAAAGCTTTTCATCAAGAGTTTGTACCTTCTAGAAACTAAATGCCTTATTTAAATATCAGTAAACCCCTTGAGTGCTTGGACCTGGAGTTTCTCTGTTCTTACTTATTCATAACACATGGCAAGTGATTTGCATGCAATAAACTTGTTTTTTGTTTGTTTGTTTTTTCAGTACTGGGGTTTGAACTCAGGGGCTCATGCTTGCTAGGCAGGTACTCTACCACTTGAGCCACTCTGCCAGCCCTTTTTTGTGTAGGGTATTTTCAAGATAGGGTCTTGCCAACTATATTGCCCGGGCTGACTTCAAAGCATGATCCTCTTGATCTCTGCCTCCCGAGTAGCTGAGATTACAGGTGTGAGCCACCGGTGCCTGGCTACAACAAGCTTTTTATAAAGTCATGGAATTTTAGAGATGCAAATCTTTAACAGTATCTGATCCAATGCCCTCAATATGCTACTAAGTAAAAAGAAAGTTTAGAGAGGATAAACAACTTGTCTGAGGTCACACTTGGACCCTAAGAACTCAGGACTCTCATTTGGCAGCTCTTGTACTGTGTGCCTGTTCCACTTAATATGGCAAATGACCCACAAGTAAAATCTTATATAAGGAATATTTTCAAATAAACGAGGTTAGACTGCTTATTCATGGAGGACTGTTTAAAATAAAATGGAGGCTGCACTTCACTGAAATCAGGAATTGAACCATCCCTGCTAATTGTGATGGTATAGTATTATCTTTTTTATCAATCCTTATTGATATGTGTGGCTATATACATACTGATAAAATGGTAGAAATGGTAGAAAATCCTACTTTATAAATAAGCAGAAAAATCCTTGTGCCATTTGCAGCTGGACTTACAGCTGGGTTTGTTGTGATCCGTGATTTGGATTCCATTTGCCTAGTTCACAGTGCAGGGCTCTTATTGTGAAAGAGAGCAGTGGAGCAGTGCTGTCCAGCTGCTGAGGGACCAGTCACAGCTGAAAGATATTAGTAAATTAAAGAAAGCCTGTTGCTTATAGGGGTTCACCACAGCTTACCAAACATTAAAGGAGAAACAGTTGCTGTAAACCACACATGCTTTGATATCATACAGACATGTGCCATACATTAGAAAGATTCTTTTTGAACTATATAGAATTAGAGAAAAGAATATAACATTTTAACTCATCTCAACCCTCTCTTTAAAATTTAAGGAGTGGGAAGTAGAGAAAGGAGCATGACATACAAATGTTAACCTGTTTTAGGAGTGTGTGTGTGTGTGTGTGTGTGTGTGTGTGTGTGTAGACTTTTCCTGTCCCAGGAAATTTATTAATAATAGAAAATTTGTAATTTGAAGAATCTGTGTAATTAGCACTAATCACACCTTGGATAAACCTCATTGGCTACAATACTGCCACTGTGCAAAACTGAGAAATCTGTTTAAATAAACATGTCAACAAGTTTTTATTCATTGTAAACATATACAGCATATAGAAATAGGTCTAAAAGTGTACATTGGGAGGAGGAGGAGTTTCTACTTTTGAGCTTAGGAAAAGAAGCTTGCCTATGAGTTATACAATTAAAGTCCAACTTGAGAGAGAGGAATTGCAAGCTCCTAATTAAATTAAGGACTAATAGTAATGTACTGTTTTTACTAGGAAAGGGGTAGAATGGAAATCCCTGATGCTATATAATTATGTATTTTCAAGATAATTTCAATCTTCTTTGTTTTTGAGAGGGACTATTTTCAGTGCCCTGTTACTGTTGACCAAGACTTGCAGGCTATTTGAGGAAAGTTTGTTTTCCCCATAAATATATCCCTATATAGCATTCCTTAATTTGATAGATCATGAAGTCTGACAAGTTTAGATGGTGACATTAATTACACTGAAGTATTCTTACATGTAACTTTTAAAATGCTTTCACCACGATGGAGCAGGCCTTAGAACTGGATTAATGAGGAGATAGGAAAAGTGAGCTCAGCTCAGTGAACTGTTATTCTATTCATGTTTTTTATTTGTGATATTCATCTCTAGTATTTCATATTAGATGTGTACACCAAAATGCTGAGTAAAATAGAGTCCGTCGTGTCCAATTTCTTTAGAATAAAGACTGAAACTAAAGGTCCATCCCATAATCCTGTAAAACAAATGATCTGCATAACAGCCACCTAAGCAGGATGAGAAGAAAAGAGTGAGTTCCAGATTGATATACAAATTTCAGAATCATAACTTTCAATCAGGTAGAATCCCACATTAAAATATATTGCACACACAATGCACTCTTGACTTTAAAGATAACTTCATGTAGAATGAGACTTTGTTGGGACTACCGGCTGAATTATTTTGACTTCATTGCCTGGTCAATTCAGTTCAATAACTGGCTTAAGTGATTTTTTTTCCCCTCCTACTAAATTTGCCAGCTAGCTTCATTTAGTGCATAACTGTTAAGGTACCACTGTATCCAAGGGCTGCACTAGGCACCTGGGGGAGTACATGGGAATAGAAGGCATACTCCCAATCTGCATAGAGCTCACAGCTCAAAACAAATTCATAAGGGCTGTCAGGTTTAATCATGCAAATTAAAACCTATCACTTATTTTTGGAATTTTCCATTTAATATTTTTGGGAAACCTGGCAAAGCAAAATCACAGATACGGGGGAACCCATGGTACACTACTGCCACTGCCTTGGTGTCTCATTTAACTTTTCTGAACCTGATTTCTCATTTGTAAAATGCCTTTGTCACCCTCCTCCTAGGGATGCCCTAGAGTAGATGCAAGAGGATGTGAAAGAGCACACAAAGCCTGGTTTTGATCTCAGATCCTGGGTTCTGTGTGTAGTTCTTTTTTTTCTATATCACTTCCCAGATATGGGATGGCTACCCAGGAGATAGATGTGTGTGTTTCCTTGCTGACATCCCTTATAACTGCCAGAGATGTTGCCAGAGGAATATTTTCCAACTCAAACATTCTTTAATTTTATTGGTGTTGCAAAATTTGATTTATATTTAGAATCACGTAATTAACATACCATTTTGATTTGTCCTGGCTTCTCAAAATCATAAACCCCTATTCATCTAAATCAATGAAAGAGAGGAAATGTCAGAGTACTAAAAAAAAAAAAAAGTCTAATTAGCTTTTGAGTCTTTTAAAACTGGGTATGTAACCTAAATTTTACAATAATTATTAAGCAGTCCACTATTAAACCCAGGCACCATTCAGACAGTAAACATTTCTTTTGCTGAATTTGAAATAGTAAAATTTAATCCAGAAAGTAAACTGGCTAACTGCCCATCCTGCTGAATACCTCTTTTCCAGCTCTGCTGGGACCCAAGGGCATTGAGTTTGCCCATGGGGACATGTTCCCATGGGGGCCAGTGCATTCCATTTGGTTTATGTTCAATATGTGTGTTTCTTCTCTCAGCTCACACTTTAATTTTTATTGGTAAACATCAAAGGAAGTCTCTCCATACCCCTCTCCTCTGAGTTCCTGCTTTGTATCTACCCTCAGTTGGGAACAAAGAGACATATATTATCAAAGGTTTAAGCTGTACAGAGTCACAAAAATTATAAACAGAATTTTCTGTACTGTAATCAGTTTACAACCGTTAACGATAAAATGCCTATGCAACAAAAAATTAAAATAATGATCCTTAGATCAATTTAGAGAGATACCTGAAAACTTTTTGAGATTTGCTGGTAAATATAACCCAGTTAACACACAGACATATTTAATTGGAGTAGAATAAATCTCAATGTGTCTTAAAATGCATATTTAAATACAAAAATAGGATAAATCTTTTTTCTTATACTAGGGATTGAACTCAATGCCTCATGCCTAGGTTAGATCTTAATGTACTTTACAGGCATATTTAAATATAAAAATTAACTATACCAACTATAACTGAATCCATACTGAATAACAAAATGTTGCTTGCATATAGTAAAATGTGGATTATAAGTCATATTTTAATTAAAAGTTTTAATAGTGGTTTATATAGACTATGTAATAAGTTTGGAAATAAGACTATCATTTTTAATGTGTCAGACCTGGGAAATGAATACAGCACTGTTCTGTGAGTACCATGTATTCTTATAGTTTGGAAAGATTTACTTCATTGTATACACAGTCCTGTAATTAGCTCAATGTCATGCCCTCTTTATATAAAGAGAATTAATATCAACTAATTTAATTTTTGAATCAATACTAAATAGCTATTGGCATGCCAATTAGTTGATTGCTTCTAAAAGTATTAAGCACAGGAATAAACTAACAGTGCTGAGGATATTTCAAACTAAAAATAGTATGCAAACTAAAAATAATTTTGCCATTCTCAGTTTTCTTGATAGTTTCGTGAACAGAAATGAATTTTGATTTCTTTCATATAGACAGCCTTAAAATAGTCTTTTAATGTGGCCTTATAAACAAATTATTAATTTGAACTTTTCTTAGAACAAAATTTAAAAATATCTAGTACAATATTCATTCTTGCCTTTTTCTGAGCTTTGTGATATGTATTCAGCACTAGTTCTTGATAATTTGTTAACAAGGTGTTTTTAACACTTTGGACAGATGCACATACTGTTTTCAATCTTCACGGTTAATTATTCGATTTTGTATTTGATGACAGAACACCCTGACTCCTAATCACTGCTCATTGTTGCCAGTCCATTATATTCTAACTGTTTGAGTGCTCCCATTGACCTTGAACTGACATTATAAGCTGTGTCTAATCTTTTCAGTCTATATTTCTAATGCTTCTTTTCTTTTTTCCTTTTTTTCTGAACCCTGTTTAGCATCACAATGGGTCTGCCTCTGAGCCCAGCAGCGGACTCTGCCCGCTCTGCAAGGCATGCCCTCTCCCTCATTGCCACTGCCAGACCACCCGCCTTCATCACCACCATAGCCAAAGAGGTGAGTCTGCAACTTCTCAGTGTGTGCCGTCTTCATATTGGAAGGAATTACTGATACTGTAAACTGAGAATTTGGACTCACAAATAATCCTCCCAGTTTATTCTAAACCAAGCAAGTTAATAATTTAGTGGTGAAATGAATACATAGATGTCTGTGTGCGCACATTGAATTCTGTCGCTGTACATTCATTACTTGTGCATTCATTTCCATTTCCGTTCTCAAAGCTAATTCACTGGTAAATATTTGACAATAGTTTTCTATCTGAAACATAGCAGGATTATGCAAAATAAAAGCTATTAAATGTGTTCACATTTTCCAAATGCAAGTACTTACTTGTAATCAGAACTAAGCTACTTATTTAGCACTGACTCTCCAACTGTAAACAAAAAATGTAAGTCATAAACTTGCTAATTGTTTTTCCTATTACATGTCACAGATAAAGACTTGAATGCCAATTGATTCCCACATTCTTAGTGTTCTGACTAATTGCCCACATCTAACTGAAAAACTAGTAAGAACAATAAACCAATTATAGGAGCTTCCCTATAGGTCTTAGTAGTGGGAGAAAAAAGGAATGGATGAGAAGCTCTTAAATTTTTTTAAAGGTTTGTTCCATTTCAGCATGAATAATGTGCAGACTCAGTGTCCATAGGGTACGGGCTCTGTCAGTTGTTTTTCCTGTAGCTATGATGAATTTTTAAAATACTAAATAAGTACCTCTGAGTCCACTCTGATACCCTGAGACCTATTGGGCCGATTCTGCCCCAGAGCAATCTTTAATAGGCATGCTGTAAATATCTGTGATGCGAAGGTGGCTAGAAGAGAGGAGAGAAGGGCCTACTAGCATTTCTGTAGGTGATTTTGAGACAGGGGAGCCTTGGAAATTATTATTAATTTTTCCCATTTGTGGAATATACACAGAAGTAGTATTGACTGTCTGAAGAAGCCTTACGTTAGTCTGACAGGTCCTTCTATTAATGGTGGTTTTGAACTTTATTTGCAGTATTCACTAATGAATATTTTTTAATGAAATGTTAGAATGTCCATACTTTGGATTCATTATACCCCATCTTTTGGTTAGAACATAATTTTTAAATATTTTAATTAAGAGTCTACATTTATTTCCTTTTAAAAATAAGTTTTCCACTTCACTTGTTAATTTCAAATTATTTGAGTAAAATACTAAAGTATTTCTCACTGTTATCACTGCCCTCTACCTGTCCCCATGCCCACTGCCCCATGGCTAGTTCAGGGCCTGCTAACGTTTACTGTCTGCATGGAAAATAAAAAAACCACCAAATTTACTACGGATTCTGCTCATTATTTTTGGAGTTGTGTTTGCTTGGATTTCCCAACTTGATTACAAATCCCTCAGAACAGTGTTTGGGATATAGTAAGTGCTATAAAAGTATTATTTGCCATTATTACTTGAGATCAAGTATACCTACCTGTTATACTTGCTGGACATCTCCTACGTACCATATACCTTAATACCAAATTACCAAATTCATCTTCAGTCTATTTCCTTTTAAAAATGGCATAGTAATATTGTATTAAGTTTTCATATAATACCCAGAAGCTTATTGAATTGTATTAGGCAATAGTCACTGAGTTTTTATTAAACTCAATACTTTTGTGTGACCAAAAGTATTTCCAGGCCCACCCTAAGGAATTTGTTTTGTTGGTTCTTTTGTATCCTCTGTTGTTTAGTAAGTGGAAATAAGCCAGTGACTAAAAGTGAAAAACTGTAAGAAGTGGTGATCATGTCTGTTATAGGTGCATAGACATACGGCTCTTGCAGCCAATACCCAATCACAGCAGAATATACACACGACAACCCTTGCACGAGCTAAAGGGGAAATTCTGAGGGTCATTGAAATTCTTATTGAAAAGATGCCTACAGATGTCGTGGATCTTCTTGTGGAGGTAAGAATATCCTGCTTTAAATGATGTATCAGCCTCCTAAATTAAATATTCCAATGTGTTCATATAAATCAGTGCCTTTATTTTCAACATCTCTAGAAGATAGAGAGGAGGAAATGAAGGTAAGTGAATGAGAAGGAGGGGAAGAAGGGAAGGGAGGAAGAAAAAGAGGGAGGGAAAGAGAGAGAGAATTAAAATGAATTAATTTATGTAACTTATGTGCCATTTCTAGAAGCCTAAATTAAATTTCCTCAAAAATCAAAATGATTGGTAAGTCCATTCACCATTCATATAGAATTACTCTATATTGAAGTATTTTTAAAGGTTCATTATAAATGAAATGAGATGGCTAATGTGCTTGGATAAAAGTTGCCTCTCCTGCACATAAATTGTCTTCAGAGGAAACAAGTCTGTCATTATTTTACTCCACTATCTTTAAATTTTTCTCACAGATAAGACAAAGGATAGCTTGTAGTACACATTTAAAATTGCTTTTGTTTTGTTTTAAAAGTAAATTCTAAAATCAAGCTATGTAGAATTTTCATGGGCAAATGAACCCTAATGTAATTATTTAAGTTTCAGAAAATTAAGCATTTGAAACTAATTTTAGATCTGTGTCTTTTCTGTCAAAGGTTATGGATATCATTATGTACTGCCTTGAAGGATCTTTGGTTAAAAAGAAAGGTCTTCAAGAATGTTTTCCAGCTATCTGCAGGTAAAGACGCCTTCAAGAGCATACAAAATAAATAATTTTCAGTAACAAATAATGTCGAAACATTTTTGTGAGGTTAGCTGGTAGTCTTGCTCAATTAGAAAGCCAATTATTAATTAATATCTGCTTACCTTCTAAAATAATTCAGGAGGCTCATAGTCAATCAAAAACAAATATAATAGAACTAGCTATTTGGAATGGGATTATAAAGACATTTTGTTTACAGCTTAAAAATGAATAAGAGATAACACTCATTGAATATGTTATATTCTTACATCCATTATTGAAATTATGATTTACATTACAACATGGAGTTAGGAAGCTTTTGACTTAGTAATAAGCTGTACTCTCAACAAACAGAAATTTTTATGCTGCTTTTTCACTCACTGTTAGGTTTTATTTTTAACATAGTGGCTAGTATTTACATCATGTGCTATTTAAATATAGATGTTTTCACTATGCAAAAACAGGAAAAGCTAAAACTTTTATAACCAGTATTAAATAAGGTAAATATGACTCTTAAGTATGACATATGCTTGTGCAACATAATTGTTATGAAATGAAAGTTATTTTAGTGTCAAAATATAGTAACATTGAGTTTATTTTTAAAATTTTGTTTCCCAAAATGTTTGAGCTTGAGGCACATTTTTTTAAAAAGAATTTTTACCTCCATGTAGTCAGCAGAAATAGTATTTAAATCTGTCAAAGGTAATTCTTTTGGTAGAAAACGGAATCAGTTACTCATAGTTAGATGACGTATTTCTTTTTACAGTAATTTCAATGATATCTATACTTATTTCTGCTAACTTCTTTGAGTACATTGTAGGGCAAAGCTTTGTTGTAGACAATAAGCTTTCTAAGAGCAGTGACATTTCATTATGCCACACTGTTTTCTGTATTTCCTAGTATTCCAGGAAGTGTTTGCTGAATTGATTGTATTCTGTGAATCTTCTCCTATGTTTGCAATAGACCTTTATATGATATTCTCATCATTTGGCAGTTTCTGACTTAGGCCTCCTAGAAGCTAAAACATAAACACAGATAAAGACTGTAATGTAGCACATACATGCATATTTTCTTAATAATATAGATTAGGCAAATTAGAATACAGTTATATTCTGGTTTATATTCTTCTTGTTAGAAATCATATGTATTAAATCTTTTGTGCAATTAATTGATTTTAAAGATACATATAGCTGTTATTTTTCAAGTCAATTGTTCTCTAAAGAAACGTCTAAGCGAACATGTACATCTATCTGTCACTTAGTGGAGGTGATGGGGAATCAGTTATATTAGGGCTTATTTTACTGCGTGTTAACAAGGTGGTCCTTATAGCACTAGCCAATTCTATGTAAATAAGCTTCCTGGAGTTAATTTGAGTAAACTGCTCAGTGTCACTAGAAGTCCAGTGCACTGTCCATTGAGCCACAAAGCTACTTTGTGTCTAAAGGACCTGTGTTTCTGCTTTGTGGGAAGCCTAACTCCTCCCAAGCAGCACCCTCACTTCCTTAAGTCACCCTTGACTGCTGTGCATCCACTTGCTCCTCTGTTGTATGATCATGGAAGCATAAGAACTATGCTGTGTCTTAACTGATTACTAGATATACATTTTATCCTGATATCACAAAAAGCAATTGTGTTTTATTTAGTAATATCATAGCATTTATTGACACTTGCTATGTGTCACGTACTAGCTAGGCCTTGGGGAAGCAGTGATGAATAAGATGATATCCTTAAGGAGCACAGGCTCTATCTAATAGCTCTTAAACAAACAGACAGATGATTCTGGGGTCTGTGCTGTGTGCTGGAGTATAATACATACTGGGGGTAAGCTGGCAATAAATGGATTGCTTAACTTGGCATATAGGAATCTGAGAAAGTTTCACCAAAGAAAAGGCAGATGAATAATAGTACCTGTGAAAAATGCCCTAATAGACATGGCTGCCAATTGGACAGAGGGATTTGTCCTCTGAGAAAGTTGAGGCAATGGTTGTGGTAGGAGCAGTGGTGGATTCTGGGGAAGCTGCACAAAAAATTGAGAGGGAGTACAAGATAAACAGGTATGTGTCATCAGGAATTGCAGAGACAGCCAGCCCAGCAAAAGTTGGGAGGCAGAGATATAACAGTGAGTTTGGTCATATTCTGTAGTAGGGTGGTTGGAATGTAGGCTAAGGATGGAAATCTAGTATAGTTCCAGAGTATAGGGCTTTGCATTTTATTTGAAGAAATTTGGCTGATGTTTGACAAGCAATGGGAGTCAGGCAAGTTTAAGCAAAAATGTGTAATCCTTTTACCAGAACATAGTTTGATAAGACATATTTCAATGAAACATCAGATTTATAAGTCATTAAATTACATTAGATTTTATTAGATATAAGTCACACAGACCTATTTATTTTAGAGTCAGCCCATAAATAAGAAAGGATGTTGAACACTTATGTTAAATGCTAGCTAAGTGTTCAGATACTTACACTAAATTTAGACAAAAATTATGGAGGCCTTCAGAGAACATTTGAGATTAGACAGGACTCAAAAGTTCTGCAGGTCTACCTACTGGTTGACTTCTACTAGGTTAATAAATAAATAGCAACAGAAGTTAAAATTGCCTAGCACTGGTGGCTCACACCTGAAATCCTAGCTACATGGGAGGCTGAGATTGGACGATGGCAGTTTCAGGCCAGGCTAGGAAAATAGCTCATAAGACCCCTCATCTCCAAAATAACTTGAGTGAAATGAACTGGCGGTGTGGCTCAAGCCATGAGCGTATGCTTTGCAAGTGCAAAGCTTTGAGTTCAAACCATAGTCCCTCCAAAACCAAAGAAGTTAGTATTGCTTTCTTGAATATCTGCCATATCTGTGCCATTGTACTAAGTGCCTTCACAGGACTTACAAGCCCTCTACTTATAAGTGCCTTTCACTAAATATGAAACTCTAGTCCAAGTTGACAGCATTTCTGGTGGGGAGTCATGTAATGTTTATTTTTGAAACCTTGATATAGTTTTGTATTCTTTCTTTCTTCCCCCCCCCCACCCTTTTTTTCCTTTTGCCCTTTTGTAAGTACACTAAAGTTTTTAGCTTAGGTTAGTCTCAGTAATGTTCCTAGATGCTGAGATCCATTTGTTATGATTGATAGAACAAAAATGGCATGAAATTTCATTTAGTATTTTTTTAATGAGATGATATTTGTGGAAGCACCCAGTAAAGTGTTTGTGATTTAGATAATCAGAGGGCATTAGTTTCCTGTGAGTCACTCTACCTTAATAATAATACTAAAATTCAAAATGTATATAAAAATCGTTAATATATATTTCAAGTGGATAAAAGTTACAAGATGACATTATCTTCAACTGTCAGAAAGTGTTTTCCCCCTGCTGAAAGTATCATCAACTCAAGACGTCTGTGAACCAAAGAGGTATGGGGATTTCTTCCCACCAACAAGCATGCAGTTCTGCAGAGGACACAAAGCATTTGGTGTATGTATAGCTAAAAAATAATCATTTGTAAGCATTATGTTAGCTGTGATTATTTTCTAAAAGGAAAGACTTCTTTGTAGTAACTGAAAAGCCCTAAATCTTACTGGAGCAGTTTATATAGCTATAGATACTCTTATATAATATATCTAGTAAAAGATATAAAAAAAAATCACATAATATTAATTACTGTATAAACTTTATAGTTACTGGTTTAAATATTTCCTTATAACTCACAGTTTATTCCAGGGATATTATTAATATAGTGACATCCATTAATAGCCAAGGAAAATTTCTTGAATTTCACTGCCCTTGAGAGAATATAGCATGCACACCCTTCAAAACAAAAATATGCAAAATAGTTCTACTCTCAGATTTTTCATCACTAACACAAATAAGTTTATATTATTACATAGGAATTAAACCACATCCTTTTAGAACATAGATATATTAGCAACACAATTGTTACAACACTGCATTTGTTTTATGCTTTCAAACAAGCAGAGTAAGAAGTACACTAAGGCAGTATTTGAGAAATTAATTCCTGTTGATTCTTTGCCATTTCTTTGGCTTTTGCATTGCCTTCCTCAGTCTCCAAGATGATCTTCAAAAGGCATCATCTTCAAGCACTGTACATAATCACTGTCAGATGCAGAGTGACAGAGAGTTCTGGGTAATGAACGCTTAATTGCCTGGAATATAAATAATAGAGCATCCTCAGTTAAAAGTACCCTGGGCACTAACACAGTAGAACTAACTCATTTCAAGGCTTGAAGCTACACATCCCTGAAGTCTCCTTAGAATCCATTGTTAAAGTTTGGTTACTGAGTCACTGAATTACTGAACTCAAATCCCCTTTGAAGTCCCTGACAAGGGAGACCAATCAACACTAAACATTGCATTCTTGACTCAACTTGATTATGTATTCCTCTTTTGTTCCCAAATCAACATTCACTTACTGGTTTATCAAAAATATACTATTTTTGATGCAGAAGCATAAGATATGAAAGTCCAAAGATGTACTTTTGGTGTATTTTGTACAGCTGTTTCTGAACTAAGTGAATATGCACTTGTGTGGCATATATATGTTCTAAAAGGAATGCTTGTTAATCATTTTGCAAAAGTATTCTTAAAAATATCAGAAATACCTTGTAAGGCACTTTCAAAGCTTAGCTATAAATAAAAATTGGGCTGGGGTATTGCTTAGTGATACAGTATATCCTTAGCAGGTGAAAATCACTGGCTTTGATCCCCAACAGAGAGAAGAAGAAAATGAAGGGGAAAAAAAACAGAGGAAGGAGAGGGAGAGTGAAAATGAGGGAGGGGGAGGGAGAGAGGGAGGAAGGAAAAGGAAAGGAAGGCTTCTTCAAATATAATTAAATACGAACTTTAAGTTTAAGGCTGTTTTATTATATATTTGAGGATTGGTCATTCCATAGTGTACAACCATAGAAGAATCAATGATTTTTCAAATTAAATTATACATTGTTGGGAAAATATGGTTACACATAGATGTGTCTCTAGGTGTGAATTTGGGTCGCTTACAGCTACATAGTCATGCACACCATAGGTAGTTTGAGGACAGGGGATTTTGCCTTCATTCCTTTTTAGCAATTAATAGAGGGCTCTGTGTGACCAAAGACTATATGCTTCAGAATTCCAGATTATTATTTCACACACTTACATTGTTTTTAAATGGTTGAGGCAATTTATTTGATGTATAACTAAAAGAGATTTAATTTTTATGTTTTCTAAAGACTTGCCAAGTAAATAAATTCACAGATCCAAAAGAAAATCTTTTGTTGGGCTCTGTCCCAATTTTTAGTTTAGAAAATACAAGCAGCCAGTATAGGCATTCGATGACTGTGGTTGAATAATGATACCAGCTTCAACTTCATGTATTCAGTCCTTAACTTTGTCGTGATAAATGGCGCCAGTTATTTCACTGACGTCATGTCCTTGCTGCATTATTTTTATAGAATTACAAGTTGTAAAGTTTTGAATGTGAAAAGGACCTATAATAAATTACCTACTTTTGTCTTTCATTTAAAAAATGGGCAAATTGAAGAACTTTCTGTGTTGACAGTCAGACCAAAGTGAAGCCCAGCTCTGCTGAGCAGATCTCATACCTACCATGAGTTCTGCAGTGTGAAGTGGGTGTGTCCACATTAGAGGCACATGGAGTTGTGCCAGCTCAGCTCATCAGAGGACAAGGCCACTATTGATGGGTCCAGGTCCAGGCCTCTTCCTCTCTGCATCCTTCCTTCCATCCTCTTTCATCTCCTTTAGGACCTTGTGCTTTAGAGAATGTTTTCTCACTCTTACACTTGACTTCTGTCTCCATGGCTTCTCTCTTAGCCCAAAAGTATGCTTTATTATCCTTCATTTAAAACCCTTTTTTTCCTGTGCCTCTCCTCTCTCTCCTGTCCAGTATCTTATCAATCCTTTGCCATCCATTTTGTCACCTGCTGTCCTGATCTATTGGAGTCTGAATTCTGAGTTTTACTTCTCTCTCTCTTTCGCTCCTATCTCTCTACTTCTTTCTCTCTCT
Organism: Castor canadensis; assembly: GCF_047511655.1. Taxonomy (NCBI): domain Eukaryota; kingdom Metazoa; phylum Chordata; class Mammalia; order Rodentia; family Castoridae; genus Castor; species Castor canadensis. The sequence continues at coordinate 20,325,964 of NC_133389.1, read as the reverse complement.
CTCTTTCTTCCTCCGTTCCATTCTCCTCTCTCTCTCTCTCTCTCTCTCTCTCTCTCTCTATCTCCTGCGTGCGCACATACACACACGCACTCACTTTTAATCTTTTTGGTGGTAGTAGATTGAATTTAGGGCTTTGTGCTTGCTAGACGAGTGCTCTACCATTTGAACCATGCCCCTAGTCTTTCTTGCTTTTAGTTTGTTTTTCAAGTAAGGTCTTACCTTACTTGTGCTTTTGCCCAAGACAGCCTCAGATTATGATCCTTTTACCTCCACCTCCCAAGTAGCTGGGTTTGCAGGTGTGTGTAACCACACCAAACACTCATTTACTACTTTTTTATGTCAAATGCTTTTCAGTCTTTAAAGTAGTGGTTCTCCAACTTTTTAGTTTTAGGACCTTCTAAAAATGGAAGACCTAAAAGAGATTTATTTAGAAGGTTCTGTCTATGGATTTTTAGAGTATTAGCAATTAAAAATGAGTGATTTTAAAAATGTGTATTGATTTATTTAAAATAACAGTAAATTTATTTTATAGTGTTATAAATTTTAAAATTATTTTCAAAACACAAAAAACAAAAAATTAATGCTGAGGAAAGAAGCATTGTTTTATATTCATGCAGATTTGTTTCATGTCTGGATTGGTAGGAGGCACGTGGAATTTATTTATGCACATCTTTAATCTGTTGCAAGCTGTTATTGTGGTTGAATTGTAGGGTGAAAATTTGAAAGTTTGGCCACGTGGGAATATATAATTGAAAAGAGAGGAATGTTTGAGTATTCTCTTAGGATAATTTTGCACTTTAATACTATACCAAGACTCAACATGTCATTTTTTAAAGGTTAGTTCCACTGGAATGTGCAATCACAGGAGCTTTTCATGCTGTTATCCATTGGTGCATCTTTCATTCTTCTGTGATTTTGAAATGCTCTGCACTAGTCTTTGGACAACATTGGCTCACTGGATTATTATGTATTGTCACATCGCAGATCATCAAAGGGGCTGATGAGTACTGGGAACCCAAGAACCCAAATACAGGGTTCTAAAATTCTGTTTCTTACCTGAAAGCTTGAATGCATCATCATCAACAAATTCTGCAGTTGTTTTCATGAACAGGCCTACTTTTTAAGAAAATGTTTCTCAAATAACCATGGTTTATCTCTCAGTTATGTTTTCAGGTAAAAATGTTCCCTCTGGCTGGAATGCTCCTCTTCCAGACACTGACATAGCCTGCTAGTCTCATCCTTCAGCTCAGCCTCCCCAATTATCTCTCTCTTTCTCTCATCTGTTTACCTTTTATGTATATAAGATCATATATGTATTTATGAGTACATTTATCTTACAAGTCTAACTTCTACATAGGGAAAACATGGGACCTTTGTCTTTCTGAACCAGGCTTACTTTGCTTTATAAGATATTCTCCAGTTCAGTCCATTTACAAGCAGATAGCATAATTTCATTCTTCCTTATGGCTGAATAATATTCCATTGTTTATATATTCCACATTTTCTTAATCCATTCATCAGTTGTGGGGCATCTGGGCTATTTCCAAAGCTTAGCTGTTGTGAATAGTGGTGCAATAAACATGGGTGTGCAAGTGGCTGTATTATATCATGGAGCACATTTCTTCAGGTATATTCTCCGGGTAATATCACTGGCTCTATTTTTAGTTTTTGGGAGGACCCTCCATACTGCTTTCCATAGTGTTTGCATTAATTTTCATTCCCACCAAGAGTAGATAAGGGTTCCTTCCCTTCTCCTCCTTTTATCCTTGCTAGCATTTGTTGTTGTTTGTGTTATTGATGATAGCCATTTTGACTGGAGTGAGGTGGAATCTCATTGTCAGTTTGATATGCATTTCTTTTATGGCCAAAGATGTTGAGCATTCTTCATGTGTTTATTGGTCATTGTACTCCTTTTGAAAATTATCCTGTTCATTTGCCCATTTATTCAGTGGGTTGTTGATTCTTTGAGAGGTTAGTTTTTTGAGCTCTCTGTATGTTCTGGTTATTAATTCCTTGTCAGATGTAAAACTGGCAAAGATGTTCTCCCATTCTGTAGGCTGTCTCAGGCTGTCTCTTCAGCCTGGTAGCTGTTTCCTTTGCTGTGCAGAAGCTTTTTAGTTTCATGCAGTCCCATTTGTCAATACTTTCTTTTAATTGTTGAGCTATTGGAGTTCTATTCATGAAGTTATTACCTATGCATATCTGGTCCAGTGTGTTCACTATTTTTTCCTGGATTAATTTCATCATTTCAGATTTTACATTACGATCTTTGCTCCACTTTGAATTGATATTGGTACAAGGTGAGAGGCTGGGTTTCAGTTTTATATAGCACCATTTGTTGAAGAGGCTATTTTTCCTCCAGTGCATGTTTTGGGCTCCTTTATCTAAAATGGAGGACTCCTTTTCACCCTTAAAAATTATTGAGTTATATTGTTTATACCTATCAATATTTTCCATATTAAAATTTTAAACTGAGAATTTTTAAATTATTTATTTAATTATTATGAAAAATAGTTCATGTATTTTTTCAAAATAGGAGAATGTATCATTTTAATTTTTGCCAGTCTCTGATGACTGGCTTAGCAGGAGTCAACTGGATTCTTCACTTGTGATATATCTGACATCATACAGAATCTGGAACATTCAACTATGTGAGATGAGAGTGAAAAGGAGCGATAATGTCTTAGTGTTCCTGTGAAAACTTGAGACATAGGAAGCCATCACTGTGGCCTGCTGAATGTGGTGAGAGAAGGACTTCTAGACCCTAGACCAAGGGGCTCCTGCCCATGCCTCACCCAGCTGCACAGCCGCGTTCACTTCCCCAGGCTTCTGCTTCCTCCTTGTAACGCAAGGGGCTTCTGGTGCCTAGTGAACATGCTCAGTCCAACTATAAAATACTACGATTTCATGAATAGTAACTATCTCTCTCATGCCCAATTTCTGAATATACCATTAGCAAGCGCTGTAATGATTCTGAAGCTTTAAAATACGTGCTTCTTAATACAGCTGTTAATGAATGCTGCAGCTTTTTGATGCTTTCCTATCTCTGAAATAGTTAACTATCAAGTGTAATTCTATACTAGATCATTTAATGAACAAAGGTTCAATATGGTAAGTTAAATACTTAGAAAATATGGAATTTCTATTGTATTTAGTGCTATTTTTGTAGCTGATAAAGTTTTATGAGGAAAAAAAAGGTTGGTTTGGAAAATATTGAAGGTAAACCTGACTCAGACTTAGTTTCTCCTACTATGTTTTCACAGCACAAATCACTTCTAACACCAGATGTGTGTGGTGGAAGGAGGGGGGTGTCTCCATACACCAAGCAAGTGATTAATTCTGCAGCAGACACCTGTTGTCACCTAGTGCAAGTCAGTTCTGACACTGTCTACCTTGTCACTGTCACCTTGTCTACCTGTGTCTGAGCCGACAGGTTGAAGGCTCAATTCACAAAACTATCCCCCCACTTTGGATGCCAATTGAAAGCCCCGTGTTATTTTATCTGTGCTCTTACTGAGCAGCTTGAAGTCAAGGTTCCTACAACCTTCTCCTTGGGTTCACTTAGTTTGCTTGAGTGAATCACAGAACTCTGGGAAACACCTACATTTACTAGTTTATTATCTAGGATGTTATAAAGGATACAGTTGATAAGATACACAGGGAGACATGTAGGGCAGGAGCACAGACCTTCCATGCCCTCTTCAGGCAGCCACCCTCCATGATCCTCCATATGTCCAGCTATTCAGCAACTTTGCAGGATTTGGTGTCTATGACTCACCTTAGGGAAGAGAAATTCTAGTTTCAGTAGCCTGCATTGAGGAGGGAGTTATAAGTCAGGAGCTGTAGATGAAAACCAAACCAAATAAACACAACCAGGCATTGTGATGCATGCCTGTGATCCCAGCTACCTGGGAGGCAAGGATGGGAGGATCAGGCTCTCTCAAAAACAAGCTGGGCCTGTTATTTCATGCCTGCAATCCCAGCTGTGTAGGAGGTGGAAGTAAGAGGAACATGGTCCACGGCCAGCCCTGGGCAAAAACATGAGACCTACCTGCAAAGTAAAATAAAGCAAAAAGGGTTAGGGGTAGGGCTCAGGTTGTGAAGTGCTTACCTAGCATATGCAAGGCTTTAAATTTAAACCCCAGTACTGTCAGAGCCAGCAGCGGGACTTTGCCTGTGTGAGTTGGCATCTGGCCTTGTGAGAAAGCCAGACATCCAGAAAAACAGTATTCAAGGTTCCCAGATGGCTTCGTGTCCTTCAGATATACATAAGAAAGTTATGTTGACCGTGTGCTTCTCCTGCTTCTCTGTTCCCCTTTTAAAGGGGACATAACAAAGAGTTAATTTAACTGTGCTTCCCTGTGCTAATGTAACCTTGACACATAATACTTGGCACGCTTTTTCTGACCAAATGCTCTCTGTGTAAAAGGAGTTTATAAAAGCAGTAGTATACTTCATTGAAGTGGCTATTGAGCAGGACTCAGTAGTCGCCTCATCTTTTAGTCACTGTGCTCAGCCTCTTAGTATAGTTATTAAAAAGTCAAGAAATTACTATGAACTTCATGATATTTAATGTTGATCATTATTTAGTTTTTATTTTTGATGAATCTGTGTGTCACTCTCAATCACTAAAATGATGAGAAATTTTAATTAATTTCTCAGCCCATTATTGATTATAATAGCCAGTTATTTCAAATACAGCACTAGATTATGTTTATTTTTAGAATTGAAGGTTAATATGAAAATATTTTAATTGACTGGTTTTTAACATATAAATGGCCAATCTCCAAACCAAATTCCAAAATGAAATTATTCAAGACATAGAAAATTTTAAATGGAATTCAAGTGATAATACAAAGTAAAGCAATTTTTTAAATGCTTCTATGACTGTTGTTAAATGTTCCTGAAAGTGTTTTAGAAATTCATTCCTTTCTTAGCAGGCATTAACGTCTGTATGTCCTGTGTGCCTTGCTGGACCAGTGCAGGCTCTTTGGCTCAAGTCAGGTCAGTCAGGTCGTGTCTACCATCAAGGGGCTTGAATTTGATTTCCCAGGGATGAAGAGGTCAATTAGTGAAGTGTGGCAAATGCTGGAATCAAAGGGTGTTAGGGTACACAGAGAAGAGGGAGAAGGAGACTTGGTGATTGTTCAGTTGATCTACTAAGCTTTCAAGATGAGGACTATAGATGCTTATCCGGCGCACAGATCCTCTGACTCCAAAATCTACACTGTTTTCCATGTGCAGAATTGACTCTCATTATATTAAATGCTGTTATGAATCTGTAATTAAATGAATCAATGACAGCTTTGCAAAAATTGTAACATGTACCCTTATATTTTACTTCTAAGAATGAAGAAATTCTCAAGGAATTGGTACGTAGAACTGAGCAGTATATTTAATGGCTGAACTATTTGACTTCTCAGTAGATATTAAAGTCATGTGTAGTGGCCAGGAGGTATGTAACTTTAAAAGTCTTAAAGTAAAAATTTTTCACATTTATATTAAACAAATCAATTACCTACATTTTGGTAGTACTGACATTGAAATTTACAGCGTTTTGTGTTGTTTTGCTGGGTCTAGCAGATTGACCTTTGTCAGAAAACATTTTAGCATGTTTTTACATGTAAAATGTAATTTATATTAAAATGCTTTCATTCATCTGTGACCTCTAAATGAAACACTACTCAGTAACCATTGTTAGTTATAACACATTAGAACTGTGGCATGCCATACAACCATTAAAAATGTTGAGGTCAGACCATTGCTACTGACATAGAAAGGCATCAGAAGAGAAATTAAGAGAACCAAACAAGGCTTAAATTCACTTTTGAAAAAGAACACTACACACACTCTCACACACACACACACACACACACACACACACACACACACACACACACATATAGTTACTTTCTGTTTATTTTTTGCTGGGGTTTGAACTGACACTTTCTTGACAGGTGCTCTACCACTTGAGTCATACCTCCAGACCTGAGCATAGTCATACATGTACATATGTACCTGTAAAGAGGAAAACAATCTGGGAAAACAGCCCAGGACAGTTCTGATGGTTATGGTTACCTGGAAGGGAGTTAATGGTTGGGTAAAGAGTAGCTTTCACTTTTAACTCTTTTTCTGTATGATTTGTCTGATGTTTTCCTCCATTGAGTATACTTTCCTATAGAATTTGTATATATTAAGAACAAATAATCCAGTTAATAAATGGGCAAATGAATAGACAGTTCTCAGAAGAATAAATGCAAATAGCCAATAAATACATGAAGCAGTGTTCAACATCTTCAGCCATAAAGGAAATGCAAATCAAAATCATACCAAGATTCCATTTTACCATCAGAATGGCCTTCATCAAGAAAACAAACAGCAACAAATGCTGGCAAGGATACAGGGAAAAGGAACCCTCCAACACTGTTGGCAGGAATGTAAACTAGTGCAGCCCCTATGGAAATCAGTATGGAGGTTCCTCAAAAAACTAAAAATAGATTTACCTTTTGACTGCTGTACCCCTCTTGGGTATGGATACGAAGGAGTATAAATCCATATACATAAGAGATACCTGAATACCCATGTGTATTGCCACTCTGTTCACAATAACTAAATTGTGGAATTAGCCAAGGTGCCCTACAACTGATGAATGAGTAAAGAGAATAGGAACATAGAATTTGTTTATGTTAAAATACATTGAATGAAAGAAATAAGAACTTGTTAGGAAAACATTAAAGCCATAACATAGATAAGATACAAAAACCAAAGGTAAAACAAGCATGTATACTTTTGAACTGAATCAAAAATATCAGTCTAGATGGAAGAGTTAAAGGTTTATATTTTCAGAGATGGTTTGTCTTTTCTTAAACTTCATTATTATGTAGACAGACTGATTGATTTTGCTTTTCAAGTAAAAAGCTGAATCAGCTCTGTTCACCCTAAATGGGCACTTAAACTACAGTAAGGAAATGAACGCTGTCTGCTTTAGAGCAGTGCATGAGCTCATTTTTAAAGAAACCCCTCGAAACCTATGAAACCATAGGTTCTTATCCCGTATGGTGATAACAGTAGCTTCTTTCTTAACCTCCAGGAAAATTCTTAAATCGGTAACCATTCTTCCTCAAACTTTGGATAGTAAATAATTACAGGTATTACTCCTATACCTACCACAAGTAGAAATCCCTCTAACCGTCCTGTTCCATTTCCTTCACCTAAAACCTCCCCAACAGATGGCTGTTTTTCACTCTTCACGTTCTTCATATTAAAACAAAACAGGCCCTGGGGTATAGTTCAGTGGTACAGCATTTGTCTAGCATACCCCAACAGATAAATTAATTAATTAAAAAACAAAACTAAATTTAGACTTTTCAGCAATATTCCATTTCATTATGTATCAGCAAGTATATTTAATTTTCAAACTGTTAAAATGATAGAATCAAAATCCATATTATTGTATTAGCAAATTTAGATGAAAACTAAAATAACTTGCAATTATGATCTGCTTATACTTGCAAATCATAAATATTTGTAAATATGCAAATTAGTATATTTCGGGCACCTTTATTAGCATGTCAACACTCATTTGCACTAGAAAAATAGCAGATTGACTACATCTTATTTATTCTTTCCAATGTAAACATTCAGAGATGCTGATGACCATTACAATCATAATAGGTAATAACATTAGCATGTATTTAACATAGTAAGAGCTTGCTATGTGCCAGACATTCTTCTTAATACTTCACTAGTATTACTCATTTCATTCAACAACCTTAATAAGTACTATCATTGCTCCCATTTGACAGATGACACTGAGCATGTATAATTTATGTAACTTGCCCCAGATTACAGCTATTAAGTGCCGAACCAGGCAATAAGAGAACTGTGTCTGAGCCATTAGGCAACACAAGGTAGACATGCATGGTATTTTCTTTGCAGAAATCCTGCTCCATGGGCATTCCCAGAAGCATTTCCAGTCCTTCCTTTAACACCCTAGCTATGGGGTGCTATACTATAACAATTTTTTTCAGAAGGAAAATAATTCATTTATTAACTACTCAGCAGAAAATACTAATTGACTATTTACAATACTCACAGCCTGAATGGAAACAGTGACTCTCAAATGGAATTCCCCAGGCCATCACCATCCCAGTTGAGGGATCTTTTATTTGCTCTTTTGAACTGATGCTGTCCACTGGAATGAAGTACTTCTAGAAAACATCCCGCTACCCATAAAAACCAAGAACACAACTCCCTCTGAACTGATGCCTTTACCACAGCCACTTTGATGTCTGTAAATCCCTCAAGCATGTGGATAGCATATATGCACTTCTGGGGGTCATGAAAAGGCTTTGTGAAGTACCTCATTCTATACAAAGTCTCTCTGCCATTGTAGCTATGACATCTCTGAGGGTTATTAACCAATGCTATTGCTTCAGGACCAACTTCTGAATCTTCTAGCTTCACTCCTCACATGTGTGTCTCTCAGAAGGAGCTCTTTGACATCTTGTGCTGTATGGCCAAGGGGTCAAGGGTGAGTGTTGTCACTGATACATTCATTGGCTCATTGCTCCCCTATGGAAGTCCTGTCATTCTTTCCTGTAGAATCAGCTTGCCTATGTTTGGGACTCAGATCTTCCCCGCATGGTGTACTGAGAACATATCATGGATGATATCTTCCCTATCTAGTATGTATGAAAAATAAAGTAATATAGTGTGTTGCTGATTAGTCTTAAATAAATTTTCTTTACTTTAATAATTAATTCTGCACATATATTCTGCAGAATATAGTCAAGTGGATCAATCTAAAAAGTTATTTCTTGACAATTAGAACATGGACATAGGTATTGTAAATTTTTCTCCTATTGTCCAAAAAAGTAGGAAATTTGACAATATCAACTGAGGGGGCATTTTTGGTGAGAATTTAAGAAAACAGTTTGGCTATCAAAAAAATTAATTGAAGATATTCTTTGATCTAGCTTTGGTGAATCTGTCCTACAAAAATACTCAACTAAGTATACAAGAAACTGTGTGCACAATCTAACCTAAAGATTTCTGTCTGTAGAAAAGAAATGATTAAATAATGAGAGCACATTCATAGAACTATAATGCATATGTGAGGAAAAAATGACCTGATATCCATGTACTGATATGAGAGGAAAGAGGATGGCCCATGCAACGCTAAGGGAAGGAACCTGTGTTGCAGAATAATGCATATAATTTTATACCATTTTCATATTCAAAGCTAGAAAAAGCTCTTGGAAGTGCTCTAAATTGTTAACAATAGTTACTCTTTGGGGAAGCGTATGAGAGAGTGTTTCTGTTTTTCTTTTTAGAAATTAATATTTCAATTGCACATGTTTGTGAAGAATAATTCAGCACACATATGCAGTATATAATGATATTGAGGTAGTTAGCATTTTCATCTCATTAAAATGTTTAATTTGTTTAAATTGTTTTTAAGCTTTTGATTGAACATATTTATGAGGTACAGTGTACCATTTTAATACACGAACACAATGTGTACTTGTCAACTTGGGGTAATGTCAACATCTCTTTATCATTACTTTGTGTTTAGAGCCTTCCAGCTCCTGTCTTCTAGTTATTCATAAATATGTAATAGGTTAGTGTGAACCATAGTCACTCCACTGTGTTGTAGAACACTAGAACTTATTATTTCTACATAGTTGTATTTTGGTACCTGTTTCCCAAGATACTGCTATCTGTCTTGCTTCCCATCCTTCCCAGCTTCTCATAATTACTCTTCAACATTCAGATTGACATTCTTTAGCATTTACATGTGAGAGAGAACATGTAGTGTTTGTCTTTCCATGTTTGGTTTAGTTCACTTACTAACTGGTCCTCCAGTTTCATCCATTTTCTGAAAATGATAGGATGTCATTCTTTTTATGGCTGAATAGTACTTCATTGTATAAACATACAACATTATTTTATCTACCACCCCATTGATGGACAGCTAGATTGATTCCTTGTCTTAGCATTGCACATCATGCAGCAATAAACATATGGGCAGGTACCTATTTAATATGCTGATATAATTTCCTTTGATAGATAATTTTTAACTTTTTGAGGAATATTCATACTGTCCTCTATAATACCAATTTACATTCCCACCTTGTTTAAGAGTTCCTTTTAAAAGGTGAGATCAAAAAGAATTAACTTAGAAGGTAACACACACGCACAGGAAATCAATGTGAGTCAATGCCCTGTATAGCTATCCTTATCTCAACCAGCAAAAACCCTTGTTCCATCCTATTGTGGCTTATACTCTCTCTACAACAAAATTAGAAATAAGGGCAGAATAGTTTTTGCTGGGTATTGAGGGGGTAGGGGGGAGAGGGAGGGGGCGGAGTGGGTGGTAAGGGAGGGGGTGGGAGCAGGGGGGAGAAATGACCCAAGCCTTGTATGCACATATGAATAAAAAAAAAAAAAAAAGAGTTCCTTTTCTCCACATCCTTACTAACATTTGTCATTTTTTTGCGTTTTTTATAATAGCCATTTTAATTTGGAAGAGATGATATCTCACTGTGTTTTTTAATCAGTGCATTATTTTAATAATTTATTAATCCAAGCATAAAACATAAAATTGCACACATAATGGGGTTCTGTGTGCCATTTTGATACATGTATACATTTTGTATATTTAAATCAAGCTAAATATATCTATCATTTGTTTATGGTAAAAAGATTCAGAAGATGTACTTTATAGATTAAAACTATAGATAGATTAAACATATAATAAGCACAGGTGTTTTTGTAAGTACATACTACCTTAATACTTTTTAAAGAAAAACTCAAAAGCTTGTGAACTATTTTAAATCGATGTTAAGAACTTCTAAAAACAATGGGTAAGAATTGGTCATAATACCTCAATTATTTATGAAAACACATGTGCAAATGCCCTAGTGACTGATACATAGTTGGTAAAGTTAACTGCAAGTAGTATTAGTTATTGTTAGTGAATCATATTATCTTGAGAAAAGAGATGTGTCACACCCCTAGACTTAAGGTGATTTCATAATGAACTAAAAGTTCATTTTGGATTAATTAAAAAGTGTTTCTTGTTGTATTTGAATGCTCTGTGCAGTAATAACGACATCCTGAGCTCTTTGCAGATTACAGTTAACATGATTTTTTTCTGTCTTCCTCCAATTCATATTTCTGCTGAGAATGGCATGTTTTCCTTTTCTAAATTGCCTTTTTAAGTTTTACACATATTCTGTTACCGAGGTCATTTTTAAAATAGATAACATGTTTAGCAAGGACCAAAAGGGAGCTATGGATAGGGAATGCTGCAGTTGCTGAATCTCAGGCACTGGGTGCTTCGCCCATGCAAGCTGCTCACGCTTGCATTCCACATCATCAACAGCCCATTGCGGTGGCCACACCCCCTGTAGTTGAAGTCACAGCTGTGGCCTTGAAGAAATGGATCATGGCACTCCTCCCCAGTCACTTGTTTTAGTATTTAATAATGATGAAAGAGATTCTTTCTTTTAATTATGTTTGATATGATAATACCACATTCACTGATATTTATGTGTGGTGATATCAAATTCTTAGAATCATTTTTATTTCCAAGACAAACAAAAATAGATTTTATTGTGTATATCATTATTTAGACTATTCTTGCCTTCTTGAATTTTAGCCCGTGACATCTTTTCTAGTTCCATAAGGTAAAATTAAATAATTTGTATTTTGTAATTGTCTGTCTCATGCTAATATACCCAGATCCCTCAGGGGGGGCAGGGGTCATAGATAGCTTCCTGTAAATCTGCAATTGTTTTTCTCAATTTAAAATACATTTTTAAAAGGATCACTGGGCAGTGCTCTTATTTCTTGATTTCTGTCTAACTTTTGGGGACAGTTTTTGTTTCTTCTGTGTTCATCTCATTTATTTTAGATCCATAAAATATTCATTGATCTTAAAAAATTCATGTTTAGCATAGTTTATGCACTAGTCACTGAAGAAAAAGCATGGAGTTTCGTTCTTCTTACTACATTAAACTTCTTACTGCTATATCCTGCTCACTTGGATTGTATTTATATCTTTATACACCAGCAAAAGACAAAGTCTCTGATAGAGGGAAATAAGCAATAAACAAAAGTTTTATAGTCTAGTATCTCAGAGGTGATAAGTATAATTTAAAAATAGAATGCTGGGTTAAAGATGGAGCAGGGCTACTGTAGCTATAAAGACATCCTTTATCAGGATAACCTCAAAACAGGGACTCATGAAGTGAGGGCATGAGCAGCTGAGATCTTGGGCTGATAGATTTTCAAATAGAGGAAACAGTAAATGTCAGAGCCCTAAAGTGGGAACCCTCTGAATATATCCAAAAAAGCACAAGGAAGTTACTATGCCCAGAGCATCGTGAGTAAAACGAACAGGAGATGAGGTCTGAGTTTTGAAGGATACCTGTGAACAGAAGAGAGGAGATGTGATTTGTGGTTGGCACGGATCCTGCTGATTGCATGTGGGAAATAGCGAAAGGGTGGAGATCGGTGACTTTGAACTTTTGAATGATGGCCATCTCAGCCCCAGCAGGAAATATGTTTTATGTCAATGCTCAAATCCCCTTTATTTTTCTTTCACTTGCTTGCATGCTATGTTTCCTCTGACTTCGCAGGATTTCCTTTGGGCCCACTTAATAGAGGAGAATTTCTGTGCTAACTTGAATATAATAGAAGGATTCTTGGCAACTTATTGCCTAAGAAATGTGACCCAAGTGACACATTATCATCATAGTGAGCTGGAGACTGAGATGCCATTGCCAGAGGCTCAGTGCACATGAACCTTGCCTGTGGGCGTACATCAAGACTAGAGTAGCATTAAGAACTGTCGTGGAACCACATTTCAATCCACTGGTAGCTTCAGGTATAGGGACAAGTAACGCACATCTCACATCCTTAATCTTGACAGCCCCACCTGGCAGACTGGTTCCAGGAAGAGAGTGGTATAGGGGTGTGGTGAGCCCTGAATGCCTCCACAGTGATTGGCTCACTGAAGCTAGAGGGCATCCCAGTGTAGCAACTGCATATATACCACAGACTTCCTCTGTTAGGTGAGCCAGGTGTAAAAAGTTTAGTGTAAAAAGTTTAATAAGGCTAGGCGTGGTCAAGCATACCTGCAATCCCACTACTAGGAAGGCAGAGGCTCCTAGTCCGGAGGGCTGTCTCAAAAGAAAAAAGAAAAAAAAAAGTTTTGTAAGAAATCCTAAATTGAAAACATGCCATAAGACCTTCACTGTCCAGAATTCTTTAAGAGGTTGTTTGGAGCTATTGTTCTAGTAGTAAATTGCAAAGAATGAAAAATGCGGATCTGTAATATATGGTCCTTTCAGACAGACTAAAGATTTGATACCAAGAATAGATTTGGTCTTTTTTTCCCCATAAATAATGTTGTTTGTAGATGATGTAGAAGGATGAGGTTGATAGCCAGAGCATAGAAACTGCACAGTGTAACAAAACCTCTTTAGAGTCTAGTTTAACTAAGACTTTTGTCACCACAAAATATTGTACCATGTTTTGCTTTGACAGGCATTACATTGAAGGTGATATTACTAAGTTTTACAGAAGGGTTTGGGCACTATTGTTAAATCTGTGCAAATGCCCCTGCAGTTTTGTCTTGCTGTGGCCATTAACCTAAACAGATAAATATTTCTGAAAACATTTGTTAAATATTAAATACCACGTAACTCTAATAGGATTTAAATTACATGTGGGTATATGTATACAGTGATGTTGATATTAACACAGATATACATACAATGGTGTCCAATATTTAAACCATCATAATTATTGAATAACAACACAGTAAATGGGGTTTTTTTTAAGCTTTTCTAGAGCATTTTTATTTTCAAATGTTACAATATTAGATTTCGAATGCTGATTTCCACTCCCTGTCGAGGGAAAATAATGTGATATTTTCAACAGGAAAAACTTTGAGAATTAACTTTTTACCAACCACTTAGTAGTAGGGAGGCTTTACATGTTTCAGGAGCTTACTATGCCTTTCTTCCCTCAAACCAGTGTGCAAGGATAGTCCCCTTCTTGAACACGGCAAAACCAGCAAGACAATCTAAATTACTTTGTGTCTTCTGTGTGACTGGAAAATGAAGCTCTGATCTTCCACTGAAGCAGAAAGAGTTGCCCATAAAAGAGGCTTAAAGATGGGACAAAACCAATCATTTCATCATTTGGTTATAGATAACAAACAGAAGTTTTAAAACATAGCAGTTTGTTTTCCAAATTCATGAACTAAGTATAAATATTATAATGTTTATTAATGCCAAAGAGGTCTCTCAGAGTGTCCTGCTCACACCTTCAGGTTTGTTTCTCTTGGCCTCTCTTTCTAGAATTTCAGAAATGGTATCCCACACCCCAGTAGTTTTTTACTGTATATCTACCTCAAGAAAGCATTAAAGAAATGGCATTTTCCTCTGTCATGTTTTACCTTCCCCCTCCCTTTAAAAAAGATACTAATAGAAAACTTAGCGTATCATGAGGAACCAGGAGCCAACAATGAACAAAGAATCATAAATTCTTGATGCAAATCTTCATAAATGTTTAGGGACCGCCACTTGTTCACCTGATCAACTCACACTGAGATCACAGGAGTAAATAATGAGAAGTATACTTACAACTCTGGGGCTGAGGGTGAGGCTCAAGTGGTAGAGCGCCTGCCTGTCAAGCGCAAGGCCCTGAGTTCAAATCCTAGTACTAGAAAAAAAAAAGTAAAAATAAAACTCTTTGCAGCTATGAAGTCATATGGGATTTACACTTATAATAATTTTGTTCTTAAATCCAGACCTTAGCCATATGGATATGAAATCAGTATGACAGAGCATAGATCAGGACTTCAAATACTTAATCCATCAGGAGAACTAATCTAGAAAAAAGAAAAATAAGTAATAAATCAACCTTTTATAACCTTTTAACCTCCCTGTTTTTATGCAATGCAAAATAAATACCAAATATGCTTATTCGTATGGCAGTAGCCTCTCAGTATTTAGATAAACTGATAAGTGGAAGAAATCTAGGGAATTTGCAGGACAACTTTTTTCTAATTTCATTCTAACTTGCTGAGAAGAACTTAGGTATGATCTTTGTGTGGCCTCTTGAGATGCTCTGTTAGAAAGTATATCTCACTGCTCAATGCCATAATAAGCCATGAGAACATACTTAAGTCAAGTAGCAAGCCTTTTCAAAATCTTTCTCATTTCTCTTCAGCTAGAAATGTTTGCATAAGTCGTTGCCATAAAACTAGATTTCCATATTTAATTTTTGTTGTGTTTAACCCTTATTGCTTCAAAAATCCAAGGGTGTTTATGATAATTAAGTTGTTTTCTATTGAAAATATTTATTAACAGGCCTAGGTGGTAGTCTACATCAGTTTTCTTTCAACTGACTTAAAAATTACCAAAGTGAAGCACTTTTGAAAAATCTGAGTGTTTATTATACATATGTTTAGAGCTGGCTTTAATCTCTGAAAATATTACTGTCCACTTCCATGTGCAGGTCATCTCACCTGTTTTTTTGTTTTCATCGTTGTTGTGAAAATATTCGATGCAGGTTCTACATGGTCAGCTATTACGAGCGGAATCACAGAATAGCAGTGGGAGCGCGCCATGGTTCAGTGGCCCTGTATGACATCCGAACTGGAAAATGTCAGGTAAATAAATCATTGTGACTTCCTCTCCATAAAGTGTGGAAGTTATTGAAAGGAAAGAGAGACTAGCACTTCATCGGTTGACGTGCTGAGCTGCTGGAACATTACAGATAATGTTAAAGGGATCGATAGTTTAATGAAGGACTCAAGGATTATAGAGCCCTACTGTCTTTAGTCACTGGGACTGAAGGGCTCCCCAGATGGGTTCCTAACAGAGTCCAGGGTGGGGTGGAACCACTTACAGATGACTTCATAGTACACTGCTTCTTTTTTCAAACAAAATTTTCTTATTTTTGATATATGTGTCCTGAGGGAAGAAATTAGGATACAATGACTGAACAAAAGTTTAATTTTCTGTGTAAGAAAAATGAGATATCTAGCAATTATAAGACAGTTTGGTCAGAATTCATAAAAAGAGGACATGATCACATTTAATATGTCTCTAAAAAATGTAAATTGATGCCCTATTTGGAATCATAAGATATGCTTTTTTATACTTTTATAACACTTTTTATGCTTTTATAAACCTTTACTATTTATGAAAAATTCTTCTTTTTTTTAATTTTTTATTTTATTCATATGTGCATACAATGTTTGGGTCATTTCTCCCCTCTCCCCTCCCCCCACCCTTATCCCCCCTCCCTTACCTCCCCTTACCCCTGCTACCAGGCAGAAGCTATTCTGCCCTTATCTCTAATTTTGTTGAAGAGAGAATATAAGCAATAATAGGAAGGACCAAGAGTTTTTGTTAGTTGAGATAAGGATAGCTATACAGGGAGTTGACTCACATTGATTTCCTGTGCATGTGTGTTACCTTCTAAATTAATGCTTCTCAAACTAACCTTTTCTCTAGTTCCTGGTCCCCTTCTCCTATTGGCCTCAGTTGCTTTAAAGTATCTGCTTTAGTTTCTCTGCGTTGAGGGCAACAAATGCTATCTAGTTTTTTAGGTGTCTTACCTATCCTCATACCTTCCTTGTGTGCTCTTGCTTTATCATGTGATCAAAGTCCTGTTCCCTTGTTGTGTTTGCCCTTGATCTAATGTCCACATATGAGGGAGAACATACGATTTTTGGTCTTCTGGGCCAGGCTAACCTCACTCAGAATGATGTTCTCCAATTCCATCCATTTACCTGTGAATGATAACATTTCATTCCTCTTCATGGCTGCATAAAATTCCATTGTGTAGAAATACCACATTTTGTTAATCCATTCATCAGTAGTGGGGCATCTTGGCTGTTTCCATAATTTGGCTATTGTGAGTAGTGGTGCTGCAATAAACATGGGTGTGCAGGTGCCTCTGTAGTAACCTGTGTCACAGTTTTTTGGATATATCCCCAAGAGTGGTATTGCTGGATCATAAATATGGTAGGTCAATGTTTAGCTTTTTAAGTAGCCTCCAAATTTTTTTCTAGAGTAGTTGTACTAGTTTACATTCCCACCAGCCGTGTAAGAGGGTTCCTTTTTCCGCGCATCCTCGCCAACACCTGTTGGTGGTGGTGTTGCTGATGATGGCTATTCTAACAGGGGTGAGGTGGAATCTTAGTGTAGTTTTAATTTGCATTTCCTTTATTGCTAGGGACGGTGAGCATTTTTTCCTGTGTTTTTTGGCCATTTGAATTTCTTCTTTTGAGAAAGTTCTGTTTAGTTCACTTGCCCATTTCTTTATTGGTTCATTAGTTTTGGGAGAGTTTAGTTTTTTAAGTTCCCTGTATATTCTGGTTATCAGTCCTTTGTCTGATGTGTAGCTGGCAAATATTTTCTCCCACTCTGTAGGTGGTCTCTTCAATTTAGAGACCATTTCTTTTGTTGAGCAGAAGCTTTTTAGTTTTATGAAGTCTCATTTATCTATGCTATCTCTTAGTTGCTGAGCTGCTGGGGTTCCACTGAGAAAGTTCTTGCCTATACCTATTAATTCCAGAGTATTTCCTACTCTTTCCTGTACCAACTTTAGAGTTTGGGGTCTGATACTAAGATCCTTGATCCATTTTGAGTTAATACTAGCATAGGGTGATAAACATGGATCTAGTTTCAGTTTTTGCAGACTGCTAACCAGTTTTCACAGCAGTTTTTGTTGAAGAGGCTGTCTTTTCTCCATTGTATATTTTAGCGCCTTTGTCAAAGACAAATTGGTTATAGTTGTGTGGCTTCATATCCGGGTCCTCTATTCTGTTCCACTGGTCTTCATATCTGTTTTTGTGCCAGTACCATGCTGTTTTTATTGTTATTGCTTTGTAATATAGTTTGAAGTCAGGTATTGTGATACCTCCAGCATTGTTCTTTTGACTGAGTATTGCCTTGGCTATTCATGGCCTCTTGTGTTTCCATATAAATTTCACGGTAGATTTTTCGATCTCTTTGATGAATGTCATTGGGATTTTGATGGGAATTGCATTAAACATGTAGATTACTTTTGGGAGTATAGACATTTTTACTATGTTGATTCTACCAATCCATGAGCGTGGGAGATCTCTCCACTTTCTATAGTCTTCCTCAATCTCTTTCTTCAGAAGTTTATAGTTGAAAAATTCTTCTTGATGAGGGTTTTGATCACCTGATTCTCAGAATATTTTAGGTGGGTGCACTAGGCAAGTCTGGCTCCACTCGAGATAGAGATATAAGAGATTATTAAATGCAGAACTTTAAATCGTTTTTACCTCAGATTCACCTATTAGCCAATGGTAAAAGCAGGGCTAGGCTTCACCAAGGTCCTGGCAAAATGAAACATATCGAGAAATGGGGTCAAGGCATAGCTTCTTATGTTCCTTGAGAAATAGAGCCAAGCTTCTTATGTTTCTTGGAGAATTTATTAATGCTGATATGTTTGACTATATTGCAGTATTTGGAATTTCCGGAAGGAATATGAAGAAATTCAAAAAAATATGGCCAAAATGCCTCTTAATACTAATAAACCATTAATTAATCCTACAAAAGCTTCCCTGGCAGCTTTCCATGAAGTAGTTGTAAGAGGTTGGGGGGGTAAAAGTTTCAAGGGTCATGCAAGTTTTAGGGGTACTATTTGAAAATTATGCACATTTCTTTGTATAGGCTCTGAGTCTCTCTTGAATGAGTATGCATTGTGTATATTTGCACAGATATTCACCACTCACCATAATTATTTAACTGCTGAAATATTGGCATGTGTGCTCCCCACACACGCTGTGAACATATTCCTTTCTTCTGGCCTGTCACCGAGCCCACTCTCTGAAAGCTTGTTCAAAAATTAAATTACATGTTATTTTTGATAGTCTTTCAAAAGAGAGACAGTCTTCAAATAGCATTTTCAGAACCTCTTTTGTAAGACCAATTTTTTTAAAACAAAATATTTGTAGATACCTATTGGGTACTGTGTGGTATTTTGATACATGTTATATTGTGTGGTGTTTAAATCAGTTTTAACATATCTATTTCTCTTTAAACATTGACTACTTTTTTTGGCAGTACTGGGAATTGAACTCAGGGCCTTATGCTTGCTAGGGAAGTGGTCTACCACTTGCGCCATGCCCTTTCCTTTTGCTTTTACTTTGTTTTTGAGATAGGGTAACAAGAACTCTTCCTCCACAGGACTGTGGAGAATCTACAGGATCCAAACCATGATCCTCCTACCTCCCCCTGCTGAGTAGCTGGGGTTTCAGGAACGCACCACCACGCCCAGCCCCACTGATCATTTCTTTATGGTGAAAATATTCACAATCTTTTCCTCTAGCTTTTTGAAATGTACAGTACATTATTGTTATCTGTATTCATCCTCCTGTGCAATAGCACACCGTAGCTTTTTTACTCATCTCTCATGGTAACTTATTACACATTGATCAACCTTTTCCTTCCTCCTTCTTTGAATCACTGGTAATCAGACAGTTTTAAAAAGAAAATTATAATATGTCACTATATTGCAGTCTTGAGAATATAAACCAGGAACATCTACAAGGTAAAGGCGAGAGAGAGAGAGAGACCTTGTTAAGTTCTTTCTAAAAATGAAGTGAGAAAATCCTGTGTCAGGGAAGACCCAGTTGCCATCAGCAGAGAAATGAGACAGTGTGAGAACAGTGAGCTAACCCAAAGATGAGTGAAGGAAGAACACAATTATGTATTAATGAGAAAGAACCAAATTGTTCTTAAGTTATATTTCTTTCAGTTTTCTTCTAAGTAGTCTCAGTGATGATCTTGGTAACATTCAAAAGTAATGTTTTGAATATGTTGTTCTTTTAAATTGAAGTACTTGAGATATACTTATAAAAGGCATCTTTCTTAAAAGGAATTATGATCCATTCATATTCCATCTCATTCTCTATACATTATTTTAGTACAGTTAGACATTTACTATCCCCATGACTTTTTTCTACCTCATCTTCTTGACTTTGGTACCCAAAACTATCATTATTGTCAAAGAAGTAACATTCCTTCACCTTCTAGTGCTGTGTGAAAGGGAAATGTACATTCAGGTCATGAATAAAAAGTTAAATCTCTAAAATAAATCTGAACTACTCTTGCCAGTTACCATTTATGTCCAGTGAACTTTTAAGAGAGTCTCTTTATTTTTTTACTAGCACTGTAATATTCAAAAGAATGAGTCAACAGCTGAAACAGAATATACAAACATAGATCGCATGCTTAGAATTAATGTTTTAGAGGGTGAATTAGAGGAACATTTTGAAGTAGAACAAAGTGAAACAGTTCTTGAAGAATCTCTTGGAATCAGTTATAGTGAGAGTAAAGTAATTTTTCTAACATGAGCAAAGATAGACATGTGACATAAATATATAGAAAATTCACTTAGCTAGAAGGAAAGAGTCCCAATGCGGGGAAAATATAAAGCATAATCACCTAGAGTGGGAGAGGCACAACTGAAAAGGACACCAGAGGCTGAGCAGTCCCAAAACCCAATAGGGTCAGAGAACCCACAACTGAGGGACTGAGGCATCATTTATATCCCCTGCCCTTGTTATTATGTTGGTTGGTAAAGAATAAAAGAATATTAAGACTCTTTCTCACTGTTTGCCATTGGCTTCTATTTTAACAAAACCAACCAAACAAACAAAAAACCAGTTTTCTTTAGATCCGTTCTTCCCAAACTGGAATAGGAGATTACATAAAACCACAGAATAAATATGGCATATCTGTCTAGAACATGAATTTTACTTACGTCAAGGGTTAGCAAACCATGACCCAAATCTTGCCTGCCACTTATTTTAATAAATAAAGTTTTATTGGAACACAGCCATGCACATTGGACTATTCTACTATGGCAGAACTGAGTAGTTGCAGTTGGCAAGGATCATTTGCGATCTGCAAGCCTATGATATTTACTCTCTGGCCCTTTACAGAAAGGATTTCCTGGCCTTTGACTAAGATAATTGAACAGGAAGAGTTAACTAACTTAACTAAAAGTGACTTAAAACATTATAGAATAGATAAGAATGATTAGAAAGCTGTGTGGACTTGAATCTCCTCTCTACCACTTTGTAATCTTGGTTAAGTTTCCTAACTTCTCTGAATAAAATGGTAATAGAAATAGCCCCAGTCATCATGAGATGTGTTAAAAATTTATCCCAATCCTTATTAATGATGGTGAGGCTGAGTTCATATAAAGGGTGGGACACGGTGACAGGTATAGGGATCACTGCAACAGGGTCTTGCACATGGGAAGAAAGACTGGACTCAATTCTACTTCACAAGGACAAGTGGGGATTTGTAACCAAAGAGCAGGATGGGGTCAGTGAGTGGGAAATTGCTAAGAGGAAGCATCAGGAGTGAGTTTTCTGGTTAAACTGATTTGATAGCATTTGTTGCTGAAGGCAGGCCAGAGTGGTCAGATACCCAGGGTGGGAGATTTTCTCTAAACTGACTTAGCAGGATTCTTGTTCAAACTGAACTCTACAAGGACAGAGAGGGAAGCCCAAGGTAAGACCTAGTCAAATAGAGAACTCAAGAGAACCTAACTCAAGTCCTAGTCAGAAGTAAGATCATTTGTATAAAAATCTTAGCACAACAGCTGCCACCTAGTTAGTATTCAATAAATGTTGGCTATTATTATATTAAAATAAACTTGGAAATACATGACATTGCAATTAAATTATGCTAGTTTTAGGAAGTTTTAAAGATAAAACTTGAGGGTGTGTATGGACCTGAGGGTGAGGGGCTCCCTCTGCTCAGCTGGGAAGCTTTGGTGGAAAGTTGAAACCAACTGCCTGAGGCCATCTGTGGATTTCCTTTCCAAAGGATGCCTGTGGTGTTAGGCTGGGTCTCTGCTGATTGAGGAGATCAGACACTTTGATGCAGTTCAATAGTTAAAATCCTACTGTGCCACTGACTTAAGTGCTAACCAATTTAGGAATATACCTGACTAGAATTTCACATAATTAAAAAAAAATACCTAACTCCCTATGAAGTGCTTAAATTTTGCTGATAGGCAGTGCTCTTGCTAAGCAGGCACATTAGGGCCCATGACTCCCCAAGAGCTCTCCAGGTATGTGTTTGGTTAAATCAGGGGTAAAATAGCCCCCCTCCCTATTAGCAGTGTTTCCCTTTCGTCTGACAGACCTGATACTCCATCTCATTTGATTTGAAGGCCTTTCTAAATGTGTCCTGTGTGATAACTGTTGGCTCTGTGCAAGGTTCACATTAGCTAATTTTCCTTTTGAAGTTTCTACTGTGTCACATGGAGGCACATGATCCACTTTGGTAAATATAGGCACTTACTTTCTTCCCATGCTTTGGTGAAGCACTTAAAAAAAAAAAAAAGCAGTGATGTGTGAGAGAAAGAAACTGTGCCTGGAGATTTCTCTGTATCCTTTATTTAAAAAGTTTTAGTATTGAAAATTCCTTAAAAACAAAACAAAACAAAAAAACCTGTTTTTTAAGCCCTTTATTGTCTAGTTGCTGATACATAGTAGATGCCCAGTAACGATGCATGCTGAAAAATATCCTGAATCTTTGGAGTAAAAAATAAATTTAAAAAATACATGACCTGGTGAGTGAAAATGAAGTGAACCTAAGTCATACAAAAATGTTAATTTAAGATGGTTCTATTTCAGTATATCAAAATCACCTCATCAGATTGTTTCTGTATAGGAAGAATAGGATATCTTTTCAGTACAGCATAGAAAAACCTTTCTTACGAGTCAGACAAGTTATATCTGTAGTAGATCATGGCCAGGTCTGCCATAGGCCAGGTAATAAAGAAAACATGGAAGCCAGGTTGGTTGAAGGTGTAAAACTGTGGCAGCCGTGGTCCAGCTAGACTCCCTGTAGAGCAGGGAGCAGGCCACCATGTGCCCCAGCCACAGCCTAATGATGTAAGAAGCACTCAGCTAAATCTTTGCTGTTGAGGCCTGGCAGGCTCCTCGCTCCCTGTGAGATAGAAACATCTGTCTCTCAACTTCCTGTGCACCTCCTGCTGTGCCCTGACCTCCTGAGTGTCCCCTGACTGCTCCTTTGCCTGTACTCTGTAGTGTGAAAGTGAAAGCGCTGAGCTCTGTCCACATCTGCTTTCACCAGTCTTGAACTCTGACTTACTTGGGATCGTCTAGCTTGGCCTGCCTTCACTTTGCACTAGCAAGACCTCACAAGTAGCCCAGTAGTGTTGTTACATATGAATCTGCCCAGCCTTCACCTAAACCAACCCGAAGACCAGAACAACCACACCACTTTCAAGGGTGAATGGAGGATGAGGAAGGTTGCCTTACTGTTCGGCTAAGCTCTTCTTCCTGCTTTCTCATTTTTTCTCAAATATGAGGTAAAGTTTGTTTTTTGGGCAGTATTAGGGTTTGAACTCAGGTCCTCACACTTGGTAGGCAGGTGCTCTACCACTTGAGCTATGACTCTAGCCCCTTTTTGCTTTAGTTATTTTTCAGATAGGGTCTCACATTTTTTTGCCCGGGGCTGGCCTAGCATTGCTTTCTTCTACCCATGCCTCCTGTCTATCTGGGATTATAAATATGAACCACCATACCTGGCTTGCTTGTTGAAATGGTGGGCTCACTTTTTCCCAGGCTGGCCTCCAACTATGATCCTTCCAATCTCAGCCTCCTGAGTAAATGGGATTATAGGCATAATACCACTATGCCCTGCCCTCAAATGCAAAGTAATTCTGAGGACTAGTCTTACTAGTTTATGCAGTATGTCTTTTCCACTTCTTTCCTTAAGGGTCCAGGAGTCAGTCCAGGTTTTATAAGACTTGAAATATATATAACTTGGCAGCGTTACCTTTAAGAAAAATAGAGACTTGGGCAATAAAAAGTAAATAAACAAATAAGTAAATTTCATTGGCCTCATGATGTATCCAGGCTTTAATGGCTCCTTTCAAATGGTATTTATGATCTTTTCTGTGGCTTCTATTCTGCTTCTCTGCATGTCTCCTTCCTCTTACTATCGTACGTGGTAAACAGCAGTCTGCAGCCCCCTTCTTCCCAGCTCCCAGCTCCCAGCGTTGCAGAGACACTGACACCACATGCTGCCTTAGCATGTTTAGCATAGCCAGCTTCCCTCTCCCTCGAAGGCTACCTTTTCTTCACTTCTGTTGCACCGTTGTCTGTCTTGGTTTTCATTTACTAGCTCATTAGTTAGATTTCTTTTCTTTTTTTTTTTTGGTGTGGGACTTTGTGTTTACAAAGCAGGTGATCTATTGCTTGAGCCATACCTCTAGTCCATTTTTGCTCTGGTTATTTTGAAGATGGAGTCTCAAGAACTCTTTGCTCAGGGAGTCCTGCAATCCACCTGATCTCTGTAGCTGGGGTTACAGGCACCCAGCAACTTCTTAATGTACCCTGATATTAAGTCTTGTCATACCATCTGCCTAAAGTACAGGTCTCTTCTTTTATCTGTTCTTTTTCCTGACTCTGACTATTCCCTGTAAGAAATTGGTAAAAATCAGTTTCCCCTGCCCAACCAGGGCCTTGCCCAAACTCCCACTGGACATGTTGTCTCAAATTCAGTGTGTCAGAAAACACCTACAGTCCCTGCTTTCTACAGCATTCCTTCTAACTGACATTTTTCTGCTAATGGCACCATATAATGACACTTCAACCACGCTGCCTTTCGTTTTCCCATGTATATCCAGTCACTGAGGTCAACTTTTTCTTTGCAGTCTATCTCAGATCTGCCTCTTTCCTTTCCTAACACCCTAAATTAAACCTTTGGCCCATTCCTTTAGTTCCTTTTATTTATTAGAGAAGGCAGAGTAGTAAAGTAGTTAAAAGAGTAGATTCTGAAACTGGATTGAATACTTGGATTCAAATCCTTGCTCAACTCATTAGTTCTGTGGATTTGAACAAGGTACTTAAAAACTGTACTACAGTTTCATAATGTAAAAAGTGCATGCAGTAACAGTGATAGCATTGTTATAAAGATATTCAACCAATATGCTAAAAAAAATGTCAGCCATCATATTAGTTCACCATTGGTTTAAGTGGTGCAAAATCACTCAACCTGTCCTCTCCTGCTGCTGTGTATGCTGTTTATACCTGCTAGGTCAGTTATAATTTCTTTCTTATGATTTTCCTATTTCTTTCTTTCTTTCTTATGATTTTTTGATGGTCTTTCCCAGGACTGTTTGAATTAATCAGCCAAGTAATTAGCAAACTTAAGATTTCCAACTTACTGATCTGTCCTTATCCCTGTTTGTTTAATAATTGTCTTTTTGTCTACCCTGATTTTTTCATAACATTAATTGGTTCTACTGATGTTTTGTTTTTTACTGATTTTTTGAAATCATAAAAAGTATAACTTTTAATATCATTGTAATATTAGTATCTAAAGAAAGTAAGTTAAATTTTTAATAAACTTTCGTTTTAAAAACAGGTTCATGTCAAAATTGAGTGAAGGCACAGGAGTTTCCCAATACCTGGTACACGCACATATGTATAACCTCCTCATTGTCAGGATTCTCCATCTGAGTGGTACGTCAGTAACATAGGGAAGTTCAGGCTTTTCCTCTGAAGGTTTGATAGTTGCACCTACTTAAATAAACTGGCATAGACAGATTAACAGAGAAGAGACTCATAAATTTGTTAACATGCACATGGATATGAGAGCATACAAAATATGAAACTCACAGAGTAGCCAGGTGATTGAGGCTTAAATCTCACCTTCAGAGGGGGAGGGAAATTGAGGACAGTAGGCACTTTTGCAGGAGAAATAAGTGATTTACAGGGAGAGAACGGGCCTGGAGGACAGTGGTCAGGGATAGTAGTCCTTTGGGCTCTAGCTGTGATGTTTGATACTCAGTCTTTTCCTCCATGATACGAGTTAAATCTTCCTTGGTTAGTGAAGTTACTGTGAAAATATTTAAAGGTAATCATGTGCCTCTTTGGTGGATCTGATCTTTAGGTAGATACGAACTTTAGGGAAACCTTCCTCTGTATTTATGATGCCTCAGGTATTCCCATGTTGAAATCCAAAGCAGCATATTTTTGGGATATCATTATCTAAGTCCCAACAATTACAACTGATGAACGTGCATGCACACATTGTCACCCCAAATCAATAGTTTGTGCTAGGATTCACTCCTGGTATTACACATTCTGTAGGTTAGAACAAATGTCCTGACATATATCCACCATTACTGTAACCATATGGTGTTATTTCACTGCCCTAAAATCCTTACTTATATAACTTTTTAAGCATATTTTATTATTTTTAATATAAAATCCTGGATGTACAGTGCTAGGTTAAAAGATTTCTGTATTTGATTGTCAGAATGCTATGCAGCTGTTTTTCCATAAATAGTATAAGAGCATCAGTTTTTCCACACCCTCCCTCACATTGCTGTGAATAACAGGATGACTCTGGAACTATAGTTATTGTCATAAAAAATGATACTCCACAGTTGGCCTATTTGCTTCCTGTATTTGTCATTTGAAGCAACAGACTGTTTATTTATTCGTGATTTATTATTCATTTTGTTTATTAAAAAAACCTTATCACAGCTCTTCTCTGTGCCAGACACCATATTACACGCAAGAGATCAAAAGCAAATATGAGCCATGTTACATGCAAGAGATCACAAAATAAATGAGTATGTCCCTTAAGGAACAACTCTAGTAAGGAAGACAGACATAAACCCCCAATGGAAGCAGTGTGGCCAGCCTGCCAAGGAAGGCAGCATGCACCCTACAGAAGAGCACGGAGGAGCACTAGCCCAGGTTCCTGTAGGATTCTGGGCAGAGTTGGTTGGGAAGAGCTCTCAACAGAAACTAGATCCATGTATATCACCCTATACCAAGATTAACTCAAAATGGATCAAGGATCTTAATATCAGACCCCAAACTCTTAAGTTGATACAGGAAAGAGTAGGAAATACTCTGGAGTTAGTAGGTATAGGTAAGAACTTTCTCAACGAAACCCCAGCAGCACAGCAACTAAGAGATAGCATAGATAAATGGGACCTCATAAAACTAAAAAGCTTCTGTTCATCAAAAGAAATGGTCTCTACACTGAAGAGAACACCCACAGAGTGGGAGAAAATATTTGCCAATTATACATCAGACAAAGGACTGATAACCAGAATATACAGGGAACTTAAAAAACTAATGAACCAATAAAGAAATGGGCATGTGAACTAAACAGAACTTTCTCAAAAGAAGAAATTCAAATGGCCAGAAAACACATGAAAAAATGCTCACCATCTCTAGCAATAAAGGAAATGCAAATTAAAACCACGCTAAGATTCCACCTCACCCCTGTTAGAATAGCCATCATCAGCAACACCACCAACAACAGGTGTTGGCGAGGATGCGGGGAAAAAGGAACCCTCTTACACTGTTGGTGGGAATGTAGACTAGTACAACCACTCTGGAAAACAATTTGGAGGCTACTTAAAAAGCTGGACATCGATCTACCATTTGATCCAGCAATACCACTCTTGGGGATATACCCAAAAGACTGTTACTCCAGAGGCACCTGCACATCCATGTTTATTGCGGCACTATTCACAATAGCCAAGTTATGGAAACAGCCAAGATGCCCCAGCACTGACGAATGGATTAAGAAAATGTGGTATCTATACACAGTGGAATTTTATGCAGCCATGAAGAAGAACGAAATGTTATCATTCGCTGGTAAATGGATGGAATTGGAGAACATCATTCTGAGTGAGGTTAGCCTGGCTCAAAAGACCAAAAATCGTATGTTCTCCCTCATATGTGGACATTAGATCAAGGGCAAACACAACAAGGGGATTGGACTATGAGCACATGATAAAAGCGAGAGCACACAAGGGAGGGGTGAGGATAGGTAAGACACCTAAAAAACTAGCTAGCATTTGTTGCCCTTAATGCAGAGAAACTAAAGCAGATACCTTAAAGCAACTAAGGCCAATAGGAAAAGGGGACCAGGAACTAGAGAAAAGGTTAGATCAAAAAGAATTTACCTAGAAGGTAACACCCATGCACAGGAAATCAATATGAGTCAATGCCCTGTATAACTATCCTTATCTCAACCAGCAAAACCCCTTGTTCCTTCCTATTATTGCTTATACTCTCTCTACAACAAAATTAGAGATAAGGGCAAAATAGTTTCTGCTGGGTATTGAGGGGGGGAGCGGGAGGGGGTGGAGTGGGTGGTAAGGGAGGGGGTGGGGGCAGGGGGGAGAAATGAACCAAGGCTTGTATGCACATATGAATAATAAAAGAAAAATGAAAAAAAAAAAAAAAACCAGGAGAAGATTACCCTGACTTTTCCAGATGGGGCAAGTGTGATGGAAGGAGCCATGTGACCATGGAGACAAAGACTGGAATGATGAGGCCACAAGTCAAGGTCCGTCAACAGCCAGCAGACGCTGGAAGAAGCAAAGAACAAATTCTCCCCTGAGCCTCTAGAGGGAGAGAACCCTTCCCGACACCTTGACAAAAAAAAAAAAAAAGAATAACTATCAAGTGATGTGATTGTGTGGACAGGGATTAGTGGTTCTCAGACTTGATCCAAACTTCAGGAACCTATTAAAAATACAGATTCCTAGCTGGGTATGGGGTTTGTGCCTGTAATTCCAGCACTCAGGATTCAAGGTCATCTTGGCCTACATTGTGAGATCCTGTCTCAAAAAAAAAACAAACAAACAGAACAAAACAAAGCAAAGCAGTATTCCCAAGCTCAGGCTACAGAGCTTGACTCAGTGGATTTGAGAGTTGCTCAGCAAGTATCTGCATTTGTAATAAGTGTCTTAAATGAGTCTGATGCGGGTGTGTTCCGAGAAACACTCAGCTGGGAGGCATGATGAGAAGGCCAGGCCTGGACCACTTACCCTTCCTTCTTTTCCACCTGAGGAAGACCATCAGTCCCAAAATCCCAGTGACAAGCACAGCAATGGCCACTGCCATCCCAACTACAGCTCCCAGACTCAGGGGCTGAGACTCTGAACTCTTCTCGCCCGCTGTGACTTTGAGACCAACTGTGATGGTTTCAGAGGCTACGCTGGTGGTGGTCTTCACGGTGGTCATGGGGTCTGGGGAAAAATGAAAAGTAAGCAGATCCTCCTCGGAAAAAAAAAAAAAGAACAGCCCTTCACAGTGAAGAGTCCACCAAGGAGAAGAGAAGCCAAGGCAGTAATTCCAAACTGAGGTGCAACATATGCAAACCCCAGAAGTTCAGAAAACATGGGGAAATGAGCTTATCAGAAACCAGAAATATGTTCCTCAAACAGGGGACTGGTTCCTATTGCAGCAGTGCCACTTAGCATTACACTGGGACTTGTACAACCTTACGTGAGAATCAGTTATTCCAGTACATAAGCAGAGACATTTCTTATTTGTGACTTATTAAATGCTAAATCAGTAACATAGGTTTTGTAAATAAGTTACAAAGTGTTAGCAAAGTATTAAGGAAATAATGAAATGCCGACATTTTCTGTTAACTAAAATATTATTCTCAGGGAAAAGGAGGTTTTGGCAAGCATCTTATGAAAATAAACCAGCATAGTTTTATATAGTACACTTAATTCTGGCAAGCCCTCTAAGGCACTAAATACCAAGAGAAAGGTAATGTCCAAGACTAAACAGAAATGTCAGTGAACACACCTGTATTAGTAGAAGTTTGGAAAACAAATGCGTTCTTCTCTCTAAAAATAACAAGGATTTTTACCTCTAGTTAGGAGGAACAGTGAGCCTTAAAGATCTGTGGACAGCAAGACTGATATTTCTTTAAGGCCAAGTTTTAAGCTCCTGGCACAGTTTCAGTGAGAAGTCTAAATGCTTACACATCAAGGGCACTTATGTGGTGAATGCAGAAATTGTAGTGAGAATGGGCCACAGCACTTAGTCGGACAGTGTTGTTTTAGGTGTTTTCTTCTTGCTTTTTTCAGCAGCTGCTTTTATGGCAGGTGCTTCCTATGATATTCTGGAGTAGCACCCAGAAAAACAGCACCAGGGATGATAAAAAGATGAATGGTTGGAGAAGACAATAGCTTCCTGACAGTCTTGAAGAATTACCTAACAAGCTTCGTGTTTTAAAAATGAAATATTATTTAGAGAAAACCTCTAGGAGAAGAAACATATCTGAAACAGTGCTTGAAATTAGACTGTCCTTTATTCTGAAAGCTTGAAAATCTTAAAAGTTTTTTTTAAGTACCTATGTTGAGGTTTTTCGTTGTCTATCTCTGGTGATTGAGTATTTCTCATATCAGCGTTACTTTGAACGCCAGTGTTCAAGAATTTTGCACTAGGAAAGAATCTAAATCTTTAGTAATAGCTCAGTAGAAATACATAAGGCAGAGAGCTCTGCTCATTACAGACTTGGTAGTTATAACAAACCTTTCGCCATCCTTCAAAAGTATTAGGTAGGCTAAAATTCTTTTTTTTTTTCCAGTACTGAGTGGACATTGAACTCTAGGTAGTTGCTCTACCCCTTGAGCTGTGCCCTCAGCCAAAAATTCCTTTTGATTCTCAAAATTCCTGTCATTTCATTTACATTTCTTAGTTCCATTCAGTTTCTCACCATTCTCTTTCTTCCCCTCAGCACATTAAAAAAAGAAAATATAAATGTGTGTGTGTGCGTGTACACGTACTGTGCATGCATTCCACATAAATGTAGTCCACAAAATTAGAATAATAATCAGTACAGTCATCCCTCGGTCCCCATGGGACCATCACTGTTACTGGTTGATTTTAAAAGGCTTTAGTCCTTCTTGCTTTAGTTATTTTTCAGATATTTTTTCCCACTTTTGCCTGAGCCAACCTCCTACAGTGATTCTCCTACCTACGCTTCCTGCATAGCTAGGATCACAGGCCCTCGCCACCACACCTAGCTTATTTGTTAAAATGGAGTCTCTCTCACTTTTTGCCTGCACTGCCCTTGAACTGTCTTCCTGATCTCTGCCTCCTGTGTAGCTGGTATTAAAGGCGTGCACCACTACACCCAGCCCCATTTGAAGAGTTGAAGCAGAGAAGCAACAGGATGTGAGACTCCTTTTTGGAAGGTAACATCAACACTGGAGGATAGATTGAAGATGGTTTGCTCTTGGAGGCCTGGGTAGCAATCTAGGCAATAGCAGTTCAGGGCTCCATTAGCATCAGTGGAGGCTGATGAGAAAAGAAGTAAGAATCCTGATATACAGTGAGTGGATTAGGATGAGCCTTAAAACAAAGTATAATGAATATATGCACTAAAAATAGAAATTGATACTATCTTGAAGAAGTAAAAGCAGTATTTTCTGAGGAATAATGGTAGGGAAGACCCACATGTAAAGGAAAGATTTAGTAGATATAGGAAGGAATTTTTAAAATAAAAGAAATGTTTGGAAAGTGTATTTCATCTGTAAAGTAATAGAAACAGCAAAAAAGACTTTAAGGAATTTGTTGTTATCAAGCAGAGCATCCAAAGGTGACTAGGGAAGTGGGCAGCTCAGTCGTCAATCTTGGCCTCCTAGGCTGGTCTGCCTCAGCATATGAGATAGCTACCACCAAGCCAGCAATCTATGCAATGGACCCTATCCTGAGACAGAAAGAGGAAGTTTTAAAAGCAAATACATTCTTTAAGAAAGCCTATTCTCTTGTCTCATTGCCAAAATTTTGTCACTTATCCATTTTTAAACTGGTTGCTGCCAAAGAGAATGGAATTATAATTGACCATTGAGATTCCATCCTGGTCCAAGATGGCCATCACCTTCCCTGAGATGGGCTGGCAGTCAGGATATGCCCCCGTGGGAGTGTCCTAAGCCCCTGTCCTCTGGAGTATCCTAAAACAGGTAAACTGAAAAATGGAACTGAAGGCAGAGGGATTGGGTGCCTGCCCTTCTGCCCTTGGGTACTGTCTTTTCCACATGGATCAAGTTACCAGCCCTCTCCATGGCAGCTCCTTTAATGGATCCTCATGAAGAAGAATCCAGCTAACATATGTGAGACATTTAAATTCAATTCATAGTGTTGCATATTAAGTGCTTAACAACATCGGGGAGGTGGTTGATTAACAGTCAACCTTTAAAGGGCAGACCAGTTTTGAGTTTCTGAATCTCAAAGAAAACTTTTGTTTGGTCTAGGAACAAAACTCTTACCGATAGGAGAGACCTTAAAACCCAGTAGGCATGAGTAGTAAAGTTACCAGATGTCTCAGCTCTCCCTTGGCACACACAAGGATGGAAGAGACAAGGTACATCCAAGAGCCATGGCCCTGACCCCTTCCCAGGCTCCTCTCAGAGGCCCAGGCCCTGCACCCAGCACTTCAATGGCTGAGAGACCAGGTTGCTTTGTAGACCTTACCATCCCTCCCCTCCCAGCCAGCTGTGTGTCCTGTAAGTAGCAGCTCCACTTGAGGACAGTTCACTAATGCAGAGCAAGGTATTGAAAACATAGCTTACTTTCCCAGGATTGACAGAAGCAAGAAAACATCTCTACAATGGCCACCACACCAAATTAAGTGCTTCTTTCTCACATATACTGAAAGTGGTCCTTTGTAGTAATAAGAAAGCTAGCTCCTGTAAGCCTCCAGACTGTCCCTGGGTGAGAGTCCTGGCATATGGCATTGTTACTATGTTGCTGTAATTTATGTAAATGCATTGTCAGAGATGAATTAAAACTTATAGTTGTAAATCTACAAGGACACAGCTATAACTCATACAGATTTATTACTTGTAGACACATACATCAAGCCTGTGGAATTACTGCCTCTACACTGGACAGAGGTTAAAGAAGAAGGTAACAGCTTACATGCCATTACACATATCCTGCAGTTTGTCATTCATCAAGAGTAGTGTGAGTACAAAATACAGGCATGAGGACTGTCCTTCACCCAACACAGTCTAATCCCTAAATTTCAGAAGAATGCAGTAAAAAGCAGTCTCAAAAAGCACTGAATGAGGGATGAGAAAATTTAGTCTTCAACCCATTTACAAACTTTGTTTCTGAACTTTTTTGTGCCTAAATGTATTAGGTATAAGATGACTTCTTAAAAGCCTGTTAATACTCTCCAACATTGCTTTAAAAGGAAATCATGCATGTATGCATCCATTCCTCAAATGTTTATTGAGTGCTTATTATTTTATCAGGAACAAAATTATTTTTGAAGCAGAAAGAAATAATTTTGCCCAACATCCTTATTTTTGCAAAACAAGAAAGGGCCAAGCCAAACATGGTGACTCAGACCTGTAATCCTAGCTTCTGGGGAGGAAGAGATCAGGAGGATCATGATTTAAGGCCACCAGGAGCAGAAGTTTGCAAGACCCCATCTCAACCAATACCTGGGCCCAGTGGTGAATGCCTGTTATAACCAGCTACCTGAGAAGCTAAACAGAAGCATCAAGGTCTAGGCCAGCCTTGGCAAAAAGTGAGACCCTATCTCCAAAATAACCAGAGAAAAAGGGACTGGAGGCATGACTCAATCAGTAGAGCATCTACCTCACAAGTGCACAACCCCTCAGTTCTGCTATAAAAGAATAGAAGGCTAGAAAGGTAAGATGTTTTACAAAGGTTTGTGAAAGGGCTTTTTAAAATTGCAAAGCCCACTCAAGGAGAAATAGTCATTAATTATAATACCAAACCAGTATCTCCTTTATATAATGACGCATGTGTATTTAATACTTCATAAGTGTTTCCATCTGTCAGGAGTTCTTTTTCTTTTAATTCATTGTGATTTAGCATTGTTCTTTCCAAACTGTGTGATCTCCTAGCTCAGAATCAGAATCTGAGGCAGGGACCCAGCATCGACACTTTCAGAGTTTCCTGGGTTATTCTGAGGCAGAATAGCTAGAAACTCTAGGCTTGCTTAATAAAATATCAGACTGTATGAGGAAAAAATAGCATGTGAATTCATATTTATGCCCACAAGATCTGTGTAATCAAATAACTTAAAAATCAGGAAGAGTAATCTCCCTTTTATCTAGAATCATATAAACTGAAATATGAAGCCTTGGGATGAGTGGAACTTGATTTTTTTCTTTCTTTCTTTTTTTTTTTTTTGGTATTATCACTGAAAAAACAAAGTAGCAACAATGTAGAAGAAGGTTTAGAGAGAGAAAACCTATGCACTCAGCAATTTTATGGGTGCACATTTACTCACATGTGTAAGTAATTAAAGATATTTGAAATCGGGGTCTACATACCCCTCCATGCTTTGTAACATGAAATTGCAGAATTTTAGTTATTAAAGTTTTAGTTATTCCTTTCTCTCCAGAAATTTCTCCTGGTCCTGAGCCAAGTTGGAGGCAGGATCTCTAGGTTTTTGTTTTGCACTTGAGAACTTTCCCATTCCTCTGCACTAACCTTCCTAGCCAGAGCTTAAAACCAGCAGTGCTGAGAACACACCCAGCCTCCCTTTCTCACCACAATCTCCCTTTTGATGCCTTTTCAGTTCTTTGAATTACAGCAGGAAGGAGCTTCTAGCAAATAAAATCACTAATAAAAAATGTATGGACAGAAGTCACCATTATCTGCTTAACCCCTTGCAGCTCTCTCTCTAATTGGGACTTGTTTTCCACTTACTCAGATACAGTGTACAATTCAAGATTTTCCAACCTCCGGGTATCCCAATTTGCTATATATAGCACCCATCCACATAACTTCCTCATTTACCAGATATTAAGTATACACTACTGTGCTATTGCCACACACCATCAAAATAATAAATTTCTAGAAATGTGATAGATGGGACTGGGAGAGCAGAGTTGACTGCTGGGCTTTTCCAAGGTCTAAAGCCTGTGAAATGGCCAGGAAAGAACCAGTTCCGTATTTGGAGAAAATAGAAAGCATTTAGTTTGCTACAGTATCCCTAGTGATATGCTAAAAGAAATTGTGCACCAAGATTCTGCAGGTTTTTGCTGAGGATCCCCTGCCCAGAGGCGATTACAAAGCGAATGGAGGGGGTTCCACAAAGAGCTCTTTGCTGGCTTGAGGTCATGAGGAGACACAAGGAGGTTCCATTTTGTTCCCAGGTGCTCCCATTTCAGAGAAACAGACTGTTGGGGATTTCTGAGCTATTCTTTTTCCCTATGCAGTCTTTAACTAGGGGGGTGCATCTTGTGATGACCCCTCCCACCACCAAAGGCTGTTGAACCTTCCCCATCTACAAGCTGTGGCTAGCTTCCTACACTGCCTTAGCATACCAAAGGCTCTGGCATTGTGGAGGGACCTTGACAGAAGCCTAAGCAAATGGAGTGTCATTTTACAAGGCGGGTCTTCCTGGTCCCCTCATTTGTTTGTCAGTAAAAGTTAGTGATGGGTTCTGTGCCAAGCACTGATATGAAATAGTGAGCAAAACAGGTAATTTCTACTTTTCTTGTGGGGCTAAATAAGTATACATTCCAATTTTTGGTAAGAACTCTGAGGAAAACTGTAGAGTAGATGAATGAGTATGAAACAAGGGGAACTGAGAGGTTAATTGAGGAAGTGATATTTAACTTGAATCTGTGTGTAATGAATAAAGTTAATGAGGCATCAAGCAAGAAGTGCGTGTTCAAAGACCCTGAGGTAAGAAAGATGTTAGGGCATTTAAGAAACTTTGCAGCCCAAATGGATGGAAAGCAGGTCTGAGACAAGACTAGAGAGATGGGCCAGAGGTGGGTGACAGAGGTCCTTGCAAGTCAAGATGAGGAATTTTGATTCTATCCTCAATTCAGAGGAAAACCCAGTAAGAATTCCAAGCCCTACCTTTTTAAAAAGATGACCTTGTTACTGTGTGGGGAATGATTAGACAAAAGTGGAAATGGGGAGGCCAGTTAGAAGCTATTCCAAGTGTTCCAGGCCAAAGAGAGTATTAGCCTAGACTTGTAAGGAGACAGTCAAGGCAGAGAAAATAGACCAACTTAAGATACATGCTAAGGGCAAAACTGAGTGGATTCATGATGTGTTTTGTACAGTAATTAAGAGAATGGGGCTCTGGGGAAGATTCCTAGATTTTTGGCATGAGAACTGATCAGACGAGAAACATGGGAAGAGCAACAGAGTTGTGGAATGAGGAGTAGTAGGAAATTAATACTTCTGTTTTTGATGTTGGCCTTGAGATGCCTAACATACAGTCAAGTGCACATGTCCTATATGTAGCTGTATTCATGACTGGAGCACAGAGGACATGTCTGGGCTGGATAGCAACATGTAGCCATCATTGGCATGTTGATGTACTTAGAGCCATGGCATCAGATGCATAGTGAGAAGAGAGGACAGGGACAATACCTGGGCTAACACTTTTTTAGCATTTAAAGATGGGTGAGAGAGCTACACCCAATGAAAATGGGAGAGTGGATGGTTTGAGGATATGAAGACACTCAGAAGACTGTGTAGTCATAGATCTCAAAAGAGAAACATCTTGTAGAAGAAATGCTGAGGAAAGATCACATAAGATAAAAGTGAAGAACACTTTTGGCAACAGAGGCGATTGGGTGACTTACAAAAGCAGTCCCAGAGCAGTGATGGGGGTGGACGCCAGACAGCAGGGAATGAATATGAAGGTAGACTGGACCATTCTTTGAAAAAACTTGGCTGGAAAAATGAAAGGAAGCAGAGTGTCTTTTCTTTTTAAGATGTGTCTTTTAAATATGTCATAAGATGTGCTAGAGAAGCCCTCTGGCTTACCTGGGGGAAGCCTCAGCAAGCAGTAGGCAAGGTTAAAAGCAGACATGGAAGATGTTGCTGTAGATTTCCCCAGAACAAAACATCCCTACAAGGTGACTGTGTACTGATGTATGTTAACACTGTATCTGGGCCATTTTCGTATCAATTTCATGTCAACCCAAATAATTAATCCAGGTGGTATTAAAGTCTATGCTAATAATGAAGCTATTGAGGAAGAATCTTGAGATTGTAAAGGTGAAGAGCAGAACTCTTAGTCTGTGTCAGAGCCCATAGCTGACCTTAATACAGATCTTTTGTCCTGGGTTTTAAAGACATACTTATTTGCTTGGATTTCCAAAGCACTCAGCTTCTGAGTATTTGTAAAAGAAATTGCTCAACAATTCTGTCCTTATAGGAATAAGAGGCATATCTTATTTGCCAAAGATGGAACATTATTCACTTCCTGACAGATGCATTCTTTTCATATTAGCAATGAAGGTGTCACTGTGCTAGTGTGCATAATTTTAAAGGCTTTTTCTGCACTTTGTGTGTGTGTGCATGGAAGAGAGATGGAGGTTCTGTTTCCATTTCTGAATTTCCACTAAAGAAATTCAAAGGGCCTCGTGAACTTGAGCTATCCTCCTGTGGTTTTGGCAACTCACTAAAAGAAGAGCTTTGTTATGATTTTTCACCTTTTCCATAAAGCAAATAGAGAGCTGTTTACAGCAGCCTTTGTCTGGCTTTGGCATTGATTTTAAATCACCTGGATTGATCATGTGGTTACAGGACTTTTAAAAATCCCACCAAACACCAAAGCCTCCAAACGTAATTAGAATTGAGGGGGTTTTAATCCACTAACGTGATGTTCGTAGGAATATGTCCTAAATTATCCTTAACTTCTGCTCACATTAAGAAGAAAAAAGCAGCATCCTAATGTGTAGTGTCTGGGGTTGTGGAGATGCTGTCTGCACACACATAAATGTTCTTAGTTTTCAAAATGAGGAAGCATCTAAAATCCATGTCTGTCTTCGGGTGTTTCACTGCCTGGGCAATTTCCTTGGCCAATGAGAGGACAGCATTTAGATCCACCAACTGTCCTGTCACACACTCCTCAGTAGCAGGACAGCAGTAGGACTCAGGCGGGCTGAGCTCAACCAGATTTGACAAAGAGGTGGAAGGTCTAAAATTAAGTAGGTCAACATAAATTCTCTAATAATGGGTAGGTGTGAAAGGGCAACAGTGGCCCCAGAGGAAGACTGCCTTTAAAGAGTGCCCACGCAACTGCTTTTCATTTCAGATGCCCCATCTTAGAACCATTGTATTTGATAATGAAACAGCTCCTGCCTTTCACTAATTACTTTTTCTGTAATTTCAATAAAAGTGCTGCTTTAATGAAGTAAACATCTATAAAGCTTCAAACTACTTTTAGAGGCCTACTTTCCTTTTTGAAAGGCAGCTATTTTTCTGTGGCTTGCTTTAGTGCCTCAATTTTGTTGTCATGGTGAGCAGATAATATAATATAACTTTTCAAAAACGGAAACCTGCTTTTAACTATATTGCACCAAGCTAGCAGTCATGAATGAAGAGTGCAGAGTGGACAA
This sequence comes from Castor canadensis, assembly GCF_047511655.1. Taxonomy (NCBI): domain Eukaryota; kingdom Metazoa; phylum Chordata; class Mammalia; order Rodentia; family Castoridae; genus Castor; species Castor canadensis. The sequence continues at coordinate 20,287,711 of NC_133389.1, read as the reverse complement.
CATGCATGCAGTTCTCTCCTAGCTGAGTCTAAACTTCCTTTACACATCAGATTTCATTATTAAACACATGCACAGAGTAAACTCCCTGTCAGCCTCCAATCGGGAATCCAAATAAGCATCAACAAAGGAGTTGTGTTTTAATTCCTCTTCTTCCTAGGTGAAAAACATGTCCCCAGAGTGATTATAATTTTGGAGCATTCTTATGGTAGCACCTTACTAAATAATATCGAGCTGTTTCCCTCAACACCTGCAAATAATTTTTGGTGAATGAAAGGAAAAAGAAACATGATAGTCTCTTATCACATGTTACAAATAGAGAACATGCTTTTAAATGCAATTAAAATGCTGCAAAAGATCAGTGCTTTGTTTCCTAAATGTACTCACACACCATTTTATACAATCGCAGTTTTTCTTTTTGAATATTCTTTTGATAACAGTAGAACCTATTGTAGTCCTTCCTGTAACATTATGCTGGAGGAATATTTATAGTTATTTCAAGCTTGAGCTTGGGCTTTTGATGATTTAAAGCTGTTATTTAATCAGTTTGAAAAAAAAAAAAACTTTAATTTTGAAAAATAAGAAATAAACCTGAAAATGTTTTCCACTTTTCTTCTTCCACCACATTTTCTTCATGTTTTGAGAAAAACAGCTTTACATAGTAACTTAGAAATAACACCCAGTGAATAACAGAATGATGTATGTGATGAATCACCTTTTTCTTGAGAAATAATAAATCAACATATTCTTACCCATTAATTCTTACTGAAAATGTGAAATATTAGCATTATATATTTAACAAGGTGTCAGATACAAAAACTGTCACAAAATGTTGCTTTCAGAGCCAGTGGAATACATTAAAATATTATATTTCTTTTTTAGAAACAAAGTAATTCCAAGATAATTTAGAATTTCTAAAATTTAGTGTGGTTTTACTTCTTATTTGCCCTTCTGATTATAGGCATGGTATGATGTATTTGAGCATTGTCCACACTGGACCCCAAAGTTAAGACAGTTTATCTCCAAACAGATTCTTTACTCACAAAATAGTGACTAAGCTTTAGTGTTGCCATTATAAAATGAAGTGTTTCTTAAGATTCTATTTGCCCTTTTTCTATTAAAGCAGTCTGTCCTGGTCCCGATTTCTGTCGCACCTTTCTTCACCTTACTGTGGTGTCATTTTTAGGCAGCCTTTATACTGAATGCTTGGACTTTTTTGGAAGCCTAGTTGAGGGACGAGTTTGTGATTACGTTCAAAGGTTAGTAGATTGTTAGTTGCCCAGCAAGTAGGCTTTATTTTCATTTGGGGGTTTTCCTGAAGTCACCATGGTGTATTGTGGGAAGGAGAGCAGGGCCCTGTCCTTCCCCTGGCTGTATTGATTTGCCCTTCAGCTGTGTGCAGGGCGGAGAGAACCTCGGGCCTTGTTGTTGATTATCTACAGTGTCTCTGGGAGCATTATTGACCCATTGCCGCTGACTGCCTGTGGCTCTCGATTTTTCACACCGTCTCCATGACACTCATAATAAAACATACTATCTTATTGCTACTCAGCTCTGGGAGCCCACCGATCCAGCCTTCAAACACCACAGTGTTTCTGGAGAGCATTTATTATATGTGGGGTAAAGTATTGTTGCAGTTTTAGGATCTGTCTTGTGTAGTTTAATAAGCTACCTCTATAGCAAGATTGCACACACAGTTACATTTCTGTTGATTTTAAAGAGCCAGGGCTACTTTGCATATGTTGTCAATATGAAGATTTGTGTGATTAGTATAAAATTAATTTTAAAATACGAGGGTCATTAGGCTAGAATAACCTGCATTAATATTAAGCCTGATACATTGTTGCAACATTCATTTTTTAAAACTAAATTTTAAAATAAGTTACAAGGACTATACTATGATTTGTACTGTGTTATATGTTTCTAACAGTGAGTAAAAGGTTTTCCTGGGCGTTTTTGATTTTCATTTACACATACTGAGTTTGCCATTGTCAAAATGTCCTCCTATCAAGTTACAAACACCAAATAAAATCTCTTCCTTGCCTTGAAAGATTTTTTTCTATTTAAGCCATAATTAGTAAAAATGTTTTTTTTTAACATGTGTCTTTCTGTTTTATATTGGAGGTTTCTTATTTTTATTAATATCAGATTATTCTAATTGTTATTACTTCCCAGGTATTGCTCAATCCCAAATTAGCATTAATAATTCCTTTGTGTCCTACATATTGATTGGTTGTGTGATGTTTCAGAAGGCACTCAGACATGGGGGAGAAACAGGATTTATTCTGTTAGTAAAGATTAAAATGGAGATGTTCCTTAAAGATACCTTAAATACTTCACTGCACTGTAAGTACTAGAATTGTATATAACTTAAAGAGCAGTTACTCTATTCTTAGAGCAGCTTATTTATAGAAAAAAATAAGTCAAAGCAAGAGTTTTAAGTTAGGTTAATATTACTAGTTACCTTTTACTGAAGTTAACTTAGAATGTTTTCATTAGTCAGAACAAAAGTTTCTTTAACGAACCTATTTCAACAAGTTCAGTCTCTGAGAATAATAGAGCTAATCTCTGTTTATTAAAATGCATTCAGCTTCATGACTTCCCTGAACCAGGGTCTGATTCAAACGTTTGCTGTAACACTCGTAATGATATGTTCAAATGGTTAGGAGCTCACCACTTGAAAATGTTTAAAATCTGACAGCTGATATCAGTCAAAGGATAACTTTGGGAAAGGATCTTGCTTTTAAGCTGTTGTGTTATCAAACTCCCAGGAACTTTTTTAGCATTTTAAAATAATAACTTGTATTGGTTGTGGGCTTAATTTTTGTTCTCCTGTTTTACTGAATTTTAAAAGATGGATTTTTTGTTAGAAGGATATATAATTTCATAAATACGTGTTTTTAATAATATCAAGCTGTCTTAAAATAGGAGTCTTTGAGGGCTGGGGTGGTATGATAGCCTTTGCAGGCCACTCTATGACAGATCTGCAAAGAATCATCCCCAGGTGCTGAAGTTGTCTCTAACTTGAGTCTAGTTGTTTCTCAGTTAACTTGCTTTTGCTTTATGTTCATGTGATATAAATAAACCTATGGACAGAAAAATCACAGGAAAAAGGCATTCCACTTCTCATTCCCCCAAATTGGTGTCCTTCCTTTCAGTTAAAAAATGAAGTTCCTTATTTTTCCTGCCACACCCCCTCAGTTTTAGAACCATGTGATGTGAATAGATGACACCCAATCCCTACCTCAGGCAGAGGACTTTTTCAATTCTAGGTGTACAGGATTGGGCAGCATTTCTGTCTCCTCCAGGAAAAGTGGTTTAACCATTGTTATGCACACCTGGTTCTTTCACAGCTGACCTTTCATTACCTGCACTTAACACCCTAGTAAGGGAAGGTCTGAATTCTGTCACATTTACTATAACCATGTTCACAATTGTTTAGAGCTATCCGACTTAATGGTTTTTGATAGCATAAGTCTTGTGTTCCACTTAAACCTAAGTATTTCCGTGTATCTTGGACATTCAGAACCACTTTAAAGTGTACAGAAGGCTTCCTCTGACCGAGTCGTAGTTATCAGGTATTGCAAAGGTTAAGCCTTATCATCTGCACCAAAAAAAAAAAAAAACGTGAGGTTTCATCAAAAACTTCCATCCTCACAACCTTTCGACCACAATTTGATGATTATTATTGATTATTTCACAGCCTTTCACTCATGCTCTGCCACTGCGGCCAGCCCTGATATACAGATAGGGCTGTAGTCCGGCTGAAATAAGACTCCATCTTGATAATGGACTGAGATGAGATACTGTTATTTGATAAAGATAATTGATGTTTCACAGTGAATTGAAAAGCAGCTTCAAGTGCACCATATCTGGCACTATATTCTATCCATAAATATGGCAATTGTTTATAAAAATAGAACAAAAGAACTAAAAGATATTCATGCATGGCTTCTAGAACATATGGGTGCTATGACTTTTTTCTTTTCATGTTTGATTATTTTAAGGTCTATTCAGAAAAAAATAGAAAAAGGATATATCATGTTATTTTTGAACTTTGGTTTCCGATTTCTTTGCTAAAGTCTTACATGGCCTGGGTATTATTGATCTCCTTCCTGGCAGACCTAAACCCTAAATTTTGTATTTGGGTCGTGATGGATCACTGTCACACACAAGCTGAGTATCAGGCCAAAGTGAAATTCCATGTTATTGTTAATTTCTTGAATATTTCATTCAATCGTGAAAAACACGATTTCAATTATTGATCATAAACATGTCTCCTGGAAAATGCAATTCAAATCATCTGTGATGCAGATGGGTTTCTCCTCATTTATTATTCACAGATCTTTCTGAAAATGGGATGTACAGCAGACTGTTATTGTGCTTCCTGTGGCCACCAGGTGTAAGTTGATTAAGGTATCATTCATCTTAGGTACTGTGCATCCGATTTCTTTTAGTCTTATCACCTTCGTAACCCCTAATTAAGCAATAAGGCTTGACAGGGAGTATGGTTATCATGAGATAATGACACCCCAAGTGTGTTGTGAGGCACAAGGTTCAGCTGAGTGCTTCGAAACCTCTAGGGGTGTGATTATCTCGTGATAAACATGCCACGTCAGGCTCATTGATATCTTGGCGGTATGTACACGCCACTTGAGATGAGGTGAAATTGGCATTTCCTTGCTCACCTTCTCACCCAATCCAGATCGCTGATTTTATAAAAATTATGGCTCATATCTCACTTATAAACCAAAGCTTGCATCCAGGTGCTTTTATTTCATTGTTTAAATGGTATCAGTTGAACTTGCAAGTACATCTTTGAAAAAGAAATACTCACTTAAAAAAAAAAAAAGGATTAAGCTTTCTCAGCAACCAGGCCTCAGAGAAGGCGAATATATTTTTTGCTGTCCTAGCTCTCCAGCAGTTGGTAGAACCCATTCCAGTGAATGGTGAAAAATTGGGCGTTCTTACCAACTCAGAAGAAAGTGTGTGTGCTTCCATGCAGATGAACTCAGTGAACAACTAAAGTCCTAGAGAAACTGCCATTGGATTTTTGTGGTAGGAAATCCTTAATTACTTATCACTTGCAACTATCACAGTTAAAAATAGTATGTGTGTGGTGCGGGGAGAGGGGTGTACTAGTTACTTAATTTCTTTTGATTCAGATTTTTGTCAATATTTCAGGGAAAAATAATTTATATTTCTTATTTTGACTATTAACTTACTATTTAAAAGGGAAATTGAATTATAATACAGGAATTTTGACCTGACCATTACTGGGGAAAAAGAGACTACCTTTGATGATACACTTCTCAGGAGTGTGTGCATATATATTGTTGTTAAAAAAAAAAGGAATAATGAAAATACCATGGTTATCTTTTAAGTGTTTTCAGTATGAAGTTAACTTCTTAAAGCAGCACTACTTGCTAGAACTTTGGTGATATAAAAGTGTTCTGTGTCTTTGCTATCAGATATGGTGGCCTCAAGCCACATGTAGCTAGTGAGCCTGAGGATCTGAATTTTTAATATCTTTAATTTTAATGAATTTACATTTAAGTAGCTACATATGGCTAGTGGCTAACAGTGAATAGCATAGTTCTAAAGAAAAAAAAATCCTTGAAAGTTAACTTTTCTCAAACTCATCTTGCAAAATTACTCACAATACTATGAGTTTGTAGCTTAAAATATCTTCTAAGCAATTAGAATATTTTATAGCTTTATCTTTTAATGTTCAAATAAAATCTGGAAAAGATTAGTTTTATAAAGATTTAAAATTCTTTTCAGTAGAACTTCTATTATGTCTTCAATTTTACTCAACTTTTCAAAAGTTCCTATTACATAGTTAGGCATTTAATGTATGTTGAAACCATAGTATAGGTTATGAAATTGAAATAATAACTTCCCTGGCAAAATGAAACACATTTTTTTTCTTTTTCTACTGCTAGAGATTGAACTCAGGATCTCCTGAGCCATGCCAGGCTTTCTGCTTTTAGTTTGTTTTTCAGATAGGTTCTCTAAATTTGCTAGGGCTGGCCTCAGACCAAAATCCTCCTACTTCCACCTTGCAGGTAGCTGGGATTACAGGTGTCCACCACCACACTCAGCTGAAACACTTTTTTTTAGGGAAAATTATTATCAAACCAAAAATGGGGGTTTTGAAGGACTATTTATCATTTTCTATTTATTTTCTCTCTTTTACTAGCATATATTAATTGTACAGAGGGGTTCATTGTGATATTTCCATGCATGTACATGATGCAGTTTGATTAAATTTGCCCCCTCTTACTCTTTCTTGAACCTCTCCTGGTGCCTATTTTTTAAATGATTTTTAATTCTTGGTCACCCATGTAGTTTGATTTATCTCATAGAAAGAAAGTATTATTTCCTTAATAAAGTTATAGTGCCCACACTTACCTTTATTCTTGTAGGCATAGTTCCCTACTCTGAAAAGGTCTAGAATATTATTTAACCTAAGCTCTGTTGCTGTACACATGGCCTTCATTGCTTCCATGGCCTAGTTTGTTCATTCTTAAAACAGCCTTTGATTTTAAGCTAAAATACTTACCACAGCCTGGTCCATAGTAAGTGCTTTCTAACTGAGCAAATAAGCCCATGTAAACATTTCTGAAAGTGACATCTGATTCATGCTAATCTGTGACTGTCTTAATTTGCATTAAATTCATTTTTAATAACATTAGGCCATCTAAGCAGAAGATTCTGAACAAAATTTCCAGTAGATAAAAGCATAGTATTGATGTGCAGTCTGTGAGATCAAAGGGCAGGCAAGCCGAGCCCCGGGGACCCCCTTTAACGCAGGATCTGCACAGCACGTGGTGGGTAGATGTGGACCTGCAGCAAAGCTCTGACGGAGGCCAGGAGGTGAGAAGCCAAGGTCATCTGGAGGGAGAGGGCTCTGTTGTCCTCCTGTCAGTAGCAGTGAGAGACCCCGTGCTGAGCTGTAGAGCAGAATCCCGTCCGGAAAACCAACACACTTCAGCACCTTTGCATTTAAACTTAAACATGTAACTTTTCCCACAGCAGTAGAAAGTTAGTATAAAATCAGATATCCCAGAGGTGAAATCTATCATTTCTAAGATTTCCTTCAAAACAGTTTGAGGGAAGAAAGAAGATAAGTCTGGATGATGTGAAGTTAGCCATGACTTGATAATTATCGAAGTTGGCTGAAGGGCGGCTTTACAGTATTCTTCTTTCTCCTTTTGTACATTTTGAAATTTTCTTTAATGATTTAAAATATGTAAACACTAGATCAGTGTAAATATTGGTATTTTTACTAATAATACTTACGAGGTAAAATTTGCTATATCAGAGTTTTCCAACTTAACCTCCTACCTACTTACTGCTCCAGCTTCATCCTTCACCTGCATCTCTGTGTTCAGTCCATGCCGACTGATTCTTTTCAGCTACTCATTCTCAGGTTTTCTCTCTGACCCCAGGACCTTTGCACATGCAATTTCCTCAGCCAGGATCTCTCTTTTTCCCACCTCTCATTTTTTACTTAAATTAACTACTATTCTCACTTGTTCCTAAACCCACCAATCACATAGCACTTCACTAGTACTACATGCTATTTTGTTGGGTCCCAAATAGATCCCCATTTTGTTCCATGTCCATTCAGATCTGTTGTCCTGAGTAGAGTCCATACCTTTCTCAGCTTTGAACAGAACATCTGAAGATTGCCCCACTTCTCACTTGCTACCCTAGCCTTCCTTCTACATATTGTAAACAGTAGGGAGAAACTAGCCAGATGACTTTGGATTGATCTCAAAGAGGTGAAGGACCGGGTTAAACTGGACAGGAATGCACCTGCCCCACTGGGGTTTGGGAGAGAAGAACATCACATGCACCAAACAAAACAGGCCTCTGGACCATACTGGCAGGGTGGGCCGTCTGCATATGTGGATAGAAACCTCAGTTGTAATGTAAGGAAGAAAAACCTGTCTTTGCTGAACTCTCTGACTTATACCCTTACTTGAAATGGCTCACTGACAACAGCTGAGGGCATTATTTACAGTGTAAATGCCAAGACTCTCTTTCAGATGGCACCCAGAGATCTCTGTGAGGAGTGAAAGATTAGTGGAGGGATAGGATCCACACATCTCAGTTAAGTTTCATGTTGAGTTTACATGTACTTTAATCAAATGCTCACATTACTAATGTCATTCAAAAACATTATTTTTCATAGAAATGTATTATGCCCAATTGTTAACATTTTCCATTTGTTCTAATTAATCATATTAATCAATTAAAATTGGAAGCATGAGGCCTGCTCAGTGTAACATAACCTCAAGCGCATGCTGTTTAATTTTATAAAGCACTCATAATGAAAAAGAATAATTCAGCTAATCAAATAACAACTTCCTCTTTCCTTACCTATCTTGAGTAAGACAGTTGGTCTTCTGTACTCACTCTTCCAGCCTCAGAATCTGTCACCAGCTAGGCATGTCAGTAGTACACTGCCATCTGTGCAGATGCGTTAGCACTGGGAAGGTGTGGGGGCCTGCCTTCTTTGTGGAGCTGGCAGTGGTGCACAACACTCTGCATTCTGTGAGTTAAAGACTGCCTGTGGACAGAAACTGTAGTATGTCCTAACAAACTAAGGCATCTCAAAAACGATAGAGTCAGTGTCCAAGCAAATATGGGACTGCATAGCCATTACACACAGGCTATTCCCAAAGAGGTGAGTTTGTATGCTCACTTTAAAATTAGCAACAAAGCTGAAAGTGTGGAAAGTGTATAGGAGGGTGAATATGGTAGAAATACTATGTACCTACGTATGAAAATGGAAAAATGAGACTTGAAACTATTCCAGGAATGGGGGCAAGGGGGAAAAAGAGAATGATGGAGGGGGTGAATTCAACTATGATGTATTGTAAGAACTTTGGTAAATGTACCACCAACGCAACAATAAAAAAAGAAAAATAAATAAAAGTAGAAAACAATTCATTTCTGACAATATTGCTTATGCTCCTGGTTTACTCTGAAAAAGTCTTGGATCTTAATGAGAAGTATTAATTAGAAGTTTAAGGTTAGGGCCTCACTGAACATAGGATGGCAATAGAAGTATTCTAAGTAATAGGTAATAATTACTTGGGAAAACAATGTCATTGATGCAAACCAGTCAAATAAAGGTGAGGTGGAGTAGTATTCCTTGCTTATTTTCTCATCCAGTCCTGTCCCATGACTAATCAAGGCCAATCAGCCAATTCCCAAATATTCCTCTGAACTACAAGTGCAGAGGTAGGATGGTGGTCAGTGTAGTTGTTTACCCTTTGGGGCCTGAGTGAGAGAAGTCATTAAACCATAGCCTGCATTCTGATCACTAGATCCACATGACCTTCCCACTCATTCAAACTGCCAGCTAACTCACTATGCCAGTGGCTAATACTTGCTGAAACTCTAGGTCTCCCAAACCAAAGCTACAACAGCAATATTGCACATAGTTGGTTTTACATTAAATCTGTTTTATGTATGTGATAAATGCATCAGGTGAAATAGAGTAATGGGCGAGGGACACCGTGAAGAAACTAATAAATTCACCTCCTAAGAAGGAAAGTGGAAAAGCCTCCTGATTTAGCTCGGAAATATTATTTCCAGATTATTTAAATATACATCCAGGAGCTTAAGCAAGTATATATGACAGCAAGAATTTGCAATTCACAAATGAAAACAGTTTTTCTTCAGTTTCTACCTAATACTTAGCTTTTAGGGGAAAAAAAAAACAATTTGGCATGTAGATGCCAAAGTTGACATAATAATCAATTTAATTTTTCTCTTTTATTTCTTTTGGAATGAAGCCATTTGCTATCATGAGATGGGCTGCCTGGAAAAATACTAAAGTTGCTGACGGCTCTGTGAAGCCACATCATCAAGGACTGTGATTTTAAATTTTTATTATGGTAAAAAGTGTGACGTCATGTCTCGGGTAAAGGCTCTTAAAAAATTGAATTTGTATCAAAAGAATTGCAGAAATGTATCTCATTTACCTCAGTCTCCCTGGCAGGGCCTTTGCAGCTTTTAACTCTGTGAATGCTCTTTTCAAGTGTGTTAGCGAAGCAGTTTTGGGCAGACTGTCAGAGGAACTCCTGTCTAGGGAAGAGGGTGGGATGTGGGGGTTGTGTTTTCCTGTTCACCCTAATTTATAGGAAACCCTTTCATAGGAAGGCATTTTCCTGTAAAGTCATCCGTCATCTCACGGGATAATCTGCAGATTACTGGATACATATTTGGCAGGAATCAGGCAGATAAATTGGTGTCAGTCAAGTGTGTGGCAAGTGCTTGGGGAGACAGTCTTCGTTGCTAGTGTGTTGTGTATTTTTATGTTGTTGATTAAAATGGAAAAAATATTACTGCTCATTCATTACTGTTTAAAGGAATATTTTCACTGAACTCTGCATGTGGAAGTAAATGGAAATCCTTGGACACCTGTGAGGTTTGCTCTGCATGTAGAATTTCTGGGTTCCTTCCTTCTCAATACTCTGTTTATTTTTGACCATTTGATATGACTGCTCATCTTAAGAATAGGAATTTTTTTACTTAAATCCTGGAAATGTTCTTTTCTGTGCTTTTATTCCTAAAGTTGTCCCTGAATAATTTTGTGGTAAACTCTTATGACTTCTGGGCATAAGGCAAGGGCATAATTTAACAGATCCGCGCTTTATATGGGAAGTAGCAAGGATTTCAGCATCCTGTGTTGGTAGACCGCTTATGAGCTATACTCCATAGGTGGCCATTATAGGGGAAGATGTACAATTGTGTGCACACATTCAGTCTCTCAATCCCCAGGGGAACACAGCCTCTCTTTATTTCAGGAGCCATGAAGTTCCAGTCTTCAGTTCTAGGTAAGAGGGAGCTCCAAACTCACCATATGTGGAGCAGTGCTAAGTTTCTAGGAGGTAGCTCGCAACTTATTAATACATTGCACAGGTATTCCAGGAACAGTGGTGCCTTTCTCAGGTGAATTCAGTCCTCAAGAGTATAAAAATTTAAATTGCTAAGACAATGTAATTTTTCGGTGCTCATCAAATATTTGTCATTTTAGAATAACTTAAACTAGAATGTGAGAGACAAAAACAATTTCTTTTGAAATTCACACCTCTGTGTTTCCTGAGCCTGATGTAAGCTAAGGGTGGTAAGTTCTGAAGGCAGTGACTAGTGTAGTCAGCATCTGCCTCTAGGTCTAAGATGAATGAAGATGCAGGAGACCTGAAGAAAGCTGCTCTTGGAAAAATATGACCAGGTTCCTCAGAAACACACTTTCCTGAGTTCAGAAGACTTCCTCGTCAAGATCATTGTTCTCCCTCTTACACTGTTGGTGGGAATGTAGACTAGTACAACCACTCTGGAAAAAAATTTGGAGGCTACTTAAAAAGCTGGACATCGATCTACCATTTGATCCAGCAATACCACTCTTGGGGATATACCCAAAAGACTGTGACACAGGTTACTTCCAGAGGCACCTGCACACCCATGTTTATTGCAGCGCTATTCACAATAGCCAAGTTATGGAAACTGCCAAGATGCCCCAGCACTGACAAATGGATTAAGAAAATGTGGTATCTATACACAATGGAATTTTATGCAGCCATGAAGAAGAACGAAATGTTATCATTCGCTGGTAAATGGATGGAATTGGAGAACATCATTCTGAGTGAGGTTAGCCTGGCTCAAAAGACCAAAAATCGTATGTTCTCCCTCATATGTGGACATTAGATCAAGGGCAAACACAACAAGGGGATTGGACTATGATCACATGATAAAAGCGAGAGCACACAAGGGAGGGGTGAGGATAGGTAAGACACCTAAAAAACTAGCTAGCATTTGTTGCCCTTAATGCAGAGAAACTAAAGCAGATACCTTAAAGCAACTGAGGCCAATAGGAAAAGGGGAACAGGTACTAGAGAAAAGGTTAGATCAAAAAGAATTAACCTAGAAGGTAACACCCACGCACAGGAAATCAATGTGAGTCAATGCCCTGTATAGCTATCCTTATCTCAACCAGCAAAAATCCTTGTTCCTTCCTATTATTGCTTATACTCTCTCTACAACAAAATTAGAAATAAGGGCAAAATAGTTTCTGCTGGGTATTGAGGGGGGGGAGATGGAGGGGGTGGAGTGGGTGGTAAGGGAGGGGGTGGGGGCAGGGGGGAGAAATGAACCAAGCCTTGTATGCACATATGAATAATAAAAGAAAAATGAAAAAAAAAAAGATCATTGTTCTCTAGGTTCCAGGCAAAACCAAGTTTAGGCCACACATTGTGGCTCACACTTGTAATATCAGCTACTTGAGTGGCAAAAATCAGGAATATCATGGTTCAAGGCCAACCTGAGCAAAAAAAAAGTTAGCAAAACCCTATTTCAACAAACAAACCAGGCACGGTGCCTGTCAGTACTACAAAAAAAAAAAAAAAAGAAGAAGAATTAGAATTTAAGGGGTATAAAATTTGCCTTTGTACATAGTGTGAATGATTACAGAACATGCAGCCCCTATTAAGGACAAAAATCTAGCACATAGCCAGAACTGCACCCTATGGAGTTTGACGTACTATGGGCTAAAAGTTACATTCCAAGCGTAACTCACACTGTCTACAGTGAGCACAACTAGAATTAGGTAAAGTCACAATTTTTTTCCAAGTCATGTCCATAACGACCTATTTTTGAAGCATGCCTAGTTCTTCCTGAATTCATAAGTACCTCCTTTCATCCTTTTCTTCCAAGCCTTACCCTTAACTCCTAAAACAGTCTTTCATACCAGAAAGTACTGCAATGTTCTTTTCACCTGAGGGTTCGTGAATATCACTGGGACCTGCTTGGATGCTCCTGGTATCTGCCCTTCCCACAAGCCTCTCTCTCGTCCTTTCTGAATCCATGGGTTGAACAGCAGCCTCCTGAGCTTGGTATAATGTTTACGTGTCTTGAGTTCCTTTCCCAAGGCACTGTCACGGAGGTAGAACTTGGTCCAGTGTGCCAGACACACAGACACTCAGCTCCGCAGAGCAGGCTGTTGGAATTAATGCTGATTTGATGGGTAGGCCACTCACTGCTTTTAAGGCTTACTGACTTCAAATAAAAGAAAAGAACAATATTTTGAGAGGATAGCCACAGGGATTGGAGCAACCAGATGTTGCTGACTGTGAAGCTGACTGTGATTCCTTCCCACCTCATTCATTCATCCGTGTATAAAATAATGCCCATAATACAAATTGATTGCCAATCAGTTTCTGTTCATAAGGAGCCAATCACCAAGTGTCTACATGAGGGCTGGTGAGGCCTAGCCACTGCCTTTGTTTGTATATTGAACCTTACTAAAAGAAAGGTGTAAGTTTCTTAATCTTTTGAACATATAGTTATAGAGAATTATTCAGATTTTCAGTCTTTCAAAGAGACCATTTTATAACTGACTGATTACTGAAAATTTGAAAAATTAAATTCAGAAAGTTAAAATACTATTATAACTAGATTTACCATAAAGATTAAACTCCTTTATTTGGAAAGATAAAATTTGTAGTACTTTTGACAATCAGATGCAACCAAGAAATTGTAAACTAATACACAAATAAAATCATGCTTCGTGGTAGAGTAGGACATCAGGTAGTATTTATTATTGACAGTGTGATAAAAAAAATTGTTTGCCCTTCAACTTTGAGGCTCTTGGTGCAATAGGGAGGAGAACCCACCCCCATGGAGTCAGAATTGTCCAAAAGTGTAGGGACAGAGCCAGGGAGCCCAGCTCATTCCTTCCTGAGCTTTGCAGCCAGTATACAATGGGGTTTAAAATCAGTCCATCAACATTCTTTATTTGTCTTAGCCTGTCATGGTCATATAATCATCAAAACCTGTTTATAAAAGCTTCTTTAATATTTCAGTAGAGAAGAACATGTAATGTTCCATATTATTTGCCTGCACATATATTAAAAGCAAAGTAACTGGGTATTTTCCATTTTGTAACCAGAGACAGTGTCACATGAGTTTAACATTAGTGAAAGTTATAGAATTTAAATCTTTAATTTTTTAAGCATTTTGTATGAAACTGTGACTTTCATTGACCTAAAGAAAATCAAAGTTAAAAGAAACCTGGGTAAAGAATGAATTGTTCAGAGGAAAGGAAGCAATTACTTTTCAGAAACAACATATATCCTTCTCCATGGTCTCTGACAGAGTGTTTTCAAGTATGATTTGATCAATAACCTCACAGTAGTGGCAGATATAGAAAAAGAATAAATGTTTACCACACTTGTAAACATCTGAGGAAAAGCCAAAGTGTTTGCTGAAAAGACAACATCCATTCTTGAATTTCCCCGGGGGTCAGTTCTGGGGAGCATTCACTATTACACTTGTAAGGTTGAGCATTAATGACTGAAGCCTTAAGTTACACTAATGATGCATTTTTATTATTAATATCCGTGTGCTGTTTCCTGGCAAAGTGCAATAAGGATTTATGCTGAATTGGCCAAAGGGTGTATCATTGTATAGACAGGCTGGTAAGACAGACATTGGTAGCCAAAGGGATGGAGGGAAAAGTTGATTATTTGGAACTTAAAAAAAAAAACAACAAACATAACCAACTCTTTAAAACTCATCTTACCCCTTATATTAAAAAAAAAAATCTGTTACTTAATTTATCTTGGGGTCTTTTTTGGCACTTAGATTGAACTGTAGATTCAGGTTTGTTTTTTTTAGAGGAAAAATGAATAAAGTATGCTGATTATCAGCAAGATGCTGTGACAACGGTAGCTTTGAAATGGGTTTTTTTTGTTTTTGGGGGTTTTTTTTTTTGCTTTGAAATATTTGTAGCAAGAGCTAGAAGAGTTGGAGAAGGAAATCAACCTTCCTCATTTTCAGTTTGTCTTTTTATTTGATCATGTGTCCCTAATTAAATAATAAATACATGTGTGGCTCTGTTTAGACCTTAACCTTCCTCCTGATTCCAGTCTTAGAGAAACCATTCTTCCTGGTAATCTGTAGAGGAAGGATGAAGAGCAGTGGAGAAGTCACCCTTCTTACTGTGTTGCCTTCCAGTAAAGATTTGGGCATCATGGATCTTCTGACATTGGGAGGAAAGTACAAAATTCATTTCCCAAAAGGTGTTCAATATCAAAAAGTTTTCAGGTATAAGCAGAAGAAACTCAGGTATCCTGGGTTTAGGCAAAGACTGAAAATTTTTATAAAAACTCATTATCTAGTGTAAGCCACTAGAAACTAAAGTTTACTAAATTGTATACAAATAAAGACATCTTTCTTGCCCAAGGAATAGTATTTTTTGTGGGTTCCGATGTGATTTAAATAGTCATTTACAACTGAGAAATAAACAAGGGTTATCTGCTCACAAAATAAGAAGATACCTTTTTAAAAAAACTGTAAGTATTGAATATTTGAGAAATTATACACCAGCTCATTCCAAGCTTCTGAAAATATATTATAGTATTAATAGCTGAAGAAAATAAGCTTTTAGTCATAATTTCCTAACTACCAGTATGAATAATGTGTCATACAGAAGGTATAATTTATCTCATGATTTCCAATATCTGGAAATGTCCTTCGCATGAAGAACTCAAAGTTATAAGAACATGCATAGAGTGTGACATTAGAAAATACAGTAGAAGGAAGTTTACAAAGAATGTGGTGAGACAAAATGCTGACAATATCATCTTTAGCTTCATATGAGACTTCATAGCAAATAATAGCAGAATTCTAAATCTTTCCATACCCCACAAAGTCTACCTCATCTCTTTGTTCTGTGTGTATTAGAAGAAACCTGGTAGAGAATTTGGGTTTGTAGAGAGATGTTTTGAGTGTAGAAATATAGAAAAGTATTTCTGAGATAGTCATATTAAAGGTAAATATCTTAGTAATAAATAAAATCAGGAAACAATACATGAATTGGTGATAATGCATTACATATTTTTCATTTGAGAAGAAAGAAATCGCTGAACTCTTTCAAATTACTTATTCTCATAAAATAATGGGAGAGGGAAGTAGAAACTCTTTCCACCCCTCCTCCATGGGGTCAACTTCTGTATTAGTCTGGGTCATCCAAGTCCTTGAAAGATGTCTAGAAAAATGGCTCAGGAAAAGAGGAAGTGTTCAGAAAAATGATATAGACCAAGGGGACAAAAACTTATCAAGAAAGATTTTCTTCATGTTGACAGCCATGAAGAGGTACTGATACATATGGAAGAGAAAACAAGCAAGGAAAGAACCAAGACTAATGAGAATTTAATGTTCTTACCTACTATCTTACACAATAAACCCTATAGCACCAGAGGAATGAAGAAAGGATGGCAAGGAAAACAAAAGTGCAGATAACCACCCAGCTAGGGCAGAAGTAGGGCTGCTAGAAACCTTCCCAAAATGTACTCTGCTCTGACCTTACCTTATCTCTGAACAGATGGGAACTCTCTTTTCTGGACCTGTGAGCTTGTCTCTTTCCCACTAGCAAAATTCCCTCATTTCAGGTGCATCTGGAGAATTCCCTGTGGCAAATTCCTGTCTTCTAGACCTGCAGTAGTACTATAGCTGACTGGAAGCCCACAATTTCCTGTGCCTAGGAGCAGTTTGAACATGAAGAATTGGATACATCACAATTATAGAATCACGTATTAGGAGATGCTAATGTATGGTATAGAAATATTTAAGGAGACTATCTGTAAACTAAAACCCAACAATACAGACTTTTCTGTTATAAAGTTGTTTAAAGGAGGTTTACTAGAATTTGTATTTAATTAACTAGAATTACATGTATATTTTTTTAAAGTTTGGCATAAAATGGAATTATTTCATTGGCCAAGAGAAGGAATAGGCTTAACAAATAGTACTGTTGCTGATTTTTACATCTGATTTAGCTGATATTGTTTCATGTCCTATTTTTCTTACTAAGGAAGGTATCAATTAAGAATGATACCAAATATTAATGTTCTTCATTGAGTATTTTTCCATGCCCCTTTATTGCATAATATTGCTTTAATTATATGTAGCATATTCTTTTGTAAACGTTTATTTTTCTTACTAGCCCTACTGATTTGCCTTTTTAATGGTTTTGTAATCTTCTATTTTAGAAGAGGATTAGCTTATTGAAAATTGGTAAGCTCATACAGCAGCTTCTTCTCTTTTTTTTTCTTTTATTATTCATATGTGCATACAAGGCTTGGTTCATTTCTCCCCCCTGCCCCCACCCCCTCCCTTACTACCCACTCCACCCCCTCCCTCTCCCCCCTACCCCCTCAATACCCAGCAGAAACTATTTTGCCCTTATTTCTAATTTTGTTGAAGAGAGAGTATAAGCAATAATAGGAAGGAACAAGGGGTTTTGCTGGTTGAGATAAGGATAGCTATACAGGGCATTGACTCACATTGATTTCCTGTGCGTGGGTGTTACCTTCTAGGTTAATTCTTTTTGATCTAACCTTTTCTCTAGTTCCTGTTCCCCTTTTCCTATTGGCCTCAGTTGCTTTTAAGTATCATACAGCAGCTTCTTAACAGTATCACTACTCTCAAGCCTGCAGCAACAGGGAAGGCCCTTTTAGAACTATGCATTGATACATGCTTGAAGTATATGAATTTATTATTTTCTTAAAGCCTGATTATTATTCTGGAAAATGCTCAAAAGCTTTCTGGTTTAAAAACTTGATTGTTAGTTCCAGCACTGTGCTGTTTATTAAGTATATGTCATATAAATTTCTGATATAGAGTTTGTAATACGTAAATGTATTTGCAGATTCTGAAAATTTTTAAATACTTTTCTAGTATTTTTTAATCTTTTGAATTGAATATAAATGCTAGTGGATAATAGGATGTAACTTTAGATTTAGAGCTTGTAAATAAAGAAGTTAAAATTTGAATCAATAGCCAGTATTATAAATAGAGCAAAAATACATTGCTTATATTAAAAAGGAAGAATTGTCATTATGCCATACACAAATCTACTACAAGAATGATGTGCCAGAATTCTAGGAAAAGACCACTGCTAGTTGATTTACAGGAAAGGTACCCTGACTGAGAAATGGTAGGTTGTGGCTAAGGTTTCCCCAGGGACAGCGCTAAAGGACTCTCCGTGGAGACCTGATGACAACTCAAAATGCATTTGGGGAACAGCCTTTTAGCCTTTTGTTGTAAGCAGCTAGCCTTTTTTTTACATGTTCATTTCTCATTACTTCTAGGTAGTAGCAACAAAGTTGTCTCACAACTCACTCTTTTCTCATCTATTTTCCTATTCACACATATTTATAACTGCTTTAATGAGGTATAATGTTTGTGTAATAAAGTCACTGGTTGTAAGTGCATGGTTTGATGGTAATAACAAATGTATTCAGTCTTGTCATCACCACAGTCTGGATAAGAATATATCCATCATTCCAGAAAGTATCCTTCTGTCCATGTGCAGTCAGTTCTGTGCCTCTGCAGTCAGTGATCTTTCTGACACAGAGATTTTGCCTTATTTAGAATTCTTTAGGAGTAGAGTCATACAGTATGTAAATATTTTGTGTTTACCTTATTTAACTTAGCATCATGCTTACATGTTCATCCATCAACTTGTATTTCAATCTGTTTGCTTCCTAATAACTATGATTAAACCTCTAGATACAGAATCCAAAATGTGAACCTTGACTAGAAAACTGGGCCCATTTACACCAGAACAGAAATTATTCAACCACATTAAATAAAGAAAGACAACAACAATTACTGGAATAGTCATTACTTCTGGAGTTTATTTCTATACCTTATTACTATTCTTTGGGGTTTCATTCCTTTTGTCTTTCCTGTGGTGTTCTCTAATATCTATATTTTTTAATTAAAAGGAAAGTTGTTTTTGTTTTCAGCATTTTCTGATAATTTCACAGTTTTTGTAATAATGTATTGTGTCTTGAGGTGTCACAGAAAATCTTTATACGAAAAAATCAACCCAACTTAAACCTGTGTCTATACTATAATTTTCTTTATACAAAACAATATATCTATAATATAATTATCTAAGCAAATGTACCTAGTTTTGCATCCTAGAAAAGTATAAACTGTATATTGAGACTAATTAATTATCGCAAAAATGAAGGACAGGAGTTAGTTATTCCCATGTCAGACTTAGCTGAAAAAGCATCCAAGAACATGCTGCTCTACAGTATGTTTCTAAATTGAGAGGTTACCTGCATCCTGTATCACAATCATTTGAATAGGAAGATAGATCAACAAGACTATAAGACATCATAAACAAAAAGTCTTCTATGTTTCTGAGACATTTCTTCCTAGTAATGAAATAGACTTAAGAAAGTAAGGTAATTTGTTATCTGTCACATGTAGTGACATAATATTTAGAATATATAATCATGCCTTTACAAACATGTGTAAAATGTTCTGTAACACTTGAATGGCTACAGCTGTCATCTCATTTTTTCTGGATTAAGTTTGGTCAAGAAAGAAGCTTGCCTCATTTTCTAGTTGTCATTTGCCCAGGAAGTGAAAGCAAATTGTAATGAGGGAGACACAGCAGGAGAGCCCCTAACAAATGAGAGGCATGTATTGACTGGCAGCCAGCATGCCATTTCAGTGATAAATGTATTTTTATACACTGCTGCTCAAGGTCATTCACTGTTGTCCTTGAATGTGCAACCATCAAAAGTCATGCAATTCACATTCTAAACAGCGTAATAATTGCTATAAAGTAGTCTTAACTTTAAGAATTCAGTAGTTGATTGTATAAATTATTTATGCAAGTAAAATATATTTACATTTTGACTATACTTTTTCTTTCCCTTGTTGAAAAATCTAAGAAAATAATAAATTTCTGAGACTTTTGTGAGGTAAACGTGTGTAGATTTATTGTAGTGTTCACAGAAATCCAACTTGAAGGCAAACTTGCCTTCTGTGTTTTGTGGTTCTTCAGTGTTTAAAATTTGAAAATAACTTTTATAACCTAATGATTCTAAAAAACTATTTTCTATCTTAAGACCATTTTAAGACTTCTATATGTCTGATTTGATTTTTTTTTTCTTTTGTGTATGCTGGGGATCAAGATCCCAGGGCCCATGTTTTACCACTGAACTATAACCCAGATGAAGACTGCTAGGTGAAATAAAGGGTATACTAAAAATACAGAAGAGAATGTTTTGTTTCTTGTTTTGGCTTTTTTGCGGGGAGGCCCAAATCCGAAGAAAATATTTTTTGCTAAATGTTAAAGTCTATTTGTCAGTACTTTATTAAATGCTCTATAATTACTCTGAGAGAATGATTATGTTGTTTTACAATTTTTTATTCAAAGGTGGACCATACTTACCTAAATATAAATGTTCAGAACCATGCTATCCCTCTGTTTTGAAAATCTCCATAACTATGGCAAAAATGTTTAAGTACTTATCTAGTATTAAATACATATATTTTTAAAGTAAAATCATATGAAAATACAATGGATTGGGTCACACAATGTCTTCCAGTAGATATTTTATTAGATGTTATCCTTTTTGTGTTTAAGAGTCCTTTTTGTAATAGGGACTTGCAATTAGCACATATTCATTGAAACTCCCAAGACCCTTTCTGGTCTGTCTTTAAGCTTGATTTGCCATCCACTCATATCTCACCATTTCATTCCTGCACCATAAATCCTATCCATTCTGGAAGTTTTTTAGTTCCTAACAAGTTATACTATACTCTGTCCTCTAGGCCTTTGATAGTATCATACTGTCTTCATTGAATGCTCTTTCAGTCTTACTATCCCTCACTTTACCCTACTACACACACACACACACACACACACACACACACACACACACACACACACACACACACACACACACCCCTCCGAATCATTTATTGCTAGAAAATTACTGAGGTTTCCCACCTGACCTTTGTAGTAATCTCATAATTTAATTTCTACCTGAGTGTGTATGTGTAGGAGGAAATAAATGAGTCCCTAAGTTTTAGCTTTGAACTTTGGGTAAATCCAACCTCTTGGGGGTCGTAACAGTTCATCTCATGTTTTCTCTTCATGCCACACAGATTCTCACTAGCCTAATAACAGATGAAGATATCTTCTGTATGTCTAGAGATGCTAGAAATTTTTGGTGTCTATAGTAGATAATTAGGTTCCTGGTATCTGACTTGGACATTAAAATGCTTTTCCCCATTCAAACTGTTAGAAAGAGTGTTTAGGAGATTGAACTAGCTCTATAAATTTGCAAACATTAAGAATTCTGTAGACTTTTGGAAGCTGGCCTCAAAATCTAGCTGCTAACTGTGGTGTTGTTTCTGTGGGTAAATGTGTTCAGAGTTCAACTGAATCCCAAGCAATCTTTAGGACCTCTCACTTGGTGCCTACGTATATAGAAACACTACATAAAAGTACAGAGAAATGCAAAATTGTGCATTCTAGGAAAAACTGATAAACTTTATGTTTGCAAATATAAGCTAGTAGAAAGACTGGAAGGATATATGCCAGTGATTCTTAGTAGTTCTTCTAAGGAGTAGGATTTGATAAGTAAGAGTAGCCATGTAGGGTTTCCAGTTTTATTATAGGCATTTCAAAAAAATTAGTCAGGACTATAGGTAACTTTTAGTTTCTTTCTTTCTTTCTTTTGCTTTTCCTTGTATTTTTTCAAAGAAATCCCTAAATAAAAGTCATGCTTCTGATAAAAATCCTTTTTGCAAATGCAAATTTCATGTATTATGAAACCTTCAGAAATGTATTACATGTTTTGTATCAAAAGTAAATAAAACTAGTATGCATAGTGTTAAAGTATGTCTCTAATAATATCTGAAGCAAGACATGGAATGTTCTTTTTTATACATTTTTATTAGTATATATTCATTATACGGGGGGACTCATAGTGACAATTCTAATTAGTCTTATATTGTACATTATTTACATTGTCCCCATTGTCTCTCTCTCAGCCCCCTCTCCACCCCACTTAAAGCAATTGCAAGTGGTTTTTTAGTTCATCAACCATATACCGTCACCTTAGTCTCCTTCCTTCACTCTCCCCTCTCCCACTAGTATCCACTCACCCCTGCCCTGTGTACACACTGTGTCTATTTTACAGTCCTGGTTTTCATTATTAATATTTGAGTTGACGTTCAAAGGGGTGTCTCAGGGTATGCCCTCTATGAGTGTGCTTTACTTTGGTCTGCTCAATCCCTTCTAATACTCTCCCTTACCCCTTTACCTCCAACCCCCCATTTTTCAAACAGCTTTAAATACACATCCTTATATCCTCTACCTTCACATCTTATGGTGTGCAATATTACTGATGCTCTATCATTCTCTTTTTCTTTTCCTTTCTCCAGGTTCCATAGAGTAGTTCCACTGTTACAGACATGTTCCACAACTCAGTTTGTAAATGATCATGCTTGGTTTTGTGTATGTGTTTGTCTTTTGATCTATCTTCCACGTATGAGAGAAAACATGTGTCTTCTGGCTAACTTCACTTAACATGAAGTGTATTGTAAGTTATAAACAAACAGACCTGTTCGTGAGAGTCCTGTCTGCCTGGAGAATATGAGTTCAAGCATCAAAGCAGTTCGTTTCCCTCAAGGGCTGTAGTTTCTTGGATAGCCTGTCAGTGGTAGAGAGGGTAGCAAGTGGGTGAGTGTTATTGATTTTCACCCTGTGTTACCAAAACATTTTCCATTGACAAATATTAATTGCTTATTAAGTACTAAAGAGTTTGATGGTCCAAATATTGAATTGTATAATGAATTGACCTTTAGTTTTACTTATCATCAGGCAATATGATTGCCTTAAAGATATAGAGGTTTATGCCAACATATCTCCTACTTTAAGAATGTTAGATACTCCTCTAGAGTTTAATCTCAGTGATAGGATATTTAGTTGCTTTCCTTAACATTGAAGTTAATTTTTTTTACAGAACTATGAGGAGTGCTAGCTTATATATGAAGTCTATGGCTAGAATCAGTAGCAAGTATCCAGTATGTATTGTGCTGATTCTGGTTTATCAATCAGTGCATTAGTGAAATTTGTTACAGAACAAAATTGGTGATTATGATTATTAATATGGGTTTTTATAAATCATTAATTTGGTTAAGATATTTTTTCCTTTATTTTGGGGAAGGATCTGTATATCAAAGCGAACAACCGAATATATGTATGTGTATGTTGTATATAGCCACAAATTCATTTTAATTCCTTCTTGTTTTCTTTACTAACTTCTAGTAATATATCTAACTACCTGCTCAACTTCACCTCAATATGAACATGTCCCAAACTAAGCTCACTATTTTCCTTGACATTTTCCTACACCCTCACACCCCAACCCAGGGTCTTCATTCTTTTTTCTTCCCTGTCCAGGTGGCAGCATCACTATTTACCCATTGTCCTCTCCTTCCTGTCCACACCAGTTCCTCATTCAACTCCTAAACTATCTGCTGTGTCTCCTTCCCAACCAGTCCTTCTTTCATTCTAGTTTCTCTGTCCTCCACAGCTCTGCCAGAATTTTCTTAACAAGTCTGATCTGGACCAGGTGTTTGGCACACATCTGTGGTCCCAACTACTTCAGAGGCAGAGATAGGATCAGGGTTCAAAGTGAGTCTGAACAAAAATGTGTGATGCTATCTGAAAAACAAAATAAAAGCAAAAAGTACTATGGCAGGGCTTACATGGTAAGGCCCTAGTAACACCAAAAATAAATAAATAATGAATGAATGAACAAGTCTGATCTGGTCATTCTCCTATTTAAAAACTTTAAACTCCCTATCAACTATGAACTGAAATTTTTAACACCACATCAAGGCAGTTTACAGCCTGGTCCCAGCTACCTGGATGCATCATTTCCAAGCCTAACTCCCCCACCTCCCATACCTGGCACTTCCAGGCAGAGTGGCACAGGTGTGTTGGCAATATTCTGGATTGCTCTCCCATCTTCACTCCGCACATGGCGGTGAGACTCTTCTGTCTATGTGCTTAGGGTGTCCTTTCACTTCTCGTCCTTCCGGCCAACTTCTGTTCCATCTTTAAAGTTCAAGCCAAATACCACCTTCTCTGTGTGCCTTGTTCTGACATCTCCTACCCCTGCACAGAAGTGACAGCCTTTTCTTCTGTGATCCTAGGACACCTGTGAGTGTTGCTATTCTGTAATTTATTACACTGTATAGTCACTGCTGCTGTCAACCTGTCTGTCTCCTCTCTGGGAGTCACTGGCAGGGCTCATATCTCATCTTTGTACGCTGATGTATACCACAGACACTAGGGTATAATAAGCTCTCAAAACATTTTTGACTACATTTGTCTTAAAAGTATGTAATTCCATGAGATAGGCAAGACAGATATCCTTATTAAAAATAAGAAAATCAGAAAATATTGCCCATTCATTAAACTAGCAAAGACAAATTGTAATGCACTAGGTGAATGTGGGATAGTCTTAAGAATAAGTCATAGACTGACAGTGCTGTCAGTATTATTTTGCCACAGAGATTGCTCTGGAATATTTGCAAATGCAATTGCTGTGTGAATAAAAACTATGTATGATCGTATTGCTTATAAATACTATTAGTATTAAGAAAAACTTGAGGTGTCATATCAAAGTTAGGGGATTAATTTCATATTTTTATAACTTGGCTGAACCGTGTAATATAAAACAATGTTATTAGGGTATGTTCTAGGCTAATCTGTTTTCTGTTTTAAATACGTTAAATAGGCATAATGAACCACACATTGAAGTATAAAATTCCTAAATCTGCATTATGTACTAGTGGATATATGCTTTCATTTCCAAAATAAATATGAGCCAAAAGATATGATAACCATTTTTAACATAAGCATGACTGTTAGAATTTTATGTGCTGTCTTAGTTTTCTTTAATATTTTTGGATTTCTCTTTTTGGGATGGTGAAGTTGTGAAATCCTTTTGAGCTGTGCTTTTGAAAAATATAAGTTCTATAGCTTTTGTACAATCAGCAAGTTGGTTTTGTGTCATCAGGCACGATACCAAGCAAAAGACAGGTGGCAAGGTGACAGGGAACCTGTGTGAGGGCTCCATCCTGATCCTCCAGCAAAACAGTGCTCTGTTTTCCTGAACACAAATCAGATCTGCAAAATGCTGAGGCATCAAGATGGACAATTGCTTAGGAATGTGATTGCTGTTCCATCAGTCAGCAGGGATGGACATGTGTCTGCTGAAGTCCTGCCAGGCAGTGATTTGAAAGGGTTCAAAAATAAACAGGACAGTTCTTGCTCCTAGGAGTTCAAGTGGTGCAATAAGGATTTGCTTCGGTAGCACAGTATTACCTTCAGCAACATTTTCTCCTGTTGTTTTTAAAAATAGATACCCATTTTCTGTTAGTTTGACTTTTTAGGAATCTTTTGCAAGTTTAACAATGGGATTTTCAGAGTCTGAAAACCCAAAAATTAAACTTGTTCATTTTAAGGCTCCCAGTATGTGTTTGAACAGATTTATGTTAGAAATACTGAAAAAGCACTTAGATTTTTGGATCCGCTTAAATAAGGAAAAAAAATTCTGTAGCTCTTTAAGCATAGGCAAATTATACATTAATAAGTGTTTTAAAATAAATTCATGCCGGCAGTATGAATATTTGATAATAATTTATTCACTACCCTTTTATTTAAAAGTGAATCACATTTTTCTAAATCACAGTAGCATTCAGTGTTTGAGTATCCATGAATAATCTTTAAATATGACTCCATACTTGTGTTTTAAAATGTCAAATTTTGTGAGGAAATGTTAAATTTTAAATTATGTCCTTCACTTGATCTCTCAAGTTATCACTATTGAATTTAAGAGTCTTACAATACTAATACACTGCTGTTATCTTGTTAGACAAAAATTGGTGATAATCATGTTATATAAGAAGTTGGAGAGTTTTGATGTGTGAGATTGTGGCAGATCTAGGTTTCCATAAATCTATCATTTCAACATAAAAAGAGAGGATATCACACACGTATAATTTAACTGGATATTTTATAGTCACTTAATCCTGAAAATATCTGATCTAATAAAGCTGAAGAGAGGGTATGTGTGTGTGGGTTCACGCTCAGGCCCTTTTATCTACAGCAAGAAAAGGAGGAAGAAGGGCTTAGATATTAGTAAGTGACTTAGTGTTTATTTAATGGAACATTTCTTGTTTGAATCTGAAAGTTTCTCAGTTTGATAGAAGGAGAAACTCTTAAAACCAATACATATTTTTTATAGAGTTTGCTGTTGTGATGACTATAATATTTGAAGACTGGTAGCCAACAAATGACAAATGTTTATTTTAGATTTCTTCACTCATAGACTTTAAAAATTAAATTCGAAGTTGACTACAGAGGCTCACACCTATAATACCAGAACTCAGGAAGCTGTGGCAGGAGTATTACGATTTTGAGGCTAGTCTTCACTATATAGGAAGACCTTGTTTCAAAAATACTTTTAATTCTGATAGTTTATTATAGATTTTAGTGAAAATATAAGCTTCAATGTTGTATAAGTCTATAATTAATAGTGATGCCTAAATTAGAAGAGTAAAACACCATGCATTTTGTTGGTTTTCACTATTCCTAGTGAATAGTGTGCACTCTCAGAAGAAATTCCAAAATCTATTGCTTATGTCATAAGGATTATCAATATTTAGATATTGATAATTTGTCAATGTCAATTTGTTTATCCCCAAATGATATACAGATAATGTTTAGTAACATTTAGCAATGGACAATAAACACTGTAGCTATTTTTAAGGATTAGAGTCTGGTAACTTGAGGCATTATATCTTATAATAAAACTTCAGATGTCTCACTTTATTATATTTATCCTTAAATCTGTTTTCTATTAAGATGTTAAAATGATACCAAATGTACTTGTTTTTCTCCCTGAATGTATATTCATTTCAATTAGATGGTGATAGGAAAAACTCAATTCTCTGAATAGTTCCAATGTGTCTTGGATTGGAAACTGCCATAACAGGTTGACACTTACTACATGGAGTTGGCATAATGTGAATAAAAAGCCTCACCCCAGCCTTCCATCAAGAAAAGAAATTATAGAGATAAACAACCTGTTTTCAACCCTCAATTCTTTTTTCAAAATCATGGCAGAACCGCCAAAGGGCAGCCTCTAGACATAACATGCTTAGACTGTGGGAGATGAGAGAGCCAGTGAGAATGGGAAGGCTCTCTTCCCCAGGCAACACCAGACATCCCTCAAAATCTTCACTTACGTCATGGAGGAATGTTAGTGTGTAATGTGTGCAGTGCCAGTTATGTGAAAGTCATGTGGTGGAGAGCTAAGTGTGGCAGTTGATAGCTTTCTTTAACCTAGTGTTCTATTAGGCGGCAGACCCTGGAGACAGACTGTCTGGATTCTAATCAAAATAAGTTATTTTCCACCTCCCTGTGCCTTAGTTTCCTCATCTATGAAATAGGGGATAGTAGTCTTCTGTATTGCTAGCTAAAGATTGAAGGATTTGTGGAAACAGCTGTGGAACAGCACATGGCAGCACAGTGTGTGCTGCAGAAGCCTGGCTTCTTCACATGCTGTTTGGATGTCCTGCAGCACCTTGCACATCATTGCATGCTTTACGCTCTCCACTGTGCAGTTCAAAACTGTTTGGTCATTGACCCTTATTAAACCCATGGGTTTTTTTTTAAATGATCTAAAGAGAAACCAGAGTATTGTTTTGATTTTTTGGTTTGGGTTTTGTTTTTTTTTTGGTTGGTTGGTTGGTTGGTTTTTTTGGTGGTGGTGTTACTGAGGCTGAGACCCATGTTTATTTTAAAGTATTAAGTTGTATGTGCATGTTTATCTGTGACCACAATGATGAAACAGAAACCCAGCTCTGCAAGCACCCAGATGAAATGATTGATGTAAGTGCTGATAACTGGCAAATTGGAGAAAGAGGCAGAAAGGAATAGGAGAGATCAAGGAGCCAGAAGTGAATAGGCGTAACTATTTAATGAAAATCAGCAGTCAGGTGCAAAGGTAGTGTGACTGTCCCTTGAGAAGTGTAGTAGAAGAAGATGTCACTCAGAGGCTGGTGATCTGTGTTTGTCAGTTTCTGCACACCAAGACTCTGTCCCTTGGGCTCAGCTGTCCATACCTTCATCTTCTAAAGGTAACTGGTAGCATTTTAAATGTCAACCGTTTGTATGCCAACAACTCCACCAGCTTTTCCTTCTCAAGAAGCTATAGTAAATTATTTTCTAATGATAATCCTCAGCCACAATTGCCATCTTCTGATTAAGTGAGCACAGGGATGGCCTGCCTGCATAGCATCATGAGAAACTCTAATAACAGCCAGTTTCTTTTCAGTACAGTCTGGTTTGAAATTCCACATTCAGAGATGCAGTTGACTGAGATGGCCTTAAGATACCAGCCAACTCTAAGATGGCATGATGAGAAATCTTGGAGAGAATGTACAGAAAAGCCACCAAAATTATTTTAAAATTTGAAAATGGAGACCTCAGAGAAAAGCTTAAGGTCTCAGAAATATTTTTTAATCTTGGAAATAAAAGCTAATCAAGTAAAAACAGAGGCAAGTTGCAACAGCAGCTCTCAAGTCTATAAAAGGTTATTGCCCCCTGAGACTGGTGACTGGCTCTTCTCCGTCGCTACAGAGACTAGAACAAGAGGAAGCAGGCTGAGACCGCAGTGTTTGGATTTAGATTTGGTATCAAGAAAAATTTCCTGACAGCACACATTGTTAAGCACTGGGAAGGGCCCTTGGGGGACATTTTGGAATCTTCTTTAGAGGTATTTGAAAACAGAATAGATTTTCATCTGTCTGACTGCTTTAAGGCAGCCCTGTCCATGTGCAGACAGAAACAGGTGACCTTTCAGTGTTCTTGACAACATTGTGTGGTCCTCAGAGCCAATCCACGGAGAGGAGTGAGAAGCTTTTTGCAGAGTGGTAATTAAATTTCACTTGAGCCCTTTAATCACCCATGGATGAGATTATCTATTTTTTCATGGTGTTATTATCTACATAAATTATTTGCTGAACCTATAATTTGTTTCCTTGAACAGATGAACTTTAAATATCTAATAAAATTTTCATAAATTGCCTGCTGGGAAGCAAAGAAAGGGAAACTTTTTTTTCTTGAGCATAATTAATTCTTAACTTTTTTTGAACTCTTCTGAAATGGCTTTTTTTGGAATGAGCCTTTTTCTTGCCTAACAAACAAAGCTGTCAGTCAGAACGATGTCTTTGTCTTCTCTCTCTGTGAGCAGTTACCTCCTTGCCAACCAGCCATGAAATCTGTAGCCTCCTGTATTGGGATGTCAGCAAGGCTAATCACACCCTAGCTCACCCTCCTTCCCCGCCCTTTTCTGACTTGTCTGCTGTAAGTATGAATATGTAAGAGATACCAGCTGAGCGGACAGACATTGTTGGTCATCATTAAGTAGGACCAGCACTAGGAAAATGTCCACACGTGAAGGTATTTGAAATTGCCTTTGCCTCTTTTTCAGGGTTCCATCCTCACTCTCTGAGCATTCTCTAAATATCTGGCCCTCTGCAGTTTATTTCCTGCCATCATCTGCCAAAGCATACCTAATTCATGCCCACCTAAACTCAAGGCACCTGCCATGCCTCTACCTCACGATGACATGCTTGTCCTGATGCTCTCTGCAGAGCATATTCTAGGGAAGATGCCTCTGCTGAAGATACACTTGCATTTTCAGGGATTTCAGAAGACACATTCAGTCAACTGGTGACACGGTTTCGCCTTAGCAGACATTTCAAGTTGTACCTGCCTAATTTTCTCTAACATCATGCTGCTTCTCCAGAAGGCCACAATCAAGGCAGCTCCTTCTCTCCTCCTACCCTGAGGCTATCAAGGTTCACTGTGTGTTCTTTTTTTCACCCAGTTTATTTTAGTATTTAGTATAATATTTATTATACTAAATATTATACTTGGTTCAGCAGTTTATAAATATTTTTCCTATAATGGTTTTGGGCCAGGTATTGTTTGTTTTGTGTTCTTTTTGTTGTTCTTTTTGGCTTTTTGCCGTAGGCTGACCTGGCTCTGCCTCGAAAGTGTTAGGATTACACTCATGCACCTCCACACCTGGCTGCTGTGATATTCGGCAAAATTTTTACCTACTTTTGGAAATCTTTTCTTTACAATTTATATTAAAAGTAATAAAACATTTGGTTAGCCTTTTCCTCTTCCTCTTAAAAAGCAAATAAATATAAAATATTCTCTTTAATCTTGTCCAACCTAGAATGGAGGTCTCAAACTTGTCATTTAGAAGCTGAATGTCAGGAACTCCAAGAAAAGAGGCCATGTGAAAAACGACTTTAAAGAGAATATTCTAGATAGTCATCACTTCTGTTGATATTGACCAAACCATTTTAGAAATTCTAGTCTCTGTTTCTTTCTGTGTACAGTAGGATTCATTATATTTTTTTTTGCAGAGCACACTGAAAGTGTCAGTTAAAAACTGGTAAGTGTTGCTCATTATTAATCTGGCCTCAGATCCTTCCTTTCTTTAGACAAGGGGGTGGGGAGTGTTTGACAATTCAGCACTATCTCCTGCTAGGGATAATTGCTTGAATTTCTCTTATTGTTCGTAACACTTATTAGATTAATTTCTTTATATTCCATCTCTGTCCTTTCCAGACAGCAATTCCTTTGACTAAAAGTATAACAAGACATGATACCCATTCGCATATAAAAACTCAGCTAAACCTCTTTTTATTTTGAAACCTGTTGTTTTGAAAATGGCCTTTGGACTCTAGCATTTGAAACACGAGGCATTGGGTCTGCCTCCTCACAAAGCACTAAGAAGTCCATGTGAGCCGCAAGCAGCTGCTTCTCTAGTGCCAGAATGGGGGTTAAAGTCCTCCAGGTGGTGCCTGCACAGGTCTCAGAAGCTCAACTCTAAACAAAAGACAGTGGCAACATTCACATTACAGTGAGAGCTGAAGCACCTCTCAGTCGGAGACAGTAATGAACTCACCAGATTACCAAGTCATTTAAAACCAAGAGCTTCCCAACACTGCTACTAGGGGTGCTTGCTTCTTTATGAGACAGCAGATCTGTCTGTTAGCTGCAGTCACTGCTTCATAGCTTTCTTTCAGTTGCTTTAAAAGGCAGCCCCAAGGTGCACCTAGTATGTGTGTGTGTTCATTTATCTTAAGTGTTACCCCCGCTCCATTTTCCAAACCAGACTTTATATTTTCATACTCAGTGTATACTACACCTCAACCACACAGATGAAAAATACGTGATGAGTGCGATGAATAGAAAACATTACTAGACACAAACCGAGCGTAAATTTAGTCCTGACAACTACATTGTGTAATTACTGTTACATGATAAAAGACAACAGAAAAGTTATCTGGACAGTGAACCATTTTCCTGGTAGAAAATTCTGAGATAAACTGACCTCACAGAATGTTCTGTTAGACACTCTAGGTAACAGGGAGCAATGTCTTCTGACACAGAGGATCTTTCGAGTGGGTGTTCTATACACCAGCCTCTGTAAGGGATGAAGATACAATGTGAAACTGTTCTGAAGGAGCAGATGTGGGCACAATGTGTCTGGGTGAATACTTTTATAATAGGGCTAACATTGGCAGCTCACAGATAATTGTGTCACATGTCCATTGGCTGTACCCATGCTATGGGCCTGCTGGCTTTGTACTCTACTAATTGTTGCATTCTCTAATTCCCTGAAGAACATTCTAGTTGCTGTTTGATGAAGGATCAAATATGAAGGAAGCAGGCCTTCCTTGCATTCTGTTTGGAAATTTAGAGGCACAGTCTCCAGAAGGAGGATCAGTCTGTCTCCATTCAGAGCTGGGCTTAGAGGATTTTCAAAAGGGCTAATCCATTGTAGTCTGCTCAAGTTTTAGATGGAAGTGGGATCCCAAAGCATAGAAGAAACTATCTTGAATCAAATATTTGTAATAGAAAGGTTATATTAAATGCTAGGAGAGACCAGGCAGGAAATAGGTGATCTAGTCAGTTTAGTACGCAGGTCTTCTCTTGGGTCAGTGTTGGACTGGTGAAGTGAAGAGCAAGTCCCCAGGCTGAACTGGCCCCTGTGGCCCCTTCTGCTCAGTCCTGGCCAACATGTGTGAGCGAGGCACAGTGTTGCCCAATCCTGTAGTGTTTCAAGAGAGGCTAGAAATCTTGATTTTGCATGCGATCCCATGAATTAGAATTATGGGCTTAAAATGTTTTTAAACACTTTTGCAGGCCAACCAAATATATCTACAATCTGGTTTCAGCTCAGAAGTCTTCAGTTTACAACCTCTGTTAGGAATCAAGGCCTTCCCCATCAACTGTCTTACCAAAAATGTAGATGCAGGTTAGCCTCATAGAATTTACAGAGTTTTTACAAGAAATAATCTTTTTTTTTATTCATTTATTCACATGTGCGTACATTGTTTGGGCCATTCCTCCCCCCGCCACCCCCCCCCCCCCGTCATTCCCCCTACCCCCCCTCACTTCCAGGCAGAACCTGTTCTGCCCTTATCTCTAATTTTATTGAAGAGAAGACATAAGCAATAATAAGAAAGACAATGTGTTTTTGCTAGTTGAGATAAGAATAGCTATACAGAGAGATTCCTAGCATTGCTTCCATATACAAATGTGTTACAACTCAGGTTGATTCATCTCTACCTGACTTTTTCACTAGTTCCTGGTCCCCTTCTCATATTGACTTCTGTAGCTTTAAAGTTTAGTTCCTCTGCAGTGGGAACATCAAGCACTTTCATGTTTTGGGTTTCCTGTCTATCCCCATACCTCCCTTAGCATGTGACCCAAGTCCAACAACATTGCTGTATTTGCCCTAGATCCAAAGTCTGCATATGAGGGAGAATATATGATTTTTGATCTTCTAAGCCTGGCCAACCTCGCTCAGAGTGATGTTCTCCAGTTCCATCCATTTACCTGCAAATGATAAGATTTCATTGTTCTTCATGGCTGAGTAAAATTCCATTGTGTATAAATACCATATTTTCTTAATCCATTCATCAGTAGTGGGGTATCTTGGCTGTTTCCATAACTATATTACCATAATAATGTTCTTCTTTGAGTATTGAAAAACAGTTGTTATTTTGGATCCCACAATGTATTGAAAGTCAAATGACAGGAAAGAATAGATTGTAGAGAGCATTGAGAAACACTGTGTCCCCTCCCCCTTACCTTCTCTTTCCCATTTTAGTCTTCAGCTATGAATTTTTTAAAAATTACTAAAATTTAGAATATATGTGAGCCAAATCACATAACATGTCTGATGCCCATTGAGACTCAAGTCTCACAATTCTTCATCAAAAATTACAGATGTTGATGAACGTTCCTGATGCTGTTTCAGTTAAGAGCACACACTTCCCCCATTCCTTTCTAGACAAAGGGAGGAGATTAGCATTAGTAAATATAGTAGAATTATGGTTTTTAACAGTTAAATATAGGGAAATTAATGCAATGTTTTGCTAATTTGCTTAGTATTCACTGTTTTCTATAATTATTAATATCATCTGACTTGAGTATATTTTTCTTAGTAGGACCTTTTATCAATGACCTAGTCTAAAATACAACTTCCTTTTTATTCATGGTTAAATCAATGATAACTATTGGCAAAGGTTCAAAACTATCCCTGTTAACTTGTTTTTAATAGTGTTTGATTTATATGTGTGCCCAAACCTCCAACTCATGCATGTTTACTAATTGCAGTTATACACATTCAAATGCAGTGTTATTGGTGGAAAATCAAGCATAAAATATGACAAATGTGTGATTACTAAGGAGTTGAAATTATAGTTTTTAACTCCTTTCAGAACAGAGATATTATGATATAGCTTTTATTGGTTTTCATTTCCTCTAGCCAAGGTTCCTGGATAATTTGGGTGATAAGTTTCTTATATTTCTAATTAATTGCAAAATTCTTCCCTCTAATGAGGATAAATGAATTGAAACGCTGTTTTGCCCTTTAATATGTGCTTTTTCTTTGAGCTCATAATACCTTCCCAAATAGAAGACAGGTCCACTCCACTAAACAAGATGGAGGCCCTTAGATATATTGTGAGAGAACTTTGGTCACTTATTTCCTAGCCTTATTTTATAAACAAAGAATGCAACAGTATCTAATGTCTGTGACAACTTGTTCAACATTGAATGCATTTGCTTGTGTACTTGCAGTAGTTCTGTGGAATGCATACCATTAATGACCTATGAATTTTATTTTAGACAATCCATGGACACAAGGGACCAATCACTGCAGTGTCCTTTGCTCCTGATGGACGTTATCTTGCCACCTACTCAAATACTGACAGCCACATTTCTTTCTGGCAGGTAAGAGTAATGCTGCAGGGTCTTAAATCTATACTGCATGGTGTGCTTTGGTGGGAAGATCTTCCTGTTGTACTTACCTGTCAACCCTTCTTCTTGCTCTTTCTCCCTTTCTTCAACAAATGTCAGATGTTTAATTTTTTTTAGGATTTTGTGCTAGGAACTAGCATGCAGGATATTGAAAATATAGTTAGCAGTCAGGAAAGAGGAGCACCTGCTCTCACAGTTTTCAATCTGAAGGAGACACAGGATAAGCAAGCAAGCAATCACAGTAGAGAGGAGAACCTGAGTGAGGTTTGAGAAGGCTTTCCAGAGCAAGAGACATCTGGGCCAAGCCATGAGGGTTGCTGAGGAAGGGCTGGGAACAGGGAGAAAATCCCAAATTGGTCCACGGGCTGTGATTCCAACAGGGCATGGACCATGGTATAGTAAGGCATTTTCCTGGTGTTTGCTGCATGCCCTCTTGATATCATCTCCTTTTTGTTTTCATTCTGAATTTCCCACATAATGTTCTTAGTTCCCAACTTATTCAAGACATTTTTAAAAATCTAAGTGTCATAAGAATGCACATGTTGAATTCTGGTTAAAATGAATACTAGTTTTGAGCAACTAATTTTTACAGTAGACTCTGTTTCATCTTCTGTGCTTAACCATCATCCCATCTTCTTTTTAATTAATTTACTCTATTAGTGCTGACAGCTCCAAAATATTAAATATTACCAAGTCTCCCAAGAGTTAAATTTAATTTAACTTTAATTTAAGCTTCAATTTAATTTGAGTCTAAATTTTTTATTACCACCTTTATTTTTCTAAAATGCAAGTGTGTTTTATAAGATTTGGCCTGTTGCTTTGAAAACTAAAATGAAGTTTAAACAAGGCTTTAGCACAACTTGATGGTTTAAAAAAATCAATAGCTAATAAAATGTAAAATGGGTACAATAAATTGCTTAATTAACAACATGCTATTAAGTGTGACAACTTCCAAATCTGTCAGAGACTTTTTCTACTTTTATCTAATTTAGTTTTCAGTTTATTTTCTCATTATGGTTTCTTCTAGAATGTATCTCCAGCATCTTAATTAGCTCATAAACTCCCATCAGACATCTCACCCAGTCTTCACCTTCCCAAAGGTAACCACAGGCCTGGCATTTTCTACTGAAATCCCACCACAAATCTCTAGGTATTCATAAACTGGGTTCTCGCAGCAGTGGTTCTGTAAGAGTTTACCTGCTGGTGGTTATTTTTCTACTTTTGTCTAATATAATGGTCTGTTTCTCTGGCCTCTTGGGGCAAGGGTGCTTACATAAAGCTCCATCCATGCAGCATCACCCAGTTATCTAGGTGCTAGGCAGTGGGCTGAGCTTTGGACACAGGACCAGCAAGTCACAGGGCCCTGCTCTCAAAGAGCTTGGGCTGTGCCCAGGCTTTCTTCTTTGGAATAAACAAAGTTAAACATCTCCTTCTCCATCCAACTTTTGTTCTGCTAAGGAAGCATAATTTGTATATAAAAGAATATCTCCAAAATGAGCCAGACTTGGCACTTTTTCCAGTATTTTCCTGAATTCTCTAAGTTGTAAATCCCCTTCTTCCTTTTGTCTATATCTTTAAAGTTCCATTAGGTATGTTTCTTTATCCTTTTCTTCAAAAATTTTCTCTATTAACATCTCTGTCTAGCACATTAGTGGAGTTGTGGTTAGCATCCTTTCTTACATTGGAGGTCAAGATCATTCATTAGATGTTATCTTTTTGAGATACCTCTTTTCCTTTTTGGTCTCTCTCCTCAGAGCCCACTGTTATCTCTGGGCTTTGTTAAGTGTTAGTGAGTCTGTGTGTCAGTGCCTATGGCTATGTGCACAGTGAGGATGCAGCTCATTTCCTTAGTCCATAAACTCACCTGCTCCAAGGGCTCCCTGGTGTCATCAGCATGTGCCAAAGTACCACAGCAACTTGGGTGACACCCACGTCTTCTTGCCTCTAAAACCAATGTCAGGACTTATGATGCAGCCCATGCCTTGGACACCCAGCTCAGTCCCGAAATGTAAATGGAAGGCACAGAAACAAATCAGTCCAGGTTTATCAAGAAAATACAATAAAACTCCTTCCAGAAGTATAGTGGCCTTTCTTTTGGATTAAATAGAATCCAGAAAGCAGTGTTGGTTCTTCTGCTGCTCTTCCCACATGGGCCTGCCTGATTTATTTAGATTTGTTTAGTTTTAATGATGTATGAGAATACTTTTATATTATTCCAGTAAGTGTACTGTAATATATTTTGAAAACTAAATGAAGTCTTATTAATACAGAGCCTTACTAAAGCTATCAACTATTAAAATCTTTGCTGAGAAATGGTGTTAATGAGAAATATTGGTTGGACAATTACTCAAGTGAGACTTAGTAAAAGGTTTGTGTACAGTATTGCTTACTTTGAGAAAAGCATTTAAGCATTTCCTGTTTTGATTAATTATATCTGTATGTATTTCTGTGTTCAGAAAATCATCTTCATAGAACTGGTTTTCTGAAGCATATTTTTCAAGAGAAGGGGAAATACAAAGTTGTATTTTGGTTCATTTACATACTCAGCTCTCGAATAATGTAATTTGGCAGTCTTTTAAACCATCTGATTCACTTTCATATTCCTATTAACTTGAATACTTTATTTCACTGTACCTATTGGTATTTGAGCAAGGGGAGTTTGGTAATGAAATATATTCCTAATTCTCTTACCTAATTCTTTTACCACTACCATCCAACAAATAAATATCCCCTTTCAGAACTACTAATAATAAATTAGATAATTAGTTTCATTTATTTTTATTTACTCCATCATACAACAGAAAACTAACTCAGCATTTTGAGAATAATGATATACATCTATAGTATGAAAAGATTGTCCCCAGAATACTGTATAGCCAGTCACTAATCAAGAAAAAAATGAATGTTGAATAGCAAAATGGTCAGTTGTTTCAGTGAGCGTTATTTGGATGAGCTTACTGGAAAAATTAATACTCACCCTTACTATGTCAGGTCTGTTCCTCATTTGAAGAGTCCATGGGGAAGGGATGATCTGAGGAGCAATGAAATTTCATGAACACGAGGGTCTTCAGCTTCCAGTTGCATGCAACTGAACAGTTTGTGCCTCTGAGAATTTCACATAGGCCTATTCTGAGGCAGAAAGGCTGTTTGAGACTACTTTTAAAGGCATTGATCAAAGTAGGGATGACTCAGTTTATGAGGGGAACCCAGATACAAAAATAGTTTTCTCCTAAAATCCTTTCTTCTATACCAATTCTGTAAGATATTCTCTTTCTTTCCTGCTTGAGCCCTCAACCCGTTTCTTGTGTGTGGCTGTATTTCAGTGGATGAGTTAGAAATGGGAAATATCTGAGCATTTTACATGCCCTTTGCTTCTGGAGACTCCAGCAGAAATCAAACTTCATATATATTTTCACAAAAATCCATAAAGAATGAAAAATACCTTGTAGTTATTTATGAACTGAGAAATTAAATTTTTTTATCTTAAAGTACAGTATGCCCATTGATGACAGTTAATTTTAACGTTTTCTGGTTAATTTGAATCTGTTCTATAAGAGGACTAAATTGTATGCTTTTTTGTGGAAAAGTGATACTTACTTTTTAGAAATGAGAAGTAGGAAATCAAGTCCACCATTATTATTTATATTTAAACTGTTTAGGAACCTCCAGAAAGCAATAAGGCCTTGCTTTTTATCTTTATGGAGTTTTGAGGGGAAAAAGAGGAAAGGAAGCAAGGAAAGAGGCTTTGGCAAGGGTGACAGTGAGGTGCCACCTGGCCTTAATCATGAACTAAACTTTAGCAGAAAGAGTTAACAATAACCATATATTTGGTTTTAAAATATGACCTCGTACACTAGTGATTTTTTTTCACCTCCATGTTGTGTTCGGCACTATTAATGCAGGAAAATCAGTAACATTAGTCATCTTAAAAGGGTTATTACTCAAGATGATTTAAATTGTGAAAATGTCAGTGGAGCCTGCACGAACTCTGCTAGAGATGCCATGATTTACGCCCTCTGACACCATCCTGCTGCCGAGAAGGGCTGGAAAAAGGAATGGCTTATATTTCGCACTGATCCAAATGCAGACCATGATAGCAGCAATAACACATCTTTAATGTCCGAGGATCTGCTAGGGTTTCATGTATCATCCGTTTGTGTGAGTCGGGTCCAAATCTGCACACTTTGCCCCATTCGTTAGTTTATTACCCATATAGATGGAGGCTTTACTCTAGAGGAGAATTGAGAATGAAAATTAGTGTAAAGAAAAAAGATTATTTCCAAGGCCTCTTTTATGATTTTCAGTATGCTTTCCATATGATTTATGATAACACAAATGATGCGTATTGAAAACATTTTAAGTAACATTTAGAATCTAAAGAAACCTGTATACTCAGTCACTCAGAAAATAATTCCCCTAGATAATGCCATTTGATATTTAGCACTTCGATCTGAATGCATAGTTGTTCATGGTTCATAATTTCCAGGTTTTTTTTCTTTTTCTGTTTTTTTTTTTTTCTCTTGATGGTTCTGAGGTTTGAGCTCAGGGCCTCACGCTTGCTAGACGGTTGCTGTACCTCTTGAGCCACTCCCCCAACCCTAACATGTTATTTTTCATGTATGGGAATGCATAAAGAAAACCAAAATCTAGAAAAAAAAAATCTAAATCAAATCTAGAAGAACTGCCAAAAAGCAAAAATTACCATGATGAAGAGATATTCTCAATAAAATATGAAAAGTATACTCTTTCACAGGACAGCAAAGCAATGAGGCAAAATCGATTGCCTCTTTTTCCAGAGTGAAGGAGGAGCTTTCTAGAGCCTTTTCCTACAAAGCTGGTGACAAGTGAAGGTTCTGGGAATGGGAGTGGAGTTTCCAGAGAGCTATCACTCTATCTAACCACTTACCTTTGCTTCATCTTCTTGAACTAATTATAAATGCTAAACCAGATCTTCATTGACTCATCCTTCAGGGAATGCAGTTAGCATTATTGTCAAAAAAATAAAAAGGTCTGCAGTTTTAAATACCCACCTTTTCCAAATATTGTCTAATTGAACCCTCTTATTAGCAGCTATAATTCCGTTCCCTTCCTAAAGATCGATGGAGTATTCTGCTGTCAGGTTCTACCCACAAAGTAAAATTTCTCTAGATCTCTGTGTTTACAACAACAGCATCAGACCAATTTCAAATCCACTGGAAGGAGCCCTTTAGAAGTTAGGAATAACTCATAGGTGCCTGTGAATAACCATTATGGAGAAGAAAGTGGCCAAAAGTGTGTGGGCAGAAGAGATAGAACTGTTCTCTGTGGAAGGGGAAGGGAAAGTATTATTAGTGACATGTGTGTTCTCCTGTCTCCACCCCTGCAGATGAACACATCGCTCTTGGGGAGCATCGGCATGCTGAACTCGGCCCCTCAGCTGCGCTGCATTAAAACCTACCAGGTGCCCCCCGTGCAGCCAGCATCCCCCGGCTCCCACAATGCACTCAGGCTGGCCCGGCTCATCTGGACTTCCAACCGCAATGTCATCCTCATGGCCCATGACGGGAAGGAGCACCGCTTCATGGTCTAACATCACTGTCTGCTGCCCCAACTGCCTTTTAGTACTCTAGGTTCTCTAGGCTGATGTTGCTCTGTCCTGTGACGTGGGGTTACTCCTCGGTGCCTGCCCACCCCAGTGGCATCCAGGGGTGCAGCCAGGACTGTGTCACTCATGCATGCTTCTTGGGAGCAGTCCCCTGCATGGGCCCTGTTGATTCCGAGGCGCATATACACACCATTTGATGGGATGTGGCCATTCTGTCACTAGGTAGTTTTTCCCTGCCAGATGGGAGGGGAGAGCCAGCAGTTCCTGGGGCCGCTCTTGTTGCTTGGTGCAACAGAAGCCTGAAAATCAATAACTACTGTGATTGCACTCCCAGCCCCACCGGCATTTATAGCTCTCAAAGCCCGGCTCTGAAATGCTGCTCAAATCTGGTCGGGCTGACACTGGGTGTTGAGGTGATGTGGCAGTCCTCATTATTGAAATTACTTCCCTTTGGACGTCCTGAAACATACTATTGTTTACCAAACAGATTGTGTGTTTACATGTTTTTCTCTGCCTGTGATTGGTAGGAAATTACTCAATTCAACTTCCTAGGCTTTAGTCACTATCTTCCTTAGTAATGCTTAGCTGTTGAGATTAATAAGAAATATTAAAATACATACATTTTCCCCATAGAAAATACAGCTTTCCAGACACCTAGCTTTCTAGGGTGTTCATTCCTTCTTATATGATAGTATATTTAGTAGTCTAAAATAAAAATCATCACAATCTTATGATCTAGCTAATCTAATTATCTAGTCCTATAATCAACCTCTAGAGGGACTTTTGTTATAAAGAGCCAAGTTTGGAAGCATAGCGTACCCTACAATGAAGGTTCTCCATGAGTTGCTACAGCTCTTGTGTTCAGGGAATTGCTGCCTCCTTCTTTCAGGAACTTTATCACCTATGTGTCTGACATATGTCAGTTATTAGTGATAACTACAAGCCAGCCTTCCAACTGCTTATCAATTAAAGAAAAACTAGGAAGGCACTTTTTAAAATAAGTATCCTAGTAAACAACTATGGTGGCACTTTGTTGAGAGTGTCTGTAAAAGTATGAGCACTCACGGTCAGCTTATTTGAGTGGATATTACAATGAAGGTGTTCATCATGTTCCCAGTAGACTTTAACTGGACCACTTTCCTCTCCTCGTCAGACTGTGGTGGTCTTACTTACAGTAATGGGAAAAATCCATAACATATTTTATATATGAATTGCTCCTAATAAACTTTGATCTATATATAATTGGAGGAGTTAGTTTGGTTAGTTGTTGATTGATCGGTCAGTTAGGCAAAATAGTTTGTTAAATGCAAAAATAGAAAAGGATTTATTAAATTCAGAGAAAATATGCAAAATTAACAGAGGAATCAAAAGAATAATGGGAGTATTAATCTTTAAAACATAGGTTGTCAGAGTTTATGTAATATATAAAAACTTAGGATCAAGGTCCTGGAACACATATGTCTTATTT
Source organism: Castor canadensis (assembly GCF_047511655.1). Classification (NCBI taxonomy): domain Eukaryota; kingdom Metazoa; phylum Chordata; class Mammalia; order Rodentia; family Castoridae; genus Castor; species Castor canadensis. The sequence continues at coordinate 20,246,386 of NC_133389.1, read as the reverse complement.
TACTGAAATAGAGTCTTACAGAAAGAACATATTAAGAAATTAAGACTCCCAGAATGTCTCCTTCCCACTGATGTAAAATATGTTGTTTCCATTAATGGCAACTCTGTACTATTCCTTGGTTGTAGATGTCGGTTGTACTTTCAAAGGTGAGTTAATGCCGCATGCATGTACATTGTATTTATAGTGATTGTATGTGTAGTTTCCAAGAAAGAAACAAAGAAATATACAGTATAGACTTTGTTTGTTTGGTGAACATGCTGCTGTGTTCAGTGTAGATAGGGAAATGTGAGGTAAACTAAAAGATGCATTTTTGTCTTCCAGTGGGCTTCTGAGTATCCTCTGTACCCAGCACATGTTTACTTTAAGAACTTAAGTGGAAGTTAATTGATTCTGGACTACAAAATTGTTTGGAATAATGAAATTATTAGAAAAATTTTAGCAAACTGTTCTATGCATCAGGAAAGTGGTGTGGGACCAGAAGGTAGGCCACTGCAAATGTGCAGATGGGACCCATCACAGAGGTTGGAAACAAAGCTGTGAGGTCTGAGGGAGCAAAACCCTGGTGCTGGGCTCAGTCCAGGCCTTCCACGTCCTGCAGGGGAGGGAAAGCTTGATGGCTAGACAGCATCTCTAACTGCTCCACTAATGCATTCTTTCTAACATAATGCTCTCCTCGGCTGTTTTGACACCCACAGTCCCAAATTTCATCCCAGCTTAGAGTGTCAGCACTATGGTAAACTCTGCATTGTCATCCCAGTGTGTGCTTTCAGTGTTTTATTGATTTTGTTGGCACTGCATTTGGACCTGTCCTTGTAATTGTAGAAACATAAGTGGTTTCATTGGCAATTTACAAGCAAACGATGACATGATGTGACACCTGTATAAAATTCTTGTAATGACTTGACTCACTGTGTACAGCGAGTGAATTAAAATGTCTGCCACCCAAGACATTTCTTTATGATTCCACTGAACAGATTCTACATGTGCTGATTGTCCCTGTGTACATATGTGTGTTAAATAAAACTGATTGTACTGAAGATTGTTTTTCCCATATTATTACTTTTTCCAGTGTTGACTCCTCTTTTTTTTTTTATTTCTGGGATTTTCCATTTACTGTTTTTCTTTTTCTTTTTTTTAATTATTATTTTTTTTTTTACTCACATGTGCATACATTATTTGGGTCGTTTCTCCCCCCCTGCCCCCCTCCTCCACCCTTTCCCCTCTTCCCCCCTGTTCTGCCCTTATCACTAGTTTTGTTGAAGAAAAGAGACAAGCCTAACAAGGAAGACAAAGTGTTTTTGTTAGTTGAATTGAGGATAGCTATACAGAAATATTCCTACTATTGCTTTCGTGTACACGTGTTATGACCCATGTTGATTCATCTCTAATTGATCTTTACCCTGCTTACTGATCCCCTTCTCATGATAAGCTCTGTTGCTTTAAGGTTTCTTTCTGTATTAGCTCCTCTGGAGTGGGGACATCAAATGCTTTCATGCGTTGGGTTTTCTACCTACTTCTGTATCACCAAAATGTGCTCTCCCCTTATCATGTGATCCAAGTCCAACCACATTGCTGCATTTGCCCTAGATCTAAAGTCCACATATGAGGGAGAACATACGATTTTTGGTCTTCTGAGCCTGGCTGACCTCACTCAGAATGATGTTCTCTAGTTCCATTCATTTACCTGCAAATGATAAGATTTCATTCTTCTTCATGGCTGCATAAAATTCCATTGTGTGCAAGTACCACATTTTCTTGATCCATTTGTTAGTTGTGGGGCATCTTGGTTGTTTCCATAACTTGGCTATTGTGAATAGCGCTGCAATAAACATGGGTGTGCAGGTGCCTCTGGAGTAACCTGTGTTGCCTTCTTTTGGGTATATCCCTAGGTCTGGGATTGCTGGATCATATGGCAGATCTGTGTTTAGATTTTTAAGGAGTCTTCAATTTTTTTTCCAGAGTGGTTGCACTAGCTTGCATTCCCACCAGCAGTGTACAAGGGTTCCTTTTTCCCCACATCCTCGCCAACACCTGTTGTTGGTGGTGTTTTTGATGGTGGCTATTCTAACAGGGGTGAGGTGGAATCTTAGTGTGGTTTTAATTTGCATTTCCTTTATTGCTAGAGATGGTGAGCATTTTTTCATGTGTTTTTTGGCCATTTGAATTTCTTCTTTTGAGAAAGTTCTGTTTAGTTCACATGCCCATTTCTTTATTGGTTCATTAGTTTTGGGAGAATTTAGTTTTTTAAGTTCCCTATATATTCTGGTTATCAGTCCTTTGTCTGATGTGTAGCTGGCAAGTATTTTCTCCCACTCTGTGGGTGGTCTCTTCAGTTTAGAGACCATTTCTTTTGTTGTGCAGAAGCTTTTTAAGTTCACTCTGCTTAAACATTCTTAGTTGAAATCCATATACTCCCCTCACCCTTCTATTTCTGATTACTCATTTTACTAGGGAACGAGCTTCTGAAAAGGCAAACTTGTCCTCAGAGAGCAGTAGAGCAGTGGAGAGGGAAGTCTCACGTACACTGCAGACCCATGAGACAACCAGATAGAAAAACTCAACAGCACCCTCTGTGGCATGGGCAGGGGAATTGCATGCATGGTGCTTTCCACCCTATGTTGCTGAAATAGATTGTTGATTGTACCAAATTCTATCTTGTTGGACCCGATGACATGGGGTGGCTGTCTTATGTCAACTGAACTGAGATCATTCATTTCATTTAATACTCAGTTTGGAGTTGAATTTGTATCCCTGAGGTACAGAGTGTATAATTGGTTTTCAAAAAAAAGCAAGAGCAACCAACCAGGTCCCCTTTGGTCATAGAGCCCTACATATAAATAGCAAATATACTTTTAATGTTTTCGGAGAAGAATACAAAACAGCTGGAATTGAGTCAATCATATGTAACAACATAATCTTCTGTAAGAATTAGTTAAACATCCCAGGAGTTGATGGCAGCTTCTTTGGCTCTATGAAATGCCCAGTGTTTGCCCTGGGAATTGTTTTAACACATGCTGATGACTTAAATGTATCCTTATAGGAAAATAAGAGCAGTAACAGTTCTGTGTGATTGGTGATCACATAAACTGATCAAATGTGGAAAGGGCATGACATTAATAGGAAGGTAAAGCCAAGCAGTGCTGGGTGACCTTTCACCTTTCACCCCTTCGCCTGACTGACAGAGCTGAGTGTTGAAGAAAATCAATACTTTGCAGTCGGGGGAAATATTTCCACCCTCTAACTAGAGAATGTATTTTGACAAGGCCGAGATAATCCAAGCTGCACAGGAGAAAGAGAAAAGAAGACTCATTTTTAAAGCTTGACACTTCAAGGTGTTTTTGTACAATGGTTTAGAGATCGTCAATACATACAAATACCAAAGGTCAAAAAGAAAAGCCAAAAGAACTTCAAAAATTAGATGTTCCTGTTCTTTTTGCTGTTCACAAACTGAAGAAGACTACAGAGGGTCTGTGTTTGTAATGGGCATTTAAATGAACAGAGCTCACACCGTGTGCTTTGTGGTTATTATCCCTCTTTGATCAGTCATACTTTAAATTCTGTATGACAGTATTGTGAATATTGAATGGTAACAAGGTTTTCAGATTTCTTCTGTACATTTTTTGGACATGGGTTGAGTTTTGAGTGGTTATATAATTTTATGCTAACCTGTCAAAATTTGATTTTGCAATTCGTGTTGATCCTTCAGGTGTTGGCATCGTAAATCTTAGTTAGACCTCCTCACTTGGTTCAATGATTTGCATGAGGAAAGAGTTGGTTTACCTTTAGAGCTGAAATTGTTTCTATCTTCCCAAATCCCTCTAATAAAAGTATCCTAAGTAGACTCTTAAAAGAGAGGCTTGTACACTTTTAATAATAATAATAAAAGTAAGCAGTTCACCCCATTCTCAGCAAGGTGAGGACCATTCATTCTGTGGACAAAATACCTCCAGCAAAGAGATATGGATTCTTTTCTTTCCTACAGATAAGAGGCCAACTGGTTCCCATACCTTCCTGACAATTTCAGAAGGACAAAGGAGTTCTAAGTACAAAGTAGTCCTCATAGGTGCGTCTCACTGGGCCTGCTCACAATGACCATTAAAGTTACAGTCAAACTACAACCTCAATTTATATATCTTCATTCTCAATAAATTCCACTCTGTTCTGAAGAGGTAGGTCTCATGCCAGAGGTTTTTGGTTCTATTTTGTTTCCTAAAGAGAATGCAGCCAGCTAAGAGTCCAAAATATTCTGAGATATCTCAGAGAAGGCCAAGAATATGTCATGCCTGGTTTGTAATGGACGTCGGGTAAATGGATGCTGCATTTGTTAAATCCACAAGGTTGCATCTGTAGAATGCTTGAAAGAGAGCACCTCATAAGCACCCAATAATGTAAGTTAATATTTTAGTAACATTTAGAATTTCTTACTGAACATCAATAGACAAGATTACTTTTATCCTTTAGAAAGTATCATAGGATTTATGTTATTCTCTCTCTCTCTCTCTCTGTCTCTCTCTCTCTCTTTTTCTGTTTCTCTCTGCAGGTCTACGTTCTACTTGTATTCGAGTGGAATACCCTGTTTGCCACATGCTACATATTGCCATCTTGCTTGTCACCAAAAATAAGAAACATGCCAGTGGCTGGGGGACTGGTTGCTTATGACTGAAGTTATGACTGCTTCCTAAAAAAAAAAAATCATCTTATTTAGTTTAGGATTCATATTAGCATCAGGGATGACTTTGATCCTCCAAAAAGGCATCAAGATTGAACAGGACTCTGGACAAACTAGTGGATAGAGTAGACCACATCGAATCACCAAAGCAAAGGAAACCAAACATATAGGTTCTGTTGCCAATGTCTTCTTGTTTTGGTTAGGTCGATGACTTAGCACGAGTGTACCTAGATATGAAATACAGTCTTTAAAACTTGGCCCACCCAGTGGTACCTTAGGTTTTAGTGAAATGTATGAAAAATGTAAAGGTAAGGCAATGAGATATTATTATTTATTTTGCAGCACTGGGGTTTGAACTCAGGGCCTCATACTTGCTATATTGCTTGAGCCACTCTGTCAGCCCTTTTTGGTGATGGGTTGTTTTTTTTTTTTTTCAAGATAGGGGCTCGAGAAATATTTGCCCTGGGCTGTCTTCAAACCACAATCCTTCTGATCTCTGCCTCCTGAGTAGCTAGGATTACAGGTGTGAGCCACCAGCACCCAGCTGAGATGTTATTTTTATTCATTCAGCAAGCACATATTCTGTATTCTGTTTTCCTCTTGCCCATAAGCTCACAATCTAAAACTGGAATAAATGCTAAACAGAGATGAAGAAGCATTTCTGATGGGTGTTGTCAAGTTGGGCTTCACATAGAATAATCATTTGTTCTGTGCCTTGAAGAGTAAATAGAATTAATTAGAAGAATGGGGGAATGTTATTAGGGAGGAATTCATGAAAGCCAAAGTCTTTCTGTGATCTGAATGTGTCTAAGGTACTTCAGACCTACAACCTGAAGGACATTGGTAAGTACTTTGCTTGCAGCTACTGCTGCAATAAAAGAAACCAGATTCCTGTGTCCAAGGATTCTTGAGATCTATAAGGCAAAGACCCTAATAAAAAAGGTCTCTGATTTGTAGTTCTCTATTTCATTTTCTTTTTTTTTAAGTTCTTTTTGTTCTAAAATTAAGCTGTGCATCCTCCCTCTCCTGGATTCTTGTGTGCAGATGGCACCATGAGTTGGGTGCCCAGCACTGTACTCTCCACCCCAGGACTGAAGATCTATCCCCACTCTCTGGGAGCGTTGTCATCTAACAGCTCCCTGCTAAGACCCTCTCTAGAGATTACTTACCAGCCAAAGAACTGCCTTGCCCAAGGTCTTACTCCCTTTCCTGGGGGTGACCACATCCCATGATAGGGCCGAGGGAGGAGGTACAAAGGCCTTGCCCCAAGTTCCACTTCAGAACAACTGTGAAGGGCTCTCTCAGCTCCAGAACTTCCCTGAAGGTTGGCTGAAGCTTCAGCCCCACCTCTCCCTTTCCCTAGTCCTACTTCCCTGCCCACAGCTGTTGATCCTGAGAACACTGCTCGATAAAGTTCCCACAGGCAGAGCTCTCTCTTACAGCCTGCGTCTGCTCACCCCTGATACCTGGTACCAGAAGTGGTCCAAGAAAACAGATCTAAAGTACGGCTTGGGAGCTGGGTCACCCACTGACCTCCCTGCAAGGAAGCTCCCACTAGTAGTGGGAGATGATTATGGCTAGCCTCTGGCACACTGGAGTTGGACAAGTATTAAAACTTTCATCATTGATGACTTGGAATGACATACTGATGGAAGGGTGTGCACAGGAGGGTCCAACATGGCAGGCATCTGAGAAGTAAGGGAAAATAGAAATTGTAAGGACAACTGATTTGGATGGCTGTTCTGGGTGCAGTATGAAAAGACAATGAGAGGCTGAGGGTGTTTAAACATTTATTTTTAAATTGCATGACTCTATGAGAGTATGAACACTTTACTTTTTCAAATATACCAAATATCAGTAAATCATTAGATTCTCCACATAGTGAAGAAGGTGACATATTTCAAAAGGAAAACTACTGGCCACAATCCCCAAAAGAAGCATTTGAGATTTCCACATGCTTGACACGTCACTAGGAAAAGCAAATAAGACCACATGGTTTTTCAAAAAATAATACAATGCATTTTATTTATTTTTTAAAATTTTATCATATAATAGTTGCACAGGCGGTGCATTGTGGTATTTACATATGTGCTTACAGTGTATCTTAGATTTACCCCCTCCATCTTTCTTCCTCTTCTCCCCTTCTCTCCTTCATAGAACAATTTCAACAGGTTTCATTCTTCTGTTTTCATACAAAATACATCCACTACATTCACCATCATCCCCCCTTTCCTTGTCCCCAACCCCTCTCCCACTGGTACTCACCCCATGGGGTCCAATTTTTAAAGGACAAGACTTATGTTGATTTTCAGTTGTGAATAATAGGACTATGTTACCACAAACTAGTCAAGTTAAAATGTGAGCTTTAAAATGTACTGCATTCCATGGAGTGAGTTTTTTGTAACTGACAAATGGGTTTTTTTCTCTTAAGCAATGAGGAGCTTGGGCTGGCAGAGTGGCTTCAAGTAGTAGCGCGCCTGTCTAGCAAGTGTGAGGCCTCAATCCCTAGTACCACGAAAAAAAAGATCTTTTGAAAAGTAGGATTGGATTTGCAGCCATGGCCACCAGCCCTTGGCCCTGTTTTCACTGACCACTTGCTCTGCATGTGGTGCTGCTGGCTAGTCCCCTGGGGGTGGCTCTCTCTTCCCCTCCCCAGAAGTCCACATCTCTAAAAATTTGTAGTGTTCCCCTCCTGGGTGACTTGAACTCCCATCTACACGCAAATGTAACAAAACGTACATACTCTGCCAGTTTTTGCCTAAGAGCACACTCTGCCAGGACAGAGGCCACTCAGCATCTGCTGTCATGTACTAGGTTTACATAGCCTTAGCTCCCATCTCCCTGATGACCTCACCCCAGGAAATAATGGAATATTCCAGAACTTTCTAGAGCAAACCAGAACACAGAACACCACCATGCTCATATCCCTTATAGCCTCAATGATGCTACAGCATGCTTCCTGGCTCCATAAAAAACAAATTTTATGTCCCTTTTCGCACAAGTCAAGGGTCCAGATGTCCTCTGAGACCATGTTAGGCATTTGAGAAAAATGTATATATATTTATATACACATACGTGTATACTTCGTTTAAGCCTCTCAGTAATTCCTTAAGTCTGTATCACACACGCTAGAAAACACTGACAGGTTAAGCAACTGGCCTAAGCTCACACAGCTAGGTCAGTGGTAGAGCTATGATCACATCTGCAAAGCACTGTCCTCCCATCAACGGACAGTGTCAAGGCCAGTTTTATAGTAGCTGAAGAGACATGCTTTATTCTCATATTGACCTCAATAAAAAACCAAGGACCTCAAAATTCAATCTTCATTTATTTATTCCACAATGACTTATTGAATGCCTATTATTTCCCGGGCATTTCTAGAGAGGACTAAATTAATACAGCCCAGGCACTCACATCATTTATGCATCTCAAAATCTATCCGGCTAATGTGGTGTGTTTTGTGAAGTCCGTTATACGCATTGCACGTGAGCGCCTACACAGCCCCTGCTTGTGGCAGTTGCACTTAGAGCACCTCTCAGTGACCGTGCACAGTCATATTCCCGTCAGTGAACACAGGTACTGGGCTCCAGGTGGCCTCCCTGGTGGCCCAGGACTCTTGTCTGCTACCTTACATGCTTCAGTTTTTTTCCCTGGGTCCCAAGCAAGAGCCCCAGTGGTCCCTGACTTCATTTCTTTCTTTCCTGTTCCAGAAGTTGTCTGTAGAGCCTTCATCCCCAGGATGTGTGACCAGAAGTTGAAGGATAAGATGAGACTACAGAAGAGGAAAGAACGTAGAAAGGAACAGTATCTGTCCTGAGAATTAGAAGTGAGACATCAAGACAAAATTCATTTAAACACACTTTCTGGTAGATTCAATTGAAAATTAAGCTCATTCGTTTATTCATTCAGTAAACACCCAGAGAACATCTGCCATGTGTCAGGCAGTGAAAGAGGTACTAGAATTGGAGGGTGAATGGATTAATTGTGCTACCTGCCCTTGTGAGGCCTGCATTCTAGTGGAGTGGGACAGAGATAACCAAATCACAAACACAGATTGTTATAGGAGTGATGAACAAGGAAAGTTTGAGGGCCCAAAATGTGGAAATGGAGCCAGCAAAGTCTTCAGGAGGTCTCTGAGGGAAGAGACAGAGCCGGACATCTGAGGAGCAGGTGGGCGGGGGGAGCACCTCCAGACAAGGAAATACACAGGTGATACCCTAAGGCAGAAGAAGCGTGACTGCAGGTGGCATGACCCGGGCATCTGGTACTGTAGAATCTTGAAGGAGGGGGTCAAGGGCATTGAGTTTGGGCTCAGAAGCCAGTCAGCAGTTGTGTGTGAGAGAGGTGTGTATGATTTAGCTGGAAGACACTCAGCTGCTCTTGGAGAATGCATTGGGCCTGAGTTGAGGGAGTAGCAAAGATGAAAATGGAGTGGCTCAAGTGGTAGAGCACCTGCCTAGCAAGAGCGTGTCCCTAAGTTCAAACCCCAGTACCACCAAAAAAAGAGATGAAAACAGCGTATGCCAGTACACTATTTTGTCTAATAGAATTACTATAAACTCATTTATTAACTAATGACTTCTGAGATCCACGAGTCCAGGCTCAACAGGGAGTCTGGGCACAGAGTTTTCTCACAGCTTGCATCGAGGTAATGGCTAGGGCTGTGGTCTCATCTGAGGCCGGTGTGGAAGAAAATTCACTTGCAAGCTCATGTAGTTGTTGGAAGAATTCACTTGCTCTGATCATAGGATGGAGGACCTCATTTTCTCACTGGCTGTCCTCAGAGGCCCTTGTGGGCTATTGGCAGAGCCTACTGTGGGCTTCTACAGGCTCCCACAGCTGCTTGCGTGTGGAGGTTCCTACCACTTTGCAGAGATGGTCACATGATGGCTGGACTTTGAAGGGCGAATAGGAGTTGCCTATTCATAGGTCATTCAGATGAAGGGGGAGTCTGTGACAGAGGGCATGGAGGTGTGACAGTGAGTGATGTTCTTAAGGAGTAGCAACCATAGACCCATGTCTTTGCCAGGGTCGCTTCCCCTCCAGTACTGACACGAGCCTGGCTTGGGGTCTGTTCTTCATACTACATAACCACCTGCTTAGTTTGGGTTCTCTTATGGGACCTTGAGAATTGAAGCTGGTTTGATTTAAACAACAATGCTAATTTAATTACTAGTTGTGGTTTGATTGGGCAGTTCTGGCCAATGAGATGGGAGAGATAAGCTTGGGACAGAGGTGCTTTTAGGAAAGAAAGCTTTTCCTCCCTAATACAAAGAGACATGCAAGTAGGAGTCTCTGTGGGCAGAGCTGTGTGGACATATGAGAGCTGGGGCACAGCGCTATATTGGGCCCATGACAGAACCGATGGAAGGCCTGGCCAATGCACAGGGAGAGTAGAGCAGAAGGATAGAGAGCAATGGGGTCCTTGGAATAGCACGCATTTCAGTGGCCCAGTTCTGCCTCCTGGCCATATAATACAGTCAACTTCCTCAACAGTTAAGCCACTGGTAGCCAGTATTTGGAAGCCACCTGAATGGTGTGCAGTGTCATAGCAGGAAATACAGCTAGGCTCATGAGGCTAGCAGGAGGCTCTTCCTAATCGGTGCCCAGGAGTTAGGTAATTCTCTGCCAGGTCTGGGAGTTCATTTAAAGGAGGCTCCCCCATCCCATTTTTTGGTCAATCCTGGTGGCAGGACAAATGGTAGTTTAGAAAATGGAGAGAAATGTGGCAGGGAGGCTGGGAGGAAAATGGCACCGAATCCTTGCAAGACATGCTGGGAACTCTTAACTCAGGCAGGTGCAGTGGACACAGAAAAAGCCCAGGGATTTCTCTGGACAGAATCTTCTGGGGGGGGTCAATGAGCTTAAATGTCAGGAGTCAGGGAGGGGGGAGGGGACCTGAGACTCCCCCAGAAGGAGAAAAAGTAGCCACAGCTTCTGCCCACCAGCCCACTTGCCCTTCCTGGAGATTGGAGCTTGCCATCCACAGACACAACCTGACTCTCACTCCCACTGTTTGCCTCACCCATGGAATCTTTCCAGAGTCAGTTCCCGTTCCCATCATCCCACATAATAGCATTGCTGCTATGGGGAAATCAGATTCAATTTACACCATTTGGACTTGCAGCACCTTGATCAGGAACCTAACCTCAGGAGCGAACAGCCATATAACCTCTATTTACCTGACCTCCGAGCACCGACCCCACATGGCAACTCCCGGGGTGAGGCAGGCTGAACTACTTCTAATGTCTTTATTAAAAGCTTGGCCAAAACCAGCAAGCTACAGCCTCCCTCACATTGGACCTATTTCTTGAAGACAAAGCCTGAACGTCACTGCTGCTCAGAAATTCATTGCAAGCAGTGCTTGTTGTGTTGTACCTCCCAAAACATAGGTCTCACTTTTTCTAGGACACAGTTAGATAAAAAAAGTAGGGAGTCTGGCGGGAAGAGGGTAGAGTCTACATTCCTCATTCTGATTTTCCCCTTTACGAAAGCAATTACTGTTATCTCTCCCCACCCCAAGAGAATTTCACTCTTCGTTAAAAGATCTGCTTTACAAATTTTTTAATTCGATTATTATTATGTTTTGAATTTTCTCACTAAACATTTGTGTGAGTTTGTTTTCTCTTTTGTTAGGCTGAAGGGAAAATCTTATTCATGACCTAATCACTTTTCAGTGACCCCCACATACCACTGCTTTAGCAATTACGTCTCAGCATACGAATTGGGGACAGTAGGACTTAGACATTCAGAGCTGAGCAGGGCCACACTCCTCAAGGCGTGGCCCAGCAGCATCGGCACCCCTGGGAGCTGGGAGACAGGCAGACTCTCCACACCACCCCACACCTCCTCGGCCATAATCTACATTTTGACCAGCTCCTGGGTGATTTTTGCGCACCCCCAACTTTGAGAAACACTTGTCAGATCCATGTGGAGCGTCATTGGGATTGTTTATAGTTTTGTTAGGCAACAGGCTGAGGTTCCCCTTCCCCCACCCAGCCTGGATCCCTAGTCAAAACCCATGAGAAGGCACTAGGGTGCAGCTAGAAACCAAAACTGGGCTTCTGCCTCATGGAGCCTATATTCCCGTGGAGGAGACAGACACAGGCAAAAGGGACAGGTGCAGTTATGTTCCAGCCCAAGGGAAAAGCATGCTCCAAGTCCTTGTGCCGAGAGAGAGAGGCCAATGGACCGAGAGCAAAGGCAGAGTGGGTGGATGGGAACCAGGCTGTGCAGGACCTCCCAGATAGCAAGGCCTGCATGGATGGGCTGCTCCATAGGAAGAGGCCATGATCAGATCTGTGCTCTGCAGAGATCATTGGCTGACTCATGGAGTGGGAGAAGTAAGATGTCACATGGGGACAGCAACTAGGAGGCTGCTTCAGCCTCCCAAGAGGGGGATGACAAGGGTAAAGCAACTACTACAGATGTGGGAAGGAGACCAAGCCCAGAGAAAGCAACAGGGTGAAACAGAGGGCTGGGTGGGAGGAGAGCTGGATGAGGAGGCGCCACCACCAAAGCCCCAAACAAAATGTTTAAAACTGATCACCCTGCAACCTCTGGAGACACGGCAGCTAAATGGCTGTGTGATTTGGGGCAAGCTGCTCTACCACTCTGAGCCTAACTTTCTTTCCTTGAAAAATGAAGAGGGTCAGCTAGGTAATCTCTATCTACTCTGATCATAGTTCATGGTCCTAAATGAAACACTTTCACCAGTGAAGGGATACAGCCATTACACCAGGACACCAAACAGAACCCAAGTCAGTCCCTGAAAAAACTCGAGTGTCCTCACTCCCTGTGAGAGGCTCTATTTCTAGAGAGTTCTCTTCTAGATTGGGAGCAACCAGAATTGAGTGGGTACAAAATTCCTGGTGAGTTCTGCTCCTGACTGACTAAGAGCATTGCTGACATCCTCTTGTGACTCCAGGGAGGTGTCAAAAGAAGGGTGTCACAAGAAGGGTGCTCTGTTTGAGCTTGGGAGGCTGGAATTGCTAGTGCACACAGGGGCTGGTTAGGCATGGGTCTCTCTCTGATGGTTAATGATGCCATGTGCACATGTAGGGTCATGGGTGGGGGTACAGATGGAACCAGAGAGCCCCAGCGCAGCACTGTTGCCCACATCTTGGTTAGGTCCACGTCTTTCTGCTTGTTTGTAAGGATTTACAGCATTGGGTGTTAAGTTTAAGCCAGTTCATTCATCTTACTGGAAAGACAAGTAGGATTTAGAAATAGATTCAGATTCAAGTCTCAAGTCCACATATGGCTTGTGATCAGTGACCTTGACCTCTCATTTCCTCACCAGTAAATACAGATAATGTTACCAAGCTGAGAAGTTGTAAGCAGAATAAAATCAAATAAGGAATATGGGAGCGTTCAGTAAAATGTGAAGTTTTTTTAAGCTCTGCTTTGAAACAATTTTAGAATTATAAGCCAATTGCGAAAAAAATTCCCATATGCCCTTATTCAGCATCCTCAAATATTAACATCTGACATAATTGTAGCTCAATAATCAAGTCTGATAGATTAACATTGAACAATACTATTAAGCTAAGCCACAGCCCGAAATTTTACCAAATAGCTCCATGAATTTGTTTTTCACATCCATGACCCAGCACAGGATCCCATTTCCTTTGCTTCTAATGTCACTTTAGACTTAGAAGAAGCTTGGACAGGGCCTCAGCCTTTCTTTGTCCATCCTCACCTTGACACTTCAGAAGAGTACAGCTTAATTTTTGGTAGACTATCCCCAAATTGGGTTTGTCTGATGTTTCCTTGTGATTAGATTCAGACTGAGCGTTTCTGCAAGGACAGTACTGCAGTGATGTGTCCTTCTCAGAGCACTGAGTCAGGGGGTCCATACGGTGTGTGCCCTTTCTGTGATGCTCACTTTGATCACGTGATCAAGGTGGTGTCTGTAAACTATGTGGTCTATGATTTTCTACTTTGTATTTAAGGAGGATCTTTTGGGGAGATGCTTTGAGACCACACAATGGTACTGTTTACCTTCATAATGTTGGCTACTAATTTCAGCAGCCATGGATGACGCTTGCCTATGTAAGTCATAAGTTTGGTTATCTCACAAACAGTGACCTTCTATTTGTGAAAATGTTTCAATTATTGCTTTTATTACTGAGGCGTAGATGGCAAGTTCCAAGTGCTAGATTATGGATTTATGAGAAATTATGCGATTAGGGTTGTGAGGCCAAATTTTCTTAACAGGAGAGAGATGCTGGTGTGAGGAGATGAGCAGAGTACACATAGGTGCCGTATTCACAATTCTAGGGGAGATTTATTTCCTGCGGATGAATAGCTCTTGCCAGTTGTGCCTCCAGGCCAAAACACATTGCCCTGGATAGAGAGGCGCAGGCTGGGCACCTCCACCTCCTTCATTTTGGATCACTTCATTCCTCTGAATGACTCCAGTGTTCAAGGCATCATGGCCTGCATGGAAGGAAACCATAGTGCCAGGGCATTGCCACAAGAAGGGCCAGTTGTGCCAGGCTTCAGATTAGCAGGGATTTTCCACACTTCCTCCTTCCCATCTTCCTAACGTGTGTAGTACCTATGCCTAGATGGGTGTGGAACTAGGTGCTTGGCGTAGTCCAGGAAGGCTTCCCAGGGGTGCTATGGTACCTTGAAGGATGGGGAGGAGACCATTGATGGGATGTGGGGCAGGCAGGTCATTGCTTCACTAAAACATGCTCTTTCTTTCATAAGCTAGCTTCTTTTTTCTGCATCTCCCATTGTTGTCAATTTCTTACTGCTGCTGTAACAAATCACCCCAATGAAATAGGCAATACAAATTTATTATCTCACAGTTACAGAGATAAGAAATCCATAATTGTTTACACTGACTAAAGTCACAGTGTTGGCAGGACATGTTCCTTCTCTGGTTTTTGTGGTTGTTGTTACTGTTTTGTTTGTTTTGGTGATGGTTCTGGGGGTGGGTTGAATTCAGGGTGGTCTTACACTTGTTAGATAGGTGCTCTACCACTTGAGCCATGCCCCCAACCCTTTTTGCTTCACTTATTTTGAGCATAAGGTCTTGAGTTTTTCCCTGGGCCAGCCTGGAACCATCTGTGCTTCCTGCATAAGCTAGGATGGTGCCTAGCTACGTGATGTGATGCACCACCACACCCAGCCATTGATTGAGATGGGGTCTTAATAACTTTTTGCTTCAGCTGGCCTCAAACCTCAATCCTCCCAATCTCCACCTCCTGAGTAGTTTGGATTTACAAGGTGAGCCACTGTGCCTGGCTTTAGGACATGTTCCTTCTTGAGGCTGTAGAGGAGGACCTCTTTGCTTTTTGCACCTTCTAGAGGCAGCTGTATTCTTTAGCTCACGGCCCCCTCCTTTGTTTTCAAACTCAGTGGCGTAGCCTCTTCTCTCTGAGTCTGCTTTTGTTGTCACTTCACTTTTCTTGGTGTGTAAGTGACCCTCTTGCCTCCTGTTATAAGGACTCTTGGGTCCAATGGGACAACCCAAGAAAACCTCACTTCAGATACTCACTAAATATCTGAAGATACTCACTAAGTTCACTCACATCTGTAAAATTCCTTTTCCCTTATAAGGTTGGCTATTCACAAGTTCCAGAGATGAGGATGTGGACTTCAGTGGGAGTTCATTATTGAACCTACCACATCCACCATGCCCCTCATTGTTGTGGGCAGCTACATTAATGAGGATAGAATTTGCTGCTAAACAAGTGCTTAGAAACTGCTTTTTCTAAAAGCACTGATTCTGCACTAGGGCCTGCAAATGCTCTGTCACATTTTGCATCTGCCTTTTTTTCTGAGCCATTGTCACCCCAGATTCCAGGAATGTCTGAGGTGATGGATAAACTCCTTGTGACAAGAGTCAAAACTACCCATTCAACGATGTCTTTCTAATCATGATAAGACTCTGCCTGACCAATCCTCAAATAATGATCAACTGGGCCACTTTTGACAGAGAGACACTGTTTAATTGTGCATATCTCTCTCACCCTGCCCCAATTCTTCCTCTATTTAAACCTAAAACTCTTGTCTGTACCCCAAAGATGGGCGGAAATGCTCACCTCCCTTTCCCCACATGCAGCTGGTACATTAATAAGTTTTCTTTCTCTGTGCTTCACCACCACTCATTTCTTTAATTGAAATATTGGGGTGTGTTGCTGGTCCTGATATGTGGGTACCCTGGGCGTTAAGCCTCTGGCTATAATGGAGGATAAAAATACCAGCGGCTTAAACACAAGAGAGGCATTTAATTCTCTTTCATAGATGGGTCCAGGCCTGCAGGTCAGGGCCAGGACAGCCCCCACAGCATCAGGATCATGGGCTCCTTCGATCTTGTGCCTCTGTTGTCCTCACCATGAAACTGTGTCTCATGGTCTGTCATGGCTCCCACCATCCTATCTGAATTCCAGACAGCAGGAGGATAGATGGAAAGAAGATGGCGGAAGTGTTTTCACTCCTTTAAAGGCAAAACCCAGATTTGGCTTGCACTAAGTCAGCTCATGTCCTGCTAGTCACATGGCTGCCCCCAGCAGCAAGGAATGCTGGGAAGTGTAGTCTTTCATAGTATCTAGCTAAAATGTCACTATGGAGGAAGAAGGGTAGACAAGTGGTTCGCCAAGAAAGGCAAAAGGGCACAGTGATGGCTTCCATGTGATTTGGGGGACACGAGGGAGCAGACCAAACCCAGATGTGAGATAAGCTGGGCTCACAGTTGATCTCATCAGGAGGGAAGGCTCAAGATCTAGTCTGAGTGGGACAGATGGGCAGAAATAGTGACCAATCCCCTGGAATAAATCTGCTGCTACCAATGTGATACCATCTCAGTGTGGAAAATGGCCAAGGGGAAAGAATGTGTACTAGCGTCAAGAGACTGACCTGCATTTGGAATCTTCCACTGAATGGATGTGTGAACTGTGTTGGGCCTCAGTTGTTTATTAACTAAAGTGGGAATGATAACATGGACATTGGGGCTGTTGCTGTGAGGAGTTAATGAAACAACATTTCTGAACAACCTGTACAACCTCACCCAGGGCCTGGCACACAGATGGTGCTTAAACAATGTAGCTAGTTGCAATGGCCATCCAATTGACTATTGCTGTTCACAGCAATACCTTAGGTCTTCCAGACAGACACACGTGACTCATACCCTATCGCTGGGTCTGTTGAGAGGCCTTTGAGAAATGGTGGGCGATTCGGCTCTATCTGTATCCTGCTATAATTTTTGTGTTTGGAAATTCGTTAAGAATTCATTTTGATGAATCCCAAATGCATGCACCATGAAAAACAATTAGCATTAATAGTGTAAAAGAAGGAGATCAATAAATAGATTCATTTTTAAACTGTAATAATTTATTTGCTTCCTGACTTTTGGGAAATACTGCATCTTCGGGTGACATGTCGACCATTAAATAGCTGAACTGGGATGATTTGTGAAAGGAAGTTGGTTTCCAGGAGGCAGATTCTGCTGGGGACTTGGCTACCCCAGAAGTCAGCCTGCACCAGTGGACAGCAGGGAAATGGCCCAGGACACCATGTGGCTTGGTTTGGCTCAGTGAGGCTGAAGGAGTCCTCAGGATGTCATCCTCCTGCACTGCCCAAATGCATTTGGCACCCAGACCATTAAAGATGGGAGGCAAACCTGGCATTTGTAAGACAAGGACTAGGGAGAGGGATGAGCCATTGAGGACGAGCTGAAGAAGTTCCCCCCTGCTGCCGTGGTCCTCTGGTGTCTACTTAGAGCAGGAAGGCACAAGACCGCACATCTGGGGGAAGAGATAGAAGGTGACTGGAAAATGTGGAGGGAGGGAGGGGCAGATGAACGGAGAACGCCCACAGCCTCACACCCTGTCTGCTGAGAGACCAGAGGCTGGATACCATCACCCACTCTTGCTGTAACAACTGAAGGACAATGGTACCCAAGAACCTGGAGTGCCCCTCAGAGCTGGAAGGAGCCAGGGTAGCTTAGTGAATAGGGGTAAGGGCTTGCAAGAGAACCAGCAGCCGGCTCTTTTGCAGCCCTATGCGATGTCAGGGGGGCAACTGTGGCTAAGGAAATATGTGGCTTCTCTCTGCCTGGTATAGAAGCAGCACCAGGTCAGGGCTGATGAGGATGGACAGAAAGACGGTGTGGCCCGTGAGTTCCAACAGCCACCTGCCGGATGTGGGTGAGAGTGGCCTGGCTTGCTGGATAGCTCCAGGTGGCTAGCAGCACCCACCCCACCCACTGGCCCCAGGCAGAGGGCCAGCACAGATTACATTTTAAGGTGATAGTCATCTTTGACCTTTGGGACCTCCAGGGCTACTGGTCATCCATCTTAGAGCCACTGATCAGCAACCTCTGGGCTATTTTTATGGCCAGCAAACATTGCCATTGATTGAATTGATTGAAATCTGCAGCTGGTTCATGGGGAAAGGACACCAGCCTCCCAGCAGTGATGTGCAGCTTTGTGTTCTGCTATTGTATTCGACACCCTCTTCTCCTCTCCCCACCTCCAGCACACAGTGTGTATGGAAACAGGACACACACAGAGACACACACATGCCAACACACACACACACACCAAACACACATGCAACACACACACACACAGTACAACCAGGAACCTGCCAAAACTATATCTGGAATAAAAGCATATCTGGCAATTTTGCAATGTGTCACTTGGCAAAGCTGAACAATGGTCCCTTATGGGCGTAACTAGGGTGAGATTTGTGCGAGGCAGGAGAGGTGGTAGGGAAACAGCTGAGCTGGTGTGGCATCTGTTCGGCCAAAGCACTGCAGAGACAGCAGAGCCTGGCCGTCACCTCCCCACTCCCTCCTAGGAGAAGAAAGCAGATACCCAGCTCCCCAGCCGTGTAAGGTCAAATCCCTACCGTGGGTTCCTTAATCTATGTCACTCTCAGTGGTTCAGCCTTTTTTGACTGAACCCTGGCCAAACAACATATCACAAAGGGAGGAAGTTTTGTTTTTTTTTTTTTTTTGACAACTGTGACTGCCAGTTGTCATATTTTGCGTTTCCACCACATCAGCCTCACTGACCTTGCTGACTTCTGAGAGGGTGTGACAATCCTACTACATCAGGATGATGTTCCCAAACCCCAGCCCTGATGCATCATGTCTTGGGTCATTTCTCCTGCCCTCTGGACCATTTCAGTGTCCTCTCCTCCTCCCCAAGCACAGGAATGATTCCATTCTGAAATGTTCCTCCTTCTGGGGCTATAGGAAGACTCACGCTGGGGGAGCAGATGAGTGTGTCCTAGAAGTGGCATCACAATTCTCACTCAGAGTCCATGTGAGGTGATGAAGATGAGAAGAGAAGGAGCCCCAGTGTGGTAAGGAGAGGAGCCACAGCCCTTAGGGAAAAGCTAGGAGAGAGTGCCTGTTCCTGCAAAGTGGCTCTTCTTCCCCTCCTATCCTCTTTATCCCTGACTTTATCACCTGCCCCAGGGGAGGAAAGGGTGCCTCCTTTGGATCTATATCCCTAGGGAATCAAATGCTCCACTTTCACAGATACCACCCTCCTACCACCACTGTAGGCCTTGGCTGCCTGGCCCCATCACAGCCTGTAGCAGGGCTTCATAAATGTCTGCACTCAAATAACTAAATGAGCTAATGAGCAGGTGCTACCAGAGGGCCCCTGGAAGAAACTTTCCTGTAGGAATCCATTATTTCTGAACTGGAGGGAAGAAATCTCTGATCTACCACCTCCTGTCCCTGTCCACCCCTCCAGTGAAAAGGAGGACCCTTCCTGGGCCCTAGCCTGTAAGGAAAGGGCTGTGCTCTGGGAAGCCTTTTAACAGGACCAGTTTGGTTGGGTGGGTTCAGCTTCCAAGTGCCCACAAGGCAGGGGCTGGCACCATGGTGGCCAAAGATGAGCCAATATGGCTCCCACACAATCTCTGGAGACCAGCACAGGCTTGAAAGAAGGCTGTTCAGTTGAAGTTTTCAACCTAGAGTCAGGCCGAGCCAGACTCTTGAGGACAGGCTCTTACAAAAAACAAAACCCAAACCAAGATGAGTTTCAAGGTTATTTTCTCAGTGGGAAATGAGACAAATTAACAGCCAGAAGACTGGACTACCTGGTACTGGGCAGGGATTCAGTGGACAGCACCAAAATAAGGGCCCCAAAATCTGCTAGGAGAGGGGTGCTATGCTTCTCTAAACTGCTTCCCATCAGGCATCAGCCCACCCGACTGCACAGGCCACTCCAGCTCATCCTGATCCTGCTCCCCAGCTCTGAGATGACCAGGTGGCTCAGGAGCAAGACCGTGGTTACTTGGAGTTGGACAAATGTGTCCAAATCCCAGCTCCACCTTTTCTAGTTATGGTACCTGGGGCATTAGCTACCTGGTAGCCTCAGTTTCCCCTTCTGTAGAAGGACGGGTATATTTATCCACCACTGGACTTGTAGAAAATATCCAAGCTAGGTGTTACAACTCTACCACTGGTCATTCTTTGGTGAATGTTCATCCTTGCCCCACTTCTCTTCACAGCCATGGCACTGATGACACTTGTCATCAGTGGATAATTGTTTGCTGTGCTTGTGTTTGCAGATGTTCAGCTGCATCCCCCGCTTCTACCCACTAGATGACAGTAGGACCCTCCCCCAGTTGTGACAAACAAAAAAGTCTCTAGACATTGCCAAGTGTCCCCTGGGGGGCAAAAGTGCCTGGTTTGAGAACCACTGCTCTGCAGAGGTGAGGGCCAGAAAGTCTCCCAGGATAGCCTGAGGACGAAGGCTCTGTCTTCAATAGTCTGTTTTCTCCCTTAAAGCTTTTGGACCTTGTACAAGCCCTTTCTCTCATCTATGAAATGGGTACAATAAAAAAATGACAAAAGGCTGGCAGAATCACAGGATAGCCACAATGTGACAGTATTATAAGTTAAGTGTTACTTGACTCTCAGTTTTCATCACTACCTGGAACAGTGGCCCTTGAGGACAAGGATATTATCTGAGCCATTCATTGCAGCCAGGCAAACAGAAGGAAGTGGGCATTAAAGGAGGGAGTGGAAAATGAGTGCGCTGCACTGGGTCTTGTGAGTTGGCTAGAGGCTCTTTGACTCCTTCAGCTGTAGAAGTCAATAAAATTGATTTATTCATGGCCCTTTGACCCCTGCAGCAGAGCTGTCACCCACAGGATGGTCTCAAACTAGAATGTGCATGAATCTGCTAGAAGCTTGTTGCAAATGCAACTCCTGAAGGGTTCCATTGGGGGGCGGGGGTGCACAGGGTCCCAGATCCCCCATAATTGGACTCAGTGGCTCTGCCACTTACATGTCCTAGGGCATCAGCAAGTGCCCAAGGAGGACATTGCAGGGCCAAGCTGTTCTACAGCAGGCTCAGCCACCCCCACTTCTCCCAAGAGACTGATAGGCACTGTCTGGAAATGCCCAACCCTTCCATGGTAGGCAGGGTGCCCAACACCACGCACTCACCTGCCAGTACCTAGGGCGGCCATAGTGGTTGTGGGGCTTCCCTTGGTGTCCATGATTTGTTTTCTGATTGGTTGTGTTTGTTGTAGTTTTAAGAAAACAGATCCAATGGAGGCATCCTGTGTTTGGAGCGTAGGATCTGCCACGGAGGCCACAAAGAAAGGGCCCTTGAGTGTGCAATCCTCAGAAACAAGCTGGTGGCCCTGCAGGCTCCATTGTCCCTGTCTGATCCTCTTTGCAAACCGAGCTTTTTGTAGGCAGAGCTTTGGCCTGGAGCCTCTGCAAATTGTGGTTTTAAATAAAGCATAGTTCTAGAAACTTGTTAGCAATCCCTAAGCTTCCCCAAAGCCCTGACTGCATATAAAATCCTCATGATTCAAACCTGCAAGAGCCACCTCTGCCAGATTCCAAAGGCCCCAGAGACTCAGAAAGGCCCCAGAGCCTCTCCAGCTTCCTTAGTTTTGCTCCATTCCTAGGAACCACACAAGCATCAAGAGAACACAGCACAGAGAGGCTACTAATTATTACTTTTTTCCTATTCAAAAGCTCTAATTAAACTAATCAGGCTTCTTAATAGCTTTGTTTGCAACTACTGTTTTGCTTAAAGACTTACTTAGGGCTCAAGAACAACCAGCTGTAGCCTCCTAACAGCAGCAGTAGAAGATCCCTCCCCTCTCCACCCTCCCACACACAGAGGGAGAGAGAGTTAGTAGTCAGCCCAAGCTGCAGTGTTGAGCTTTTGAGAAACGTGTCGAAGGTTTTGAGTTTCCAAGGGGACACAGTTCAGATCCCTTCTCTCCAGGTCCACAAGGACTTTCCCCTTTAGCTCACACCTTTTCCTGCACAAAGCTTAGCAGGCAATGACTCCTTTCTCTCCTGATTTTCTACTTTGTCATTTCTTACTCAACAACAGCCTCCCAGGCATTCCTGGAGCTTTACAGAGTAGGTAGGGTAGAAAAGAGGCTGTTGGATGGGATGATTGCCCAAAGTCCCTCTGAATGCTGATACCTCCACTCCAGGGCAAAATAGAAAGGGGTTAAGGATGTAGATTTGTCATTGTCCCCAGGGACAAAGATGAGAAAGTCTTTTCTGCTTCTGAGCTACCTGCAGCCTCCTGACTGAGTCCACCCCTGGCCTCGGCACCTGCTGTGGCTCTTTCCCGATGATAGCACAGTAGCTCGGTCTGTAATACCAATGGTCCAGATCTTTTTCAATCCCGATATTACCTATCAAAGATTTGTCATCTACTTGCTGTTTATTTATTCATGTATGCAAATTGTGGAAAAGTATATAAAACATAAAATATTCCATCTCAACCATCTTTAAGTGTGCAACTCAATAGTGTTAGTTACCTTCACGTTGTTGTAACTCTTTTCAAATTCAAAAGGAAACTCTGGATCCATTAAACACTAACTCCCCAACACCCATCCCTTTGCCCTGTAGCAGCTACTGTTCTACTTTCTGTCTCTATGCATCTGATCACTCAAGGGACCTTGTACAAGTGAAATCACTTGGTACTTATCTTTTTGTGGCTGGCTTATTTCACTTAGCATAATGGTCTCAGGGTTCATCCATGTTGTAGCGTGAGCCAGAATATCCTTCTGTCATAGGCTGAATGGTGTCCTAGTAAACACATACTATATTTTGCTTATCCACGAATTTGTCAGTGAACACTTGGTTGCCCCATCTTTTGGTTATTGAGTGATGCTGTTGGAACATAGGTGCGCCAGCATCTCTGAGACTCTGCTTTCAACTCTTTCAGTTTCTACCTAGAAATGGAAGTGCTGGCTTATGTGGAATTTCTATTTTCAATACGTTGAGAACTCTTCATACTGTTCCCACAGTGGCTGCACCAGTTTTACTTTCCCACTAATCATGGACAAAGGTTCCAATTTCTCCACATTCTCACCAATGCTTTTTTTTCTATCTTCTTTGATTTTATTTTACTTTTTATAATAGTTGTTCTCATGAGCAGAAGGTGGTCATGATTCACATCTCTCTATGATTAGTGATGCTGAATGTCTTTTCCTAAGTTTGCTGGGCTTCTGTATATCTTTTTTGAAGAAATGGCCGTTGAAGCCTTTTGTCTATTTTTTAATCAGGTTGTTAGTGTTTTGTTGCCTCTGTCTTTTCTTGTATTCATCCAAGTCATTGATAAAACTATAGGACTTGTAGGGCCTGAGGTTAAAACCCTGTGAGAAAAACACCCCAAAACTTTTTGCATGGAGCTGGCATAAATTATTCATTCACCCTAATGGGGCCCAGGGTCTCACTCACAAGTTCCCTCACTGTCATAGGAGAGAAGACTTCAACTTGCCCAGTCCACTGGAGACCTCTCACTACCTCAGGTTCCCTCTCCACTTGACCATGTTATATTTGCCCTTGTCAGGCTATAGGAAAAGGGGTTGACTTCCTATGTGTCCTTAGCCCAGAGTCAAGACCATGGTTGGAACCTAGGGACCTCTACAAGATGATCTATGTAAGCTTGAAAAAGATGCTTCATCTTTCAAAGGCTTTGTTGCTTTATCAAATGAGGGTAATAATCACAGTCCCTCCTTTACAAGGTGGCTGTAAGAGCAGAGTGATTTTTAGGGAATTGAACAGTGACTATCACATTGGACACAGAAGGCCATCAATCAACAGTAACTACTGACATCCTGCAACATTGCTCAGAGAGATCTTTGCTGTCTTGAGTGGCTTTTGTGTGTTTTGAAGTCTCTTCTTTGGTCTTTTTCCTTCCTACTACTAACATCCCAGCCTGGGCACACCTCTCCCAGAGACTACCCTTGCATGGCCCTTTTCTACCTAAGCCCATGAAAGTGGGCAATGCAGCAGGAGTTTGCAAATGCTCTCTCTTGACTTCCTCACAGGGAGCCTGTGGGTAGATTCATGGTAGCATCCATAACAAATGCCCAACTCTGTCCTGGCTGAAGCTTTGTCTTAACGATAGCCAATGATTTTTCAGACACTGTAAAGAGCTCTGCCTTCCAGAAGCCAAGTACATACATCAAGTGCCCACACATTCCAGTTAACGTAAAATTTAAAGTGAAATGAAACACCCCACCAGGTAGGGTCTAGGGGAGCAGAGAGCTGAAATTGTTTTTTTTTTTTCTGCAAAAACTGTATGTATATGCATACAGCTAGAGACTGAACCCAGGCTTTTGTCCAGGCTAGGCAAATGCTCTAGCTACATCCCCAGTCATGATATTTTTTAGCGAGCTAAAATGCATATCACATAGAACTCACCATTTTAAAGTGTAACATTCAGTAGGTCTTAGTAGATTTATAATATTGTGTAATCATCACCATTATTTAGTTCCAGAATATTTCTATCCCCCCTCTAAGAATATCCCTGAACCTGTAAGTAGGCACTCCTGATCTCTCTGTCCCCTGGTCCCAGCTCATGGCAACCACAGCCTTCTGTGGAGTTGCCTATTCTGGGCACTTCAGATAAATAGAGTCCTCTTAGCATCATGTTTTCAAGGTTCATTCGTGGGGTAACATGCATCAGAATCTCAGTCCTTTCCCAATGAAACCATCCTTCAAGCTGTAATTGAATGACCCAAACTTCTCACTTTCCAGGTAGCAAAAGAACACCCCCCTCAACCCCAGGGAAACCCAAGAGCAGTGGCCTGGCTCACAACCTCTCTGGAAAGACTGTCAGTCATCTTTCCTGACAGATGGCCTGGAGCAGGATCAGGATGGTTATGGGAAGGGGTGTATGTCCTGCCAGCCCTGGATGCAGGACATAGCAGGTAGACAGTAGGGAAGCACACGGGGACCCAAGGGGAGGCTCACACTCTACTTGTACAGGTGGGCCAATGACACAGCACAGGTGTACATCCACATCCAGCCAGGTGGCCCAGGTTGTTGAGGTGACAGCTGTCCCTTTTGTGGTGCAAGTGAAATCGAACCTAAGTTAGGTGGACGTCCTCTCACTGCCTGTCAGGCTTGAGTGGGTTCTTATAAAAGAGGAGACACTTTAGTGGATGTCCAGAAAAATGAAAGCAGGTAACATCCCCAGAAATGAAACGTCAGTGTGGCAGAGCTGCAAAGAACTTTGGGATCATTTCTATCACCCTCTACACTTCATGAAGAACACCAATGTCTGTGGAGACCAGGGTCTTGTCCACCATGGCACAGCTTATCAGTGGCTCAGGGGCAAGCCCTATTTCCCCAGGACTTTTCAGCATTGTCAACCCCAGTCTGCCCTTGCACAACAAATATTTATAATAACATTTTTACTGTCTTGATATTGTGTTTATAGATAATACAAACCTACTTCTATACATAATAAAAAAATCAAGATAATGTCCTACATGTAATATAAGGGAGAACTAAAAGGGAAGTCATTTTTAATGAAGTAGTTCAATAAATAAACACAGGCACAACTACACTCAATGGAATGCTGCGGTACAGGTGCGGACAGATGGAGACCTGTGTGGGTGAACCGTATTCCTAAGCGTTGTTGCTGTGCGTTCTGTGATTTTTTTCCTTGGTCAAGTTGCTGAAAAGACAAAGTGTATTTTGCCCTTTGTGAGGAAACTGCAGTGTAAGTTTGAGCCCTTGATAGAGTGGAGGCAGAGATAAAGGATGCTTCCTGCAGGAGGTGCAGTCCAGAACAGCAAGAGGGAAGGAGAGGTAAGTGTGGCAGCAGATTTAGAAGCCATGCAGGTGGCGCATTAGTGTGACCACTACTTAAGACATGCCTCTAGGTGAGTGTGTAGGTGTAGCCACACAGGAAGTCTCTGGGACCCCTTGGAGAAACCAAATTTCACCATAGTCCACCACAAAGGGAGGGGAGTGTGCCTCCAGATTCCTGTTGTCCAAACCTCGTTCGCTGGGGAGGTGACTCCCTTGTGCCTCTGGGCCATGTCATCTACTACCTGAGGTGACTTCTCAGGAAGTCCACAGTAGCCCCCTCAGGTGTGGCCTTTCTAAAGGAACAGGAAAATCCCAAGACACAAGGCAGACTGGCTCTGGAGGTGGAGCTGTGATGCCTGCAGTCACAAGAGGCTGAGGACCTGGGAAGCAGGCGTCACCAAGAGACCATGAGGTGAATAAGCTGTGTCCTGTGGTGGCATTTCTGAGTGAATCCATTTTGCTTAAGTACTTAAAAATTTGTGTCTATGTATAAAGAAAGAGTTATGGTTCTGACTCAGATCATTATAAGAGCATTTTTCAGCCTGTTCCTGTATTTGGTGGAACATTTGATAATCACACAGAACACAGGACAATTATATATTCTGCGAGATGGCCTATAGAAGATAGGAAAATGATAACTTGAGTGTAAATTCCAGGCACAGGTCTAGAGACATTATACATTAACTCACTTATGTGATAATAACCTTAGGAGATAGGTACTAATTATCTTCATGTTATAGGTGAGGGAACTGAGGCCAGAGATGTTTGTACAATGGGTGGTAGAAGTCAGACACCGGTGGCTCCTGCCTGTAATCCTAGCTACTTGGGGGACTGAGATGGGGAAGATTGTGGTCTGAGGCCAGCCCCAGCAAAAAGTTTGTGAGACCCTATCATGACAGAAAAAAATAAGCATGGTGGCATGCCCCTGTCATTCAAGGGTCATCAGGAAGCCTAATATAGAAGGATCATGGTCCAGCCTAGCCTAGGCAAAAGGCGAGACCCTGTCTCCAAAATTACCAGAGCAAAAAGAGCTGGAGGCATGGTCCAAATGATAGAGGGTCTGTCCAGCAAGCACAAAACCCCCAGTCCAAACCCTAGTACTGCCTTCTCCCTGCCAAAAAAAAAGTGGTGAACCCAGGGCTCTGCCTCTCAGCAGCCCCAGCTCGTTGACCTCTCAATGCCAGTGGTGTCTCACGTGACAATCAAAACGCTCCCAGGAATTACACGCCCCACACATATGCATGCACACACTCACCATAGGACTAGCTGCACGGCCATGGACACAGCCTCCAGGAAGCACAGCCACTCAGGTTCCCTGACCCCCGCCAGCAGCATAAAGGATGAGGTTAGGGGGCAGGGTGGGAGAAGCATGGGAGTAAAGGGACATTTGAAGGAGAGGACTTTATCCTAGTTACTGTCCTCTATAGCCATGCCAGAGGGCTGTCACCAGGCCCAGGGAGCCTCCTGCAAGTCAGTTGGGGATCCCATCTGAATCTCAGTTCCGTACACAGGCTGCAGGCCCACATACGGCAACTGAGGCTGGGAAGGGCCCAGGGACGTGTCACTCCCTGCAGGACATGTGCATAGGAAATCTATTTCCCAATCTCCGGACGGGTGGTCTGAGATCTGCTGAGCCACCCAGACACGTGCCCCAGCACAGCGAGGAGGGAGACAGAAAGAAAGCTGCCATGAGCTCTGGAATGCACAGCAGCCACAACCTCTGGTGGCGGTTGGAGAAAAGCCCAGCTTTACTCTGGGGCCCCAACACCCTTCTGTTTTTTTTTCCACCACCCAAGATGTCATCTGAGATGTCACCCTGTGAGTCCTGCCTTACGTAAAGGAACAATAATAATGAAAATGGCTGTCCTTCATCTAGCATCTAGAATCCTGGGTGAGAGTCTAAGCACTTCTCATGGGTAAACACTTGCAACCACACTGTGTGTACTTTTATCATGAGCATCACCCATTACACAGATGGGAAAATGAAGGCCCAGGGAGCTTAATGCAGTGCTTTGCCCAGTCATGTAATCCAGCAAGTGGTCCCTGGGTGTGTGTTTCTAACCCTGTACGAAGCTTCAGGGCTCTGCTCCTACCTGACTCCCTTGACAGACAGGGCAGAGAACACCAAATTGGGAGGCCACTGCCCAGGACCTACGGTCACAGTCCGTTTTGAGTTGAATAGCCTGTCAAAGCATGTGATCATGATGTTTTCTCTCCCTGCCTCCTATGCCCCTGGACCTGGAACAGATGTTTCCCAGGGGTCACGGATTCTCTCTCCTTTAGGGTCCCTTTGATCTCCTTTATTGCTGAGCTCACCAGGGCTCTTCCATCTCTACCCTTCTCCCCATACCCTAGCAGGTCTTGGCACCTGCTCCTCTCCTTCTCTGGGCTCTGCGTCTCCACCATGCACCAGGACTGGGTTCCTGCTCCTGTAATAACACACTTCCTGTCCTGACTTAAATTTCCTCAAACACTGGACATACAAGGCGAGAGAGCTGGTGATCAGTAATTAACAAAGAGTATTAAATGAGTCATTATTTAATTTCATGCCACCTTACGATGGCACTTTCTAGAACAGGAAAAAAATAGAAGAAAAAGAAAAGACAAACAAAAGAGGGTAAGTTTCCACTTAGAATCAGATTTATCCCTGTTTATTTGCACCTAATCCTCTGGAGTCAAGGAATTCCAGGCCTCACTGGTGGACCTGAGCCATGGGGCTACCTGGGATACAGTAACCACTGTCAGTCCAGGCTGGGCCCCAAGCATCCTGTGTGTCAGCACAGATGTGTCCTATCTCCACTCCCCCAACACCCCTGCAGCACTCTGTGCACAGCTTCCCAGGAGCCAGAGAGCCTGAGTTGCCCTTTGTCACTTGCTGCCACATGTGCACTGTCCAGTGGGCACAGTAGGTGACCTGCTGCAGGGCCTCTGCTGGAGCTGGGATTACAGGCGTGTCTGCTACAGCAGATGGTGCCACTTACAGCCGATCGCACTCAGCTGCTTTGAACATCTTGAAAAGATTTCTTTAGAAGTTAAACTTGGCTTGGGAGTGACAATACGGTTCAGACTGTGGCTTTGAAAAGGCCGCAGGGTGAGGTAAGGGAGTGGCTTTTTCACGTTCCTCCACCTTGGTATGCCTCTTATTCTTAGAGCCTCTTATTTTTCATGTCTTGTGGTCACTGTGGTTCCTGAATTTAAGCTCCATTGTTTAAGAGCCACTCTTGCTTCCCATGCCTGTGCTGACTTCTGTGTCCTGGGCTGTCCCAGGAGGGCACATTTAGATACCCCTAGGCAGCCTGGCAGGTCCAGATGTTCAGAAAACCCACAAGGCAGGGCCAGGTCAGGGCCCCAGGGCTGTTTTTGCTGTCGCTCTTGCTTCAACCCACAGAGGGGCTGCCAAACATCACCAGGTGTTTGAGTCCCAAACCCTTGACCAGGCTAGGCCAAGTGACAGCTTCTTAAGCCCTGGAGCTCATGGCTAATTGCCCTGGAATAATATCCTCCAACTCTCCATTCTATGCTTGTCCTTTTTAACAAATCCTTTGAGGGACAAAGGGTTTGATCATCCTTGGGCTGGGATGACATCTCCCCTCTGTACCTTGCCATTTTCCTGCTTCAATTTGCCGCCTCTGAAATCTGTCAGAGAAGTCCAAACCTGCCCCAGGAGGAGGAAGCATCCCAGGGACACGAGGCCTGGCTCCTGGCGGGGCTGCCCCTACCTCTCACAGGAGCCTCAGCAGCCATAGCAAGCTCTATTGCCCATTCATGAGATGTCAGGTGGTCTACAGATGGGAACACAGCATTATTGATTTTTACTAGCCTGCTAAAACGGAAAGAAAAAAAAAAAACCCTTCTTAAAAGCTCCCGGTGAAGCTTTGTTTCCTAAATGATGATTCCAGGGCTCTGGGGTTGTCAAAGGCAAATTTAAAATATTGGGGCTGTTGGAGATACAATAAAAGGAAATCTTCTTTCGGCCATTAGCTTCCAAGAGGAGCAGATCTCTGCTGGGGCTTGAGGCCTGGGGAGGGGGGGGAGGAGAGATCTACACTGGCAGGCAGGGGCTGAGGAAGCCAAAGAACAAAAAACCAGCAGCTCCACCCTGCTCCTCAGCCTCTTTGATAAGATCGGATGTGAATGCAAAGAAATGAATTCCAGCGGCTCTACATCGACCACAGTCTCTGGCTAAGCAGCAATGGGAGATGTGATCAGGGGTGTCACCTGATTCCCACCCCCGAAGGGCATGACTTGGGGAATGGGGAAAGTTTGGGACCAGGCATGAGCTAGAGACCCCATGCCCATTATTTAAGCAGGTGTTGTTTTCCTATTGCTCATCTTTCTGAGAGCGCTCACCTTCCCTACAGCAGGGTGCCCTTTGCTTGGCATACTCAGGGCACAGTTGCTTCTGTGGGGTGGATGTCTGTATTTCAGTTGGTCAGTCTAGTAAGCCTGGTTCCTTGGGCCATCTCACAGATTGCATAGTCTGGTTGGGTCATTAGTTTTCTCCAAATGTATAACCTTAGGCAAAGTTCCTTAGGAAATCCCTCCAGTGAGTCCATGAATGGCACATCTCATGAGGCTCCTGTAAACGTGGGTAGTGATTTGTGACTGGGCCACTACATCCTCGTCAGTGTGTGAAGGTGTGTGGGAAGGCTATTCAGCTGGTGCTAACTGCCTTCCAAGCTCCTTGGTGGCACTGAGGCATTGTAGAAAATATATTGATTGATTGATTGACCTTTTTGAAATAAAAAGAGCAAGGCGCTGGGAGTCATGAGACACTGTGCTGGACATCATGGAAGATTCATGGAAGCAAATAATATACTCCCTGCTCCAGGGTGACAAAATGTACAGGGCAGTCACCAATTCCTATTGGGTCCTCAGACTCTGCATCCTGAAATCGAAGAACTTGAGAGTTAGGCAGCAGCTGGGGAATTGCTTCCTTCCAGTTTCCACACA
Organism: Castor canadensis; assembly: GCF_047511655.1. NCBI lineage: Eukaryota > Metazoa > Chordata > Mammalia > Rodentia > Castoridae > Castor > Castor canadensis. Next base: position 20,215,694 of record NC_133389.1, on the reverse strand, counting down.
AGCTAAACTGACTCACGTCAGCATCCAGATGTCCTGAATTCTAGCAGCTGGACAGCTCTGCCTTTCTTAAACGAGAGCGTGGGCTCCCCACTCAGGTTCACAATGGACCCAGGGGAAGTCAGATGTCCCCACCTTCAGGCTTTCCCTTCTGTCAGATGGGCAGGGCAATCCCTCACAATGCTGAAGCCAGCGGAAATGAGCTTAGAAACCTGTTCAGTCCCTACCTACCTACCTACCTCGCAGGGACCATTTGCACACTGATTGCACAACAGCTAACGGTTACCTAGCAATCATGAAATTCTGGGTGCTTTGTGGGAGCCCTGTGTTTATCATCGGTTTCAATTCTCAGAGTCACTTCCTGAAGCGAATGCTATTGTTAGCCATGGTTTGCATGTGCATACTAAAGCTCAGAGAGGTGACCTGGCTTACCCAACGGTACACTGACAGTGCAGGGTTTGCACTTGAGCACCAGCTCCAATGGTTGAAGAATAAAGAGTTCAGCAGTCTAACTTGTGCTTGTTTCTATGGCTCCCAAGGACTGCCTAACATTTATTTAGTTCCAAAACCACTGGCCATCCTGGCATTAATGTAGACAAAGTATGTGCCAGCACCCTTACAAAGCCACAGTTTAGGGACAGGACTAATCTATTCTCTAGGGACCAAGGCCATGTCGTGAAGGGCTGGCAGCATCGTGTCAAACTTCACAAGTATACGGGAAGAACAGCTATAATTAAGCCTGCGGCATAAACAGACTAAATTCTCAGACTCGTGCTTTGCAGGAGTCCTCCCTTCCACCTCCTGGAAAGACAAATGGTTTCGAAATAATTATTTCTTTCCCATTTTAGAAATTTAAAAATGAATTAAGATTCTAATTGCCTGTCATATGTCTTGCACACAATTTCAGGGTGAGGATCCAATTCCTTTCTTCTCTGGGGATGAAATTTGCTTAGGGTCCCGGATGGTTAACTTTCAGGTGTCACGACGATCCCTCAGAAAGACACATGCAACACAGCTGCATGGTGACCTGTGTATTCAGCTCTTCCCCCACTTATAACATTGGTTTGATGTTGGATTTGGTTTGATATCGGATATGCTGCTTGTTTGTGTCAATGTCTCTAGCATTTAGCTAGAGACCAAGAAAAAGCCATAGAAAGAGCACATGGGGATCCTCCAGCAAGATGACTTTACTCAGTCTCCATTTTGACGGAAGAATTATGGAGGCTCTGGAAATTTCAAGGCCAACCTTTCATACACCCTTCTCTTTTCCCCCTCTGTCCTTGTTCCTTTTAAATGGTTAGTCTCTGACTGTAACCAAGGTAACCAGAGCCTAAGCAGAAGGGACACTTCTTGGTCCCTGTCTCTGTGTGAGGACGGACATTCAGCAAGGGTTAACCCCAGAGGGGACCTTGGTGACCAGCAGTGCAGAAATCTCCCTCGTCAGAGCTGCTGGGGCTGAGTGACAGCTGAAAGGCTGGAAGTGTCATCAAGAGACGGAGGAAGATCCAGCACTCTGGATAGATTTTTATCACTTTTGTGAACACTTCGAATTACAGGCATTAGTTCTAAGGCTTTGTTTAACAATTGGTGTCCCAGCAATTGGTTTTGTTCATTGATTTACATGAATGCACATTGTAGCTGGCTTCTCCGCATGGGTAATTTATGTCAAGGGGTTGCTTTTGTTCCTGGGAGTTCTGGAAGGAATATGGAGGTATGAAAGTATCCCAGGAGTGTACCCTTCCTCCGTAAGTCACAGCAGCAGCCCAGGGGATGGGCAGCATCCATCTTCTCATAGGCCAGGGGACAGGCAAGGGGCAAGCGAGCTGGCCCCTTGCCTGGGCAGTCTTTCTCACTGTGTACATCTGTGTTGTGGTGAATTGTGGGGGCCTGTGCTGTCCCAAGGCCAGCACCCCTGGACTATCTACCAGATGCCAGCAGCAGCCCTTCTCCCAGTATCAGCAGCCAAAAATACCCCAAGATATTGCCAAATGTCCCCTGGGGGCAAAATCACTGGCTGAAAACCACTGGCTCGGGGTAGCAGAAAATCAAAAGACGGGCTGCATGCCTGGGGTGGTACCTGGAGTTCCAGGTTCCCAGGGATTGGAAGGCCCAGGGGGTTGTGGGGGTTGGGAAAGTTGGCACAGAGTCATTCTCAAAGAAAAACTCTCATCAGAAAAAAAAAAAATAACATTAGCCAACCCTTAGAGAAATCTAGTGACACAACACTTGACTTTTATGATCTAATTTAATTTTCCCTACAGCCCTCTAAGAGAGGTACTTTCATTCCTCACATTTTGCTGAGGAGGAAACTGAGGCAAAGAAAACTTAAAGGAACTTGTCAGAGGTCAACAGGCTAATTAGAAGAAAAGCTGGGATTTGAACCTAGGTCCCCTTGGCACCTTGCCCCTCAGCACTGGATGCTTAAGAACGCCAGAAGCCAGTGGCGGAGGACCCCTGTTCTTGCTCGCTCCCTGGGGACACTTTTATTGTATCTGCTGCAGCTGTGTCCATTACGAGGGATGCCTCTGGCCAGCTTTCTGCATGACAGTGCTCTATACAGGAACAAAGAATGGCCCGGTTTAGTGGCACTTCTCTCTCTCTCTCTCTCTCTCTCTCTCTCTCTTTCTCTCTCTCTTCCCTAATGGACACCAAGAACCTTCCTTGGAGGCAAGAGAGAGTACCACTTGGCACTAACTTCCCAGGCCCAGTCCCTTCCCAGCCTGCCATGTCACTCTGGAAGAAGTGTGGCTTTGTCCAAAGGTGCTGAGCCAGCATCCTGCATTTAACCTCCCCCCTTTGGAGCCATGTTTACTAAACAAAGCTGCTGCACAGAATCGGGGCCTCCAGGGAACTTTGCAAGGTGGAAGGGCAGAGGTCAAGAAGCAGGGTCAAAGGGCTGAAACCCTGGGGAAAACTGGAGATTAAACATCCTCCTTTTCAAATCGGGAGGTTTGGATAATTAATTGGTCCCCGAACATGAAAGCTTTCACTGATTGTCCTGGGCGGCCGCCATTCCTATCTTACTCCTCATTCTTCCTGCTGGATTCATTCTGTAGCACCCAGGCATGGTCCAGCCTGAGGAAGGCCATTGCCTGCCATCGTCCCCACATGGTCCTCTTTGCACTATTTCCATGGCGGTTCGTCTCCCACATGGAAGGTAGACCTCTGGAGGCACCAGGCCTCCAAGCGCAAGGGGAGTCAAGCCACATGATGCTCCACACTGGCATCCATGGATCCAGGGCTTCCCTAGTCATTTGCAGCTCTGCTGGGTGGGATCACTTTGGCTGACCTGAGGTTGGCTTGTTCCCACCTTCAGAACTAGAAACATCCAGGGTGACAAATAAGGGCAGAGTGACTAACTCTCCCATGGCATGTTTATAGGAAGGGAAGAGATTTGCTCCTTGAAGTCTTTCAACTCTGTCTTCATCTCTGCAGCCCCTTTTGACAAGCATGACACACATGAATGTGAACCAGCCCATCCACATGGATGCCCATTGGCTGAGCAGAGAGAAACCTTGCTCATCAATATGAGCCCATTTTACAGGTGTGAAGACAGAGGCTTATCAAGAACATGCGGGTGGAGCTGGGCTTCCACTGCAGGGTTCTTGCCTGCACAGTTGTCCCTCTCTGGGGAGGGAGAGAGATCCTCTTCACCCAGGAGAGAAACCTGCTAGGTCCTAGGAGCAGCCATTTGGGCAGGAAAACTCTTGGAAGGTGCTTGAGCTGAGGTCAGCTCTAGGAGAGTCAGGATCCCATGGGAAAACCCTGAAAAGCCTCTGCTGGCAACTCCTTGGTCAAGGGTGGAGCAGAGGGTGAGGGACCAGCCCCAGGTGTGAGGGATGAAGGGTGGGGAGGTTGAACGGCCGCTAAGTGCCCTAGAAATGAAGCTTAAATAAGGGCTCTTAGCTTCCCTTTCTTCTTTCCTGAAAGGATCAATCCTGGAGCTCTGCTTTTGTGTGTGTGACGGCCCTGCTGTGAAGTACACTTAAGGAATCACGTTTTCTAAAATTCTATAAATCATTATTCTAGCCCACTCCCCACCCCCACAAAATCATTCATCTGCTGAAATATTTAGTGGTGTGTGCGTCTGTGCGCACACATCGGAGGTGAGTATGAAGAGGGGGCTTCCCTGGCCTCTGTCTCTAGTTGCTCCTTTCTAGGCAGTCCTCGCAGGCACTTTATGGTCACAGGGACTGAGTCCTGTGGTGGGGATTCCTCAGTCCCTCTTACAGGGCTCCAGAAGAGGTTGTCCCCAAAATGACTGACTGCTGGCTGCTGACTCTGCTCTGAATAAGGCTGGTGTGAGGGCAGGTGTGGGTGTGCTCACCTGGACTGGAAGGTGGCCTATGGGGCCAGAGGGGAGAATGACAGTGCAGAAGACCTCAGTGGTGCACTGGGGCATCAGTGTGTCCTGTGGTCTATGAGCTGGGCAGGGGAGACGGGAAGTCCTGGCCTTTGCCTGGATTCACTTCTTTGACAGTGAGGGTTTGGGCCTGGTTCCCCTACCTGGGTCAAAGCTGGAAGCTCTGGCACTTTCTAGAATTTTCCACACCTCACCCCTCCACCCCTGCACACACACAGACACCATACACATCTTGACACATGAGGGGGCCAACCGAGCAGCGACAACCAATGTCCCTGAAAGGCCAAGCCAGGCCTGATTGATTTGCAGTGGGGGATCTGTTTAATGTCCTTCTCCCCAAGCGCCCATCTCGCCTGCCAAGGTGCTACATTACCTCGTAGGCCTGGCTGCTGGCTGCTGACACCCTATGCCTGGAGGATGCTTTGGGGAGGTTACAGGTGCAACAAGCAAAATGAAAACCCATAGTTTTTAAACCTTTATGAATTGAGAATGTAAACCTGGAAAGTGGATCTGGAGTTACTAATGGACAACTGGTTTGCCCAGCCGTCTGTCCTGCAGCGCCTGGCTGAACCATTCGTATTACAACTGCTCCTGAAAGTGGAGCCTCTACCGGTTCTCCCCTCAATCAGGAAAACAGAAGCAGGCTTGTGACACAGACCTGCAGGGGCTGTTCTGTGGGCCCAGGTGAGGCCTTTAGAAGGTTCTGGGAGGAGGAAGTGTCAGGAGCTTTGAAGGAGGGCATTTAGGCCTACTGCACTGGCCAGGATTTCATCCAAGTGCTATTAATAGGCAAAACAGAGAGCCCCCATTCTCACCTCCAGATGCAAGAAGGGCCCCAAACCTCACCTAGAAAATGAAGGTCACCTCCCAGCCATGCATGTGCAGGCTCAGTAGCTGTGACACTGGTGGGAGGTGGCACCAGCCCTGGGGGCTCTGCTGGCGCTAGCCATCTGCGAACACTGAGCACCGTGCTCACCCAGGGTCTGGATCACTTTGTCCCCTTTGCCATGCCCTTGAGTCTCTCACCTCAGAATGGCTTTTCCTAGCAACTCCATTTAATGCTGTCCCACCCTGCATCCCTACTCCCTGCTGGCTTTATTTCCTCCATGTCAATGGTCACAATCAGACATGTCATAGCTCCTATTTATTGGTTAGCTTAACATCTGTCTGTTCCCTCTAGGATGTGAGTTCCAGAGGGAGGGATTCTTTCTGTTTTATTTGCTACTTTTCTCCAAAAACCTGGAAGAGTGTGTGGCACAGAGTAGATGAAAAACAAATGTGTTCTGAGTGAATAAATAAGTGAACAGACATCTTGGGAGTATGAGGCTCTTCCTTATTCAAATTCTGTCTCCACCCCCACGAGGGGCCTGAGTCCCTTCCTGTTGCTTCTCCTTAGCTGAGGAGCTTGCCAGGACTTCCCTCCTTGTCTGCTTCTCCTGGCCAGCCCTGCCTCACTCACCTGCTCTGTGTGTGTGTGTGTGTGTGTGTGTGTGACAGCCACTCCCTGTTGTGCTAACACCTCTGTCTTCCCTCTTTTCTTCTAGGCCCAGGGTACTAATTAAGTAGAGACCTGGCACCTTCCTCCCTTCAGCACTAGCCCCAGTCCCCCACTGAGAACACTTGTACATAACTGATGCTGAGCTGCAAGTTCCCTAAACGCCAGCAGAGGACTTGCCCTGCAGATAACAGAAGGTGCTTCTCTCATGCGCGTCAACATGGCAACTGGGAGACAAAGTCTGCCCTTTGGGTATAAACTCGGACAGCAACCCGTGACTGATGAGGGCAGAGATAAGCAACCCTGAGAAACAGAAGGAACCTAGAAGAAGTGATCAAAAAATAATTGCTTTGGTCTAAAGCTGTGTTTGTGTGTTACCCAAAATTCATATTTTTGGAGCAAGCTTTTTGTCTGTCTCTTGTTAGAGCGAGCTTTCTCTCACTCCTGGTTATTTCTGAACATAACTGGGGCTAACTGGGGGCACCTGGAGATTCAGAAAAGACACAGGATAGACAGACAGACTGAAAGTGGGATCAGGTGTGTTGGACGATCAGGTGCACAGCCCTCATTGCTTCTTCTCTCTATCTTGATTCTTTAAGGCCTTACTCCTTGCAGTTCTTTAAAACCTTGTTTCTAAAGTCTTCTTTAAAACCTTTTTAAACCCTCTTTCCTTACACTTTCTCTGTCCCATGTTTTCTCTTAGATGTTCTTTACCTTAATCTCTCAAAGTCTTTGCCCCCAGATTTGCACAGTCTCTTCAACTTTCCTAAAGCTGCAGTGCTCAGACTTGCAACCAACCACAGCTGCACCTAAAAACCGTATTAGCATCATTCTTTAATCCTCATGCTTAGACTAGCGCTGCCCCATGTTCCCCTTAGATTTTCTCTTTTTTTAATTTTTATTTTATTCATATGTGCATACAATGCTCGGGTCATTTCTCCCCCCTGCCCCCTGCCCCTTCCCTTACCACCCACTCCGCCCCCTCCCTCTCCCCCCTACAACCCTCAATACTCAGCAGAAACTATTTTGCCCTTATTTCTAATTTTGTTGGAGAGAGAGTATAAGCAATAATAGGAAGGAACAAGGGTTTTTGCTGGTTGAGATAAGGATAGCTATACAGGGAGTTGACTCACATTAATTTCCTGTGCGTGGGTGTTACCTTCTAGGTTAATTCTTCTTGATCTCACCTTTTCTGTAGTTCCTGGTCCCCTTCTCCTATTGGCCTCAGTTGCTTTTAAGGTATCTGCTTTAGAATCTCTGAATTAAGGGCAACAAATGCTAGCTAATTTTTTAGGTGTCTTACCTATCCTCACGCCTCCCTTGTGTGCTCTCGCTTTTATCATGTGCTCAAAGTCCAATCCCCTTGTTGTGTTTGCCCTTGATCTAATGTCCGCACATGAGGGAGAACATATGATTTTTGGTCTTTTGGTCCAGGCTGACCTCACTCAGAATGATGTTCTCCAATCCCATTCATTTACCAGCAAATGATAACATTTCGTTCTTCTTCATGGCTGCGTAAAATTCCATTATGTATAGATACCACATTTTCTTGATCCATTCATCAGTGGTGGGGCATCTTGGCTGTTTCCATAACTTGGCTATTGTGAATAGTGCCACAATAAACATGGGTGTGCAGGTGCCTCTGGAGTAACCTGTGTCACAGTCTTTTGGGTATATCCCCAAGAGTGGTACTGCTAGATCAAATGGTAGATCAATGTCTAGATTTTTAAGTAGCTTCCAAATTTTTTTCCGGAGTGGTTGTACTAGTCTACATTCCCACCAGCAGTGTAGGAGTGTTCCTTTTTCCCTGCATCCTCGCCAACACCTGTTATTAGTGGTGTTGCTGATGATGGCTATTCTAACAGGGGTGAGGTGGAATCTTAGTGTGGTTTTAATTTGCATTTCCTTTATTGCTAGAGATGGTGAGCATTTTTTCCTGTGTTTTTTGGCCATTTGAATTTCTTCTTTTGAGAAAGTTCTGTTTAGTTCACTTGCCCATTTCTTTATTGCTTCATTAGTTTTGGGAGAATTTAGTTTTTTAAGTTCCCTATATATTCTGGTTATCAGTCCTTTGTATGATGTGTAGCTGGCAAATATTTTCTCCCACTCTGTGGGTGTTCTCTTCAGTTTAGAGACCATTTCTTTTGATAAGCAGAAGTGTTTTAGTTTTATGAAGTCCCATTTATCTATGCTGTCTCTTAGTTGCTGTGCTGCTGGGGTTCCATTGAGAAAGTTCTTACTTATACCTACTAACTCCAGAGTATTTCCTACTCTTTCCTGTACCAACTTCAGAGTTTGTGGTCTGATATTAAGATCCTTGATCCATTATGAGTTAATCTTGGTATAGGGTGATATACATGGATCTAGTTTCAGTTTTTTGCAGACTGCTTACCAATTTTCCCAGCAGTTTTTGTGGAAGAGGCTGCTATTTCTCCATCATATATCTTTAGCTCCTTTGTCAAAGACAAGTTGGTTATAGTTGTGTGGCTTCATATCTGGGTCCTCTATTCTGTTCCACTGGTCTTCATGTCTTTAACAGTAGATTTTTCAATCTCTTTAATGAATGTCATTGGAATTTTGATGGGAATTGCATTAAACATGTAGATTACTTTTGGGAGTATCAACATTTTTACTATGTAGATTCTACCAATCCATGAGCATGGGAGATCTCTCCACTTTCTATAGTCTTCCTCAATCTCTTTCTTCAGAAGTGTATAGTTTTCCTTGTAGAGGTCTTTCACATCTTTTGTTAAGTTTACACCTAGGTATTTGATATTTTTTGAGTCTATTATAAATGGAATTGTTTTCATATATTCTTTCTCAGTTTGTTCATTAGTAGTGTGTAGAAATGCCAGTGATTTTTCTATGTTGATTTTATATCCTACTACCTTGCTACAGCTATTGATGGTGTCTAGGAGCTTCTGAGTAGAGTTTTTTGGGTCTTTAAGGTATAGGATCATGTCATCTGCAAATAGGGATATTTTGACAGTTTCTTTACCTATTTACATTCCTTTTATTCCTTCTTCTTACCTAATTGCTCTGGCTAGGAATTCCAGTACTATGTTGAATAGGAGTGGAGATAGTGGGCATCCTTGTCTGGTTCCTGATTTTAAAGGGAATGGTTTCAGTTTTTCTCCGTTAAGTATAATGCTGGCTGTAGGTTTGTCATATATAGCTTTTATAATGTTGAGGTACTTTCCTTGTATTCCTAGTTTTCTTAGAGCTTTTATCATGAAATGATGTTGGATCTTATCAAAGGCTTTTTCTGCATCTATTGAGATGATCAAGTGGTTTTTGTCTTTGCTTCTGTTAATGTGGTTTATTATGTTTATTGATTTTCATATGTTGAACCACGCCTGCATCCCTGGGATGAAGCCTACCTGGTCGTGGTGAATAATCTTTTTGATGTGTTGTTGAATTCAGTTTGCCATTATTTTGTTGAGGATTTTTGCATCAATGTTCATTAAGGAGATTGGCCTATAGTTCTCCTTTTTGGAGGTGTCTTTGTCTGGTTTTGGGATAAGTGTAATAGTGGCTTCATAAAATGTGTTAGGCAGTTTTCCTTCCCTTTCTATTTTGTGGAACAGTTTAAGGAGGGTTGGTATCAGTTCTTCTTTAAAGGTCTGATAGAATTCAGCAGAGAATCCATCAGGTCCTGGACTTTTCTTTTTGGGGAGACTCTTGATTACTGCTTCAATTTCATTTTGTGTTATGGATCTATTCAGGTGATTAATATCCTCTTGGTTCAGTTTTGGATGATCACATGTGTCTAGAAATCTGTCCATTTCTTTAAGATTTTGAAATTTTTTTTGAATATAGGTTCTCGAAGAGTCTCTGATGATTTCCTGGACTTCAATGGTGCTCGTTGTTATCTCCCCTTTTGCATTCCTGATTTTACTAATTTGGGTTTTATCTCTCCTCATTTTAGTCAGGATTGCCAGGGGTCTGTTGATATTGTTTATTTTTTCAAAGAACCAACTTTTTGTTTCATTTCTTTGTATGGTTTTCTTGGTTTCTATTTTGTTGATTTCAGCTCTTATTTTTATTATTTCTCTCCTTCTATTTGTTTTGGGATTTGCTTGTTCTTGTTTTTCTAGGAGTTTGAGATGTCTCATCAGGTCATTGATTTGGGATCTTTTAGTCTTTTTAATATATGCACTCTTGGCTATAAACTTTCCTCTCAGGACTGCCTTAGCTGTGTCCCATAGGTTCCTGTAGGTTGTGTTTTCATTTTCATTGACTTCCAGGAACTTTTTAATTTCCTCTTTTATTTCATCAGTGATTCATTGTTCATTAAGTAATGAGTTACTCAGTTTCCAGCTGTTTGCATGTATTTTGTCTTTATTTTTTTGTTGAGTTCTAGTTTTATTGCATTGTACTCAGATAGAATGTACAGTATAATTTCTATTTTCTTATATTTGCTGAGGCTTGCTTTGTGCCCTAGGATATGATCTATTTTGGAGAAGGTTCTGTGGGCTGCTGAGAAGAATGTATATTGTGTAGAAGTTGGATGAAATGTTCTGTAGACAACAAGTAAGTCCATTTGATCTGTGGTATATTTTAGATCTAGGATTTCTTTATTGATTTTTTTGTTTGGATGACCTATCTATTGATGATAATGGGGTGTTAGAGTCTCTCACAACCACTGTGTTGGAGTTAATATATGCTTTTAGGTCCTTCAGGATATGTTTGATGAAATTGGGTGCATTGACATTGTGTGCATAGAGGGTGATAACTGTCATTCCCTTTTGGTCTATTTCCCCTTTTATTAGTATGGAATGTCCTTCTTTATCTCATTTGATCAATGTAGGTTTGAAGTCTACTTTGTCAGAGATAAGTATTGCTACACCTGCCTGTTTTGGGGGGGCATTGGCTTGGTAAATCTTCTTCCAGCCTTTCATCCTAAGCCTATGCTTATTTCTGTCAGTGAGATGGGTCTCCTGTAAGCAACAAATTGTTGGATCTTTCTTTTTAGTACAGTTCATCAAATGGTGCCTTTTGATGGGGGAATTAAGTCTGTTAACATTAAGTGTTAGTACTGATAGGTATGTGGTGATTCCTGTCATTTAGTTGTCATAGTTGTTTGAAGGTTTGATTGTGTGTACCTAAATTGTGGTTACTCTCTACTTTCTTGCTTTTTCTTTTCCTGTAGTTTGGTGCTGCCTGTCCTTTTATCATTATGTTGGGTTTCACTTTCTGTGTGCAGAATCCCTTGAAGAATCTTTTGTAGTGGTGCCTTTGTGGTCACATATTGTTTTAGTTTCTGCTTATCACGGAAAATTTTTATTGGTCCATCTATTTTGAATGATAGTTTTGCTGGGTAGAGTATCCTAGGGTTGAAGTTATTTTCATTCAGTGCCTGGAAGATCTCGCCCCAAGCTCTTCTTGCTTTTAATGTTTCTGTTAAGAAGTCTGCTGTGATTTTGATGGGTTTACCTTTGTATGTTATTTGTTTTTTCTCTCTTACAGCCTTCGATATTCTTTCTCGGGTCTGTATTGTTGTTTTAATGATGATATGCCATGAGGTAGATCTATTTTGGTCTGGTCTGTTTGGTGTTCTGGAAGCCTCTTGCATCTGTTTAGGAATAGATTTATCTAGATTTGGCAAATTTTCTGTTATCATTTTGTTGAATATATTATGCATTCCCTTTGCTTGAACCTATTCTCCTTCGTCGATGCCCATGATTCTCAGGTTTGGTCTTTTGATGGAGTTGGTGAGTTCTTGCATTTTCTTTTCACAGGTCTGGAGTTGTTTAACTAATAGTTCTTCAGTTTTTCCTTTAATTACCATTTCATCTTCGAGTTCTGAGATTCTGTCTTCTGTTTGTTCTGTTCTGTTGGATTGGCCTTCCGTTTTGTTTTGCAATTCTGTTTCGTTCTTTTTTCTGAGGTTTTCTATAGCCTGAGTTTCTTCCTCTTTGATATGGTCTATTTTTGTCCTGAGTTCATTTATCTCTTTATTAATCATGTTCTTTGTTTCACTTTGGTGTTTATACAGTGCTTCTGTGGTTTCTTTTATTTCTTCTTGTGCTTTCTCAAATTTTCTATTTTTGTTGTCTTGGAATTTCTTGAGTGTCTCCTGTACATTTTGGTTGACCATATCCAGTATCATCTCTATAAAATTCTCATTGAGTACCTGTAATATTTCTTCTTTTAGATTATTCTTGTGGGCTTCATTGGGTTCTTTGGCATAGTTTATCTTCATTTTGTTGGAGTCTGGATCTGAGTATCTGTTTTCTTCATTTCCCTCTGGTTCCTGTACTAATTTTTTGCTGTGGGGAAACTGGTTTCCCTGTTTTTTCTGTCTTCCCATCATTGCCCTTGGTGTTGTTATTGTCCCTGTACTGTGTGCATTTAAGTATTTTCTAGCTTGTAATAATAACAATGGTGATATTCAGAATGGAAGGGTGAGAGGAGAGGGTAGCACAGAAAGTAAAGAAAAAGGAAAAAACAAATAAACAAACAAGTAAAAAAATCAAAACAAACAAAAAAGTTTCAAAGATATAAACAGGGAGAGATAGTGTACTAATCAACAGTAAGCTGAACAGGCATTAGAGAGACAGAGAGAGGATTGAAAAATAAAATTAAAAAAAATCTCCAAGTTCAAATGCAATAAAATTTCAGTCTTAATAATTTTGAAGGTAGTTCCTCAGCATCCAGTCCTGGAGATGGTGTCTCAAAAGTAGTTCTGTCATTGTCTCATCAAATGGGAAAACAAACAAACAAACAAAAAACCCCCCAAAAAAACCAAAAAACAAAAAAACACCACAAAGTGTCCCACGTTCAAATGCAATACAGTTTCAGTGAGTTTTTCAGCATGCAGGTGTAGTTCGGTTGTTGTCTCTTCAAAGAAGAGAGAAAAAAAGAGAGTCTGGAGACAGCTTCATGAATGTTTATCTGAGGCTGTGGCTCACCTGCCTGCTGCTGTCAGCCTGCTGTTGCTGGAGGCGTTATTTATGCAGATCTCAGGAGTGAGCTTAACACTCACTTAGTCCCTTAGGCTCTGTTTACTTAGATTTCTCCTGGGCCCGACCACCACTGCTACAAGCTTTCCCCTTTCCAAGCACACTAGGGGAGGTGACACTGCACCCACTTTCTCAGGCCTGCGTGTTTATTTACAGTGCATGTGGGAAGTGGGTCTTCCCCCCTCTCCTGTGGAGTTTTCCTCTCACCACCACTTTTACAAGCTTTCCCACTCCTGGTTGCTGGGTGTGTGCCGCTGCTCCTGCCTTCTCCGGCTGGCTTGTTGTGAGGGATTCTCCTCCCCCGCTTTGGCACTCAGGGTGCCCCACTCTCTTTGCTATGTGTCTTTTTTATTGTTTATTCAGTTTTTTCTTTTTCCCTGGGTGGGGGTTGGTCTGTCCAGGGGGCTATGCTGATCTGGCCCAGGGTTGTCTGTGGGAGTACCACGTGCCACTCAGCTCACCTTGTGGTCTGTGTCTTCCGAAGCTGTCTGGGAGCTGGCATCTGGTGGCATGGGAGCCCTCCTGGTTTCTCTGTTTAATGTGGAGTGGGGATGCTATGCGTGGGTTGAGGGTGTGGAGGAGTCAAAGTTTTGCCTCTTCTCGGTGTTTTTTTTTCCTGTAAGGTGTATCTCCAGCATCTCTCCAAGATTTTACTGTAGAAAGCACGCTTTCTGCTTCCTCCCTCTAGTCGCCATCTTGGAATCTCCACGATATATAATGTTGATCCACAAAAGAACCAAAAAATTCTGAGTAGACCAATAACCAGGAATCATTGGAGCCTGAATTCCCCAGCGCCCCAGGCCACCAGGCAAGGGAGTGGCCGGGCTGCAGACCCTTGGCCCCCCGCAACCCTGCATTTGCTGTCCAGGAGGAGGTTTGCACACATGCAGGCACACATAGAGATGTGAAAGGGAGGCTCAGGTGCCTCCTGGGCACCTGGGAGGTGAAAGTGGAAGCTCTTTAGATTTTCTTTAGCTTAACTTTCTAAAGTTCTCTTTAGCATTCTTAAAGTCTTGACCCTCAGGCTTGCTAACAGTTCCCCTTTAGCAATTCTCCTTCAGCAATTCTTTTTCCCCCTTCAGCAATCTTTTCCCTTCTGCAATACTTTTCCTTTCCAAAAGCCTCCTACATCAAAAAGCCAAAGCCAAAGCTCTCCCCATCAAAAAGCCAAAAAGCAAAAGCCTTGCATCCTTCAGCAAGATTTTTATATCCAGTGGTAAACAGGGTGGAGCAGTTGTTCTCGGGGAGGGGCGTGACATTGTAACAGGTGAAACCTGTGTTCCTGCTTCTCTGAATGCAAACAACTTAGGACAAGCAGCTGTTCTGCATTTCCCTCTTCTGTGGCCAGGGCTGTGCCCATCTTGGCCTACAGATAAACATCTGAGGAAAAGCAGTTGAGCTACATCTCGCCTTGCTGACGTCCAGTTCTCATAGGCTTTCCATAATCTGCTCTCCACATATTTTGACACCTAATCTCCAATGAAATGGTATTGAGAGGTGTAATCCAGGCTGGGTATAATGACTCATCATAGCTTAGCTACTTGCGAGGCCGAGATGATCAGGAAGATTGCAGTTTGTGGCCAACCCAGGCAAAAATCTTCATGAGACTCCATCTCTACCAGTGCCTGGGTGCAGCAGCGTGCACCTGCCATCCCAGTTACACAGGGAAGAACAAACTGGACCATCATGGTCAAGGCCAGCCTTGGCATAAAATAAGACCCTATCTCAAAAATAATAACCAACAGAGTGGCTCAAGTGGTAGAGCACCTGCCTAGCAAGTGCAAAGCCCTGATTTCAACTCTCAGGAAACAAACAAATAAAAAAACAAAAGAGGTGGGACCCTTGGAGACATTATTAGGGTCTTAGTGCCCTCATAAACTATGCTTGAAGAAACTTCTTCACCCATTCTGCCATGTGAGGATACAGTTAGAAGGTTCCATCTATGAGGAAGAGTATTCTTACCAAGTGTTGATTCTGCCTGCACCTTGAACTTCTATTTCCCACCTTCCAGAACTGTAAACAATAAGTTTTCTTTGTTTATAAATTATGCTGGTATTGTACTGCAGTACACTGAATGGACCAAGACACCTTCTTTTTCCTCATCATCTTTTCACCACACAAGACTGGGCATTGTTAACCAGTTGGTACATCAGTCAAGTTGAGCTAAGTCCTGCTGCGTAACAAAGGGTTATTTCTAGATTATGCTATAGTAATTAAGGCTTATTTCTGCTCCATGCTACATGTTCTCCACAGTCATGTGCATCCTCTGTGATGCAAACTGATAGAAAAGGCACCATTCTTAACATTCCCTGTTGCATAGAGAAAGAGAAATGAATTGGCACTCTCTTAAATCTCCTAACAGGAAGTGACATCCATATCACTCACTTTTCATTGACTTGAGCAAGTCATGTGACCACACTTTGTTTCAATGGAACAAGAAGTATAATTCCTGCATGTGCCTTGGGGGAGAACCAAAAATATTTTCTGGATAATACTGACTCCTCCATATGAGGGACCTTCTAGAAGAAGAGGTAAACTGAACCACTGCCAACAATTTCTGCTTGAAGATCTTCTGAGTCTGCTGGCCTGCTGGGGAGACCCAGAAGTCCTCTCAGATTCTGTTTGGGCCCGACTACACCAGCCTGCTCTGAATGTAACTCTAGATTTACATTACTCAACCTCTCACAGCTGCCCTGACAGCCCTGAGGGTCAGTCCCCTTGTATTATGATGGCATCAGGATTGCCCCTGTTGGTTGGAGGCTGACTAGCAGACCAGTCTATACCTCCTACCACCACCTTTAGCCCAGCATCCAGCTGTAGGGTGTTGGCAGCCACAGAGTAAAGGAGAGGACAAAAGTCTAAGACTGCAGCCCTCATGCCTACCTCCTCCAGTGCTGGGCCAGGAAAAACGGACTCTGATGGCATTGTCACTGAACCAGCTTCAGAGGCTTGGGGCTCAAGGAAGGCAGCAAGTGACTTCTAATTGTCAGACTTGGCTGTCAAGTTTTGCCTCTTTTTATCTTTGTTAAAAAAGAAAAGACTGACACAGTATATCATTTCAATAATGCCCTTTTCAATAGGTCAAATAGTCTGGTTCTTCCATCTTTTCAATGAATGCCAATCTTGGATAAACCCAATTACCTCCTGGCATTCAAGAAGCTGGGGACTATTGGGGGAGGGAGTCTCTCAATGGGGCAGATGGATACCACTATAATTTACAAAACAAGCCTTAGCCATCCTCTGATGTTTCTCAGCCAACACCAACACTTTCATGCTCCAGAATTACTAGTGCAGAAATCTGCCATTCCCCTCAGACTTTCAAATTCTTCCACTCTTGACTTCCTCTCAAAATTTTTATTCCAGAGGAAACTCTGAAATAATTTTCAGGTCTTAGGTAACTTCTGCATAAATTGTATTTAATCTATAGTTCATGGCATTTTTGCATCATCAATAAATTGTAGATATTGTAACCCAGTAAAATTGTCATTGCTCTTTTGAGTAGGGAATAACAGAGATGTCCAAGGGCCACAGAGTTCTTTGGGGATGTCAAGTTTCTTTCAAGTCAGCCTTTTAAAAAATGAAGTGAGATAGGGCAGATAAAGACACATGTCCAGTGTAATCAAGGCAAATGTGTCTTAGGAAGGATGTTTTCTAAATTGTTAGTGATACAAAAGTCCTTATATAATCTGTTTCCTGAAGAGACTTCTGGAGGCCTTGAGCCCCTTAGCATATCAAAATGCAGATGGAAGGAAGCACGATGGATGATGTCAGACTCCAGGATGTTTGTGTAGGAGACACTGAGTGGGCATGCAGTAATAATCTAAAAAAGTAAACATGGAACATCATTCCTTCTTGACATAAGACACCATTTGTGGAGGATTTTCTTATTGTGTAAATGTTCGATGTCTCTTTTGCTTCCTTTTTTCTTCAGCTACATTGCAGAAAAGTTTCAAACAAGGTATGTAGAAGTGACATGGATTCCTTTGTTGATCTGGAAGGTTAGGAAAGCAAGCTTAGTTGAGAATTGAGATACAATTCACATACCATACAATTTGCCAATTTAAATCACACAATTCAACAGATTTTAGTATATTCACAGAGTTGTGCCTTCATCATTTCTCTTAGTTTTAAAACATTTTCATAACTTCCACCCCCCAAACACCATAAATTCTGGACAGTTGCTTTTGGACTTTGGCTAAGTATGGTACACATGCTCACTAGCAACACGGCCCCAGTTCTTTCCCCTCCCTGCAGCTGTACCTTTGCCATATGAATTTGAGCTCCCTCTTCTTATACTGCAGGCAGGGTGACCTGCCCCACTCTTTATCACTACACTCAATCACGTGCCTTGCTTTGGCCAGTGGGACATCAGCAGATGCAGAGCAAGCCGGCTGAACTGCAAAGCCTGGATAGGCCCAGCCAAGGTGAGCAGACACCCTGCTGACCCCGACCTGTGTGCCAACAATGATCTTACAGAAGCACATAGTTGGCCCTTCGCTGGCTCCTGTTTGTGTGTGACCATCTGTATCTTACTGAATGTCACTGAGGCTTTGGTTGTCTGATAGCAGCATGGAGTAATGACAGATGATACAGGACCTCTGCAGAATCATTCTTAAATTCACCAAAGAATTTGCTTTTACTTGAAAACCTAACGTCCTCATCCTCCTCCCCTCATGCAATCCACCCCTATGTTTCTGGTCTCCTGGGTCTTCTAATGCTGGAGTTCCTCTTGCATTCTGCCCACATGTCCTTGTCTCCTGGTTTAGGTGCTAGTGTGTCACTGCATTAATGTTCTTTCCCAGTCTCCACAGTAGGCACGAGAGAGCAAGAAAACAAAGAAACAGAACCTGACTGTTCAACTGGAAGATTGCGCTATGGGATGAATGAATGGACTAGGCATTTTGATCACTTCATGTTCATCACCGAGGGTCTTTGCACTGTGGCAGGTCTCATTAACCTGTCTTAACTACCCTGGAAGAACTTCTCGGTGACTGCGTTCACTGAAGGGTGTTACGAGAGCTGCACAGGCTAGTGTGAGACACTAGGAGCAAAGAGGCAGAGGCAGCGGAATGCGTAGCTGCCATAGCCAGCCCACGGTCTACAGGCATTTTCACAACTGAAGCTGAGCATGCCCAAAATATCTATGCTGAACTGCAGAATGTCACCAGGATTATCATATCTGCATATGATAATTGTACACAGTGAGGAGTTTCACGTGATATTTCTACATTTTTATAATGTGCATTGATCATCTTCACCCTTCAATTACTTTTCTTATCCCCTCTGTTATCTTCCCCTTTTAAGCTTTCTTGCAATTTTTTAAAAAATGGGTTTCATTGTAATCTTGTCATGCGTTCAGATGCTATACTTTGAGCATATTTCGCCTCTTTCTTCCCCACTCACTTCCTGCTGGTTCCCCTTCCCCAAACAGTCCCCTTTTGTGTTCATGTCCTTCCTTAAAGATCGAGAGTCTGCATATGATAGAAAGTATGATATTTGTCTTTCTTTGGTTTATTTTACTTAACATGATGATCTCCAGTTCAATCTATTTTCCTGCAAAAAACAATTTCATTCTTCTTTATGGCTGAATAGTACTGCACATTTTCTTTATCCATTCATCAGTTGGTGGGCATAGCTGATTCCATTACTTAGCTGTTGTGAGTGGTGTTACTTACGAACATGGGTGTGCAAGTATGCTTCTAGATAGACTTCTGCCCTGGGTTCTGAGGAGGACAGAAAGAAGAGACTGAATGTGATAAAAAGGTAAAAGAAGGCAGGGAAGTGAGTACAATGGAAGAAGTGCATCAGACCTTTATTTGGGTGGGGGGGCTGGGATCTGAACTCAGGGCTTCATGGTTACAAAGACAGAGCTCTACCACATGAGTCATACCACCAGTCCATTTTGCTGTGGTTATTTTGGAGATGGGTATTGCAAACTAGGGTTACAAGTATGAGCTGCCAGCACCTGGTGCATCACACCTTTGGAGATGTGGTTAGCCTCGTTCTGCCTCCAACTTGAGACATTGTGCCATGGGAAATCAGTCAGTTGAGAACTAGTTTTTTGCAGATACTTAAGATTGTAGTTCCAAAGTCTCTGTTACCCTCCAGAGCTCAAAACACCGAGCTGCCATTCTCCCAGTGGTACCTGGTTGTTGAGTGGGAGGTATTACTCACAAGTGGAATCTGTTGGTATTGGAAGAAGGAAAATATCATGGTGAATTTGTAAAGATAAAATTAATCTAGGTATTGCATTTAGGAAAGAGTGTGTGAGTGGATGCTAGCAGACACAGGAACAGATAGGAAAGGCTAATGGTTTATATTCTTCCAACTTGAGCAGTAAGGGAGAACTAAGACACTAGTTGAGTTTGGCCAAGGAAAGATGTGGGCAAAGGCTAGGTTGCCCCTATACCACCCCGATTACCCAAACAATGAGGTTCTCACCTTTTGACAAGGGCTTTGTGAAGAAATTCATGTGCAAATGGAGTAAGTACAGGCAAAGCAGTATGTGGTCCCTGAAGTTCCAGGGTGGGGAAAGGCTGGAGAGCACAAGGTGGGGAGTGTGTGTCATAGCTAAGAGGAAGACTGATTAGAGCCTGGAGCCACTGAAACAGACAAGAAATGCACAAATACGCAGACAAGAAAACCGTCTTCTAGTAAAGCTTCTAGTGGAGAATTGGGATGGGGAGGCTACTTGAGATTAGGTGGTTAAAGCAATTGGATTTGTTCAGAAAATAATTACATTGTATACAATAATTTAGCAATCTATTATATAATAATATAAACTACATTAATGTAATAACATCACTAATTATATAATAATCTATTATTACCTACTGCAGCATCAGGAGCTCTACCTCATGATCAAGTTTGAGAATGACTACAGGAAAGACTGCAAGGAAATAGAAGACAGAATCCAGTCACCAGGGGCACTGACCTCCCAGGGGAGAAAATCAGAAAGTTTGCAGGAAGTGCTCCGTGAACACTGGATGAGCCACTTCAACAGAATTTCTCTAAAGTCCCCTTCTTGAAATGGTTTCTCCAAACTTGGTCTCCCATTCCTCATTGAACCTGTGTAATTTCATATTGGGTAGCATGAACCACTAGATTTTGTAGGCATAGTTGAAGGACTTCCCTTGTTGGTGAACCCAGCAGTCCAACTGCCATCTTATAGAGTCCAGATACATTCTGTCCTGTTCTTTTCCAAATGTGCCAAGCCACATAGGTAGTTAAGGTGGAGGTGAGCAAGGATTCCTCACATTTGCATAATAATGGCTAATTCTAAACCTTGAGAGGAACAGAGAGTGACTTCAGCAGTCATGGAACTAAAGAAATTCAGAGTCATTTTGAAGATTTTGGAGTCATGGTCACTCTGTCCCTCACTATGTTACTTTTATGTTTACAGCATTTTCTTTCTTTCATTTCCTTCCTCCCTCCCTACCTCCCTCCCTCCCTTCCTTTCTTTCTTTCTTTCTTTCTTCCTTCCTTCCTTCCAACCCTTTTGTTTTTCAGTTTCTGTTTCTTAGATAAGGTCTCATTACCTTTGCTTGGGCTGGCCTTGAACTACCATTCTGCTACCTCTACTTTCTCAGTAATAGAATTGCAGATGTACACAACCATACCTGCCTGCCTTAAAAAAGCAAAGTTGCATTTTCTCTTTAACCTCCTCCTCACTAAAGATTCCCCTAGTGCAAGCAGAGGAAGGCTATAGGGAATGAACTTCTCAGGAGATAATGATATTTTTCATTTGTGGCCTGGGGGGTGAGAGTGGTGAAAGAATGGCAGGTGCTTTCTGCTTCCACAGGCTACTGCTGAGTGAGGACAAGGTAGAGAAACAGCTCTGGTAGGAGGCTGGAAGGAAGATTTGGTTGGCATGTGGAAAGAAGTTGGACTCAGTCTCCCTGCTGCAGGGTCATATGGAAGTAGGCCCAAACACCTGAGGTCTCCATTTTATTTTGCTAAGGCAGAGAGCAGTGAAGAACAATAGCCAGCTCAATCCCTGTGTTCAAGGGGCTGTGGGATATCTCAGGCTGATAGGAATGTTTTCCTCAGAGCTGGGTCCACCCTGCTTCAGAGAGAATCAACTCAAAAGGATCTCCTTTTATTCCCTCCCTTTGCTCTGATGCACTGGGTCTGAAAGTTTGCACATCTTCACTGATGCCCAAAATGTGGTCTGGAACCATCCCTATCAGCATCATCTGGGAGCTTGGACACAGTGTGGAATCCCATCAGATTCACCTTAGGACAATTAGTACAGCATCCTTGTCTTCCTGAGACCTCAGGTGATCCACACACAGTGGGGTTGAGAAGCACTCCTGTGGGAGGATCTGAATGCCATGCTGGAGAAACCCATCAAAAACCCCCACTGTAATCACAGGACTTGTGTCCATCCCTGGGTGTATGTGTGTGGTGTGTGGAGTGTTGTATGTGTTTGTGTGAGCATGCACAAGGCCAAGATGGTCTTCATATGGCAGGTGACTTGAGGACATATGACGAGGAAACAAAATTTCAGAGTTTGTCTCTGCTGTGACCTCCTTGCCTGTACCACCCTGTCACAGTGTATCCTACAGCATTACCCACCTGCCTTTATTCTTATTTTCTCCTCCAGTCAAGTTGATTATGTTTGACTTCCCAGAAATGTAGCTACTTACTAATGATACAAAATTGGGAAATGGAAGGAAGGGGCAAAGGCACCATGGTCATAATCATACCCCAGGGGCAAGGAATGATGAGGCAAGATACAGCTCAAGACAAAGGAAACTGGAGTTTCAGTTTGCTAACCACAGCTCCCTGTGGAGAGCACAACACACCACAGGGGATGCTCACAGGAGGCACCGGGTGGACCATGACACAATGACAGGGAGGGAACTGTGAGTGAGCACTGCATGGTGGTTTCTGAGGAAAGGAAAGGGTGACAAGGGGTCCACAGGTTTAGGACTGTCTATTTTGAATCATTTTGGCAGACATGGAGGCACAGGGACTGTCCCTGGTTGTCTGGCAGCTGGCCCTGGGGTGATCAGGGTAAGGAACATGGCCTGGAGTGTGAGAGCCCAATAAATGAGATGACTGGGAATGTGGGTCTGATTAGCAGCTCAGGAAGAGGAACTAACCTGCCCCTAACCAGGCCATTAAAGCTGGGTCAAACAGCCCTTTAAAAAATTACAATGTGGAAGAGGGAGGAAGCAGAAAGCGTGCCTCCTACTGGAGACAAACCTTGCAGGCAAGGCCACCAAGAAGAGGTGTGACCCCTCCACACCTCCAGCCTGTGCAGAGCATCTCCACTTCACGTTAAATGGAGAAACCAGGAGGGCCCCCAGGCCACCAGTCACCCATGCCCAGACAGCTTGGGAAGACGTGGACAAGGTGAGCTAAGTGGTACCGCGGTACTCCCACAGACAACCCTGGGCCAGACCAGCATAGCCCCCCAGACAGACTGACCCCCACCCAGGGAAAAAAGAGAATCTGAGTAATAAGCAATAAGAACAATAAAGACATGTAGCAAAGAGGGTGGGGCACTGAGCACCGAAGGAGGGGAGGGGAATCCTTCCTGGAACTGTAAATAAACAAGCCGGGCTGGGCCGGAGAGGGTGGGAGCAGGGGTGCGCACCCAGGAACCAGGAGCGGGAAAGTTTGTAAGAGTGGTGGAGGGAGGAAAACTCCACAGGAGAGAGGGGAGACCCACTTCTCACATGAGCTGTAAACAAACATGCAGGCCTGAGAAAGTGGGTGCAGTGTCACCTCCCCCAGTGTGCTTGGAAAGGGGAAAGCTTATAGCAGAGGCTCACACACAGAGCTCTGAGTAAACAAAGCCTGCAGGGCCAGGTGAGTGTTAAGCTCACCCCTGAGATCTGCATAAATAAAGCCTCCAGCAACAGCAGGCTGACAATAGCGGGCAGGAAAGCCACAGCCACAGATAGCCATTCACAGACCTGTCCCCAGACTCTTTTTTTATCTCTCTCCCTACCTTTGATGAGAGAACAACTGAACTATATCTGCATGCTGAAAAACTTACTGACACTGTATTGCATTTGAACTTAGGACACTTTGTGGGTTTTTTTTTCTTGTTTTGTGCAGTTTTGTTCTATTTCATTTTTCCCCTTTGATGAGAAAACTACAGAACAACATCTGAGACACCATCTCCAGCATTGGAGGCCGAGGGATGAACACCAAAATTATTAAGACTGAAACTTCATTGCATTTGAACTTGGAGATTTTCTTTTTAATTTATTTTTTAATTTTTTATTGTTTATTTTACTTTATTTTATTTTATATATATACATTTTTTCTTTCATGTACTTATTTTTTATTTTTATTCTTATCTTTATTCTTTTTATTTTTTTATTTTCAATCCTCTCTCTGTCTCTCTAATGCCTTTTCAGCTCACAGTTGATTAGTACACTGTCTCTCCCTCTTTATATCTTTGAAAATTATTTTGTTTGTTTCTTTGTTTTGTTCTTTTTCTACTTGATTATTTGTTTTTCCCTTTTCCTTTAACTTCTTTGCTTTCCATCCCCTCTTACCCTCCATCCTAAATATCAGTAGTGCTGTTATTATAGCCAGAAAATACTTAATTGCACACAGTACAGGGACAATAACAACACCATGGGCAAAGACGGGAACAAAAAAACCAGGGAAACCAGTTACCCCACAGCAAAAAATTAGTACAGGAACCAGAGGGAAATGAAGAAAACAGATACTCAGATCCAGACTCCAACAAAATGAGGACAAACTATGCCAAAGAACCAAATGAAACCCACAAGAATAATTTAAAAGAAGACATACTACAGGTACTCAATGAGAATTTTATAGAGATGGTACTGGATAGGGTCAACCAAAATGTATAGGAGACACTCAAGAAATTCCAAGACAACAAAAATAGAGAATTTGAAAAAGCAAAAGAAGAAATAAAGGAAACCATAGAAGCACTGTATAAACACCAAAGTGAAACAAAGAACATGATGAATAAACAGATAAATTAACTCAGGACAAAAATAGACAACATTAAAGAGGAAACCACCCAGGATATGGAAAACCTCAGAAAAAAGAACGAAACAGAATTGCAAAACAAAACAGAAGGCCAATCCAGCAGAATAGAACAAACAGAAGACAGAATCTCAGAACTTGAAGATGTAATTAAAGGAAAAACTGAAGAACTATTAATTAAACAACTCAGACCTGTGAAAAGAAAATGCAAGAACTCACCGACTCCATCAAAAGACCAAACTTGAGAATCATGGGCATCGAAAAAGGAGAAGAGGTACAAGCAAAGGGAATGCATAATATATTCAACAAAATAATAATAGAAAATTTCCCAAATCTAGAGAAATCTATTCCCATACAGATGCAAGAGGCCTCCAGACGACCAAACAGACCATATCAAAATAGAACTACCCCATGGCATATTATCATTAGAACAACAAGCACAGAAACTAGGGAAAGAATATTGAAGGCTGTAAGAGAGAAAAAACAAGTAACATACAAAGGTAAACCCATCAAAATCACAGCAGACTTCTTAACAGAAACATTAAAAGCAAGAAGAGCTTGGGGTAAGATCTTCCAGGCACTGAATGAAAATAACTTCAACCCTAGGTTACTCTACCCAGCAAAACTATCATTCAAAATAGATGGACCAATAAAAGTCTTCCATGATAAGCAGAAACTAAAACAATATGTGACCACAAAGCCACCACTACAAAAGATTTTCCAAGGGATTCTGCACACTGAAAGTGAAACCCAACATAACGATGAAAGGACAGGCAGCACCAAACTACAGGAAAAGAAACAGCAAGAAAGCAGAGAGTAACCTCAATTTAGGTAACACAATCAAACCTTCAAACAACTATGACAACTAAATGACAGGAATCACCACATACCTATCAGTACTAACACTTAATGTTAATAGACTTAATTCACCCATCAAAAGGTACTGTTTGATGAAATGGATTAAAAAGGAAGATCCAACAATTTGTTGCTTACAGGAGACCCATCTCACTGACAGAAATAAGCATAGGCTTAGGATGAAAGGCTGGAAGAAGATTTACTAAGCCAATACCCCCCAAAAACAGGCAGGAGTAGCAATACTTATCACTGACAAAGTAGACAAACCGACATTGATCAAACGAGATAAAGAAAGACATTCCATACCAATAAAAGGGGAAATTGACAAAAGGAAATAATAATTATCAACCTATATGCACCCAATGTCAACACACCCAATTTCATCAAACATACCCTGAAGGACCTAAAAGCATATCACTCTAACACAGTGGTTGTGGGAGACTTTAACACCTCATTATTATCAATAGATAGGTCATCCAAACAAAAAATCAATAAAGAAATCCAAGATCTAAAATATACAATAGATCAAATGGACCTAGTTGATGTCTACAGAACATTTCATCCAACTTCTACACAATATACATTCTTCTCAGCAGCCCATGGAACTTTCTCCAAAATAGATCATATCCTAGGGCACAAAGCAAGTCTCAGCAAATATAAGAAAATAGAAATTATACCATGCATTCTATCTGATCACAGTGCAATAAAACTAGAACTCAACAACAAAAGTAAAGACCAAAACCATGCAAACTGCTGAAACTGAATAACTCATCACTTAAAGAACAATGGGTCATTGATGAAATAAAAGAGGAAATTAAAAAGTTCCTGGAAGTCAATGAAAATGAAAACACTACCTACAGGAACCTATGGGACACAGCAAAGGTAGTCCTGACAGGAAAGTTTATAGCCATGAGTGCATATATTAAAAAGACTGAAAGATCCCAAATCAATGACACCTAAAAAATTAGCTAGCATTTGTTGCCCTCAATGCAGAGAGACTAAAGCAGATACCTTAAAAGCAACTGAGGCCAATAGGAGAAGGGGACTAGGAAGTAGAGAAAGGTTAGATCAAGAAGAATTAACCTAGAAGGTAACACACATGCACAGGAAATCAATGCAAGTCAACTCCCTGTATAGCTATCCTTATCTCAACCAGCAAAATCCCTTGTTCCTTCCTATTATTGCTTATATTCTCTCTTCAACAAAATCAGAAATAAGGGCAAAATAGTTTCTGCCGGGTATCGAGGGGGTGAGGGGGAGAGGGAGGAGGCGGAGTGGGTGGTAAGGTGGGGGGAGAAATGACTTAAGGATTGTATGCACATATGAATAACAAAAAAATAAAAATTAAAAAAAAATTACAATGTGGTCAGCCCCCAAATTAAGTGCATTCCCATATTATCTCATTCAATCCTACCAAATAAGAAAGGTAACTTCCATATGTCCCAGTCATTTATTACTTCATCACCAACCAGCCCCAACCTAATGGCCTAAAGCACTAAGCACTTGTGATGACTGCCACCTCTGTGTGCCACAGCCAGCTGGGAGGTCACCTCTTCTCCATATCAAGAGGCCGAGAATTCAGCTGGGTTGTCTTGAATGGCTCAAACAGCTGGGCTGAAATCGCTGACTGGAGAATCCGTTTCCATGCGGGTTGGGCCTGCTGAAAGGAGGGTTTCATTGCGGCCGTCCACCAGAGTGTTGACACGTGGCCTCTCTAGCATGCTGGTCTCAGTGTGGCCAGGTTTCTTTCATTGAGGTTGAGGAGTCTAAGAACAAGGGCTCTTAGACACCAAGATGGAAGCTGTGTGACCTGTGACTGAACTTCAGAAATCACATGGTATCATTTTTATCCCAGTTATTTGAGGAAATCCATCATAAGTCTTCTCCTCCCACCACAGAAACAAACAGAGGGGACATAAACTCCACTTCCCCATGGAAGGAATTCAGAGACTTTGTGACTGTGATTTAATGCACCAAAGAAGTCAGGCGGCCTGCCCAAGCTCAGTCTGACTTTTGCCGTGAGTGAGGCCATTACTCAGGTGGGCTTGAGTGCATGGTTTTCCATGCCAGGCAGAACAGCCTAATTTAGATGCTTCAAGGGACTTCTTTGCTGTCTTCTAGAACTCTGCTGAAGATCAAAAACTTGAGACATCAGAGGATCATGAAACTTTGCTGTTATTATTTGCTACAAACCTCCCCTCTGCTGGATTTAGTCTAATCTCTCACACTGTGAATGTCTGTAAAAGCACCATGGTTGAGCGCAAGAACTCCAGAATCCAGTTTCCTCTTTGAAATCCTTCTCTGTCTCTTCCTAGTTTTGCAAAAGTCACAGCCAAGTAAATTTTAAACCTTTGGCATCTCAACTTTTTTTTTTTTTGAGATGGGGTTTCATTAATTTTTTTTTTAATTTTATTCATCTGTGCATACAAGGCTTGGGTCATTTTAAACCTTTGGCATCTCAACTTTTTTTTTTGAGATGGGGTTTCATTAACTTTTTTTTATTCATATATGCATACAAGGCTTGGGTCATTTCTCCCCCCTGCCCCCACCCCCTCCCTTACCACCCACTCTGCCCCTTCCCTCTCCCCCTGACCCCCTCACTACCCAGCAGAAACTATTTTGCCCTTATTTCTAATTTTGTTGTAGAGAGAGTATAAGCAATAACAGGAAGGAACAAGTGTTTTTGCTGGTTGAGATAAGGATAGCTATACAGGGAGTTGACTCACATTAATTTCCTGTGCGTGTGTGTTACCTTCTAGGTTAATTCTTTTTGATCCAACCTTTTCTCTAGTTCCTGGTCCCCTTTTCCTATTGGCCTCAGTTGCTTTTAAGGTATCTGCTTTAGTTTCTCTGCATTGAGGGCAACAAATGCTAGCTAATTTTTTAGGTGTCTTACCTATCCTCACCCCTCCCTTGTGTGCTCTCGTTTTTATCATGTGCTCAAAGTCCAATCCCATTGTTGTGTTTGCCCTTGATCTAATGTCCACATATGAGGGAAAACATACGATTTTTGGTCTTTTGGGCCAGGCTAACCTCACTCAGAATGATGTTCTCCAATTCCATCCATTTACCAGCGAATGATAACATTTCGTTCTTCTTCATGGCTGCGTAAAATTCCATTGTGTATAGATACCACATTTTATTAATCCATTCAGCAGTGGTGGGGCATCTTGGCTGTTTCCATAACTTGGCTATTGTGAATAGTGCTGCAATAAACATGGGTGTGCAGGTACCTCTGGAGTAACCTGTGTCACAGTCTTTTGGGTATATCCCCAAGAGTGGTATTGCTGGATCAAATGGAAGATCAATGTCTAGCTTTTTAAGTAGCCTCCAAATTTTTTTTTCCAGAGTGGTTGTACTAGTTTACATTCCCACCAGCAGTGTAAGAGGGTTCCTTTTTCCCCACGTCCTCACCAACACCTGTTGTTGGTGGTGTTGCTAATGATGGCTATTCTAACAGGGGTGAGGTGGAATCTTAGTGTGGTTTTAATTTGCATTTCCTTTATTGCTAGAGATGGTGAGCATTTTTTCATGTGTTTTTTGGCCATTTGAATTTCTTCTTTTGAGAAAGTTCTGTTTAGTTCACTTGCCCATTTCTTTATTGCTTCATTAGTTTTGGGAGAATTTAGTTTTTTAAGTTCCCTATATATTCTGGTTATCAGTCCTTTGTCTGATGTGTAGCTGGCAAATATTTTCTCCCAATCTGTGGGTGTTCTCTTCAGTTTAGAGACCATTTCTTTTGATAAGCAGAAGTGTTTTAGCTTTATGAAGTCCCATTTATCTATGCTATCTCTTAGTTGCTGTGCTGCTGGGGTTCCATTGAGAGAGCTCTTACCTATACCTACTAACTCCAGAGTATTTCCTACTCTTTCCTGTATCAACTTTAGAGTTTGTGGTCTGATATTAAGATCCTTGATCCATTTTGAGTTAATCTTGGTATAGGGTGATATACATGGGTCTAGTTTCAGTTTTTTGCAGACTGCTAACCAATTTTCCCAGCAGTTTTTGTTGAAGAGGCTGCTATTTCTCCATCGTATATTTTTAACTCCTTTGTCAAAGACAAGTTGGTTATAGTTGTGTGGCTTCATATCTGGGTCCTCTATTCTGTTCCACTGGTCTTCATGTCTGTTTTTGTGCCAGTACCATGCTGTTTTTATTGTTATTGCTTTGTAATATAGTTTGAAGTCAGGTATTGTGATACCTCCAGCATTGTTCTTTTGACTGAGTATTGCCTTGGCTATTCGTGGCCTCTGTGTTTCCATATAAATTTCACGGTAAATTTTTTGATCTCTTCAATGAATGCCATTGGAATTTTGATGGGAATTGCATTAAACATGTAGATTACTTTTGGGAATATCGACATTTTTACTATGTTGATTCTACCAATCCATGAGCATGGGAGATCTCTCCACTTTCTATAGTCTTCCTCAATCTCTTTCTTCAGAAGTGTATAGTTTTCCTTGTAGAGGTCTTTCACATCTTTTGTTAAATTTACACCTAGGTATTTGATTTTTTTTGAGGCTATTGTAAATGGAATTGTTTCCATACATTCTTTTTCAGTTTGCTCATTGTTAGTGTATAGAAATGCTAATGATTTTTCTATGTTGATTTTATATCCTGCTACCTTGCTACAGCTATTGATGGTGTCTAGGAGCTTCTGAGTAGAGTTTTTTGGGTCTTTAAGGTATAGGATCATGTCATCTGCAAATAGGGATATTTTGACAGTTTCTTTACCTATTTACATTCCTTTTATTCCTTCTTCTTACCTAATTGCTCTGGCTAGGAATTCCAGTACTATGTTGAATAGGAGTAGAGATAGTGGGCATCCTTGTCTGGTTCCTGATTTTAGAGGGAATGGTTTCAGTTTTTCTTCGTTAAGTATAATGCTGGCTGTAGGTTTGTCATATATAGCTTTTATAATGTTGAGGTACTTTCCTTGTATTCCTAATTTTCTTAGAGCTTTTATCATGAAATGGTGTTGGATCTTATCAAAGGCTTTGTCTGCGTCTATTGAGATGATCAAGTGGTTTTTGTCTTTGCTTGTGTTAATATGGTTTATTACATTTATTGATTTTCATATGTTGAACCACCCCTGCATCCTGGGATGAAGCCTACTTGGTTGTGGTGAATAATCTTTTTGATGTGTTGCTGAATTCGGTTTGCCATTATTTTGTTGAGGATTTTTGCATCAATGTTCATTAAGGAGATTGGCCTATAGTTCTCCTTTTTGGAGGTGTCTTTGCCTGGTTTTGGGATAAGTGTAATACTGGCTTCATGAAATGTGTTTGGCAGTTTTCCTTCCCTTTCTATTTCATGGAACAGTTTAAGGAGGGTTGGTATCAGTTCTTCTTTAAAGGTCTGATAGAATTCATCAGAGAATCCATCAGGTCCTGGACTTTTCTTTTTGGGGAGACTCTTGATTGCTGCTTCAATTTCATTTTGTGTTATAGGTCTATTCAGGTGATTAATTTCCTCTTGGTTCAGTTTTGGATGGTCATATGTATCTAGAAATCTGTCCATTTCTTTAAGATTTTCAAATTTATTTGAATATAGGTTCTCAAAGTAGTCTCTGATGATTTCCTGGACTTTCATGGTGTTTGTTGTTATCTCCCCTCTTGCATTCCTAATTCTACTAATTTGGGTTTTTTCTCTCCTCATTTTAGTCAGGTTTGCCAGGGGTCTATCAATCTTGTTTATTTTTTCAAAGAACCAACTTTTTGTTTCATTAATTCTTTGTATGGTTTTTTTTGGTTTCTATTTCGTTGATTTCAGCTCTTATTTTTATTATTTCTCTCCTTCTATTTGTTTTGGGATTTGCTTGTTCTTGTTTTTCTAGGAGTTTGAGATGTATCATTAGGTCATTGATTTGGAATCTTTCAGTCTTTTTAATATATGCACTCATGGCTATAAACTATCCTCTCAGGATTGCCTTAGCTGTGTCCCATAGGTTCCGGTAGGTTGTGTTTTCATTTTCATTGACTTCCAGGAACTTTTTAATTTCCTCTTTTATTGCATCGATGATCCATTCTTCATTAAGTAATGAGTTATTTAGTTTCCAGCTGTTTGCATATTTTTTGTCTTTACTTTTGTTGTTGAGTTCTACTTTTACTGCATTGTGATCAGATAATATGCACGGTATTATTTCTATTTTCTTATATTTGCTGAGGCTTGCTTTGTGCCCTAGGATATGATCTATTTTGGAGAAGGTTCCATGGGCTGCTGAGAAGAATGTATATTGTGTAGAGGTTGGATGAAATGTTCTGTAGACATCTACTAGGTCCATTTGATCTATTGCATATTTTAGATCTTGGATTTCTTTATTGATTTTTTGTTTGGATGACCTGTCTATTGATGATAATGAGGTGTTAAATTCTCCCACAACCACTGTGTTGGCGTTTATATATGCTTTTAGGTCTTTCAGGATATGTTTGATGAAATTGGATGCGTTGACATTGGGTGCATACAGATTGATGATTATTATTTCCTTTTGGTCTATTTCCCCTTTTATTAGTATGGAATGTCCTTCTTTATCTCATTTGATCAATGTAGGTTTGAAGTCTACTTTGTCAGAGATAAGTATTGCTACTCCTGCCTGTTTTCGGGGGCCATTGGCTTGGTAAATCTTCTTCCAGCCTTTCATCCTAAGCGTATGCTTATTTCTGTCAGTGAGATGGGTCTCCTTAAGCAACAAATTGTTGGATCTTCCTTTTTAATCCATTTTGTCAAACAGTGCCTTTTGATGGGGGGATTAAATATGTTAACATTAAGCGTTAGTACTGATAGGTATGTGGTGATTCCTGCCATTTAGTTGTCGTAGTTGTTTGAAGGTTTGATTGTGTGTACCTAACTTGATGTTACTCTCTACTGTCTTGCTTTTTCTTTTCCTGTGGTTTGGTGCTGCCTGTCTTTTCATGGTTAAGTTGGGTGTCACTTTCTGTGTGCAGAATCTTTTGTAGAGGTGGCTTTGTGGTCACATATTGTTTTAGTTTCTGCTTATCATTGAAGACTTTTATTGCTCCATCTATTTTGAATGATAGTTTTGCTGGGTAGAGTATCCTGGGGTTTAAGTTATTTTCATTCAGTGCCCGGAAGATCTCACCCCATGCTCTTCTTGCTTTTAATGTTTCTGTTGAGAAGTCTGCTGTGATTTTGATGGGTTTACCTTTGTATGTTACTTGTTTTTTCTCTCTTACAGCCTTCAATATTCTTTCCTTAGTTTCTGAACTTGTTGTTTTAATGATGATATGTTGGGGTAGTTCTATTTTGATATGGTCTGTTTGGTTCCTGGAGGCCTCTTGAATCTGTATGGGAATATCTTTCTCTAGATTTGGGAAATTTTCCATTATTATTTTGTTGAATATATTACGCATTTCCTTCGCTTGCACCTCTTCTCCTTCTTCGATGCCCATGATTCTCAAGTTTGGTCTTTTGATGGAGTCAGTGAGTTCTTGCATTTTCTTTTCACAGGTCTGAGTTGTTTAATTAATAGTTCTTTGGTTTTTTCCTTTAATTACCATTTCATCTTCAAGTTCTGAGATTCTGTCTTCTGTTTGTTCTATTCTGCTGGATTGGCCTTCCGTTTTGTTTTGCACTTCTGTTTCGTTCTTTTTTCTGAGGTTTTCCATATCCTGAGTGGTTTCCTCTTTAATGTTGTCTATTTTTGTCCTGAGTTCATTCATCTGTTTATTCATCATGTTTTCTGTTTCACTTTGGTGTTTATACAGTGCTTCTATGGTTTCCTTTATTTCTTCTTTTGCTTTTTCAAATTCTCTATTTTTCTTGTCTTGGTATTTCTTGAGTGTCTCCTGTACATTTTGGTTGACCCTATCCAGTATCATCTCTATAAAATTCTCATTGATTACCTGTAGTATGTTGTCTTTTAAATTATTCTTGTGGGCTTCATTGGGTCCTTTGGCATAGTTTATCTTCATTTTGTTGGAGTCTGAATCTATGTATCCATTTTCTTCATTCCCCTCTGGTTCCTGTACTAATTTTTTGCTCTGGGGAAACTGGTTTCCCTGTTTTTTCTGTCTTCCCATCATTGTCTTTGGTGTTGTTACTGTCCCTGTACTGTGTGCAGTTAAGTATTTTCTAACTTGTAATAAAAACAATGGTAATATTTAGAATGGAAGTGTGAGCTGAGATGGAAAGCAAGAAGTTAAGAAAAGGGAAAAGCAAATACACAGACAAGAAGGAGAAAACAGAAGAAGGTATCAGACAAGAAGATTTCAAAGGTATAAACAGGGAGTGTTAGTGTACTAATCGACAGTAAGCTGAACAGACATTAGAGAGATAGAGGATTGAAAATCAAAAGTAAAAAAATAAAGATAAGAATAAAAATAAAAATAAGTAAATGAAAGAAATATCTATATATAAAAATGAATTAAAATAAAATGAAAACTAGAAAATTAAAAAAAAACCAAAAAACCAAAAAACCTCCAAGTTCAAGTGCAATGATGTTTCAGTCTTAATAATTTGGGTGTCTGTCTCAGTCTCCAATCCTGGAGTTGGTGCCTCAGATGTTGTTCTGTAGTTGTCTCATCAAAGGGGATGCATAAAGTAGAAGAAAACTACACACACACACACACACACACACACACACAAAAACCCCACCAAGTGTCCCAAGTTCAAATGCAATACAGTTTCAGTAAGTTTTTCAGCATGCGGGTGTAATTCAGTTGTTCTCTCATCAAAGGTATGGAGAAAAAGAAAAAAAAAGAGTCTGGAGACAGTTCTGAGAATGGTATCTGTGGCTGTGGCTTGCCTGCCCGCTGCTGTTAGCATGCTGTTGCTGGTGGTGTTATTTATGCAGATCTCTGGGGTGAGCTTAGCACTCACCTGGCCCCGCAGGCTTTCTTTGCTCAGAGTTCTCCTGTGCGGGAGCCTCTGCTACAAGCTTTCCCCTTTCAAGCACACTGGGAAAGGTGACACTGCACCCGCGTTCTCAGGCCTGCGTGTTTATTTACAGTTCATGTGGGAGGTGGGTCGTCCCCTCTCTCCTGTGGAGTTTTCCTCTCACCGCCACTTTCATAAGGTTTCCTGCTCTTGATTTCTGGGCGATGCTGCTGCTCCTGCCAGCCGCCATGTTTGTTTACAGTTCACATGGGAAATGGGTCTTCCCTCCTCTCCTGTGGAGTTTTCCTCCCTCCGCCACTCTACAAGCTTTCCTGCTCCTGGTTGCTGGGCACGTGCCCCCGCTCCTGCCAGAGCCTCTCCGGCCACCCAGCTTGTTTATTTACAGTCCAATCTTCAGCACTCAGTGTGCCCCACCCTCTTTACTACGTGTCTTTATTGTTCTTATTGCTTATTAGTCAGTTTCTCTTCTTTCCCTGGGTGGAGGTCAGTCTGTCCAGGGGGCTATGCTGCTCTGGCCCAGTCTTGCCTGTGGGAGTACCGGGGTACTGCGAAGCTCACCTGGTCCGCATCTTCCCAAGCCGTCTGGGTGTGGGCAACTGGCGGCCTGGGGCCCCGCTGGTTTCTCTGTTTAACATGAAGTGGAGATTCTCTGCGCCGGCTGGAGGTGTGGAGGGGTCAAAGTTATGCCTCTTCTCAGTGATTATGCCTACAAGCGTGTCTCCAGCGTCTCTCCAAGATTTCACTATAGGAGGCTCGCTTTCTGCTTCTTCCCTCTCGCCGCCATCTTGGAGTCTCTCTTGGCATCTCAACTTTAAAATGGGAAAATGAAATAATCTTTTATGACTGTTGTGCAGGTTAGATAGATATATGCAAAGAGCCTGGGGCAGTGCCCCACAAAGTACAATGTCCATGTTTGCCAGTGCTCCTCTGGGTAAGAGCAGTTCTATTCCTCCCTGTGTGCAAGGACTTCAAGTTCATCCATCTGGAAGAGAAGCATACAAGTAACAATTCTACCAGCTGGGCTGTGGCAAATGCTGAAAGAGAAAAGTGGAGGGAGCTAGAAATATTGAGCATTGACCACATTGACCATGTGTTTTAGGCTGCTGGGGCTTTGATGTCTACACCCAATAGAATGTGAGTTTCATTAACATCTTTGAACTTCAGAGACTGCTAAAGGTGAGAAATCCACCTGAGGACTGGGAGATTCCTGACTCCCTTTCTAGCCCTCTGGGCTCACCATGTAAGTTAGTGCTTCACTGGAGTGACTTACACAATCTCACCTGGCTCTGTGACATTTGAGGGTCACAATTGCCTTCCCAACTCCATACAAAGTTCTTGAGCAAGTGACTCTGGTATCCACTCTTTAAGCTTTCAGCTAAATAAAGCTTAAGACTTCCACAAAGTTTTTGAGAACTAGAGGCAAGAGAATTACAGCACTGCCTGCATGGAACCACAGAGAAAGTTCGTGGAACAACATGCTGAACACAAGTGTCAATGGCCTGAAGGTGTTACTTAGGAAGGAAGTTCTTGACTTGCTTTTCTTCCTGCTCCTAGCGCCCACCACAATGCCCAGCACACAAGGGAGATTTCATAAAAATCCCTGGAGTGGCTGACTGAATGAATGAGGAAGGTGTTGGTTGATGTTACCAAGTTGAAGTTTAAATCCTGAGACCTAGATTTGGAGAAGTTCAGAAATTTCATCAAACAGACAAAGATCTTATAAAACTGTTCTGTGGGATAAATAAATATATGCAAAGGCCTGGGTCAGTGTCTGACACAAAGTAAGCACGTTATGCTCAGGGGCCAAGAGATCAGGATGAATTTATTTTGCATCCTGTACTAAAAGTTCGACTTGCACTTTCTGAAGCCCTGATGCATTCTTTGTTATGTGACCTGGAGTCAGTGCATCCAGTGCCTGTATTGTCCTTGGAAGAAAGACCTCATGACCCTAATGGAAATTGAATATTTCTAATATGCCTGCCATTTTCATGACAACCTGGGAAATGGGCTTCATTCTTCTTGCTCATATGGAAGGAAATGGTGACTTGGTTGCTCAAGTGGACAGAGCTATCAAGGGTCTCATTCTTAAGAGCAAGTTCACCCTGCTGGGAACTAGGTGGGGCCGTGATTTCAGCTAAGTGGGAGGTGGAACTGTAAATGTTTGCCCAGTACACATGACAACAGTAGCAAAGGAAGCAGTGGTCCTTTGAAGAAGGTGGACCCCATGTAGAAATGTCCACACCTTCAGCCCCATACCGATGTGGGCAGGTGGCCCCAGGCAAGGTGATCAAGTGCATGTGATTTCCCTCTACACTCTTCTCTCCAGCTTCTACTTTGGTACTAAGGTGTCTCAGAGTCTGATGGTCCACCCCATCACCTGCCAGCTCCCAGTCTCCCCCTGTGGCCCTAATCGCATTTCTGTCCCTTTGCATCCTAAGGCCCATTCCTTCAGGAGCTCACTAGGGGACTAAAACTAACACTTTTTAATAGTGGGTGCTGAAAGGTTTTCATGACATTCCTGGATCTTGTGTCTGCATTTTGTAAAGGCAGGTCAAGAATAGAGTCATTGACTAGAAAGATGTCTGCAGAAGTTCCCGGACAACACCAGTGCAAATGTACTCACCCTCCCCACTTGGAGCTTTTCTCACACTGGGAAGAACCATCAGACAATCCCACATGTTGGGGGTCAGTGGGGTGCAGTGCACAGTAAAGATGTCCTGGGAAGGGGGCATTCCTGGGGGTCAGAGTTGAGGAAGAGATAGGAAGGAAAATGAAACCTCCTCTGACCACAAGGTCCAAATAAGCCTAAGCACAAACACACATACACACACATAAACACACAGATGTGCAAACACACAGATGTGTATACACACAGACATACATACAAGCACACAGACACAGAGATGTAAATACACATGCATAGACACAATCATTCATACATACAGACACAGGTACACAAACATACATAGATATAGATACACAGAAACACAGAAGGACACAAATACAAGCACACAGATGTAAATACACATGTATAGACACACTCCTCACACAAACACACTCATGTACACATACACATAAACATATGCAATAGTAAACACAGACTGTCATGCACACACATGTATACACACAGAGACGTAAACACACATTCATCTAGACACACACAGACATAAATATACAAATGTAAACACACAAACACACGGGTGTGCATACACAAAGACATAAATACAAGCACACAGACACACAGGCATAAACACAAATGTTTACACACACATACACACTCAAACAGCCACATGCAGTTTGGCACAGACACACACATAAACACGCACAGAGAAATACATGCACAAATACACACAGTTATGCACATGTAGAGACATAAATACAGACACACACAAACATAAACAGACATGCAAAGACACACACTAGCATGCTCAAATGCACATACATAAACACACACAGAGATATTTAAACACAGTTACACACATAAATACACACATACACACAGATGTAAACACACATGGATTGACACATTCACCTTCACAAACATGCTTAAACACACGCATGTACAGAACACACACAGATGTAAATGCACGTGCATCAACACAAATGCTCACACACACAAACGCAATCAAACATACACAGGCACACTGCAATTTGGTGCCAGGCACAATATGAAGCAGTCTTTTGCAAAAAGATGACACAAAATGGTCTCCAGAAAAGAGGGCTCCTGTGCCCCTTCTACCTGTGTCAGTGAGTATAGCTACTTACATGGGGAGGAAAGGAGACCAGAGGTGAGCTCCAGGAAACTGGCAGCAGCAACTAAACACAGCTGTTCCAGGAGAGGAGTGGTAGAAGAGGGAGGAATTGAAGAGGAGAGAGGGAAGGAGGGGAGCATGAGGAAAATGAGAAAGAGCGAGAGAGATGGAGAGAGAGAGAGAGAGAGACAGAGAGAGAGAGACAGAGAGAGAATGAAATGCTGACATTCCACGAGGAGAGGTTGGGGCTTTGCCTTGCTCTCAATGGTCCTGAAGTAGCTGTCTGCTTTCAGAGCTCTGGTGACACAGAGCCTGCTTTCTCTCTCACTTTGTCTCTTTCTTCTCCACTCTTGCATTATGCACTATCTATTTCTTTGGCCTTTGCAGAGCCTAAGGCTCTTCTCAGCATCCTCTACCCCTAGGAAGCCCTTGGCTTGCTCCTCTTTTTCCAGCAGGAATGTGGCTCCAGTAGCACCAGCTGGGGTCACAGGGAGGGATACCAAGTCTTCCCAGAGAGCCTGGGGCAGGACTCAGAGGCTCTCAGAGCAAGATGGCACATCTCAGCCACGTGCTCCCTGAAGATCTTTCACCCACTGCACTGCTGCCATTGGTCCTCGACTCTCTGCCCTGGCACCATGACCTGTGTATCCTTCACATCAGGAATGCATCTCCTCTGCCTGGGCTCCAGCCACCTGCTCACCCATCCAGCTACTGCACAGGATGCCCCTCTCCAGAACCCAGGATGCCCCCTCTCCAGAACCTTTCCTTGGCTTCCCCAGCTCTGCCCACCACCTAGCTCTTCATTTCATCTTCCATTCTTCCTGGCATAGTCTTCCCACAGGTAGAGAAGAACCATGTGGATCTTCCTCAGGGAAGTTCCCATAAATTCCCCAGGTGTCCTGGGATCCAGAGGAGAAGGCCTTCCAAGAGACCCTAGCTCCTTCCTATTTAAGCTCCTATTCAATAACTTCCAATTCTGGAAAGTTTGCACTAGGGGCTATTTACTTTCCTGACTCTCAAGATGAGAAAGTAGGAGGTATGGGCAGAAAGGGGGTAGCCTGGAGCTCCAAAATAGTCACTGTCAGTAAGTGGGTGGCTTCAGTAGCCTTTTTTGTGAGATGAGAAGGCTAGAACTCTAGGCCCTTCCAGAGTAGCAGCCCAGCCCAGTGATCTGCCTTAACAAAATTAAATGCTGCCACATTTCCTCAGGGAAATCAATTAGCCTTTCTCCATAGTCTTTCATCTTAAATTTTGGCACTAGGAAAAATTAAATGTTGGGACACTTAGTAACATCTCTTTTTATAAGTGCAAAGTAGCATTTTTTTTCACAAATAAGGCACATTGGGTCAAAGCAGCAGAGCTATGTGATGACCTCCACTTAGTTAAACAAAGGGAAAGGTTTTGGATAGATATAAAAACATTGTGACAACTGGTCAGTTGGTGCAATGACGCCTGTAACAAGGGGCCTCATGCTACCACACCTCCTATGCTCAGTTTTGACTTCTCCGAGTAGTTTCTGAGCATTTCCCAGGGCTGGGCTACCCTTCAGAATGGCCACTGACAAGTACAGGTGCTGGCAGAAGCCAGAGTCTGAAGGGCTCTCAGATGTTCCGATATGCACTGAAAAAAGATGGCAGGCTTCAGTTACAGATAAAATCTGAGACTCTGGTTTTCTGCATAGAGAAAAGGGAGAAGGCAGAGAGAAAGAGAAGTTAGGCAGTGGGAAACAAGAGAGGGTGGTTCAGGCAGAGAGCAGAGCTTGGGAACAATGACAAGAGAAGGAACAAAGCCAGACACACAAGTTTTTAAAGTCAGAGGAAAATGATTGGTGAGATTTCAGGAGGCATAATGGACACATGTGTTGACTTACTGGCCATCTCCTGCAGGGTGGGTTTGGGACCTGGTTGTTCTACAGGATGGAGAAAACTCACAATATGGATGCATTGTTTGGAACGTAATAAAAACACTTAAATATATTTTGGAGGAACTGGTCCTTTCTTCACATTTTTTATTCTTAGCATGGACTTCTAGATTATTACCTGAGATTCAGGACTTGACAAGGTTAGTGTGGACTGGAGCTAAATCATAAAGCTAGTGAAGTTAATCTTTGCCTTCTGCCTCTTTTTTTCCAAGACTGTCTCCTCCATCTACGATGTTTTCTGTGCTACCTCCTTTACCCACCTTCTCTCTCTCTCATAAGCCCTAGTGAGTACCTTCCTTTTATAATGGGCTTAGGGCTGGTAAAGTCATTCATCCTATAACATCCTTGGGACTTAATGTGCTATTCCCTCCAAGGCATTAAATCACTAGTAGCCATTTTTTTGACACTGGTTGGAAAATATGCAGCCAGAGGACCTTTCCCTAGGACCTTAAGACTTGCCATATAGAACAACCTTTCTTCCACCCATGCATAAGTTCCACTGGGTGCAAAACCTGTAGGAATTGATGTGTTTTGATGCCCCGATGACATAAAAATGAGTTCTTTGGGAGAACAGTTCAGTGGTTTGAATTCTAGTTGTGAGCTATGGTGTTCATTTCTTAGCATTTTAGAGCCTCGGTTTCTGATCTGGAAAATAGGGAGAGTAGTATGCCCCTCATGGAGGTATTGTGAAGTCGAGATAATGTCTGCACAAAGAAAACTTTGGTTGTAGGCTGCTATACCAGGCTCTGAGGGCGTATCAAGTAACAAGTAGCATGTGCAACTGTGTTGACTTTGTAACATTCAAAAAAATTCTGAAACACATCTGGCCCTTAGATTTTTGAAAAAGGAAATATAGACCTGTAATGAGTTCTACCTGCCATGTGCCAAGTTTATATAGTCTAAACTTCTCTTCAACTCCTCCCACCTCTCAGGTTTTAAAATCTCTCCCCTCTCCTCTCCCCTGAGTTCCTGATGCACACATACATTTAGAGCCCAGAGTGTGGAATTCTAATAGTGGTCAAGGGACGTATCAGGCTGATAGCACTAAGAACCCCTTGGAGAACTCAAATGTACATTTCTTGGTCCACCTGGATTTTAATTAAGAAAGTCTGAGGCTGACTTTACAACTTGTAGACTTTAAAAGATCTTTCACATGACTCTGATAACAACACAGTTTTGGAAATAACTTGTTCAGTATGCAGTGGCAACAAGTCAGTGAATTTCTACAAATATTCAGTATTATGAGAGCCTTTATTATTTATTCACTACAATTTGTTAAAAGTTCTCTCAAGTCCTATAAACCAATCTTCTATTGGGTAGAAATAGTAAGGTAGACAGATGCCTACCATATATTCTGCCCTAAACGTAAACATCCCTTACCTGAAACCCTGCACCAGAAACTGATTCTGAAGGAAGAATAGGGTGAAGAAAGAATGTATCTAACACTAAAGTGAAGTAGGGGAGAGAGAAAGAGACAGAGAGAGAGAGAGAGAGGGAGAGAGAGAAAGAACGAGAAAGGATGAGAGAATGAGATAAGAGAGAGAGAGAAAGAATCTTGAAATTGTCATATTCCTGGTACCAACTGTTTCAGAATCTTAGATGAATCTTTGTCTAT
The DNA here is from genome assembly GCF_047511655.1 of Castor canadensis. Taxonomy (NCBI): domain Eukaryota; kingdom Metazoa; phylum Chordata; class Mammalia; order Rodentia; family Castoridae; genus Castor; species Castor canadensis. Next base: position 20,174,895 of record NC_133389.1, on the reverse strand, counting down.
TTAGGGTCTGAGTTGTTCTGTGAGGTGCCTCCTGCTTTCTCAATAGATGCCTCATTTCTCTATATCAGGCTGGTTTCTGCCATTTCTAACTAAAGAATATTCCTGACTGTTATCTTTTCCCCAAGATTTTTTTTAAAAGAATTAAAATAAAAGTAATGTTTATGAAATTAATTTTATCTGTGACTGAAAACAAACCTCAACAGACCTCTTGAAATCTTGCTACTGCTTCCAATCCAGAGCTGAAAAGATCGTGGTATAGAACGCTCTGTGGGTACTTGGCTGGCCATGTGCACACCCCCACCCATCTGAGGAGAGTGAGGACAGACTCTAATTCTTTTTACATTACCAAGCTCATGTTTGCCCTAATCCATTCCTGCTTTTTTTTTTTAAATAGCTCTCATAACACCTGCCATGTCTCCTACTGATGATCTGTGTCTGCCTTGCTGGGCTTGAGACATATATTTTTTTCTCTTGGACTTACAAACATCACTAAAGAGCTTTACCTCAGAAACACTTCAATCCAGATATTTTTGCTCTGATCCATCTTGATATGTCACGCCTTGGGTCAGTCCTATTCTGGATAACTTGAGACATAAGGATGAGTATGATCAATGCATGAGGAGGCCAACTTGCTTGAGTTTAAGCCAGTTCCCAACTTGCTATTCAGTGCCATCTTATAGATAGCCATTGTGGAAATACTATTTACATCATATAATTAGAAAACACTACAAATATTGACTTTCTTTCCTGGATAGCCAGTTGTTAAACTTTACCAACACATCATAAGCTATCATCTGCCTGATTTGACAGTCCCTTCCCTAAGGAGACATTGAAAAAGACAGCCAACTTTGACAGGTCGAATTAACTGTATATGAAGATGTATACTTTCTAATTATTATTTTATTTCTTGCTTATTTATTTGACCACCAAGAATAATCAGGCATGTTATGAAAAATTCTTAACTACTTTTCCCACTTAGGTTGTTCAGTCATTGCTGTTGCAAACATCAGGACCACGGACAGCACCAGCAAACCCATAAAGTGGCCACAATTAGAAGAACCAAAAATACCACAAAGTTAAATGTCTGGATTTAGCCGTGGGTTGGAAATGAAAGGACGGTAATGAGAGGATAAAGGAATAAGTACATTAATATCTCTTACTCTCCAGGGCCTTTGCTAGGTGAGGCACCCAGGACTTGAGTGTCAGGGTAAAAGCAGAAACAAGACACCAGGGATATAAGCAAACAGGAGAGCACCAATGTTATAATTTTGGAAAGCAAGAGTAAGAAACCAAGGAAAAGGTTAAGTTTCTCAGGAAAATGGATTGACAAAATATAAAATAGTGGTCAAGAAATAGCTGAATCATAGGAAATGGGAGGATGAGCAAGAGAGATTGATGAAAAGAAATAGGAGACAGTTGCAGTAAGGCAGAGTAAGGGGTGATGAGCAGGGCACCGGATGGGCTTGCCCTGGCTCTGTTATGAACTTGCTGAGTGACTGTGGTCAAACCCCTTGTCCTCTCTAAACCCTGGTGTTCTCATCTGTGAAATGAAGACATTGAACTATGATCACAAAGTTTCCAGCTCTATGACTCTATAATTTGCCCAAGAAAGGAAAAATCTTACATGTCTTTAGGAGAGTTGGAGTGGAAGTTGGTAAGGAGGAATCCTTTAACTGGAATACAAATTAAAATGAGATCAATCAAAATTTGGCTTTCACATTTTGTTGAGATAATTTGAGATAGGTTTTTGGAGAGAAAAAGAAAAACACCGGCAGCTCAAAGAGACTCAGACTTCTAAATCATGGCTGTCCTTGGCTGACCAGTCATCACATGAATTAAAGCTCAGACACATCGTGACTTTGCTGTTTATTCCTTGATGCCCTACTGTCATTCAAACATTAGCTCTATGTTTTTAATTATCTTGGAATTGAGCATCACATCAGTGCCAACTTTTAAAATCTAAAGTTTATCCAGGTACACAGAGGAAAAAACAGAAATCTTAAGCACACATAGTCACACACACACACACACACACACACACACACACACACACCCTAGTGAGATGTTCAGAGAATATGTCTGTGAAGAGAAATGTCTTCACAGCCAGAGGACTCATGAATCATGAGTCAAGAAAACTGGTCAATTACTTCCCAGAATTAATAACAAATGAGGGTGAATTCAGGAAACTTCACTGGAGTTTGCACAACTGATGCTCATTGAAAACATGTAGGCAAGAGAGGAACTACACAGAGTTCAACTACTTATCTTAAGATTCATCACACTGCCAATGAGTGATGGGTTAGAATCAAACACCACCTTTTGTGAAGCTTGGAGTACAGGAGCAGGAAGTCTGTTCTGAGATCATGCACTGATGTATAAACTAGCCACTGGTCAAAAACATAAGTAAGCATAAGCATTTAAAGAGCCTCTGTGATGGCACTGAAGACACCATTCACAGTGCAGAGATCTACATACAGGATGGTTCCTGATAGGAGAGAGTCCAGTTGTGCCAAAGGACAGGGACCAATATCTGGAGAATATAATCTTACATCCCTTGTTGACTGCCTTGTAGATGTCAATATAATACAAAATCTACAAGGTTTTCCTCAAATGTTTGTTTAAAGTTGACTTCCTTGAACTTGCAGAAATTCAGGGTATAAAATGAAATCAGTGTCATTGTCCTTTACTGGAACCATGTTCATTCATTTTTCCCTCTTTTAATGACTATATCAACTTAGTATCATGAGATTGCATTGGTCTCAACTCTTATTATAAAATTACCAATAAGAAATGTTCCTAGGCTGAGAGTGGCAGTACACACACCTGTAACCCCAGCTACTCACAAGGTAGAAAGAGGAGGATTGTAGTGCAAGGCCATCTGGGCAAAAACCAGGATACCCAAATGCAGAAAAACAGAATAAGAGCAAAAAGGGCTGGGAGTGTGACCCAAGTGGTAGAGCACTTGCTTAGCAAGCATAAGAGCTTGAGTTCAAGCCCCAGTACAGAGAGAGAGAGAGAGAGAGAGAGAGAGAGAGAGAGAGAGAAAGAAATCTTCCTGTTTCAGAAATTTTTGTATGGTTTACATAAAGTGATCTTTAAATCAACATAAAACTTAAAATTTTAGAGCTTAAACTAAGGAAGAGCATCTGTCCCATTTTTTGGTAAGATAGTGATGTGGTATATAAATGTCTTTAGAAGAATTGAGTTTATCTGAGGTAGCTGCAAGGACTTACACCTGGTAAAAGTAGTTAACAAACTGCTGATTTCAGTAATGAGGGTGTCCAATATGACTCACCCAAGCCTTTAACAAAGGCTGGGGTTTGCTCATTGCCTTCACAGCACTAGACACCGTACCTATGGTGGTCTCACAGCTTCCCATGCTTGAGAGCTCACAGACTGTAGGAGGAACTGAAAAGTAAACTAGTAAGTTAAATGTAGCAAGAACCTAATTGTCTCTTCAGAGATCCTACCGTCCATCAGTTGTACTAATTCTTCCACATAGGTTCTCGACATGCCTTACAGAAACTTTGGAGGAAAAGGAATTGTCATTAAAATAAAATTTAAAGATCATATTTTCTAAAGAGAGTGTTTGAAATAACCAGAGATTTGAATTGAATAAAATTTTTCTCAGGTCTTTTGTCATTACCAGTATCTCATAAGTTTTGGTTCACTTTTATCTCATAATGATACAGAGCTGCTAGTGGAATACATTCAAGGGCTCCACTCAAAAGCCCCCTTCCAGAAGATACCCAATGCAGCCACAAACACTAAATTAACAGCTTTTCTTCACCCCTCATGGTAAGTCAAGGATTGTTGCTTTTTCTTCTCTCTTCCACTCATTAGCAGCCCATTATTCTCTCTGCCTTCATCCTCTCTCTTCCTATTAGTTTGTGGAGGCAGAGAACACATACACTCATCCTTCTGAATTTTCCTGTGCAACTTGGAGGAGTACTTTTGCCTGGTTATTGTGAGCATGCTGCTCCTTTCACCCCTGCAAGCCTACACAGCTGAGCATGTGTGGGTGCTGCAGAATCTGGGTGGGAATCACCCCTTTCACTTTATTTTCTTCAGTACCTCGGGTCCGGATCAGATCAGAGTTTCCTTCACCTTTAATTCTCCCATTAAACCATTTGGATTTAACTGACTCACCATCCAAGTGCCAAAATATGGGCGCTAAGTCCCTTGAAGGACCTGTTTAACCTTTGCGTAAGTTCATCATGTGCTTGTCATTCTTCCAAACCGGAGCCACAGTAAATAGTGGGTGACAGGAAGTAGAATTGTCCAGGACTATGAAATATAGCTTCCAACAAGGGCTCTGCTGAGTTACTGCTGGATGAGGTGGGTAGGAAAGGGGAAAATTAGCAGGGTGTTGTTAGTATCAATGAATAAGACACTTTGTAGTGTGACACTCATATTGTGGTGTCACTTGGTACAGGGTTTTTCAGTGACCCATATGGTGGAGAAACAGTCATGATTCAAAGCTCTCATTGGGAGAATACTCAGTGCTCTACCTATAGCACCCTAGTCATCAGCTTTAATAGGATGCAAGCAACCTTGTCAGGTAGTGGATGAGCTGGGTTGTGAGTCAAGCTGCCATATTGTAAGGCAATTGAATTGATTTGTGTCTGCATTTCATTTTGTCTATAATATGTATGGAAAATAAGAAGAGATGAGTGTCTATTTCTCCCATCTGTAAGGGACTTCCACATTCCATCTTTTTCTGGTTACTTTGGGGTATTTTGTGTGAAACGTGGCTGGGAGCTAAGTGTAGACCTCTCTGACCAGATAGTCTTGTAAGTCGGGTTATAGTTTAGCTTCAGTGGCTGCATAAATTCCTGATGTGCTGTTAAATATTTTACAGCCAGTTCCCTTGGAAGAATAAGCCCAGGTTTGTAGCATTTCCTGATTTCCATGATATAAATACCCCCTCACCAATGCTAATTTCAAACCACACTATGATGTCACTAAATATTGGACTTGGAAGAGACTCACCACTTGGGTTGGTACCAGTGGCTCCAGCAGAACACTGCCAGGAATCACAATATATATCCATAGAGAAATGTTCTTGTAAACTGGGGACAGAACCACCATCCTGATCCCTTGGTTGTTGTGGGTTCAGAATAAGAGTACCTGCACATGTGCCTTTAAGGACAGGAATCACTTACAGTTCTAGGCAGCCAGCTAGAGCCTGAGAGACTCCTTTAATTAGGGTGACTATATACTTTGGTGACACAACTGGGACCCTCTTAAGATAACAGGAGGTGTCATTAATAAATGTACTGGGACAACTAGGGCTGTGCCTGGACACACCAGGATAGTGTGGGCACCTTTCTTTAAGGCAATTGTCAGCATAGTGGGAAGGAAGCCGTGGATCCATTTGAAGCCTCCTCTGTATCCTGTTCCCCCTGAGCTTGGTTCTCTGTCCTTTGGAGAATGGTGATGAAGTCCCCACTTATCCTGGGACTGCAGCCAGCCTTGGAAGGGTGGGATCTACAGAACTCATAAAAACCAAGTGTGTTTTCAGGCTTATAGCTTCTGTGAATGCATACACAGCATTCAACCACGGCAAATGTCCCTTCCTGTCAAAGTAATTGTGTCAGCAGATAGATGCTTCTTTTGTTGGTTTCAGTCCAAACTTCCTGTTATTCTCATAAAAAATATGTAAGATTCCATGGGAGAAAAGAAGAATCCAGTAAATAGTCCTCTGTTCTCACTATTCTAAATTTGCTTCTAGTCCTCGCTGATGAGTGTGCAGACAGGATTATTGATGGAGCTGTAATCAGCACATGCAAACTATTGGGTGCTCTGCTTGTTCCTATTTAACATTATTTCACATACTCATTTCCATATATTGATACAATCCACACACTCATCATTTTTTATGGCAACATAGTACTCCATCATGTTGACACCCTCTAGTTTTACATCCTGTTCTCCAAAGGCAAAATGTTCTGGCTTCCTGCAAACTGCTTGTCATGAATGCAGGCTGGCAGGGAGAGCCCTGGCTGGCTCGTTGTGGGAGGTGCAATGTATGCCGGGCATCAAGGGAACTCATTAACTGGGTACTTTCTGTTTGGGAAGTAAATCCTTAATAGGTCACTGTGACAAGTGCAGGCGGGGAGTGGAACATTGAGACAAAGGTGAAGTTCAATGTTACCACTCACCAGAGTTCTGCTCTTATAACCTTCAGCTCTTCAAGGTTGCAGACACCACGAGCCACACATCAATAAGCACATTTAACCAGGGGGCAGCAAGCATTTATGCAGGCATTGGGGTGACTTCTATGTCCTGCCTAAGAAAAACACAGGCATTTTAATTATGCAGAAGCAGGATGAGGTCTGAAAATGCTGGTTTCTGAGGGGCAGGTCGCTGGCCAGGTGGTTTCTCAAAGGCCATAAAATCTGAAGGTGGACAATTCTGCCCCGAAGGTCAACTCTGAAGATAAGGGCTTTGAGTTCACATTCTCTTCATTCAGAGCCCAGGCCCGATTGGGGTATTGATCCAAATGAATGTGGCTTTGGTTCCTGGGGAGGATCAATAAACAGTATAAGGGAAGAGGGTTATGCTTAAGTGAAACCTTTGGCCTTAAACCTAAGGCTAAGTTAGTTAAATTTGATTATCTTCTTGTTGGGGTTAGAGCCTTATCTTTGTGTAATGAACTTGCTTATTCAGGGAGTCTAGAGGGAGTCTTGACATACCACTCCCCCATAGTATATGCTAGTTTATCCCCCATACTGTATGCTAGTCTCTGCCCTAAGCATTCAGGCATATAACTCACTAATCCTCACTATGGTTGTTCAAGGGATATACTATTATCTCTCCATTATAAATGGTGGAACTGAGGCACAGAGAGGTTAAGCAACTTGTTGAAGTCACAAAGTTAGCACATAGCAAATCTGGGATTTGGTCTCAAATGACTTGGTGGCTCTAAGGTCTATACCATAGTCTTCCATGAAATTCCAGCTCTTTCATCCATGGGCAAGGGGCTTGTCTCCCTCTGTTCTTGGTTCCAGGCCAGACTAGACCATCTTCAGCCTCAGAGGAAAAGCCACAGACAGGATAGGATTGTAGCATCCATTCGAGCCTTGTGGGTTGAACAATGGAAAACACAGCTAAAATGATTAACCCAATTTTGCCTCTAATTTCCTTCCTAAGTAGATTTTTCCCCTGCTGGTGAAATCTGTCTCCATTTGATGGTGGGTGGGCAGGTGAACTGATTTGGTGTCTCACATGTCTGCAGGGAAAAATATAGGGAGGAATTACACCCTCCAAATATAGTGGAGAAACCATAGCTCCTATCACAATTTTATCTATCTACCTATCTCTATCTATCTATTTATCTATCATCTATCTCTATCATCTATCAATCATCTAAGTATCTATCTGTATATCTAAGTATTTATGTCTATCTATCTATCTATCTATCATCTGCCTATTCATCCATCTATCTATCCATCTATCTATCATTTTTACAGGAGGTTGATAATAGCAGTGTTGAGGCCACTGATCAGGATGCTGCTTGGCTTGTCATTCTGCCACAGCCCTGTTTATGGCCATCATAAAATGTCTGTGGATAGTCCAATGGCTGTTTTTCCAGGGTCTTTTTCTACTGTCTGAAGGATCAGAAAAAAAATCTATCAGCTGGAGAAATTAAGCCATTTTTCTTCAGGGGAGAGAAATGGAGAAGCAGACTTTCTACATTAAAATGCTACAGTGGATTCCGGATGAATGAAAAATTGGTCTGCATAGTAATCAGACTAGAGAGAGATTTGGAAGGTTTGTAAGTAGCTCTTGGCCGAGGCCCCAGGGTGGGAACCACATAAAATCTGGTGGAGTCAGGCAAGCTTGGCTCTTGGGATTTCCACTCTGGGGAACTGGTCCCAAGACATCATCTGGTTCATTCTCTCTGCCATTTATTTTTCTGAGAAGCTAGTTGTCCAGGATGCTTTATTAGAGTGGTGCAAAGGCTGGACTCTTCTTGCAATTATAGCTTTTTGTTCCTGCTGGCACTGTGAACCAGATGCCCAATGGAAGCCCAATTGTTCCTCAAATTCACACAGACCAAATCTGTCAGAAAGAGGGGTTCAGCCTTCAGAGGATGTGGGGCCTGTTACAGAGGGAGGACTTTAGCCCAGCTCAAGTAATTAGCCCAAATGCAATCCAGGTATAATGCTACAAGCAGCTGGAAACCTAATCATGGTCTGTCTTTAGGCCTTAACAAATAGGAGAGACTGCTGTGATGACAGTAAGCAGGTTAAGGGGAAGTCAAAGCAAGAGAATTCATTTAAGGATGCTTATCCAGATCCCACTTTACTGAGGATTAGTTTCCTGTGGGGTCCAGATGCCTGACCTTCCTGATTTGCCCTGGAGTTCCTGGCTCAAAAGGGTTGCTTCTCACCAATATGGGTCTTGGGGATAGACTACTTTGTCTTATCACTGCCGTTTCAGATGAGTCTTCAGTCTGTAGCCAGTTTTCAATGAAGGGACCCATCATGGTAAGAGAACTAACAATCTGAATGAAGAACTTGCCTCTTAGTGACCTTTTCATGGTCACCTCACTGAACACTATTTTTACTGATTTATGTCAATTTCATTCCAGAAAGGATTATGTGCTCCTCTCTCAAGTTCTCTTAAAGGGAGAGCCAAATTTACCATTTCATGTTTTTCCACAAAACACCTGATGCAGCAAGGAATGAATGTGTGTATCTTGGTGAGGGTGTGGATGGGACCATACTGCATTAGAAATGAGACATTTCTTTGAGTTCTTTTTCATAAAATGTGTGCAAAAGTTGAGGTCTGTTCTAAAACATAAGCACACTCCAAAGATTTATTTAGAAAAAAATTTGATGAAGTCAGACAGTGAATTATGATGTCCCTTTGGCTTAGACTAGGGGGTCCCAAGACTAGCCACATCTGAATCCCTGAGGAAAATTAGAAATATAACAGCTGTTTAAACTCCACAGATTTCTGACTCAGGGGTCTGGGTTAGATTCTAAGTGATGCTGTCTTAAGACCAAGTTTGGGATCCCCTGTGCAACAAATGTCCCTGGCCAATTCCAGAGAATCCGCAGAGAGAAGGGTTGGTGGGCACAGAAGCCTTGTATGGAGCTCAGAAAGGAGGTGGAAATTCTGTGCTCCATAGACAAAGAGAAGGGGTTGGAGTTGGGAGACCAATCAGAGCATCTGGAGATCAACGAGAGGGGCTGGAGACCAACCACAGTGGCTAGAGACCATTCAGAGGGGGCTTTCACAGCTGTATCCACATCTGTGCACCTGCCTTAGAATGATCCCCCCTTGTCTTAATTCTTTTGGGTTGCTATAACAAAACATCTGAACTAGGTAGGTAATTGATAAACAACCGAAACTTATTGCTCACTGTTCTGCAGGCTGGCAAGTCCAAAATCAAGGTACGAGTAGATTCTGTGTCTGGTGAGGGCTCTCTCTTTGCTGCATAGAAGGCTCCTTATTGCTGTGCCCCCATGTGTTAGAAGGGGGAAGGACAGTTTCCTTTAGCCTCTTCATTAGGGCCTAATTCCTGGTGACTTAACCACTTTCCAAAAGCCTCCATCTCTTGATACTGTCACAATGGGGATGAAGTTTCAACATATGTGTTTCTGAAGGGATATCATCTTTCAGACCACAGCAGGTACTGCAGTCAAATTCAATCCAAGCCTTTGGTTCTTTTCTAATGAGTCTCATCTGATGTAAACATTGCTTAAGGAACCACAGGCACCAGAGCTGGACTCTGATGGTGCTATTGCCCTGCCCACCATGATCTGACTTGACCTTGACATTTGAGTCATGCCTAGAATAGGTTGGCCACAACCGGACCCACAGCTGCTGTGGGTCATAGAAATACTGCAGGGGCCACATGACATTATTCTCTGACTGCTGGGGAAAGGGACACAGATGCCATGGGCTCTCTAAAGACAGAGCTGTGGAAGTTTCTCTAGATTTCTAGTCTAGGACAGAGCTTCCTATAATTTTGACCATGGCCTGTAACTGCACTGCTGGGTGCTTCACCCTGTCTGGCTTGCCCACGGGTGCCCCTGCCCATCTCCCTGTTCCCTGAGACATTTTCTGTGCACTGGCCACCCGTTTGTCCATAGTCAGACTGAGGAACAACAGCATCCACAGTCAGGCTGGTTACCAGCTTCCCACTTCAGGTTTTCCAGTCTGCCGAACAGCCAGGCAGACTGCTGAGGCAGGTGAACCCCTGGGACTTGACCTCTGCTCCTTGTCCCTCAGCAGGGCCAGTTGTCAAGGAGATGACAGGATTGGATTCCGAGTTAAGGGAACTAATCTTGTCTTTCTAATTTTATCTTTACTCTCTCTTCTTCTTGCTTTCCCTTCTTCCCTGTCGCACTTTTTCTTTTTTAAATTGCATGCACGCATTAAATGATGATAATTTTCTAAATTGTGACCAAATCATTATTTTATTAAAGCAAGACCTTTGGTGGCTTTTAGGAAATCTTTGCTGTGAAGTTTATTTGGTATATAACATACACAGAGCCTCAGAGCTAATAGCTTCCAAGCACTTTGGCAAACTCACCTATAGTTATCATAACATCCTAGGAAGACTTCATTACCTCCACTGTCTGATGTTGAAAAAAAAAAAAAAACAAAAGAAGAAATCAAAAGGCAAGGCCCACAGCTATTGAGTGACAGGACTAAGGTTAGCTTCTGTTCAGTGCTGGCTAGGATTTAGGACACTTGGCTGTTCCTGGGCTCCTGAGGCATTACACCTGTGGGTACAGGTAAATGTATTCGGTAAACTGCAAACAGCTGGGCTTTGAGCTCACTTTCATGCCTCATTCAGACATTGCTGATGCCAACGCAGATGATGCTCAGCTTATGGGACGTGACATCATCTTATCATTTGTCAAAAGCTGTCAACTTTTCAGAACAAACCTGGCATTGGTGCTTCTTGTTTCTCCTTTCAACACCCACTCCCTCCTGTTCATTTTAGGGCAATAAAAATCTGTGGTGTTTCTAAAACTCCACTTATCAGGGGATCTTAGAAGTTAACTTAAAAACTTGGAAGAAAATGAAATAAAAACTCAGTGGAGTAGACTTTTCCTCTTCTTCTTGGCGGGCGATGAGGGGTTCAAGTCCATATAATTCAGAGTTCTTTTTTTTTCGCCTGGTTCCTAGAAAGAATGTTCCTACATTCTAGACCAAACCCCATCTGATCCACTATTTAACCCAGAAATACTTTTGTCTGGTATTATTTCAATTTTAACAAAGCGCAATCAGATGGAATGAGCCAAGCTTGCTCAGTACTCAGGCCAGACCAAGGATACTTCTATCCTTTTTCAAGCCCTCTGACTGGAACTCACCACTCTGGGCCCCAGCCCCACGCAGCCGCCCCACCTTTCTTTTAGGCCTCACACTTGCTCTGGGGGGATTCAGGGTCCCTGTCCACATATGTCCAGTGGCAAGAGGTATTCTTTCTATACATGGAAACTTTTCCAACCTGCATCTCAGTTCTTCTCAAAAGCACAAAGACTAAAGGCATGGCTCAAGTGGTAAAGCACTTGTCTAGCAAGTACAAGGCCCTGAGTTCAAAACAGTACTATCAAAAAAAATGAGTGCAAAGAAGCTTTTCCATAAGAATTGTCATAGGGTGATTGTCACCTCAGGATAATCCTGAAGAGTACAATAAATTGCATGGTCTCCCAATTATCAGGCTTTCAAGACAGGACCCCTTCTTTCATGCTATGCAGTGTGAGTGGCTTTTTGTATGAAGCTATAGCAAGATATACAGAGAGGGACAGAGGCCTCAGGAGGAGACTTCATAGGCCTCTTTTTGGCTTGACTTGTCTCATTGAGCTACAAGCACCTTTCTCTTGGAGTCCTCAGTGCTTGTCATAGAGCCTGGTACACTTTTGGGGCTCAGAATCCTTTTATATTAAAAATGTATTGAGAACTCTAAAGAGGTTTTTTTTTTTTGGTATGGATTATATCTTACATGTTTGCTACATTAGCAATTAAAACTAAGAGAAATTTACAATACTTATCAATTCATTTAAAATAATAAAAACATGCTAATTGCTAAAATAACTGTGTTTTCAGATATAAAGTAGTATAGCAAGGAGGGTGACTTGATTTAAACTTAGTGAGAAGAGTGGCATTGATTTACAGTTTTGCAAATCTCTTTAATGTCTGGTGTAATAACTAGGTTCCCGTGTCTGTTTCCATAGTCTATGTTGCATCCCCACCCACCAAGAAGCTTCTAGAAACCTCTGTTGCATGGCCGAGAGACAACAAGAATGCAAAAGGCAGAGAAAGTCTAGGATTATTATGAAAACAGTTTTGATCCTGTGGCCCATGAAAGCCTCTCACGGGTGGCTGGAGCCCACAAATCATGCTTTATAAAGTACTTTGCTGGTGATTTAGTTAGTACATGTTGAATAGAACAAATTTTAATGTGAAAAATCTTTGAAAGAAATATGGAAGCTTCCTGTGGGAGAGAGGGTGCCTGTGTGCTCTTGCAGTACAGTTCCCATGGGATTTAAGCAGCTATCTTGCTACATTATAGTTTAAATTTTGAGGGGATAAGGTGATTCTGGAGTCAATAGTAATAATAATAATAATAAAAATAAAACCTACTGGGGCTGTGGGTATACCTCAGAGATAGAGTGCTTGCCTAACTTGCACAAGGACCTGGATTTGATCCCTAGCATGGCAAAACCCAAAACAACTACAAACCATAAAAGAGCCTTTCTTATGGAAAAAGGAGAAACAAAATTCAAGCAAAAAATGAAAATTTCGAGCATATTTATGGTTCTATGAATGGGATCCATGTAGTTCTCAAGCCATTGGAGGGTGATGAGAGGGAAATTTTGTTTCTCTTGATGAAATTATAAACACCGTAAGGTTGAGGGCCATACTTTCTTTTTCTTTAGTATGTAGAGTCTAAGACAGTAACCACTGGGGCTGTTGAACACTTGGAAGGTGACAGCCAACCTGAGATGTGCTATAGGTATAAAAAACACACTGAAACCAGCCACCAATGACTTATGCCTGTAATCCTAGCTACTCAGGAAGCAGAGATCAGGAGGATTGTGGTTTGAAGTCAGCCTGGGCAAATAGTCCAGGAAACCCTATCTTGAAAAAACTTATCATGAAAAAAAAAAAATAGTACTGGTGGAGTGGCTCAAGGAGAAGGCCTTAAGTTCAAACCCCGGTACTGCAAACAAACAAACAAAACCCCACAGTGAACTTTGAAAAAAGAATGTAGACTATCTCCATTTGAAATACTGATTGCAAGTGAAGATAATGTTTTGAATACACCCTGTTTAATAAAATATATCATTAAAATTAATTTCATAATCAACAGGTCCTCCAAAAAGTGAATGCATAAAAAAGGTGGAACGTAATACCACATGGGATTATCCAGTACTGAAAAGAAATGGGCTATCAAACCATGCACAGGGAGGAAGAAACTTAAACGTATATTGCTAAGTGAAATAAGCCAGTCTGAAAAGGTTTCATACTGCAAGATTCTGATTATATAACATTCTAGAAAAGGCAAAACTATGGGAACAGTACAAATTTAGTGGTTTGCAAGAGTGGTAGAGGGAAGGAAGGAAAGGAAGACTGGGTAGAACACAGGAGATTTTTAGGGCAGAAAAGCTTTTCAGTGTAAAACTGTAATGGTGATACTTGGCATTTATACATTTGTTAAAACCCATAGGACATGTAACACAAAGGATAAGCTTTAATGTAAGTTGCAGATATTAGTTAACAAGAATGTGTCAATATTGGCTCCTTAATTGTACCAAATGTAACACACAGATGCAAGACATTAATAGGGAAAAATGTATGTGGGGGTGGTGTGTGTGGGTGGTATATGGGAATTTGGTACTTATTGCTCAACTTTTCTGCAAATCTAACACTGCTTTAAAAAATAAAATCTGTTAATTAATATTTAATTTTATTCATTTCTTTGTAGTTTTAATATGCCTGCTAGAAGAATGCAACTGTTAGAAGAATTAAAATTTTGCATGTGGTTGTGGCTTGTCTTCTATTTCCATTGTCCTTCCAGGACAGGTGCTTAACTTTGAAGCACTACTTCACAACCAACAGGCCTGGGACCATTTACAAGGCAAAGAACAGAATTCATTAAAGCTCAGAGATGGCCAGAGCTGATGGGCTGCAATTTCTGGTGGCTCAGTTCGGGGTGGGAGGGAGGATGGCTGGGAGCAGAAGGGGCTCCCACTTGCTTGCTGCCTGCTCTGGGGACTGGAGTGGTCCTTTGTGTGCAAGATTATATGAGATTCTTCAAGCTTGCCCACTGCACACCACAAGTGCTCCCCCATCCACAAACTTGGGGACTGAGAGAGCACACTCCCTGCTGCCCCAACCCTTTCCTGTCAATCCTTATGGAAGGGCACATGGGTCTGTGCAGGTACTGAACGTGGTTCACTTGGCAAGAGGCTGTCACAGCCCCCCATTCCGCAATGATCCTGACCCAGGGAGGTGTCTGATAGGGGGTACATTTTCCCTGGCTTGTGCAGTCTTGGCCCCTAAGGGGCTCCAGTACCCTTTGGGTACTTCCTGGAAGGACAGAAATCCCTAAACCACTGCAAAAGCATTGGTAGCTGCATCTTTGCTTGAATGTCTGCATTTTTGCAGGGAGTCTACGAGTGGTCGTTTTTATAAATTCTAAAGCAGGAGTAGAAACAACCTTCATCTTTCCAGTATCACCCTGAGGTTCAGCCAAGCACTGAACCAGGAGTTTACCCAAGAGTAGTTCTCCGGGGAAGACCGTGTCTCAGGGACTTGCTCGTCCATTGATGCTCATCTCTGCAACCAAAAGTTTGGAATGCAAAAGGGGCACTGCCGTTCTGGCTGTTGTCCTTAATCAGGGCTGGGATGGGTTTTCAGATGAGGTATGGGGCAGCTTCCAGACCCCATGTGATAGGAGCCCTCTTTATATTGCAAATACCTTCCCTCAATTATTTTTATTTTAAATTATGCAATACTCTAAACACACAGGAAAACACAAGGGCGCCATAAGACTCCTATGTGTCCCCCATCCAGATGTAAGAAATATTAACAATTTGCATAAGGCTTTGGGTCACTTTTTAGGGACACTAATCATTATAGATGAACAGCACCATCACTGTTTGACTCCACCTTTTGCCTCCCCTCTGCCCAGAGGTCCTGACACAAATCCATGTGTTGTGCATGACATAAATGATATCTGTCATCACTTTTACCAATGTCCAATACATATGTATTGGCTGCCTTGCAGGCAGCAAGCGTAGTTTTAAGAAGAAGGTCAGAGCCATGCAAAATCAGAATCCCAATAGCTGAGCTTCAATGAGGGAGATAGATGAAGAACAACAAAGCTAGGCGTACTGAAGAAAAAGTCAGGAAAGAGAATCAGGTGCTACTGCTCCTTCCTTGGGTGGGTCCTGTGCCCACGCCACAGCTTTATGCTCTTGTCCTCTTCCCAGGGGAGCTCATATTCCTGTGGGAGTCTCTACTGGGTGGTTGAAGCATACAAGTGGAGATGTTTTACCTTTGCCTAGGCTGGGGCATCACAGTGTAACTGGCTTGTGAATGGTTTTGTATAGATCTCTTGGCCTAGAATTCAGTCACCCTGTGGCTTCTACACCCTTGGACAACACCTCCACCGGAAGTGGTCTTGAGGTGTCAGTGCCTCGTGGGAGACAGTTTTTCATCTGGTGCCATTGGCAGATAACATGCTTCTTTACCACTTCCTTAAGCCACTGGGAAGAACTTTGCAGCCTTCTTTTCATTGTTTGCACCCTATATCAAGTGGGCTGGGGTCCCAGGTGGTGTGTGACATCTGTGCTGGCCATTGGGGCCACATCCAGGACCAATCCCTGGGCTCTCCAGGATTCGTTGGTTCCATTGTGTAGTCTCCTATGTTTCTGTCACCTGAGAAGTTTCATTTCTTTCTTTTTCAGCTTGACTATAAATGTAACATGTTTTTTGGTTCTATTTTCTGGGGTAGGTCTATGTGTCTAGAACAAGAGGGGTCCATGTCAGCACTAACGGCTCTGCTGCCAGGAATACAAGTCGTGTCTTTATTGGCTTGTCTCAGCCCCTTAAATCTTCCTTGTCATGTCTGGCATTGTGGGTCTTAAGGCCAGATCTATTGGGTTCAAATTTAGGCTCCATCACTTATTAGATTATTTAGGGAAAGTTGATTCACTTCAGTTTCCCGTTAAGTGAAGACAACCATGTGTAATACTGTGGTTGTGTCATTGTATTGTGATCTTTTTGCATTGTCACATGAAATTAGCTTTTGATAAAGTGCTTAGAATGGTGTCTGGATCCTGGTATTGGCTATTATTACTTTCAGTGTAAGGTCTTTATTGTTAGTTTGCTACTAAAAGTATTCAGCCCTTGGAAAATATAACTTATGTATCCAGTCCCTAGTATGTTTCAGAGGGCTGGGATGTAGCTCGGTGGTACAGCGCTTGCCTAGCATGCGTGAGGCCCTGGGTTCGATCCCAGCACCAAAAAAGAAAAGACAAAAAAAAAAAAAAAACCTCTCCCCCTAGTATGTTTCAGAGAAGGAATCTTCTGGAACGGAAGTTCAGAGCAGGTGAGCTGCGGTGGGGTACATGGGCCGTAGAGGCTGGTCTGGCCAGGTATGGCCCAGGAAGGGACTGACTTTGCCAGCATGAAACCCTCTATTTCATTGGTCAAAATTTGAAATTTCGAAAAGGTATTGCAGATTTTGGATCTCTCCTTTACTTTTGAGAAATAAGTCTGTCCTTTTACTTTTGCATGTGTTTTTTTAACTGATGAGAATATTGCTACCTGTTAGATGATGTCTAGGTAACATTTTAAGCATTCCTGTGGGAAGCAAATGTGGCTGGTGGTTTCTCTTCCTAGCACTGTGAACTAAGTTCTCTGGCCTCAGAGGCTAGGCTTTCTGTGCTGTGGTATAACCCAGTTGGTTGTGTCAAGTTGCAAGGATATTACTGTAGGTGGATATTCACTCCATAAAGCCTGGGCATCTTGGTCTGGGCCAAGATGTTAATGGTGGTGATGTTAACGAATAAGAATAATTTGACACATAGACTTCTATCCTATGTATGGGGGGAAGCCAATATTGGCTAGGGTGGACTTTGTCCCTAATACTTGTCAAATAGTTATTGAGGCCAAATATTGGCACCTGAAAAGCAGCCACTGTTTCAAGGGTTCTTGGAATTCTTGTAGAATTATTCTGTATAGGCGAATACACAAGCACAGAGACACACATAGGTACACACATACACCACTTTGCTACATTGGCAGCACACCACATATACCATTGTGTCTTTTGCATAGCATTGTATCATATAGGTCTTTCATATCAGTGCATATTCTTCCTTATAGCTACTTCATTCTTTTTAATAACTTCATGATAGTCTGCTGCATGGGCATATCATAATTTGTATCAACAACCCTCTATTAATAATTGCAAAAATACTGCAGTGTATGATCTTAAATGCACATTGTTTCACAGAGGTGATAACTTCCTCGAGGAGGAACTACTGGATCTTCCTTTAAAAAATAAAACAAAACAATCCACATCTATCCCTTCTGAAGGTTGAAGGAAGCAGAAATGCATGCCATTATGTGAACTGATGGGATGTAGAAGCACAAGGCCTGTAACACTGAGCTCTGGCCTAGGGGTGAGTGTGGAATCCCAAGATCTGTATTTCACTCTGTTAACTAGCTAGGTGACATTGGGAAAGTCATCTGACTTCTCTGATGACAGTGTTTTCAGATATGCAATGGCTATTCAGGTCATTCAAGCTTGAGGGAGACGCATTCATGAACCCCTGCACCTTTTCAGAGTGTCTGCTTCTTGAGGTCCAGTGTGGCTTCCCCCCAAACCCAGGCATCTCCTTGCTGAGTTATGTGAGGTCTTGGTTCCAGGTTATTTTACCTTTTACAGAGAGAGCACACCCTAGAAGTCATTTTGTAAGAATACATAGTGCAGTGAAAGTACGTCTGGAGACTAAGATCCAACCTGGGTTCCTGCCCCAGCTTTGTGGCATTCTTATAGAACCTTATTCTATTGTTGAATGGGTAAAACCAGAGTGAACCTTTGGATTTCCAGAGAAGGGCAAAAACTTGAATTTCTTATCTTTCATTCAGGGGGCCTTTTGTAGGATAAACATGTGGGTTGGTGGGCCAGATGGGGAAACCCAGGTAGGGGGAACAGAGAGAATTCCTATGAGAAAAGTTGAGCCAATTCCCATAAGCCAGAGACCATTAGATTTTGTGATGCTGTTGTGACAGGTGAACATTTATTACCTAAAGTAAACCCTGAGCTTTCCTGAGGGTCAAGTTGTTCAGAAGAGACTGGCCTGATCAACTTGCAGCAACTCCACAGACTGGACATCCTTAATCTTTCAGTGACTAGAATTAATGACCCATAGCAAAAGGAGAACTTAGTTAATGAAAGATTACTGTTGGTTGGGAAAGTGTCAATGTTACCTTAATTAATGAACTTTGCTAATAGTTTCTGCTTATAAATTTTTTACTTCAAGTTCAGGTGTGAACCTAAAGGAATTACTGAGGGAAGTGTGGGGAGTGTATACATAGGGAAGGTGCAGGGTCTTAGCAAGGGAATTTGCATGACCGAGACTTTGCCAAGTTGAGAAACAGGGATGAATAGGGTTTATTGTTGTGTACAAGCGTCTTCCCTTGCTCAGGAAATGTCCCATCATTTACGTGAATCTTACTCCATCCTTCAAATGACTTGTCGTTGTGGCCATTCCTGTTTTTCTGAATGTTCAAGCTAGGGAGAACCTTCATCCTCACAAAATTCTATCATGGGACAAGACTCAGGCCTGAATTCTTTTAATCAGTGTCTCCTTCTACTTCTAAGCTCACTGAGGCAGAGCTCTGCTGCCAGACTTGGCCCTTGGCTACTGGAGGATGGCTGCCATCATGGTCATGTCTCATTTGAAGCAAGCCCTGGGGATCCCAATCTATGTGTGCCTAATATGTCTCTTGGAAGGGACATATTTGGACATTCTTGCAACTCAGTGTGTGGGAAGTTGGTATCTGGGTCAGACTTTTTTCCCCTACAGTAATCAATGAAGCTTGGTCTATCTTATTTCTAGAATTTTCTTACCCGACACTGCCCCATTCTTCCTCAGAAGTCTGTGATCTCAATACATCTTTCCACTTCCTTCCCTATTGCCTGGTCATCTGTGCTCATAGATTCCCTAGCCATTGGCCAGCTCGGGATGGTGCTCAAGGAATCTGAGGACTGGGCTATTTCTTGCTAACTAGTAGCTTCATCATATCTGTGTCTGTCCTAGGTTCAGACACCGGTCTTGGAGACCAAGCCTTTGGAAAAAGAATCACCAAGTCACTCACAAGGAATCACACAATGGGCTCTCAAAGGGAGCCTATGCCAGCTCTTTGTGGCTGACCCTTGTCTGTCTCATGCAGTTTTCCTCTCCTTGGTTCTTTTCCCACCTCCTCAGGCCCTAATTCTCATCCCCTCCACCCTTACTCTTCTAGTTGAATTTACTAGCTATTTAGCAGTATGGACAACCCATGGCCCTTGTCTGCTGACTCCGTTATTTTAAGATGGTGTCTAACTTTACAGCCTGACCCTTTTCTTATCAGCTCAAGCCTCTCAAAAGGTTAGGCCTTGCTCTTTAGTGTCTGTGAGAGATGGTGGAACCTTTATCTCCCTTTCTTTCATGTTTCAATGTGATGGACCAGTATTATGAGTGAACTCATGGTCTAACTTCTGTTTCCTCAAGGCTTTTTTGTGGGATTGTCTGGAATCTCTAAGTACAAGGTCATTGTCCTGAGGCGGGCTCATGACACTCCAACACAGGCAACACAGGCTTATCTTTCTTACTCACCTCTGCTCTCCTCTACCCCCCCTTCTCAACTACATGGTGCTTCCTTTTCTGGTTCCCAATATCTCAGTGTGGGCCTGAAAATGCCAATTCAAATTGGGATGTGGCAAGTAAGGTGCCGTGAAAGGCTCTCCAGATCAGCCTTCTTGGGTCTTTAAACTTTGTGATTAGTAGCTAAGATTTTGATTCTTTTTAGGGAAATTTGATCTAGATATTAACTGGTCAGAACCTGGAAGGAGGAAGAGCTAAAGAACCAGATGTCCTCACTTCCAGTAAGCAGCAAGAATTAATATGCCATTGCTCTCTTGTCTGTTCTGTTGCTAACCCCTAAATCTGTCTTTGTTTAACTCTTTCTCTTACCTTCCTGGCTACAGCCACCAAGAAATCTCTTACTTTCCTGACTACAGCCACCAAGAAAATGACCTCTGATTTATAAATTCTACTCCTTCTTATGAAATCTTTTCCCTGCCCTTCTGGGCCAAGGACGTCTCCCAGGTCCACATGGTGGACATTGTTGTTGGGTCATCTTTTGTAACATCACAGAGTGACTCCTTCCTCCTCCCCTTCCATTTGCCTGTCCTTCCAGAGCAAAAGGCACTGATAGGCATCCATATTCTAGTCACGAGGGGCAGGCCATCAGGGGACTGCAATGCAAACTTCATCACAATCCTGCTGGACTATGGAAATGTCTAGTGCCTTCTGGGCATTTCAGTCCTTGCAGAAGCAGACTAATAAACCTGGGAAATCTTTGGCTGCCAGTGTCATCAGGCTATAGCCCA
This sequence comes from Castor canadensis, assembly GCF_047511655.1. Taxonomy (NCBI): domain Eukaryota; kingdom Metazoa; phylum Chordata; class Mammalia; order Rodentia; family Castoridae; genus Castor; species Castor canadensis. The sequence goes on along the minus strand of NC_133389.1, from coordinate 20,154,251 downwards.
TCCCGTGGTGACCTTTCCCACTGCCTTCATCCAGACACAAAACGGGTGTCCCCAGGGAGGGCTGTGAGCTGCAGTAACTACCACATGACACCAGGTTGGTTTTCCTGAAGAGATTCACTCTGCCTCTGTGCTGCGGCCAGGGGATGGGCTCCAGGGGCCAGATAATGCTTTCTCTTTGTCCCCCTCTTCAACTCTATCTTTCTGCCTTTTTCCAACTGTTCTTTGTTAGAAAGGTCCAGAGTGGCAGAACAGTGGCTGCTGTTGTGCAAGGCATGTAATTTTGACCCCCTCTGCTCCTAAAAAAATCAATACCCCTTTTGAGTCTCCATGGAGAGTGTTTTATAGACTCCCTTCTGAGCAGTCCAATCTGTAAAAGCTGATATTATCTGATGACCCATCTCATACTTACACACTATTTTAACAAATATTTCCAGACCTATGTTCCCCTATATCTGAGACTTTACTGAATATATCTGCTTTGTGACATTCAAGGATAGTACATCTTATCCATCTGGTTTGTAAGGAAAAGATCCTCATTTACATACCCAGAGGCACTGGAGTATGACATAGGTCATCAGCTGACACAGTGGCCTTCAGAGGGATGGGGGCATGAAGTGTCCAGTCATGTCAAACATAAGAGGGAGAGCTTAATTGTGGGTGTGGTATAGAGTTTGAGAAAAATCCATTGGCTTGAAAATGTCTGTCACCTGTGTGGGTCCAAGCCTTCAGTATGTCACCTCAAAGACAGAAATCACCTATACTTGATCCTTCTTATTGTACATGTCACATTAGAAGAGGAAAAACAAGGACTCTCCATTTCATTGCAAACTTCCAGAGCTAAGAGACATCAGAGATTATGCGATCCTGATGTTGTGAACTAGTGGTCACATGGGTCCCCATGATGAACAGGTCTTTTTTGACCTGACCTTTTCTTCTCCATGTCCTTTTTTTGGTTTATAAATTGGGTTGTTCAAAGCTAAATTTATTGTTAATATTTAAGCATCAGGAGATTTCAAATAAGAATGAAGTTTGAGAGATTTTCTTGAAAAATTGGAAGTTTGGATAATTCCAGGATCCATTCTTGAATAGGAACAACCAAGATGGCAGCCCTCTTGTACTCCCTTGGAGGCTGGGATTCCCATCCAGCTGCCCTATTCAGTTATTGTATATCCAGGCACTGAAAGCACCTGAGTATGTGGTCTTTCATGTAAATTCAGCCCTTCCCTTGTCCTAGGTAAAGAAAGAAGAACCTAGAAGGGGAAATGACTCCCATGGTTCTTCAGGAGCTATGAGGCAGCACTCTTGCAAGTTCTCTCTGTTTGCTGAGAACTTGGTCTTCTCATCACTGGCTCCTTCAGTGTGGTTGTTCTTGTTTTCAAAGCAGCATCTCTCCAGCTTGCTGATGCTGTGGCCTCTGGAATTGGCTTTTCACTCCTGAAGTTGCTCACATATACCTGGGGTAGTCAGGTCTCTTGTTTTCCTCTAAATATAATTTTCTTAATAAATTTAAAAAGTAATGCTGGGAGTTTGTTACCTGCCCTCCAAGAAATGCCAAAGGGATTTGGTTGTTCAGGTTGAGATGAAAAGAAGATAGACAATCATTTGAAGCTGTATGAGGAAATACAGAACTCTAGTAAAGTTCAATGCATGCGAAATTGTGAGGCCAGGGCTGTTGTAATTTTAGTTCATAAATCTACTTTTGATTTTCTACATGATTTTTAAAGGTAATGCAAATTCATCACGGAATATTTGGATACTGGAGAACACCACACAGAAGAAAACCAATTACTCACATTTTCACCACCTAGAGAAAGCTGCTGGCAGCAACTTACTAAGCTTAATGGTCATTTTAACCTTTAATTGGGATCTTAATTCTATATACTCCTCAGTTCCTGTCCATTTCACTTTCTACTATATTGGGATATTTTTCCACGTCAGTAATGTTCACTAGTGAGTGTCAAGACTTCTGCAGATGACTGGCTTCTGTGGGGTACCATCAACCATACTGGGAGGATGGGTCCTTCCCTCCAGCTCTCATTCTCCAGCACAGCCCCTAGATCTCACTGTGTCTTGTAAGGCCTAAAATTCCATGTGATGCCCTGACGTCTTTCAGCCTCACAAGGCCCCATCTGCCTAACCATAGATTCTCCTGCTCTCACCAGATATGGCCCCAGCCAGCACTCACCTCAATCCCCTAACTGTCAGGCTGAGGGTAATTTCTTAATCCTCAAACTAGTGCATTTCACCTCCCTGCCAGCCTATGACATAATTCAAACCTCCCAATTATTTCCCTGAAGGACAAGGGACACCTCACCTTGTTGTTACTACAAAGCCTGCTTCCTTCCGATAGTCCCTAGTGGCTCAGTCTGCTCCAGAATGCACCCCTCATGGGATACCATGTTCTCCTGTCATGGGCTGTGACTCACAGGACTAATAAACTGCTGTTGATTAATGAACTCACCTATCCAGTCTCATTGTCCTGTGTTTGGCCATCCCTAGAACCTGAGAATGGAAATTCCTCCTTCATCAATGGGCAAAGAGGAGGTAGATAAGATACTCTTGCTCTCTTCTACCTACTGTGAAGTATGTGACTTTAGACAAGGGTTGGGAGCTGTCTCTTCTTAGGTTAAGCTTTTAAGAATTTTAATGTGAATCTTGTATGTGGTGAGGTGTTTAATAGAGATCAATATTAGACTAGAGTCAGAAGGGCTGAGCATTCTTACAGGGTTTAGGAGTTGGGAGAAAGGAGAAATCTCTACTCAGGGATGCACTGGGTTTCACAAATCTACACATTAGCTGATACTTCGTGACTTCTTCAGCCAAAACTTTGTTTCTAGGAGTTGGGTGGCCCATTTCTGTCACTTGCAGGATAGTTTTGGGCAAAGGAGCTCATATCTTTGGACCTCAATTTCCTTAACCCTGAAATGGTTAAACCAATAATATCTGGTTCTAATTTGTCATCAAAGCCCAAGGTACCTAGCATGACTCTGATGCTGCTTCTGGGTCTCAGGAAGCCCACATGGAGGAAGCAGTGATCCCATTGGGTTGTGACAGCTTGGGAGGACAGGTTTTGTGCAGATGGAAAAGAGTGCAGAGGAGCATGGGGCCAAGTCTTGCAGAAGAATCAGGCCTAATTAATTACCAATTAAATGACTTAACTAAAAGCATACACATGGAGACATGGTTTTGGGATTGTTTACTTATCTACTTGTCTTTCCTTCCAGGATGGAAAGCACATAGCATGTTTTAATTCAGTGCTATTCATTCTTCATAAACTTAGGAGGTCAAGGTCCATTTACACCACAGTTTCACACTTAGAAAGGGGATTAATACATGACTTGCACATCTCACCAGGTTGTTCTGAGGATGGAATGATATATTCCATGAGAAAAATGATTATTCATTCATTCATCCAAGCAACCATGTATTTGGACCTTTGAACTTCTGTCCAGAGGAGATCAGGGAAAAGCATGGGTGTGGGATTCCAATCAGATCAAGGACTGCAACCAGCTCTATCAGGAGACAGAACTAGACTAAAGACATGTGGGCACTGGCTTTGGAAATGCTCTCTTGGCCCCTAAGCAGCTGGTGATTGTATCTTTTCTCTCTTTTCATTAGCTGCTGAAAGGATAAAATATTAGTATTGACAGAGCGGCATCTCTTGTGGGCAAGCCAGCCAGGAGCAAGCATCTGCACACAGCTACCTCTGGGTTTGAATGGAGGGGCACACCCACCCCTCACTTGTACGATGGCCTGCCTGATGGGCCCTTCCTCTTTTGCAAACCCCCAAACTCTCCTTGAAGATGAGGGTAACTGGCTTCTCTGGGGGAAATGGAGAGGTCTGGGGGTGGACCCACTTTGCCTCAATGCTGTGTCATCCCTGGAAGACTGTGTCCAGTGATCTTGTGTGTCACCTTGACTTTTTTCAGGAAGACACCAGAATGAAGCCTCTAGCTTCCCTCTTCTTGGCTGATCTTGTCAAAAGACCTACCTGCTTTGTCTGAGTCCACACACCTGGATCTTTGGGGAAGGACAGTTGCTAGGAGCCCCACAGGAAGATTAGGAAGAGGTGAAAAGGTAAGGTCAGGGGTAGTGTTTACTCTCCCACGGTCCCTGTGCAACCCAGAATGAATGAGGAGACAGCAGATAAGGTTAATCAGCACAGCAGGCTGGTTGCCTCACAGGGACACTGGTTACAATCTTAAGAAACCCTAAGAATGTGTTTTGATAAAGGGAAAAATCATGAGGTGGTTTTCACTGCTGAATTCCCTCAGAAAAATCAGGCCTTTCCAGAAGATAGCTGATAATGTTTGCAAACACAATTAGTCTGGGGTCCCTGCCACATAGTAGTAAAGATGTCATCAAAAAAAGGCAGAAGAGAGATTAAATGATTACATTAGCAGAGCTACTATATGTATGATCAAGTTTTATGAGCTCTCCTTCCAAGAAAGGGGCTTCACAAAAGCAATATTTTATTATCCTTGTTCCTAGGCTGGGGAAATAATTGCCTCCCTTACTTGGCTTGGCAATTTGTGACCATGTTCATTTATTATGACTTCTCTCTTTCTCAATTATTATTATTTTCTCCAGAAAACCCAGATCAAAGATCATATGGGTGTTAGTGACATTATTTAATGGGGAATCTTTAAATATCTTGTTTTCTATCATATATTCTCTCCTAAGCAGCAGGAAAGAAGAATATATGATATAAAATTCAAAATTTCTTTTGAGATATAGCCAAGCAAACATTAAAATAGTAATAGGATGTGATCTCTTGCTAAGATTGTGAGATTTCCCTGATTGCAGGATTTTAAGAGTGGTTTCACTGACTCTCAGGGAACAGGATTTGAGCTTATGACTGGCTTCAGGGATACTCTGGGCACTATTGTTAAATTTTCCATAAGTACAATCTTCATGTAAACTGAGTGATTCTTCCAGGTTCCCTCAGGACTTGCCCTTGCAGCTAAATGTTCACAGTCCAAGATAGACAGGTAGTTGGTGTACGTAAAACCACACCATTCTTATTAGATAGCTTAGTCAAGGTAGTACAAGCTCATGTTTTGCATTAGGTAAAAGAAAACATGTTCCCACACCCAGTGGATGAGAACAAAATTATGGGAGCCACGTGTTAGTGCTAATCACTACTGATGTTTCTGTTAGCTGGGGAAAACACCCCAAGTCAAATGTTTCTGTTACTTGTTTTGTTGTTGACGGTTGACAAGATAAGAGTGTGGAAGGTTGGGGAGGAGCTAATTCTAGGTCTTCCAGACTTTTGTTCAAATAATTAGAAGAGAATGTTCCTTACTTCTAAAAGATATAAACTGTTTCTCAAAGGCTCATTATATTGAACCACCATGAAAATGCTGCTTACCTTAGTTACTTACTGCTACACAACAAATGACCCCAAAGCCTACTGGCCTTAAACAACAATTAACATTTATTATCTCAAAGTTTCTGTGGGTCAGGAGCTCAGAAGTGACTTAGCTGTTGGTCCTGGCTCATAGTCTCTCATGCCATCATCTGACTGGTGGTGGAGGATCTGCTTCCAAGATGGTGCACTCTCCCAACTGGCAAGCTATTGCTAGCTATTGGTGAGTCATCCCAGGTCTTCGCCACTTGGATGCCCCCATAGGGTTGCTTGAGTTCCTCATGACAGAGCAGCTAACTTCTCCCAAAGTTAATAATCTAAGAGAAATCAAGAAAGAAGCTGATAAGTCTTTTTTGACATGTCCCCAAAAGTCATAGTCCATCACTACTTCCTTCCTTCCTTCTTCCCTCTCTCCTTCCCTCCCTTCCTCCCTTCTTTCCTTCTCCTTCCTTCTTTCCCCTCTCCCCTGACCTCCCCTCCTCCTGCCCCTCCCCCTCCTCCTCCTTCTTCTTCTTTGTTTTTCCTATCTCTTCTTTCTTTCAGAAGGGATTTCACAGTATAGCTCAGGCTCGCCTCAAACTCATAATCCTCTTGCCTTAGACTCCCAAGTGGTGGGATTATAGATGTATGCTACCACAATAAGCTATTAGGTCACCACCATTCCCAGCCAATACGCCTTCATTTCTGCAATACCATATAAGTCATACAGGTCAGTCCTGTGTGGGAAAGGCCTATGTAAAGTTGAAAATACCAAGAGGTGAGAATTACTGGAGGCCATATTGGAGGGAGGCTACTAGAGTAACTTACTTGAATCTTCATCCTGTCTTCTCCCCACTGGTATCAATATTGTTCCAAATGTTATTCTGTGGTTTTCCACAAGATGTTAACAGACATTTGGCAAAAAACTACTACCTACCCCTATTCACCCTCACCAACTACCACATAGACCACTGCTACCAACAACAACCTTCCATGGTCAAAAGAAAGATACTGAAATATGTTTGGACAGTCAAAATTCGCTTGACATCCACAAAAGCTCTTAAGTCCACCCCAGTAAGATGTGCTTAATTTTGATTCAGCATTTCTTAAATTCCTTTGACCTTGAGTTCTCCTTTAGGGAATTTATGGTAATATTTTCCAAAACACAATGTTGAGAGCATGTACAAGATGCCCCACCACTGACGAATGGATTAAGAAAATGTGGTATCTATACACAATGGAATTCTATGCAGCCATGAAAAAGAACGAAATGTTATCATTCGCTGGTAAATGGATGGAATTGGAGAACATCATTCTGAGTGAGGTTAGCCTGGCCCAAAAGACCAAAAATCGTATGTTCTCCCTCATATGTGGACATTAGATCAAGGGCAAACACAACAAGGGGATTGGACTATGAGCACATGATAAAAGCGAGAGCACACAAGGGAGGGGTGAGGATAGGTAAGACACCTAAAAAACTAGCTAGCATTTGTTGCCCTTAACGCAGAGAAACTAAAGCAGATACCTTAAAGCAACTGAAGCCAATAGGAAAAGGGGACCAGGAACTAGAGAAAAGGTTAGATCAAAAAGAATTAACCTAGAAGGTAACACCCACGCACAGGAAATCAATGTGAGTCAATGCCCTATATAGCTATCCTTATCTCAACCAGCAAAAACCCTTGTTCCTTCCTATTATTGCTTATACTCTCTCTACAACAAAATTAGAAATAAGGGCAAAATAGTTTCTGCTGGGTATTGAGAGGGGGGAGAGGGAGGGGGTGGAGTGGGTGGTAAGGGAGGGGGTGGAGGCAGGGAGGAGAAATGAACCAAGCCTTGTATGCACATATGAATAATAAAAGAAAAATGAAAAAAAATCACAAAAAAAAACCAATGTTGAGAGCATGTAATTAGGGGAATGCCTTTTGGAATTGTTCCAAATTAGAGCTGAGCTGTCTTTAACAACTGGCTATGTGACATTTGTGGGAATTCCAGTGGGGTGAGAGGGGAGGTCTGCCTTGGAAGACATTTGCTTTTCCCCTTTGATGATTGCAGTTTCAATATTCGCCTTTCCCTGGTCTCAGCAGCCATAAGACAGGAAAGGTCATAAAAAAGATAGTTAGGAGTAATCATACCAGCTTTTTTTTTTTTTACTAGAAGTATTTCTATCATGGTTGTCATAATAAGTTGCATTTCTTCTTAATAAAGAAGAGAGAACACAGAGCACCTTGGGCTTTAGGGAAAAATAACATTGGTCAAGCATACAGGGTCTGGAGTCTTAGGGCCTCCCTTCACAATACTCTGTAGCATGCATGATCTGAGGAAGCTTGGGCAAGTCCCTTTAACTCTTTTATGGCCCAGTTTCTTTATCTATAAAATGTCAACAATAATAAACTTACCACCTGGAGTTGTGAAAGCAAATGATATGAAGTCCTCAGCCTGCTACCTGTCCCTAAGGAGCATTCAATAAACCTGAACTCTTGTAAGGGAAAAGGGTTATTTGGCAAGCTGGTGGTTCTATCATCCTTACAAAAACCTCCATATCCTTGAGTTGCCAAAATAATAGAAAAGCAAGTGAGAAAGAGTCTTCATCAGAACAGAATTCAGGAAGAAGAATTCAGAATATAGGAATGGGCTGGTGTAAGGCAGGCATGTGTCAGGGGTTGTGATCAATGTCATGGTACCCAGTTTTCCAGTGATACAGTGACTTCATCAGTACATAGGAATGGTGCAGCCTGATTTTTGAGTTGCAGAGTTAAAAGATATGTCACTGATTAGCCAATTGGAATCCTCATTTGATAGCTAAAGGGTCAAAGAATAAACATGCTGACAAGATCCCACGGGTGGTCAGCCATGAAACCAGGATCCTGGTGCTGGGCTTTGAGCTTTTTTATGTGAATGAAAGATAAGTGTTCTGTGAATTTTAAAAATATATTGTTAAGACAAAGTCTCCCTAATAACACAGGACTCAAAGTATTCTCCTGAGCTATGTTCTGTATCCGACAGACCCCCATTCTAACAAGTATCATGAGGAAAGTACGCAGCCATAATTGCTTGTTAGGACAGATTTCTACCAAGGATGGAATTAATGCTTCAATGTTGCCTAAACACACAGGAAACCTCCTTCTATTTGTTGATATAATGACACTAGTTTTTTTTTAAATCAACTTTATTGAGGTATAATTTACATACTATAAAATGTGTACTTTGATTGCAGTTGGGTGAGTTTAGAAAAAGGTGCACATCCAGGTTGCCACTACCTGTGAAGAATCAGAAAATTCCCACCGCCCCAGAACATTTCCTTCCCTCTTGGGCCTTTGCACTCTGTGACTCCCTTTGTTCCATACATATACCCCCAGCAAATATTGGTCTGATTTCACATTAGTCAGCAGAAGTTGAAATGATTCTGGCTTGGTCCTGGCACTGTCTGGTGTTCTGGGAAAGAAAGGATAAAAAGCAGCCTTTGTCACTCTGCTTGGGAGACAGATAAAGGAAGCAATTGAATTGCAGTGCCCCTATGAGTCGTCTGGGGCCAAATGACAAGGGATGAGGTGTTCACCCCAGCCCAACATGATCGAGGAGGTGTTAAAGTCTGAGGAGGGTCTATGGAGGATGGTCGGTAAGGGTATTTGGTGAGAGAAGGGAAGATAGGTAGCACAGCAGAGTCAAGATTGCTAGGGGCTGACCTCCAACAGTGATTGCCATTTCACGGATTCAAGGAGGATGAAGGGGGATGTAGAGATTCCTGCTGAGCAGCTGCAGGAGACAAGTGAAGTCTGGGATGGGAGAAACAGGCTGTTTCCATAATTATTGCATAATATAGCATATACTGCATTAGCATACATAATTTACTAAATAAATGCAGGTTTAAAAAAATGTCGGACTGTGATCCTGCTGCCCTTTTGCTTTTGAAAATGGCCTTGGTGCCTCTCAGCCCTTGGCCAGCTCTCCTGGGTTTTGAGGAGTCCCAGAGTAGGAGTGTTTGCCAAGCCTCTAATGACAAGGGCCCATTAGAGCACATGGCTGGCTTCCTGGAACCGCTGAGTGGATTAAGAAATGGAGCTGGAGAATTAGCTTGATGTACGTTCTGCCAAGGAGGGACACAAGCCCCCAGTGGTGGCAGCCCCCTGGAGGTGGGCAGCTGGAGAAGATGTGACAAGGTCATTATGACTGTCCTGCCAACAGCAGCCAGGCTTGAGCATCCCACCTTCTGAGCATCCCTCCACCCCTTCCCCACTCTGGGCAGCCTGGGGCATAAAGAAAAGGAAGAGAGGGGCCAGCATGTGAAATCACAAACAAAATTCAGAGCTACCCTCTGCTACCCACAGGGACTGGGGGCAGGGGAGAGGGCTGGCAGAGGGAGGAAGCAGGCACTGACACTGCATCAGTGAGAGGGATGGAGGAGGAATAAGCTCAATTAAGATCTTATGGAAGGTGTGAAGTGATAGAGACCCTGTTGTAGGCTCAGTTTTTTTTATTATTATTATTCATATGTGCATACAAGGCTTGGGTCATTTCTCCCCCCTGCCCCCACCCCCTCCCTTACCACCCACTCCGCCCCCTCCCTTTCCCCCCCACCCCCTCAATACCAGGCAGAAACTATTTTGCCCTAATCTCTAATTTTGTTGAAGAGAGAGTGTAAGCAATAATAGGAAGGAACAAGGGTTTTTGCTAGTTGAGATAAGGATAGCTATACAGGGAGTTGACTCACATTAATTTCCTGTGCATGTGTGTTACCTTCTAGGTTAATTCTTTTTGATCTAACCTTTTCTCTAGTTCCTGGTCCCCTTCTCCTATTGGCCTCAGTTGCTTTTAAGGTATCTGCTTTAGTTTCTCTGCATTGAGGGTAACAAATGCTAGCTAATTTTTAGGTGTCTTACCTATCCTCACCCCTCCCTTGTGTGCTCTCGCTTTTATCATGTGCTCAAAGTCCAATCCCCTTGTTGTGTTTGCCCTTGATCTAATGTCCACATATGAGGGAAAACATATGATTTTTGGTCTTTTGGGCCAGGCTAACCTCACTCAGAATGATGTTCTCCAATTCCATCCATTTACCAGCGAATGATAACATTTCGTTCTTCTTCATGACTGCATAAAATTCCTTTGTGTGTAGATACCACATTTTCTTAATCCATTCATCAGTAGTGGGGCATCTTGGCTGTTTCCATAACTTGGCTATTGTGAATAGTGCCGCAATAAACATGGGTGTGCAGGTGCCTCTGGAGTAACCTGTGTCACAGTCTTTTGGGTATATCCCCAAGAGTGGTATTGCTGGATCATATGGTTGATCAATGTTTAGCTTTTCAAGTAGCCTCCAAATTTTTTTCCAGAGTGGTTATACTAGTTTACATTCCCACCAGCAGTGTAAGAGGGTTCCTTTTTCCCCGAATCCTCACCAACACCTGTTGTTGGTGGTGTTGCTAATGATGGCTATTCTAACAGGGGTGAGATGGAATCTTAGTGTGGTTTTAATTTGCATTTCCTTTGTTGCTAGAGATGGTGAGCATTTTTTCCTGTGTTTTTTGGCCATTTGAATTTCTTCTTTTGAGAAAGTTCTGTTTAGTTCACTTGCCCATTTCTTTATTGGTTCATTATAGGCTCAGTTTTGTTCTCCCCAAATTCATCTGTGAAGCCCTAAGCCCATGTACCTCAGAATGGGATCTTGTTAGGAAATTGGTCTTTTTTTTTTTTTTTTCCTTTGGTGGTACTGGGGTTTGAAATCAGCTTGGCAAGTGCTCTACTACTTTAGCCATGCCTCCCAGCACTTTTTGATTTAATATTTTTCAGATAGGGTTTTATGCTTTTGGCCCAGTGTCAGTCTTGGGCTTTGATTCTCTTACCTATACCTCCTGCATACCTGGGATTACAGGTATGCACACACAGTTTGTTTGTTGAAAGGATCTCAAGAACTTTTGTCCCAGGGCTGGACTTGAGCCTTGATCTTCCGGTCTCCACCTCCCTAGTAGCTGTTATCACAGGTGTGAGCCACAGTGCCTGGCCAGAAGTTAGGTCTTAACAGAGGTGGTTGGGTTAAAGTGAGGTCATCAACGTAGGCTCTTATTCCAATATGACTGGTGTTCTTATAAAAAGAACTCTCTAATGAGAGCCCCCTAGAACAGAATGTGAGCTCAAAGGTTTGGTTCCTGGACCAGGAATGTCAAGGCTGGGAGCTGAATGGAGAAGTGACAGTATCCAGTGGGGAGCAGAAGGTAGTGTAGAGTAAGGATAGAGGAAGGGGAATCTGGGAAGAGACACAGTCTATCCAAAAACCCTGCAGGCAGACCCTTTGAGAATTATAAGAATTATAAGACTGTGGAGCTGGGGAGGGGGGGTAAGATGAGTTCTGAGCCAGAAGTTGAAAGACAGGCATCAAGACCCAAACTAAAACACAGGCCTGAGGGCAAGAATGGAATGTCAGGCATCTCCTGTGTACCAGAAACTCAGATCAAGAGAGTACACGGTGTACATTAACCCAGTGTAGGTCATCTGAAATTATATCTTTAGAAATGTCCCCAATCTTCTACTAGCAACTTCCTCCCTGGATTTTCACCTCAGAGAACAAAGCTGTAAACCCAGGCTACTGACCTTGTCTACACATTTACCACTGGAGATTAAGGACTTTTTTTCTAACTGTAGTGATTGATTTATGTGGGTTTCTTGGATCAGGTTAATTGTCAACAATAAGGTGAGCTCCTACTGCAAGACTGAGAGTAAGGTTATTTAGCACCCCACATTACCCTTGGGTTTTTAGACTAAGGGCTGTAGGTGATCCAACTCAGTGTTGACTTGGGGTTGGCCCCCACAGTGGTGGGGCTCACCTGCCCCCAGACAAGGTGTGATGACTGATTGCCAGTCCCCAGTAATCAGCTTGACACTGGCCAGCAAACTTCCAAAGTCAGATTAGGGAGTGAGGTAACTGGCTGAGGACTTTGGATTTTAGTTCGTTAATGTCCAAACAATAGAGAAGTTTTCTGAAATGGAAACAAGCCAAACTATTTGGCCTTAAAAATTCGTTCTAGGATGGGGTATGGCAGGGAAGTATGGGGGAGAGATTTAGCTCTATTAAGATATACAAAAAGCAAAGCATCCTGGGATGTTGGTAAAATAGTACTTCTTTGGCAAGTGAGCAGAAATAGAAGACTGTTAAAACTCTAAGTGTGGGCTTGCATTTTTTGGTTTCTCTGGAAAGTCACATGAGAATGAACAATGAACTTTCTCCAGGCCACTTTCCAGAGAAAGGCAAGAGCTATTCTTCAATGTTTTGTAGGCTGTCAAGAGGGAGGATAAATCTGAGGCTGCTTTTAAATACTGGATTTCAATTGCTTCCCCCTTCCCTGGGCAGATATATGGTCTTCTGATATGATTTAGAGTTCAAGATCGAGGGAGTGGTGCAGTTCTGCAGGCTGGAGAGTGGGCTTTCTAATTTTTTTCATGTTCTCTGCCAAGAAAAAGCTTCAGCCCTTAGTAGGCGCACTCATGGTAGATGGTTCTCCCAGGGAGGAAAAGTGAGAGACCAGGATAACTGCTGACCTGACTCCCTGCTGCTTCTGGGTTTGGAGCGAGAACCCATGTAGTACTAGTAAATAGAAGAATAATTCTACTGCATTTGAAGGGTAGATGTGCTAATGACTAACACTTTCCCCCTTCTTGGTTCTAACTAGTTAAGGAACCAAATAGACTCAAAGGGTCAATGATATTATACAATGCATAGGGCTCTCTGGCAAAACTGAACAGCAAGATCTTCCAAGTGGTTCTCCATTTTGAACTTGCAAACCTGCCACATACCCATTAAAGAGAGACCGACCTCCCTTGTGGTGGGGGCATGAAGGGGAGGAGCACAGCAAGTGCCAGCTGAAGTCAGGCAGGAGTACATGAGAACTAGTGCCCAAGTTCCATTTGAGGACTCCACTCCTGGCAACTGTGGTCAGTGGCTTTTTCCTGATCCCACCGTGCACAGGAGTGACTCATTCTGGGTAAAACAACACGCGTTGGCGGTATGGAAAGGAACGGGGGAATGTTTATTCTATATTGCTTTTTTCTGGGCGTGAGGGAAGGCAGGTATACGGGAGCAGAGTCATACCCACGCTCCTTTATTAATGGGAGTACTTTGAGCACCTCCTGAGTGCTGTGCACTCAGATCAGAAAAGCACACACTGTACGTATGTCGTTAACCTAAGGTGGCTTTGCTTTCTGACAAGGAACCAGAAACCATGGATTTGCCAGTTCCTCTAGTCATTGGCCTCTCTGAGTCAAGTTTTGGCAAAGTCCTTTCAGCCAATATAGGCATCAGAGACCATGATTGGCCACAGACTGGGTCTGCTCTTTGTATTGGAGATCAGGAGCTTGGGGAGGAGGGGAATTTTTCTATGGTTTCATGTTCTGGGTACCTGACTGATATGTTGAGTTCAAGGATGAGGATTGATTCCAGTTCAATTACGAGACATGATCTCTGACTTTTGTTGGACTTTCTCTTTCTCAGAACTAGCTGGGAAATGTACTGTGTCAACAGATGTTGCGAGGGCCCTTGAGGAAAGATCCAGCCTGGGAGGAGAGTCAGTATAAGGCAACCAGAGATGAAAATCCAATGACTTTGTTGTAGTACCTGGATCCCACAGTGTCTGAACCAGACTTTTCTGGTGAGTATGCACATATCTTCTCTCCTTTTTTGAGCTGAATTTCCACTGCACAATCAAAAAAAATCTCCAGGCTAATGTATTCATGGATTTTCTAATAGAATGAACAGTTTTTAAATGGTTGATTATGGAAATAAAGTGGGAAACACATTCAGAGTCTCTAGGACTAAAGATAGCCCACTCTCCTACCTTTAGGCAGAACTAGAGCCTCCAAAGTTGCTATTCTATCTAAAGTTGAATTTAGAGTTAAATATAAGTTATCTACAGGAGTGGGAGCTGAAGAACCAGCAGCCATGAATTTCTTATTTGAGTCTTCTTATTGGGGGCCCTGAAAGGTCTCCATGTACTGAAGGCATTTTGCTGTGTGGGGAGGGCTAGGGCGGTGTAAACTATATGGTCTGTGATGGGGAAGGATTCAGAGCACAGAGTGTTAGGATGGGGGAAGAAGCACTGAAAATGTAGGGGGAGGTAATGGTGGAAAATACCAAAGGTCTTATCTGCAGAGACGTCACAGAAAGTGTGGTGAAGACAAAGTCTTCCTGAGTCAGGCCTTTGCGTTGGGCAATGCAGGTATGAATCTCCACATATTCTATCATGAAAATCAATTCTGAGAAAGACTATTGGTGTGATCTGAGTCAGACACGCCTGTGATCAAAGGTGGGTACAGTGGCAAAATGGGTGTGGTCTGAGTTAGGCTGTGTGCACATGCATGTGGTCGGGGGAATGAGTAGTGGGAGTGGGTAGAATTAGTAATGGGCTTGGTTTGGCCGACAGGCAGCTGTCAGCCAAGGGGCACTTGCAGTTGTAATTGAGAAATGGCAGTGCGTTATCTCTCCCGGAGCGGGATGATAGTAATTAATTGTTCATTGATTCTGCAGGTCAGCTAGAGGTCAGTGAAGTTACTCCAGTCGCCTGCTAGTTTGCCAGGCAGCCAGAAGGAGTGGTTTGAGACCTCAGTGGGACCTGTCCTGTGCCCTCAACCCCGATGCAAGGTGACAGGATAATTATGCTAACCTTAATGTCTATTATACAAATAACACACAAGTGAACCATTCAGAAAAACCACACCAGACACTACTTGAGAGTCAGGAGGAGGAGGGGAAGGAGGAAGGGGAGGAGGAGGACGAAGAAGAAATATGTTTGCCAGTGGGCATTTTTCAGCAAAAAGCAGAACATGGCAATGTTACGGATATTACCACTATCAAAAGCTTAGGCAAGTTTCCATCTTGGCATGAGGCTGGGTCGGGAGACCCCTGCAGATCTCATCCTCAATCCATATGGGTGACTGCAGTAAGACAGAGAACTCTCCCACAATCTGAAGGGTACACACACACACCATGGCTGAATGACATGGAACTGAGTTCAAACCTCTGCTCCTTTGCAAGTCTTCCCCTATCTGTCACATCCTCTAAGTCTCTGTCACGTGACAACGATACCTGCCCCTTTTCTACGCAGACTTTGCACTCCACCAATAGGAATGGTGCCCTTCTTGTGCCAGGCACTGCGCTACTTGCTCATGTCGCATCTCTGTTGCTATGGAAACTCACACGTCCTGAATGGTCTTCCCTATTGATGTCTTCCATTGCCAACTAGATTATGAATTTTTGGAAGCTTGGCCATGCTAGGTATCTTAAGTAACATCCATGACCAATATTTATGGAGTGTTATGTCAGGTACCTAGTAAGCTCCGTAATGCTTCGCAAAGGGCCACGTAGGTACTAGTCCCTCAACAAACATTGCTTTATTTTAAATCAGTTGTTGTGCCAAGCACGGGGATGGTGAAGGTTGGGGAAAGTGGTTGCTGTGGTGAAATATTAGTAGGTTCATTGTCCTGTGAGATGAGATTCAGGGCACTGTCCCTTTTAGGAATTCCTACTTGTATGTTAGTGGCTAAGAATCATGTTATTGATGGAGTCTGTCATGTGACTTTTCTTGGTGAAATATACTACCTCAGAGTTATGCTAGGGCTTACAGAACAATTTCAGAGGCATACCCATTTTAACTCAAGAACCAGTGAGATAATGAATCTGATTTTCTTTGGAGATACTAAGCTTCCTTCTGCATATCTGCACTTCTCTATTGACTGTAGCTGGATGTAGTTACCTTTTGTGGCTTTTAGTGGCAATACAGTTCTTTTGTTGAAGCAACCCTTCAACTGATCAACATCTCCATTGTAAAATCATCAATGACCACCAAATTTATTTATTTATTTATTTATTTTTATAACATCTCTCTTTTTTTTTTCCTTTTTCTTTTATTATTCAGATGTGCATACAAGGCTGGGGTCATTTCTCCCCCCTGCCACCACCCCCTCCCTTACCACCCACTCCACCCCCTCCCTTTCCCCCCCGCCAATACCCAGCAGAAACTATTTTGCCCTTATTTCTAATTTTGTTGTAGAGAGAGTATAAGCAATAACAGGAAGGGACAAGGGTTTTTGCTGGTTGAGATAAGGATAGCTATACAGGGCATTGACTCACATTGATTTCCTGTGCGTGGGTGTTACCTTCTAGATTAATTCTTTTTGATCTAACCTTTTCTCTAGTTCCTGGTCCCCTTTTTCTATTGGCCTCAGTTGCTTTTAAGGTATCTGCTTTAGTTTCTCTGCGTTAAGGGTAACAAATGCTAGCTTATTTTTTAGGTGTCTTACCTATCCTCACGCCTCCCTTGTGTGCTCTTGCTTTTATCATGTGCTCATAGTCTAATCCCATTGTTATGTTTGCCCTTGATCTAATGTCCACATATGAGGGAGAACATACGATTTTTTGGTCTTTTGGGCCAGGCTAACCTCACTCAGAATGATATTCTCCAAATCCATCCATTTACCAGCGAATGATAACATTTCATTCTTCTTCATGGCTGCATAAAATTCCATTGTGTATAGATACCACATTTTCTTAATCCATTCGTCAGTGGTGGGACATCTTGGCTGTTTCCATAACTTGGCTATTGTGAATAGTGCCGCAATAAACATGGGTGTGCAGGTGCCTCTGGAGTAACCTGTGTCACAGTCTTTTGGATATGACCACCAAATTTAAAGGATGCCTGGTAGAACACAGTGTGCCATTTGACTTGTGGCCTTCTTGAAATGGACTCTTTCAGGTTGCAACCAAGACTTTTGTGGCTTTCCTCCCACCTCTTTAGCTGCTCTTCACAGTGCCCTTCGTGGGCTCTTCCAGATGTCCTCCATTCATTCCTCTGGATTCTCCACTGCAATTGCCAACTAAATTCTCTACCTCCAGAGACACAGATGTCTCTCCCAAAACTCTATTCCCCATTTCTTTGGACTTCGTAGGCAGGTATCTCTACTTGAATGTCTCATGTGACACCTCAAACTCCAGAGTTCACTTGCTTTCAGTAAGTGAAAATGGTTTGAATGATTGCATCTCTCTGCCTCCCAATCCTCATCTGCACGCCTATTTTCCACAAATTAAATGGCACATCCATCCACACTGCTCCAGTCAGAAACCTAGGAGCCAACTCGATCCTCTCCTTTCTCTTATCCCTCACTCCCAGTTGGTCTTTCTTTTAGTCAGACTTTTTACCTCTCATTCCCCATTGGTCCCTCTGTCAGCCAAACATTTTCATAACTGTGACAAATGCCCAAGAGAAACAATTTAAAAAGAGGAAAGATCTATTTTCTCTCATGATTTCAGAGGTTTCAGTTCATGCTGGCTGGCTGTAATGTTATCAGCCTATGGAGAGACAGAGAATCAAGGCAAGGGGAAGGGATTGGTGGAGCAGAGCTGCTCACCTCATGCCAACTGGGAAGCAGAAAAGAATAAGAGGAAGGGGCCAGGGCCAAGATGTCCCTTTCAAAGACAGAATCCCAGCAGCCCACTTCCTGCAACTAGGCCCCACCTTCCATATTACCTCCTAGTAATATGTCAAAATTTTGAATCCATGAATGGATTAAACCATTGACTAAGTCGGAGCCCCCGTGATCTGTGAGATGTCCTCGCAGACATAGCAGAGGAGAGCTTTACCAGTCTTTCATGTGTCTTTCAATCCAATCAAGTTGACAATCAAGAATAGCCATCCCAGTCTCCAAGCTCTGGGACAGGACTATCCTCTAAGTATCTTTTATGTTACTATTATCCTCTTCACCTGCCATGCATGAACATAATTCCTCCTCGTGTTGCTCTAGAAATGGTTGCTTCACTTGTCTCCCTGACTTCCCACCTGTCCACTGCTCCTTCATTCCTACTTCGCTCTTGGAGATCTTTAAGAAGCACACATTATATCCCTGTCCTCTTTAAATCCCATCAGACTTTTTACATATGGCTAGAAAATCAAGAAACTTGTATGGTTTATGAGGTTCATGATCAGTGGGCCCCTGGTCCCCTCTGCTGCTCCAGACACTGTCATTCCTCATTTGACAGGTCATGTCACTAACTGTTCTGGATGCCCGTGCTCTCTCCATCACCTTAAAGGCAATGCCCTCAAGTCCTTTCTATTTTGAGACCAAGCCTCTGGGGAGCTGCCCATCCTGCTCATCCCCCACCTTCACAACCATGCTCCATAGATCCTAGAAGGTATGGCAACCCTTGCAATAGTAGCTAAGACTTATGAATCATTTGCCATATGGTGGGTGTTGTACTGGGTGCTTTCCTTCACTGACCACAGTTAATCTTCACAAGTTAATGAAGGGATTCTGCCTCTACTCCATTTTATAAATACGGAAGCCAAAGCTCAGACACCACCCAAGTAGCAGGGCTGAGCCTGATCCCATGTGCCAGCACAGAGACCACACTTAGAACCTTTAAACTAAGCTTTTAACCACATCACCTTCTCATAGTAAGCTACCTCTGCTTAGATGACTGGCGTCCTATTTAAATGTAAGCTTCAGCCAGGATATGAATTTGCTTTCTTTATTTTTTTCCTCTCAACTCCAGAGTGTCCTACATTACAGAGACTCAGTAATTTGTAGAAAGAAACTAATTCTGAATTTGTCAATTCCAGAATTTATTTATTTTCTCAGATTGTAGCTTTTATGATCTAAAATACAAAAAATTAATAATTTTACATCTGGTACCTACATATCCAAGCAAGAAAGGACTCCCATATTTATCTGTAATGTTTACCTGTAATTTAAAATAATTTTCTAAGATTTAGAGTCTTAAAGGCCCGGCTAGAGACCACATTCTCTTAGAAAATGTCTCTTCTTCTCTCAGGTACCAGGCTTTTTTTAAAAATTAGCATCTGAATATGAACAAGCCAGCTCTTTAAAGTTTAATGTTCTAGTCATTTTAATTGTTTCTTCCAAAGTACAAAAGAGCAGCCAGGCCACAGAGGCACTGATCACTTGCCAACCTTTCCTTTTTGCAAAAACAGCTAAGCTCTTTCTGAGATTTAAAATCACTCCATCAGAGACCCCAGGTTGGCACCTACCTTTGCATTAACATAAAAGGAGCCTAATTTCTGCGTTTAAGAAATGGGTTGCAGAAGAGAGTTTTGGTTTGGATTTTCTATTAAAGTAATGCAATAAAGTATAAGAAAAATTTAAAAGTCTTCCTATCTTTTTCTTCTTCCCTTGCCCTTTCTCTGTTTAAACTGTCCTGAGATTAAGTTGCCAGATAAAATACAGGACACTCATTGTCTTAGTCAGATTCCCACTGCTATTACAAAATATACGAGACTTAGTACTTTGTAAAGAAAAGAGGTTTATTTAGTTCTCACAGTTTGGGATTCTGAAAGTCTAAGGTTAAGTGGCTCCATTGAGGGCACGTCACACAGATGGCATAATGACAGGAGTGCATGGGAAAGGGACTCATTTCTTTTCTCCATCTACTCAGTTTTTGGAATTTCAGCTATCAGTCCCATCCCCACTTCAATTCAGCCTCCACCAAATTCACAGAAAATTACAAATATTCATCAAGTCTAAATTATTCACACTAGCTTTTCACCTTCTTTGCCTCTCCTGTAAATATACCAAGTGATGGAGGGGACACCAGATTTGGGTGGTATTCTTAAAGAAAAGAGTTCAATATGTTCTTCCTGATCTCACCCTTTGGAAAGACTCAAAAATCAACGAACTCCAGATTAAAAAGAGCAAGATGGGGCTCAATTAGGATTGGAGCTTTAGATCTGTCATCTGTTGTGGGTAGCCATGGATAAAACAGGCAACCTCTGAAAAATAAGGCATCCGATGAGGTCTCCCCAGAGAGAGGGGCAAGGGAGTGCAGTTCAGGTCTCATCCATTTGTGGAGGGAGCTTGTGTTGCCCACTTAAAGATCGAGGAGGCTCCTATTTACTGCTGTTTTAATTGCTTGCTCTAATTTTTAAAAGTTTAATCATGGTTGTAAAAAAAAAAAACAAAAATATACTGCCTCCATATTTAACAGGTGCTGCTGACTTGGATACAGCTTGAGTGTGTCTCTACAAGTTTTTTGGCTGGAAGCATGACACCAGGTAGCAGTATGTTGATGATGGAAACTTTAGGAGTTGGAGCCTAGTGCAAGGTTATTAGGTCAATGGGAGCACCCTTCTGTCTTGGACAGTTCCTGCAAGAGAGAGGGGTAATTAAAAAAAAAAAAAGCAAGCCGGCCCCTGAGTTTCTCTGGCTTTCTGCCTCACTATGTGAGCTCTTCCTTCCACAAGAACCCTACCATAATGCATCTGCCTTGCTGTAATGTAGCCAGAATTTCCTTTTCAAAGCCCAGCAGAGGCTGGTGCCATGCTCTTGAATTTCCAGTCCTGCCAGTTAAATAAACTTCTTTTCTTTACAAAGTATCTGTCTTTGGGTATTTTGTTATAGGAACAGGAAGCAGACTAATAGTGTGGAAGGGATTGCTGAACAATCACATTCTTTCCATTTTGGACGACACCCAGGAGAGATTTTCCTGCCTTTCACAGCAAGTCATTTGAGCCGGGGCACATTTGCATGGTCTCGAAAACACCTGTTGGGGCTCCAAATGGGCAAAGCTGATGCAGCTTAGGAGACGAAGGACCAAGAAGGTGAAAGCACCATTACAAGAAGCAGAACTAGAAGAGAGGTGAAAGATCTCTGAGAAGTATCTTGAGTGCTGTGGGCTAAGGTTAGAAGGAGTTCACATCCCATGGAGTCTGGTCACAGGGGTCAGGAAACTCAACATTCTCTATTCTCAGGTGACTGTCACAGCCCTCCCCAAGATAAGGCATGACAGGAGACTCCCTGCCTCTGAAGGGTTGCAGCAAGCCTTCTCCATCCATCCAACTAGGGAGATAGAGAGCCCTGGCAGGAAGTGTGAAATACACTGTGCGTGTTTTGTACTCAGAATGCTGTAAGGTACAGTTCGGCTTTCTTTGGTCTTAGCTTATACCAAGATTTTCTCTCTGTTCCTCTTCTTCATTCATTCATTGCTGTCTATCTCTAAGGTATACAGCTTCCTGCTGTCTGGTGGAGTTCCTAGCAGGAGCTATGTGTGGGTTTGTAAGAACTCTGTTTGCTTTAGGACTGAAGTAGATTGTTGCTGTGTTTTTGGGTGCTTGCCCTCGCACAGACCCCCTTTCTATATTCTCTGCATGGATTGAGGATGGAATGTAGACTGAGTGCAAATGCAGGGAGTCATTGTCCTCAAAATGGCATGCGCTTTGTACCTGGAAGCCAGAGACCTGGGTTCTGACTTTGATTGTCTGCACAAGCCGTGTATAGCCTTAGGCAACTCACATAACCTCCTGGGCCTCAGTTTCCTCATCTTCCTGAAATTATCACTTATGGCTCCACACTACAGATGGAAACTGTCCCGAGACTCCACTTCTGAAATCCCCGATTGCAATCTGGAAGGGCTGGGTGAGTCTTCATACCCTCCTAGGTGTGCGTGTGGATTTCTTAAGTTGGACCATCCCCTTCCAGCTCTGAAGAGATGAGATCATGGAATATAGTGGCTGGGTTTAGTGGCTGTGCATCTTCCTGGGGGATCTGAGCATGGAGACTAAGTGGGGAGCTGGAAAGGAAGGCAGGGTGACCAGTGGATCACCTGCCCACTGTGAAAGATGTCCTCCACCCCACGAAAACACTGATTCAGAAATACCATATGCTCCTAGTTTTTATTAGTCAGCATACAAAGTTGACAGTCTGAATGTCTAGACAGCCATATTGAGTGAACAAATCGTTCCAGGCAAAAATTTGTATTTATTTATTTATTTTAGGTAGTCTATGCTGTACAGATTATTGTGGATAAATATATGACTTCTTTTTTCTGTTTTCAAAGACTGGAAATAGGCGTGAACTCTGGCCTTTGAGCATCTCCAGGGTCTGGGAAGCTCAGGTTGGGCAGAGATTTCTGGATTAAAAGCAGGAAGAAGGCCATAGGGCAGGGAATGGTCAATGCAGGAAGGGATGGCTTTTCAGGGCCTCCACACAGGGGCCCTTTGGGTAGCCAACTCTTGGAGCCTAGTCGCTAAGGTTCTTCCTTCCTCTGCTTGTGTCTTGGCATGCAGCTCATCTCCCCAGATCCCTGACACAGGCTAATTGCTTGTAACAAAATGTGGCCTTAGAAATGTCAAGCATAATGGAATGGGGATGGAGAAAGAAGAAGGGAATCAAAAACAGCAAGAGGAATTTGGCAGAAGCTCCTGCAGAGGGTGCAGCTTTGGGGCTCCCGGGGCCGGGCAGGTTTATTAACTGGTTCGTATTTAGAAGGTCACCACCTTGCACAAGCAATTGCTCCAGCCCAGTGGCTCACAGGTAGCAGCTGTCATAAGAACACCTTGGAAAGGGCAAGAAAGTGTCAGTGGGCCCCACTACACTTCCCAGCGGCTCTGAGGCCTGGCCAGGACCTGTCCTCTTCCAAATGCCAGAGTAAAATATTTATTAAGCCAGCTCTTCCTTCCAGGCCACAGGGCCCATCACCAACAGGAGGCAGGCTCTTTGGAGGCTCAGCCTTGACTCAGGGAGGCCCCAGAGCACCCTCTTCACCTCTTACTCACTGCTTCTGAGCTGAAAGCTGAGAAATGATAAGTATGACCTTGTGTCTGTCCCCCCCCCAAAACCCTATTTTCAGTACCTTGCTGATTGCCCATTTCAGAAACCTCGTTTTCACAGTCATCCCCGAATCGGATAAAGCGGGTCTGCACTAACGCGTTAATGACAGTGGGATTTGGCTGCTGGAGTGTTTGCAGTTGTCAGTAGAAAGATCTGTCCAAGGGTGCTGCCCCAGGCAGGGAGATGTGGGGCTCCCCAGCCCAGCCTCCGCTTTTCAGCCTCAGCTGGGTGGGCTGTGTGTGTCCCCAAGGTGAAGTTCTGGGTCTCTTCCTGTGAATGTCAAACTCAATTTTTTACGCATCAGCTCTGCGCCTCTTTACCAAGGTCCCCTGTATACTCAGTCACATCCATGGCTCACAGCTAAACCCACAGAGGGTGTGTTCCTGAATCCCACACAGAAAACATGGAGGTGGAAAGCCAGACTGCCTGGGTTCTCTTCTTACCTCTGTCACTTCCTAACTGACTAGTTACTTCTCCTCTTCATACCTCAGTTTCCTCACCTGTAAAATGAGGAGCCTGGTACCTACATCCCTGGGTTGTTGTAAAGATTAATTAAGTATATACACAAAAACACTTAGGAAAAAGTGCCTAGCACACAGTGAGTTTAATCCAAGAGGTTATAGAATTAGACTTTGCTAATTTTCTGTTTGAAATCTTTGCACTCTGCCTATTCAGGATAGCTCTCCTTTCCCTGAAATGTCACTCTTATAAGAGGACCTGATTGAACAAAATCACCCGTTGGGGATTTAACCACCAGGACATGGTGTGAAATTCAGCACATCCTAAAACAAACATTGTGCATCCTCCAAGGAGGCTGGTGCTGGATTCAGGGTGCTCCATAGTCAGCGAGGTGCAAAGGCCGGGGAGCAGCAAACAACTTGGTCCTGGCTGCTGTCACCACAAATGTGACTTTTTTTAGTTGCATTTATACAAGCGTGAAGAGACATAAGAGATATATCAATGAAATCCAATATGTAGACATTATTTGAATCTTGCTTCGAACAAACTAGCCATAAAACCACATTTTTAAAGATGACTGGGAAAATTTGATCATGGATGTGTGGTTAGTGGTACTGGGGTTGTGTTTCAATGAGTCTATTGTGATTAGAGATGGGTACAAGTGTTTATAGGTGAAATAATATAATATCTGGAATTTGCTTTAAAATACTAGAGAGGAGTGACAGGGGTGGAGGGGGGATGTAGATAAAACCAGACTGAGCAAATGTGGATAATCCTTAAAGCTGGGTAAGAGGACAGAGGGATTTTTGTGTCTGCTTGAGAATTTCCATAATAAAAAATTAAATAAAAACATCGTGGAGATGCAGGCATGTTGAACTAGGTAGGTCCTTGATTCTCACAACTGGGCAGTCACTTGTTCTTTGTACCTGTGGCCTCAGCCTGTCCCCTCCTCGGTGTCTTTATACTGGAGAAATCATGCCTCAACTGGTGGCTACGGGGATGGAGAATTTAGATTTTTAGAGAGAAGTCCATTCAGTCTTCTGGTCGAGCTACCCAGGCCAGTGAGCCTTACTCTTGCCCTCTGATGGGGTTGCTGCATTGCTGGTCAGGGAACTGCTTTCCATGGCCTCAGACACACAAGGAGAAGGCTTCTACTGCCTTGGTGACAATCCCTCAGCTCCTCGGCTGGGCTGGCTGTTTCTGCAGGAGAAGTCAGACTGGTCCAGGCCTGACCAGGTCTAGGCGTTGTGTTTGATGGATCATTTCCTGGATGTCTAAGACGTCACTGCCACTTCTGTGTGTTTACAAGCACATCCTGGCTGCTGGCTGCTACAGTGTAGTTTGTACCCACCCAAACTCACGCTGACATTTAATTGACAAATGTAATGATATGAAGAAGTGTGGAGCCTTTAAGATTTAACTAGGTCAGGAAGGCTCCACCCTCATGAAGAGATTAAGGTAGTTACCACAGGAATGGGTTGTTACAAAGCAAGTGTGGCTTTCTTGGCTCCTGTGACATTAGCCACCATGTGAGGGACTCTTATTCAGGTGGAGTATGTCAGTTACTTTCAGGAAGGAGGAAATGTTTTCTTTCTGGAGCAAGAGGCCTCCCTTTCTGTCTAGTTCTTATTTATTTATTTATTTATTTTTTAATGAAACTGGGGGTTGAACTCAGGACTTCACATTTGCAAAGCAAGTGTTCTACCACTTGAGCCATACCTCCAGTCTACTTTGCTTTGGTTATTTTGGAGATGGGGTCTTGCAAACTATTTGCTCAGACTGGCCTCAAACCTTGATCCTCCTGATCAGCCTCCCAAATAGCTAGGATTACAGGCATGAACCACGGACACCCAGCTCTATCTAGGTCTTTAAAATGAGAACAGCTGTCCATGCAGAAGAAAGCAGGCCAGTGTCTCTCAGTGGCGCAGACTACAGCCTGCTGCTCTGAGTTCTCACCACCACCATCTTTTGGGAGTCGAAGATGAGTGGCCTTGTCACAGCCACCCCTCATGTGCCCGAGAGGAGATGTGGTTTTTGTCAGGTCTTCCAGAGCCTACCTTCTGGAACTTCCAAGCAATCCTAACGTCAGTTAACCAGTTAGCAAGCTTTAGTGAAGTCTGCCACTTTCCAATCATTGAGCTGTGTGGAATTTTTTCTCATCTATGTGTAATTCTGGTTTCTCCTGTCGCACTAGCTCCACGTGGAGGGGGAGGGGACAAGAGGGAGTTGAACGTTGTCTGATTGGAGTCCTTCCTAAACAGAAGCTGGCACTCTGGTCTTGGTTTCGGGTCCCTAAATTGTCTGGCATGGTCCCTACCGAGAGTAGTTCAGTGTGATGGTTAAGATGAGGGCTCTGACGCTTTGGAGTCAGAAGGCATGGGGCCCCCTCCCAGCTCAGCCACTGACTAGTTCTATGTGAGGGACTGTTATTTAACCTTTCTGGGCCTCAGTTTCCCCAATTGCAATTGGGATGATAATATTCCCCACCACAGAAAACTTTTTGGGAAGAATTAAATGAGTCACATTCTCAGAAAAGTGCCTCACATGTGATAAGGTTATATTATGGTTCTGACCAGTCAAAGGGCTGCCTGTCCTTTGCCATTGTTTCTCACTGAGTGACTGACAGATGGGACAAGGGGTGAGGTCTGGAACCATTGCATGATGGGGGAAACAGGAAGGCGTATCAGTTGTCATCGCTAAACAGGAACAGCCCTCGTCCTCAGTATCATGCAGCACCCTGGGAAGCTTGTGCTCTGGGGATTGTCCTTAACTGTCCTTGACCAGGAGCCCTGGAAGGAGGCAGGGGCAGGTTAGCTCTTTTTTTTTTCAGTATAGGGAATTGAACCCAGGGTCTCACGCTTGCCAGGCAAAGGCTCTACCACGTAAGCCACACCCACAGCCCTTTTTGCTCTAGTTTGTTTTCCAGATAGGATCTTGGTCTGTGATCCTCCTGCCTCTGCCTCCCAAGTAGCTAAGATTACAAAAGTGTGCCACAAGGCCTGGTCCCTCAGGTTGGCTCTCTGCTGACCTCTCTATAAGTCCTCTTACCCAGTCTCTGCCACCTGACTTTCTCCTTGTGAAAGAAGCCTGAGAAAACTGGGAGGCGCAGTGCTTCCTGGAATTCTCCATTCACCGAGTGTCAACTTTGTGCTTGCACTTGGCCAGGTATTTCCTAGTGTGGGAGACAAAGGCTCAAGGCGCTCGGGACCTGGCTGCTTTCCGCCTCCTGCCTTATGTTCTCCACCCCAGGCACACAGTGAGCACCCTCTTCCCTTAGAGCCATCACCCTGCTGCTCCCTGAGCTAGGACCTGGCCCCTCCCCGCCCCACAACAATGCACACATATGCGACTCCCTCCCTGATGTCCTGCAGATTTCTGCAAATGTCACCTCCTAGAGAGGCCTTCTCTGATTTCTCTGTTTAAATCAACCCACCTCTCTCTAGTCTTTCCTCTGCCTTTTGATATTTATTGCATTGTCACTCTGTAGTGTCACATTATGTACTCATGCAATGTGTTTATTTCTGTCTCTCCTAGACTTGAGCTTACATCAGGTATTCTATTTTCTGTTTGGTTGTTTAGTTTAGTTGTTTGTTTGGTTTATCTGAGACAAGATCTCACTATGTAGCCCAGGTTGGTCTGGAACTCGTGATCCTCTTGCCTCCACCTCCTGAGTGTGGGGATTACAGGCATGCACCACTATCCCCAGTTCCTGCACCAGTTATTCTTAAACTTCGTGTGTTCCATGACACTGTTGGTAGTCTCAGAGAATCTACAGATCCCTTTTCCGCATAAGGATTTATAAATGCATATGATACAGTACAGTATTACAGAAGAAACAACCATATTGAAATATGGTTATCAAAATACAAAAGAATCCACAAATTTATGATGCAGGGACACATGTGCTTATTTATCAACCCATAAAATAACAGTATCTAAAAGTGATCGATTTTAATTTTGAAGTAATGCTATTTTGAATAAAAATTTCCAGATAGCTGTAATGTGACAAAACCATAGACACAAATTGTGGTTTGTTGCCTATACTTGTGGAAATGCTAAATTTTAATTAGTTTAATGAAAATAAAGAACCCCTATGCCTGGCATATCACAGGGGCTCAATAGATATTTCTGGAATAAACAAATGCCTATTTTATGGTCTAGTAGCTAGATAGGTTTTTTAAAACTGTGTTTCAACCACCATTACAGCTTCACTCTGTACTGGACACTGCTTTATCAACATAAACTCATTTAATTCTTCTAACAACCCTGAGATATGTACTCATACTCTCATTCCATAATAACAGCAACTGAACAAAGCACATGCCAATCTGTTCAAGTCCATACAGCTTGGATTAGAACTCAGATCTGAATTCAGAAACCAGGTCCTTGTACTCTCAAGACAGGCTTCCTCTGGTATCTTAGCCTTAGGGACTGGCTCTCAGTTCTGACAGGCCCTATCCTGGTCTCCTCCACTGGCTGTGGTTCTGATCAGCTTTCATTCACTCTTGTCTTCTTAGGCTTCGTGTGGTGCACTAGGGGATGCTAAGACATTTTCCCAGCATGACAATAACTCAAATCTAAGGACCACCAGGCTCGTATCTCCAGCACCAGCCACTATTCTACTGACCAAATCTCAACATCCACCTGCCCACTGGACACCTTCTCCGGATGTTCTTCAAGTCACTCTGTGTTAATGAAAGGGTCATTTTCTCCATCAGGACTTTCCTGACCCTTCCTAGGTAGATCTGCCTACCTCATATCCCCGTCATTCTCTATACACCCACACCCACTGGTCATATCTCATCACCCTATTTGATTACATGCTTACCCTGCCTCACCAGTCTGACAGCTCTTGGAGGACAGGAACTGTTTCTAGTTGTCTCTAAATCCTTGGGACTTAGAACAATATCCAACAAAATAGGTGACTGTGGATGCTCGTTGCACATGAATGAATAAATGAATGGATGGATAAATGAATGAGTGAATTATATGAACCTACCATGCCTTACAGTGCGGCTGCTGTATTTCTCATTCATTACTCATAACCAAGTGTCTAGGGCTATTACATGACCCAAGGGAAATGGATGCTGAAGATGTAAAGACAGAGTTCCCTTTAGTGCCTCACTCGACGTCATCTGCAGTAAAAATACACAGTACTAGATGACAACGGGGTACAGTATCTATTTGGTTCAGTTCCTCAAATCAATTCAAACCCCGTTAATACTTAATTTAATTCACTGGCTTTTTTTCTAGACCATTAACAGATATGTTATTAAGCTGCGGGGCCATCCATAATTGGTCATCTCTTCGTGAATTAAATTTTAAAAAGGAAAAGTAAGATCAAAGAATAATCAGATTTCCTATTTATGCAAGGCAACCAAGTTAAATTCTATTTGCTTTCTAAAAATAGATTATTTTCTTAAGAATCAAATATTTGTTTTGATCTCAAGTGATCTCAATACATCTTTATGTAGAATTAACAAATAAATTCCAGGTAATAATATTATATATTTAATAGACTTAGCATGTATTGAATGATGGTTGAGTATAAGTCACTCAGTTAGGTTCTGGAGGGAAACAAAGATAGATGGGACATCATATCTTCCCTAAAAAGGAGCATGTCAACAATAGAAGGCTTGAGTCTGAGAGAATGGCTGAGCAGGTCTACCTGTGGAATTCATGCTTCAGAATATCAAACTGAAGCTTTGAGTTCTTTGAAGTCGTGGCCCAGTGACATGGCTAATTGTGGGGAAGCCTCTTGGGTCTGGAGATACTGGAGGAGATTATTAATTTCCTTCAGTGATGATCCCCAGAGTGGACCCAATTGCTAATGACACAAACTGACTGTGATAAGCATCCATGCACATGTGGCCTTGTGAGGCCTGTCTGCATATGTCCCCAAGATTACTGCACCCCCAAAATGGCCCTCCATGACTTGGCAGGTAATTAGATTTGGTAGAGGCTGATGGTTCTTAGCTGAGGACATTTGTCAGAGACTGGAACAGTCTAGTTGTCATGATAGGAGACCAGGTTGTGGTAGATGTCAAGGATGCCGCCATGACAGGACAGCTTCCCCAGTGAAGAATTATCTGTTCCCAAATATATGTACCCTGAAGGTGAGAAACACTGGTCTAGGTCTCTTACTCTGTGATTTGTCCCCCCTCCCATGACCTGTTGGTGGACTTGAGGGATAACATGAGCCTTCTGAAAGTATATGGCAAATTTTATGTATGTGTGTGCATACACGTGTATGATACAGTGGATGAAATAGTGTCCCTCCCAAATTCAAATCCAATCAGAACCTCAGAATGTGACTTTATTTGAAATAGGGTCTTTGCAGATGGAAATAGTCAAGGATATCAAAAAGAAATCATCCTCGATTTAGGATAATTCTACATACAGCAATTGATGTCCTTAGAAGAGAAGAAGACATGGAGATAATGCACAGGGAGGCAATCCATGTGAAGATGGAGGTAGGCAAAGATGAGATTGATGCTACCACAAGCCAAGGAATGCCAGGAGACACCAGAAGCTGAAAGAGGCAAGGAAGATTCTTCGTAAAGTTTTCAAAAACAGTATGGCTCTGTTAGCACCCTGATTTTGGACTTCTGTTCTCTAAAATTTTGAGAGAATACGGTTTGTGGTAATTTGCTAATGGCAGTCCTCAGAAACGAATACAAGGTATGTCTATTTCTACTGGACAGTGATTTTAGTTGTGGCCAGTGCAATAGTCTTTGTTTTCTTTTGGTAATAGCACACCAATTTCTCTCCTGATTGCTCAGTCTGAATTTAGTCTGAGGGGTTGAGAGTAGAGTTGACTCCACTCCCAGTCATGTGACCCAGACCCAACCTGTCAATACTGACCGTTCAGAATTGGGCACATGGCCAGGGTCACGTCCAGAGACTGATGGAATCCTTTCAGCTAAGGTTGCCATACTGATTTGTGACTTCCTTTGCTAGTGCCTGTCTTTGACATTATGTAGAGAAAACTTCTGGGAATGAAGTGAACGCAGAGGATGACACACCCAAGAGAGAAAGAACATCCTGTCAGCATTTGAAATCTTAGATCAGTCTGCTGATGATTCATCTCTCAAACTTTCTTGCATGTGTAAGTCAACCTCCCACTTCCCCCGTTTCTTTTTTGTTGTTGTTTACACCAGAGTGAATTGAGTTTGTATTGCTCAAAACTGACCAAAAGAGTCTTGATGAATTGAGTCCTCCACTTTCACAGAAGTTGCAATAGAGACAAAGTGATTCCCCGAATGCTTATGGACCACTGACCTTTTGTATTACTGTTAGAAAGGTTTTAGTTCTGAACTTAAAAGAAATACTCTATGGCTACAGCAGTAAGAGAATTTTCCAAACCAAGAAATAGGATCGCTTTGGTTAATTGGATTTGGGATTTCAAAAAATTTTAACCAGTTCCTAGAATCACAGAATATTAGAATTGGAAATGACAGTAGAGATATCCTGATTTTTTCTTACAGAGAAGAGAATGAAGGAAGAAGTTATGTTTTATAATTCAGATCATTATAAACATTATTCATCTCAAGGGTCCTTTAAATAAGCACTTTCCATTGCATATCTAAAATAAAATCTCTGAAAACAGTTCTGCATAGTACTCCTCTGCAATTCATCTAGTATATAAAGAAAGGTGAAAGTATAATTCATGTATCAATAAACATATACAATCATATAATCAGATGAGAATTGAGGAGGGATATTAAAAGCCCACTTGTTTGCTCAATATTACCTTTCTGAAATGCCCATCTGACTACTCTCTGGTTTATGATTCCTCCACTGCACTCAGAAATCCCTCAATAAACAAAGTCACACTTCTCTACTGTCCTTTCTTTCTGTCTCCTCTGATCACTCTCTTTGAAGCGGGTATGCTGTAACATCCACTGGAAAAGTGAAAATAATTATGCTGAGGTTTATGTCACAGTTATACACAGATTCCATCATAAAGATTTGGGGATCACAGCATCAGATCGATCCAATTGCTCTTGGTGGTTATTCCCCTCTCACCTCACACACCTATATATGGCCTTGGTAAGATTCTGTCATCATGTGTTCTAGGTGTTGGTATCAGGTAACCTCCTCGATCCCATTAACATCACAAGGTGGAAGAAGCAACACCCCTCTGGTATGCTGTAATAAGGAACTAAGGAGTATTGTCCAAGTCCCTCCAACCTTCTCCCCTACCCTTTTCAACATGGAGATATTTGATATTCTTGTGGGCAGATCTGGACACAGACTTAAGTAACCCTAAAGTAGTCTTCTTCTACATATTCTTATGAAGAATGATCTTTAGATACTGGGCACGCAGCTGCATGACTGTGTCCTTGTACTGCCCAGCCTGAGGGAAGGATGGTAGTAAACTAACCCTGCATCCCAATAGTTCAGTTAATCTCTCCAGCCTTCTTTGAAACTCAAGGGGATTTCTGATATACACCTAAAACTGCCACTAAGCTAAATAAATCCTGCAAGGACATGGATTTCAGATGTGTGTGAAGGAATCTCGATATTATATTAACCAGTAAAGAACTAAGACAACTTTTATGGAGGAATTTCCCTGCACTCAGATGCCCTGCCTCTCTTACTGGTGCTGTACGGGCATAGGATCAGAGTCCTTTAGAAAATAATGTGACTCACCTTTCTCATCTTGTTTGCAAAGAACCCAAGACTAGCAAGGTAAAGATGGTCCTTTAAGAGGACAGAACTATTTGCAGAGGTAGTCAAAGCCAGACACTGTGTTGGCTTTAAAACATGACCCCTAAGTCCTTTGACACTTCTTCCATTGAGAGGGAGGCTATGTTTCCTCTTCTTGAATTTGAGTTCTGTGATTGATTTGTTGACAATAGAATGTGGCAGAGTTGACACTGCAATAGTTTCCTACCCCATGCTTTAAGAAACTTGCAGTTGCCACTTTCTGTCTCTTGGAACACAGCCACCATGCTATGAGGAAGCCCAGGCAGCCCATGGAGAAGCCTGCAAGGAAAGGAACTAAGATCCCTGGCTCTCTGTCTTGCTGAGCTCCTAACCAACAGCCAGTACCAGTGTACCAGCCATGTGAGCCGCCATCTTGGAAGCAGACCCTTCAACTCCACTCTACCCTAGCCCAACTGGCTCTTCCTGGAGCAGAAATGGACTTCTTTGTAAGTTCTGCTCAAATTTCAGATTAGTAGGCTAAATAAATGTTTGTTTTGGGGCATCTAGTGGTTTGCAGTTACTCTTTGGGGGTCATTTGTTATACATAATAAATGACTAACAGCCTCCCTGACCAATACACTCCTGATTAAACCAACAACCAGCATCTCTTTGGGAATGGGAGATGGGGCCACTGGAGAAAGCTTTGTATCACTGATTCTCGAACTTGACGTAGGAAGCTTTGAAAATGCAAATCACCTGACTAATTCTATGAATCTGGGTTATGTCCTAGAATCTGCATTTTTTAGCAGTTGTCCAAGAATAACATGACCATTGATTCTTAAATTATAGTAGCTCTAATAAAATAGCAATCTCACTGGCCAAAAATGATTTGGGAAAATTACAGCCAGCCTTCTGATCTACCTTTTCTCTCACTTTTACCATTTTATAGCTTAAAAGAGACTGCTAGTCAGCATTCTCTGAAGAGGAACAAAATGTTACTTCAATCCACTTAGTCATATGAGCTAAAGCCCCATGGATCTGGAAGTGAGAGGTCATCTGCCTTGAAGGTCTCTCATTTGAAATCTGCATGTTCAGAGCTGCCAGCCTGACTGCCCTGTGTCTTCCCAGCTGCCTGTCACTCGCTGGGGCTGTATATCAGAATGGTAAGAACACATTCCTGAGAATAAGGCAAGCCTGGGTTCAAAGCCTGGGGGCCTCTTACTGGGTGTGGAACTTGAGCAAATGACTTCATCTTTCCAGGTCTTCATCTTACCTGTCATATTGGATTGCTGTGAGGACTAAATGATGAGTACATGTTAGTACTCAATGCAATACTGAGCACAATAAATAAGCAATCAACAAATATTATGTCTTATGATTTGTCCCTTAAAAAATAAAAGGGGGGGCTATGATACATGTCATTCATTATTTGCATTTAATTTTTTGTGTGTGTGTTTGGTACTGGGGTTTGAACTCAGGGCCTATACCTTGAGTCACTCTACCAGCCTTTTTTTGTTGTGTTTGTTGTTGTTATGGGTTTTTTGAGCCAGGATCTCACAAACTATCTTCCCCTGCTAACTTTGAACTATGATCCCCTTGATGTCTGCTTCCTGAGTAGCTAAGATTACAGACCACCGGTGCCTGGCTCATTGTCTGTGTTTATACCTGGAGACAGGGACTAACAGTGAAAACCACACACTGATGGAAAGAAGAGGCAAATCTGTTGGGCACATCCAAAAAACATAGATTCCCAGGCTCCAACTCACTGATTCTGATTCAGTAGATGTCCATGAGCCCAAGAATCTGTGCAAATATATATATTTTTTTGGCAGTACTGGAGTTTGAACTCTTGCTTGTTAGGTTAGCACTCTATGACTTGAGCCACACACCCAGCCCTTTTTGCTTTAGTTATTTTTTTGATAGGATCTTGTGCTTTTTGCCCTAGCCAGTGTTCAACTGTGACCCTCCCATCCACACTTCCTGCATAGCTGGAATTGCAGATGGGCACCACCTTCCCAGTTTGCTTGTTGAGCTGGGTCTTGGTAACCTTTTGCCTGGGCTGTCCTGAAACTGAGATCCTCTGTCTCTCAAGTAGCTGAGATTGCAAGTGTAAGTCATTGCAGCCCGGTGAAAATACTTTGAAGTTTGGCACCTAGCAGAGCACTCAGAGTTCCTCACTCCTGAGCGTGCTCAATCCTGCAAGATGTGGTTCTGTTCCAACAGATTTCCACACGTTGGTTGCACCCGCCAGTGACAATGAGGCTCCTGTTTACCTTAACAAACTTGAGTGACACAGGTCACTATGGATGGGTCAGCCCTGTTTTTAGCCTCCAAAGTGGATGGGACTCTGGTTCATCCAGGGCACAGTCTTGAAGGCCCAGGATCCTGGACTGCCCAAACCTCTCCCAAAATTTCTTATTAGCTACCTCCATGCCTGACCTGGATTCTGTTCACAGAATGGACGATGTCACTCCCAGAAATTTTAATTAATTACTTTCCTTTTTTTTCTTTTTTGGGTTCTACTCCTAAGTGTCTATCATGTTGACAACCCTCTGGGGAGTCTTTTATTCTGAAGAGGTGAAAAATTGTACCCACAAAAAGAGTTCCCCATCCGATCGATTCTCTCTAACAACTTTATTGATTAGCTGCAGGAACATTTTTCATTTATTAATTATGAAGATGTTTCTGAGATTTCTTAAAGTTAACTATTGTGATTTTTTTTTTTTAAATACTGAGTTAACATTGACTGACTTGCCTCAAACTGCTTAACGGGGCATGGAGCCCTAACGCGCAGCTGTGCAGTCCTGGCAGAGGAAGCTCGGAAGTGTTTGTGAGCACAGGCAGTGGTCTAAATTTTCATTTGGGGCTGATTAATTGATTGCTTGAAAAAAAGCATGGCTTGTCCTTTTCAATAATGTGTTAGCATCAAAATATCATCCCATTATGATGTCCGGGCTAGTGATGGTTAATTAATTAATTGCTGCCCGTTAAAAACAATGTTCGACCCAGGTAAATCTTTCACTTATTAAAATCAATTTTGGTAATGGCTTTGCAAAGGGATTTGGGAGTGGAGTCAGGAATCTTGGCTGGCTCCTCTTTCCCTTTCCTCCCTTCCTCCTCCCTCTATCCCTCCTCCTTCCTCCTCCTTAGTCCAGTTTCCTGCTGACTGGCCTGCAGGTACCGATTAGAGCCTCACTCAACAGAGCCAGCACGGGTCAGACCTCCCTGAGCTCTGGATGTTCTCTGTAGGTTGCAGCCTGGCTTCTTTCTCCTTCTGAGTTACTCAGCAGAAAACAGTCTTTTGGCAAGGGGACACCCCTGGCAGCTTGCTTCCCAAAGCTTCCCACAGAAGAAGGCTGGACTACTTGGAAGTGAAGCAACCTGTATTGGGAAACCCAATCCTTGCTCCCCTACCCCCAGCAACATCCTCCATCCTGTCTCTCACCAAGTACATTCCAGACAACGTGTATGGCAAGGAACTCCAAGCCTGACTGAAGGAAGGAATGCATCTAGTCACAGGAGTTCATTCCTCAAACATCATGAGTTGATCTGGGTGAAACAGGTACTGTGCTGGGCACAGACATGAATGAAATTCCTAACTTGGGGTGAATTCAGTCCATTGAAGCTATCTTCTTACTATTCTGGTAGAACTGATGGTAGGTGGGAAAGACCAAGACAAGAGATGCCCACCTCACCTCAGGTACCTCAGAGGAAAATGGGTTTGATCCTGGAGCAGGAGATGATAAAGGGCAGCATTTCTTCTAGTGAGCAGGAGAGGGTAACTGTGAATGAGGCCCATGGAAATGAAAATGGAGTAAGAGGCAAAACAAGCCCCTGTCAGAGGGCTGTTGAGAGAACTCAAGGAACAGGGTGGATATCAGAGTCCTGCAGCAGAGTGGCTGCCTCTGTGAGGTCCAGGAGGGCTGGGGGAAAAGGAGCCTGGGTTTCTAAAGTGCTAAATGGAATAGCAAAGCTTCACACCATGTTATTTGGTATAGATAAATGGTGGGGGGGCATTACAGGCCTAACTGGGTTCTCTAGAAAGAATCAGCCTTCCTGGTGGAGGGGAGTGCTCAGAAGATGGTACATGGTGAGGGGCATAGGGAACACATACCCTATGAAAGGGGCTGAAGTTGCCAGAAAAATTCCACCCCAGGGTTTAAATGCAACCATAGTACATACTGCTTTCTGTTGTTAAGACACGAAGGAACGGTAGGAAAATTGGCATTGGTAAAAGTCCCCATTCTCAAATAAAAGGAGAGAGTAAATTCCCCTAACCAACCTCCAGCCAACCGCCACCACCATCGTGCATGTATAGCTCCCTGATAAAATTCCAGAATATTACCAAAAAAGAAGACTAGGGGCTTTAGAAATAAAAGAAGTTCTTAGTGAGTCACATGAAATTGGTAATAAAACAAATTAACCATATTTCCTTTCTAATAGGGCTCTTGACTCAAGAAATGTCTTAATCTTGGATCATCCTGATTCTAGCAAAGCAACCAAGCAGATCATGCCTGAAGTTCTTATGAGCGAATTTGTGAAATCTGGGTTGAATTTGTAAAGGTAGTTTGAATCCCTACCAGTGAGGATTCTACTGCAAGAATCCTGACTACTGAGTCAAGGGGTTTTTAGTTTACGGTCCGTTCTTAATCTTACCTTGTTCACCATTTATCTAAAAGAAGTGAATGAAGGCACAGAAGACATGCTTATCAGATTTCCAAATATGACTCATGTCTGGGAGAGATAGATAACACAGCAAAAGAACAAATCAATATTCAAAGTTATTCTGTTAGGTTGGAATATGGAAATGAGCCAAGAGTATAACAGGAATAAACATAAAGTCTGAGTTTAAGTTAAAAAAAAATCAATTGCAAAGTCACAGCACTGGAAAAATAGGGCTTGGTAGTAGTTGATACGGAAAAAAAAAAAAAAAAAAGGTTGGGCCTTTTTGTGATCATAAGATCCCAAAAAGAAAGAGCATAATGTGAATGCTAAGAAAGCTGATGGATGTGGTATTTGACTTTGTCTTAGTTTGCATAGCCACAGAAGCAGAAGGGCAGATAAAGATTCCAGTACAAGTAATTAATTTGAGAAATGACCCCAGGAAGCCTCCTCCTGTACAGGATGGAAAAGGAGAGGCAGAGAAGGTGCTGACAAAGGGTGAGTATCAAGCAGGTAGCCATGCTGCTAGGAAGAGTGGAGAATGGATGTCTAGGTTATCCCAAACGAGAGTGAGAGGACTGTGACGTTTCTCCTAAATCTCTCAGTAGTCATTAGTTGAAGGCTCCGCTGGGGAGCACTGATCCATTTGTACCTCTGTGGGCCGTGGAGGCCAGAAGTCCTTAGGTAGGTCATACTGGTGCTAGGTTAGCAGTCACCAGAATGTCAAGGTTCAAGGGGATATGGGCTGGGAACTGGTGACACCTGCTACAGTCTCTAAGAATGATAGTATGAACATGTACACACCCTGCTGGTCAGCCATACATATAATAATGCATTTAACTCTGGGTGCCATATTAGGTAGGAGACTTGAAAAGCTTGAGTGTTTCTTAGTGTAGGAGCAAGACAACAAGGAGTTTGAGGACCATATCACTCAAAGATCACACTGAGGAGCTCCAGTTTGGAAAAGGAAGACTTAGGAGCAGACTGTATCTATTTGGATCTTGTCTTGGATGTCTAACGGACATCTCCAAGTTAACGTGTCTCTATGAGAATTCAATTTTCTCTGCTCCACCCACTTCAGAGGTAGAGCACTATGCTTGAAATGATTGTGAACAAAATTTTTAAAATACCGCATGACCTGTACAGCTTTCCCCAAAAACTGAGAGGGATGGTGGGGAAAGGGAGCTGAATAAATTTGAAGACCAAAACCCAAATGTCAAAAGATTTAACATAGATAGGTATGTATGTACTACACACACATACATAGAAGTGAGTTTAAAGATTGATTTTTAGATTGAAGAATACACAAAACTTGAAAAAATGTGTAACCTGAGACTAAGGAAAAACATTTTTAAAAAACTAAAATCAACACCACAGAAGAGCAACAAAGAGATTCTTTGAGCATCTATTATGTGAATATATATCTGTGCACATAGATTGACATATATAGACAGAGATGTAGATGTATTTAACTGTTAATTATTCATTCATACCTGTATAAACATATGGCAAGTAAAAACTGAACAGGACACCACTATAATTTTGATGTTATTATAAAATCCTCCTACTTGGTAAGGGTAAATTATGTCACCCCTACACTATTGACCCTTCCATGGCAGAGCTCTCTATTGAGATGGAACAATCACCCACACTCAGTTTTCACATGATAAGCAGTCTTCTCCTTACCATGTATGCTTGTTCAGTGTTCCACTTGGTTTCAATGCCAAGGACTTGAGGACACTTTTTATTGTATTGCTCCTGGATTCTGGTCAGACTACTTACTAGCCATAGGCCTTGAAAAAAAAAATCCCTTCACGTTTCAGAATTCCAGTTCCCCCGAATGCCATTCTCATGGATAGGCTTGCTATAGAGAACAAGTTAGAATAGGAACGAGCTCTCACAATTTAGAATTTGATTTTCTTTCGAGTTGGTCTCAGAGGAGAAAACCCAAGGTTGTCTCCAAAACTGTTATGGAAAGAGATACTTATTTTTCTTTTTGTTTACTATTATTCTGGTCTGGGACAAAATACTGAATCCTAGGACCCTTTTCTCCACCCAAGGAGACCATCCAGCATGCAATGACCAGAACCAGGGGAACATCAAAACAAAGGGAGGAGGACAATACAGTGAAGCAAAGAAAACATCTGCTTTCAAGATAGCTGGCTGATACATTCAGGAAAGAAGCTGTGGTCTTGAGCACTCTGGGGGACCCCAGGTCAGACTCTAGGAGGGAAATTGTTAACACTCTTCTGAATATTTGTTGTTCCTAAATATTCCCTGTGACCCTCAGGATTCCACAGCAAATTGAAGATGCATAGAAACATAGATTGAATGGCAGATACAAAAAAACATTTCCTCTCATATTAAGGAGAACTGATAGAATGCAGAAGGGACATTTAGCATTCATGAAAACAGATTTAAGCTGAATATCAACATTATAACAAGACATCAAAATAAGAATACTAATATAATAATACACATATATAAATATAACAAGAGAAGTTATTACTGTACAAACCAAAGAAATCAAAGTTAATGTTTGAGGCAAGGTGAAGAAATTAAAATTGACCTTGATGATCTAAAGATTTTTATAAGTGCTTCATTGGCTTATCCCTTGCTATTAGTATTTTCTAGAGAATGAGGTGAAGGTAAGAGAACAATTTTGTCTCTCCTCTTTCTTGCCAAGTGGCTGCCATGCAAGAGGTTGGTACTCTTTGTAGGTCACCAATGGAAGACTGATACTACCTTGTACCTAAACAAATCTTACTTAGTTGGAAAGCACTTTCTCATTGGTCATGTTGGTTGTCTTCAGCATCATGGGAAATATATCATAGGAAACATGGATTTTGCCACTTAAGGGACTGTTTACATCACACAGCAAGAAGTGGGGACCCAGAACCCCATTTCCTTGGATGTTCTTACTGTTTTCTTTCTATAACCACGTGCTGCTTCTTACACCCACTCTTTTCCTACATCCTACCTCTGGCCTACCTTGATGTGGGAACTTCTGTCCCTGCAGTGTCGTTCTTTCAGTGACAATACTTCTGGAAGTTCCATAGTGAGGCAAAAGTGTCTCTAGTAGTATTGTCATACTGATGATATTATCTACCACTGAGGATGAATTTAATAGGACCCTTAGGAGATGGAAAGCAAGACAGGTATGTTCTGAAATAAGGATGGAGCATTCGAAATCTGACACATAGAACACTGTTAATTACAGATGGAGAGTCCAGGCAAAGTGCCCAGAGGAAACTCTGGGGAGTTAGAGAGCATTTTGAGGGCAAGGCAAAAAAAAAAAAAAAAGTGAGTGAAACAGCGTTAAGACAAATATCAGCTTAGTTTGGAGATGGTTTGCATCATACGAATTCTGCAAGGTCTTCAGTATGGTGGATCAGGTCTAAGAGGTGGGGGGGGGGGTCCAGTGATAAAAAGAGAACCTGGTAGACAGAGACAACCATTGAGGAGGTCATTGGTACCTGATATTTTGTAAGTACCACACTGAATGGCCTTAAAATTGCCGTTCAGAACTAAGGCTCTGTGGCAGAGCCTAGTCTCCTGTCCTCTCTCTAAATTCACTCTCAAAGTTGTCCCCATCTGGGGCCCTGAGTCTTGGTCATTTAGGTGTCAAGAACTTCAAATTTAAGCAATGAAGTTTATCTAGGAGAACAGCCCACTCAGAGAGAACAAAAAACTGCTGCCTCTGGTATGTGCATGCCTGAGGCTAGGAGGCTGCAACACAAGGGTAGGCAGAAAGTTCACTGGACAGTTGGCTGGCCACACCCATTGAAATGCCCTAGAGCCTCTGGATCTAGAATATCAAGGACCCAGTTTAGACACTTGGATCTGACACTTGGGCAGAGCCTGAGCTCTATTCTCAGGTACTAGGGAGAAGAGAATATGGGAAATCAGAGTTAAGAAGCATTAAACTACCCTTTGACCTACACTTTCACTTCCATGAATTTTGAGCCACAGATACTCTGATACATTTGGAAAATTACATATGTGTAAGAATACTTGCTGTGGCATTGTTAGTAGTAGCCAAAGATTAGAAATGCTTAAATGTTCATTAACAAAGGATGGTTAAAATAAATTATAGCATATTCATGCAATGGAGAATTAAAGCCCAGAATTTTCTATGCACTGGTTTGGAACAATTTTCAAGGCATGCTTTCCTCAAAACAAAAAGAAAAAAAAAAGAGAGAAGTAGATGAACAATGAGCCACCATTTCGATTTCTTTTTGTAACACGTCTGGGGTCACTTTGGGGATGAGAACTTGCTGGCTGGGTGACAGGGTGGAAAGAAAATATATCTCAATGTACCCTTTTATAACTTGGAAGATTTTTGATGTATGTATTACCTATTTTGCAAAATACAGTTCTGGAAAGATAAGAAAATATGAGGATGAGAACTTCAGCCAAAGCAAGCCAGTGAGGAAGAGCCCAGCATAGGGCCAGTGTGGCTGTGAGTTCCCAGCCTGGGTCAGGGAAGTTAGAGAAGGTGGAGGTGGTAGCTGGGTCCAGAAAGGAAACACCTATAAGAGTAAGTTTAGAGAGGACAAGTGACTAGGTAGTTCTCCAAATGTCTTTTTGCCACAGAGCCTTAGTTTTAGAGGGAATTTTAAGGTCACTTAGTCATTAGTCTTAGTGATTGAAAAATATCAGTGTCAGAATCCACCACAACCCTTGCTAAAAATTCAGATGTGAATCCCATTCTAGATCTGTGAGTCTGAAAGTCTCTGGGGAAGGGACGACATTCTTCCAGGTTGGCTGAAAATGACTGACCTTGACCTTGTCACAGCTGAAGGGAATTCTGGGAGAGACATGCTGGTCAGGAAAAATACCTCTAGCAATGTAATGCACAGCACACTGCAAGGGAAACAAACTTAGAGCTGTCCAGTCCTGTGCTTGAACTAGGATCTGCTGCTTATTGCCTATGTCCTTGTAGATAACCTAATATTTTACCCTTCATTCTCCTCTTCTCTTACATGGATTTAATAATGCCTACTAGCAGTTTTAAATATAAATAAGATAATGCACATTTTTGTGGTTTGGATATGAAATGTCTCCTGAAGGCTCATGTATTGAAGGCTTTGTTCTAGGTTGATGTTCAGAGGTGGGACTTTTGGGAAGTGATTAGATCCTGAGGGTTGTAAGTTCATTAGTGGGTTGAACTACTGATGGATGCAGAATTTTATGGCATTATTGGGAGGTGGTGGAAACTAGGAGGTGGGGCTTAGTTAGAGGCATGCCCTGGAAAGGTATCTCTTGTCCCCAGCCCCTTCTCTGTTGCTCTCTATGTCTGTTTATCTCTATCTATCTCTCTTCTCCTCTCTTTCTCTTCTTTTCTCTTGTTCTGTTCTCTTCTTTTCTTACTCTTTCTCTCTTCTCCCTTCCCCTTCTTTCCCCTCTCCTCCCCTC
This sequence comes from Castor canadensis, assembly GCF_047511655.1. NCBI lineage: Eukaryota > Metazoa > Chordata > Mammalia > Rodentia > Castoridae > Castor > Castor canadensis. Next base: position 20,112,118 of record NC_133389.1, on the reverse strand, counting down.
TACTCTCCTCACCATTTCTCTCCTTTCCTCTCCTCTCTACTCTGTCTCCCTCCTGCTCAGCTCCCTGCTTCTTGGCTGCCATGAGGTGAGCAGCTTTGCTCTGGCATGCCCTCTCCACCACGATATTCTGATTCAACATAGTGATGGGGAAAAATGGCTGGGAATTAAAACCATGAACCAAAATAAATCTTTCCTCCTTCAAGTTGGTTTTGCTCAGCTATTTTGTCACAGTGATGAAAATCTGACTAATGCATGCATGGAATGCCCAGCAGTTATTATTGTTCTATCATTGTTGGAACCTCCCAGGAAGGTAAAGACCTCACTAAGAGATAAAGGACTGATATAGGAAGAGTTTGAGACCAATGTGGGCTACATAGTAAGAAAGAAAGAGTGTGGAGGGGGAGGGTCTTGGAATCACTTCAAGTGTGTTACCAAAAAATCTCAGGGTTCAAAAGTGTGATGTGAGTCCAGAAAGACAGAGTAGCACAGGCATGAGGAAGGAAGGCCAGTGCCCTGCAGTGATGGGAAAAAAGAGACTCAACAGGCACTTTGGCTCCCTGGGAGTTGGGATAAAAAACGTAGATCAACAATTCCAGAGATTCTCAGCCTTGGCAGCCACCCAAGTGGCTCTGTTGCCTAAGCCCCACTCTCAGAGGTTGTGATTTAATTATTCAGGGTGGGGAGTTTTTTTTTTTTTCATTTTTCTTTTATTATTCATATGTGCATACAAGGCTTGGTTCATTTCTCCCCCCTGCCCCCACCCCCTCCCTTACCACCCACTCCGCCCCCTCCCTCTCCCCCCCCAATACCCAGCAGAAACTATTTTGCCCTTATTTCTAATTTTGTTGAAGAGAGAGTATAAGCAATAATAGGAAGGAACAAGGGTTTTTGCTGGTTGAGATAAGGATAGCTATACAGGGCATTGACTCACATTGATTTCCTGTGCATGGGTGTTACCTTCTAGGTTAATTCTTTTTGATCTCACCTTTTCTCTAGTACCTGTTCCCCTTTTCCTATTGGCCTCAGTTGCTGGTGGGGAGTTTTAAAGGCTCCCCAGGTAATTGTCACTTGCAGCCAACTACAAGGACTGCTCAAAGAACCACTGAGCCAAGTCATTGGCTTGGTTGGGGTAGGGACTTGGGAGGAGAGAATTTTTCTTTGCAGGCTACTAAGTTTGAGAAGAACCACTGAAAAACCACTGCTTTCAGGAGAGGAAGTACTGACAGTAGCAATTGACTAGAAATGAATGTGAGAATTTCAGCTAAGTGGGACAGATTTCCCCCTTGTTAGTGCCTTCTGGAAGGGTTCTCCAACATCCCAGTCTAAGCCCTTCAATAGCTTAAAATTGAATTAAAGCCATTTCACGAAGATGGGTCTTAGTCTGTGCCACTATAACAAAATACCTTAGCCTGGGTAATTTTTAAAGAAAAGAAATTTATTTCTCTCAGTTCTGGAGGCTGGAAAGTCCAAGAACAAGGCACCGGAAGCTGAGGCTCTCTGGATCCAACATGGCATCTCATTGCTTCATCCTCTAAGAGGAGGAGCCCTGTGTCCTCACATGGTGGAAGGTGAAAGGGCAGGCTAATCAAATGTTGTGTAAAGTCTCCTTTTTTTATTGTAACTGTTAAGGCATACTAATTATACAAATGTATGAGTTTTACTGTGAAATTTCCATACATGCACACAGTGCTTTAATCATGTCTACCCTCCCTTCTGTCTTCCCTTTCCTATTAGTCCCTCTTCTACTTTCAGGTCATCTTTGTTTTTTGGGTTTTTTTTTTTTAGTTTCCACATATGACAGAAAACATTCAATACTTGTCTTTCTGTGTCTGGCTTATTTCATCTAACATATCTACCAGTTCCATCCATTTTCCTAAAAATGACATGATGCATTCTCCTTTAGGACTGAATTGTACTCTATTATGTATACATACTATATTTTCTTTATTCATTCATCTGTTGATGATCACCTAGGATAATTCCCTATCTTGGCTCTTGTGACTAGTGCTGCAGTAAACGTGAGTCTGCAGCTGTCTCTATAGTAAGCTGATTTTGATTCTTTTGGACACATACCCAGAAGAGGTATGGCTAGATCATATGGGAGTTCTAATTTTAGGTTTTTGAGGAACCTCCAAGCTTATTTCCATAAGGGCTGTTCTAATTTATATTCCCACCAATAGTGCGTAAGGGATTCTTTTCCCCCTTACATTGTTGCCAGCATTTGTTATTGTTACTATTACTGATAATATCCATTCTGGCTGGGGTGAGATGGAATCTCAATGTAGCTTTTTTTATTGCTGTGCTGAGTAGGGGTACATTGTGGCATCTACAGAAGTTCTTCTAATATAACAAATATATCACTCTTGAATTCACCCCTCCATCATTCTCCTTCATCCCCTCCTCCCCTATTCCTGGAATAGCTTCAACATCATTTTTCCATTTACGTACATGTGTACACGGTATGTGTGCCATATTCGCCCACCTACAACCTTTCCTTACTTCCTTCCCCCTCCCACTGGTACCAACCCCCCAGACAGGACCTGTGTTTTGATTTTCATTTCACTGACAGTTAAGACATTAGCCATTTGTTCATTTGTACAAAGCCTCTTTTAGAAAGTCCTTAATTCCATTCAGGGTGTTAGGCTGGCTGCCTAATCACGTCCCAAAGGCCCCACCTCTTAATTCTATCACATTGGGGACCCTTGTGTTTTGGAGGGTAGGCATTCAAATCACAGCAGTGTGGCTTGGGCTAAATCATCATTGGGCTTTCCCCATCTCTCTTTAATATTTTAATGAAGAAAGTTGTCCTTGCTCCTTTTGCTGTCTTTCTTTTGCTACCTTTTTCAGAACTTCAAGATTCCCTATTTGGCCCCTAATTCCCCAATGCACTCTGATCTCACCTCCCTGGATGGCAGAGAAGATAATAATTTTCTTCCTGGGTCACCAAAATGTACTCATCCCATGTCCCATTTTTTGGAGTCCTCATGAATGATTTCAAGCTAATGGCTACCTAGAGTATGACAGCGGCTTAGTGACTGAAATGTGGCCCATTGTTTTCTGGGGACTAGGTGTTTCAGCAAAGGATGACACTAATTGAGGAAGGCCAGGCAGTGGGACAGGGTAGAGAATAGTGAGAGACAAGCCAGGCTTTCAACATAAAGAAGAGCTTCATCTGACCGGAATCAGCAAGAAGAAACTGAAGCAGGAGAAATGCAGAGAAAATGCACATACCAGGAGGGAAAATATTAGATAGAACAACGCTGGAAGCGTATTTTAGGCTATGGTTGAAGTATCTTGGTTCCTTCGAGAGAAAGTTTCATCACTTCCTTTAATACATGCAAAGCATGCAGGTAATCTATGGATCTGAAGAAAATGATGTGGGAAAATGAGCTCCTCAAAGAAGTGCAAGCTTGGGCTTGGCTGTGGTGGTGGTGGTGGTGTGTGTGCATGTGCTGGAGAAGAGCATAAAATATCTGCAGAACAAATAGGAACAAGAATTGCCAAATTCTGGGCAGAGCATGGTGCCACATGCCTATAATGCCAGCTGCATGGGAGCATAGGTAGAAGAAAGATCATGATCTAGGTCAGCTAGCCAAAAAACGTGAGGCCCTATCTGAAAAATAATCTAAAGCAAGAAAGGTCTGGGGGTCAGGCTCAAGTGATAGAGTGCTTCCTTAGCAAGCACAAGGCGCTGAGTTCAAAACCCCAGTATAGTCAAGAGCAAAACAAAAGCAGAATTGCCAAGTCCTGGTACATAAGAGTCAGTCTGTCTAATGTGGCCTCTCTTGGTTCATTTCTGAGGAGGGGAAGTAGAGCTTTCGAGGTGAATACAAAACTACAAAGCTATGACTTTAAGTACAGGTTGTTAATGGAGAAGAGACCCAGAAAGAACATTTAAAAACAGATTTCTATAAGCCGAAAGAGCCCTTAAGAAGTTTTGTACTAGAAGGTAAAAATAAAAAAGGTAAAGAAATATGGGGAAAAAAAACCAAGATGGGATGTATTCAGGGACCTACAAAATAAATAAATAAATAAAAAGAGGTGAGAGCTGGTGGGGTAGGGAGAGCAGACAGAGCCAGGAAGAGAAGACATGTCCCAGAGGAAGTGGCCTGACCACGTAGCACAGGGCAGAAAGTTCAGACAGGCTTTTATGAAAGTTTACCAGAAGTAGTCTTCATTTACAATACATATTAAAAAAAAAAAAAGCAGGAAAATACCATTCCTGATGGACAGGGGGCAAGCCGGTAATAGAAGGATTCAAAATAGCAGGAGTTTTAATGTGTATTTTTACTCTGTCTTTACCAAAAGATGTTACATTTTTGAGGTAAGGTCTGAGGGTTATACTCAGAAAACAACCACAAGCAGACATTTTGTCTCGCAGACAACCAGTTCCCAATAATTCGTAAGCTTTCTGATCCTCTTTCAGCCCTCCCCCTGGCTGCTGTGTGCAGATTATTTCTTCTTTGCTCCTTTCTTTATGTTTAACTCTTGAACTTGCTTTCCAGATACAGAGTCCCTGTCCCACACGGTGTGACACGGCCAAAGCTAGTATTCTTAAAATTGACCCAAGCATCCTTTGTAAAAAGCTGCCTGAAATAAAACCCTTAGGGACTCGTGACACTTGGTTGAATGGATGTGGGGATTGTCAGGGGACAACTGGAGGAGGACCTACCAATTATTCTGAGCATTTCCAGAGAAAGGGCGTTGCCTCAGAAGCAGACACGAAGCTCATCTTCTAGGAAGCAGAAAAAGATGGTCACACCCATCCTTAGAGCCCCCAAGCTTAACCTGGCTTCTGGGGAAGATACTAGAACAAATCACCAAGCAATCAATGTGCAGTCAGCCAGAAGGGGGCAAGGCCTAGGGAGCTTACAGACACAGCCATGTAAGGAGTAAATCAAGTTGGACCAATTTAATTTCCTTCTATGATAGAGTGACAGGCTATGTAGATAAGGTGGAAGCAATAGATGTAATCGACCTGAGATCTCAGCAAGGCATTTGCTTCTGCCCCACATGACAAGCACAGTGACAAGCTAGTCTGCTACAGTTCGGGCCAGGGGTCATCAGCCCCAGAGCTCTTAGACAAGATGGCAGGGAATCCAGTTCCGTGCCTCTTCTCTATTCCATTGCTGCAATGAGCTGGTGTTGATCATCACACAATTCATTTTAACAAATATTCATTTTGAGCCTCTTGGTTTTATGCACTTTTGGCACTTAATAAATACTTACTGAATGAATGAGTTAATGAATGAATACTTGGGCACCTAAGCAGAAATGTTAGGAAACTGGAACAAGGTAGCTTAAATCCAGCCAGCCTCCATCGCAAACAGATATCCAGCAAAACCTCAGCAGTGCGCTCCTCCATCTGTTCAACGTGCCACAGCCCACTCTTGCATTGCCCATCTTTACCTGTAGCTTAGATGACAGAACTCTAATGATACAAGCTATCCACAAAGTAGACTGAGTTGAACAAGGCACAAAATTTTGGATCAGGCCAGATCCCCAGATAGTAGAAGCCATCTGGTTTCAATGAAGGGTGTCATTGAATGTCATCTAACCAGGAAGCCAACATTCTTTAGTGCCCCACAGAGCAGTCTATATGGTGTTCCTGGGCCTCATTTCTTTGGAAGGATGAGGAGAACTGTAAGGAATACAGATAAAGATAACGGAAGTGATTCAAGAGACCCAGTGAGGGCAGTGACACTGGAGAAGGCTGTCAGGTATGGCAACTGTCACCAAGGACATTGAAGTGATTAGTGGGCATTTCCATCCTCCTTCTCATTAAGAAAAAAGTATTTAACTTTTTAAAAATAAAATATGCATACACTTTAATATTAATGAGTGCCAGGAGACCCTATATTAAAAAATCAATAAATAGCAGACCCCTAACCCCCAAATTCTGTTTCTCTAGCAGTCATTTTAAAAATTCTTAACTGTTTCTTCAGTTATTTGCCTTCAAATAATATGCTTTTGCTGCCTTTCTTGTTTGTTGACTTTTATATTGTCTATTGAGTTTTATTAGGGGACAAGATAATTCACCTCTCATTTTCTGCCTGCTTTCTACTTTGCCATCACCCCAGTAGTTATAGGTACATCAGAACTCTGGTTCAGTCGACCTGCAGGGTGGACATTGTTGTGACTGAGCAGCTACTTAAGACTGCTGGGCCACACAAGGTACTACAATCGCATTTCCTTTTTTGTGCCTGTCCTGTAGTTAATAACTGTCTCCTTTATTTAGTTTTGATTTTGGCTCTGGTTGCTTCCCATACTCTTCATCAGAATTGTAAACCTTCTTCCTATATTTCCTTCCATTTGAGAAAACAGGGAGAAAAAGTCATCTCTGAGCATCATTTTCCTCTTGAGGATCCTGTATCTGGAGCTTCTGCCTTCCTGCTCCAAAATGGATGGGCTGATAATAAGCTTGTCATCCAGCTGCCATTCCTGGGCCACCCTTCCCAGTATTTATTGATGGTTCTTTACCTCCTTTGTATTTGTTGCTATGATTGTCATAAAGTGCCACAATCAAGTGGTTTAAGCAACAGAAATGCACAGTTCTGGTGGCTGGGAACTGGAGACTAAGATATCATGAAGACCACGTCCCATCTAGGTATTGGAAAGTGACCTGTGCCAAGCCTCTCACAGCTCCTGGTGGCTCCTTGGCTTGTGACACTATCATTCCAATCTTCATATGGTGTTTTGTGTGTGTGTCTCTCTCTTTTCATGACATCTGTTTTTATAAGGACATAGGTCACATCGGATTAGGAACCCACCCTACTCCAGGATGACCTCATCTTAATTAATTACATCTATTTACAATAAGGTCACAGTCTGAGACTGCCTCAGTAAGAACTGAACTGAAGAACACTTTGCCAAGGATCAAGAAGCTGCCCTGACTCATGACCACCACCTCAGCAGTTACTTGCTTCTCACAAAGTAGAGACTGGTCCTTGTAAGCCTTCCTAACCTTGCCTGCCAGCAGAAAACCAATCTGTAGCATCAGGAAGAGGGCTTCAGCTTCCCTCCACCTTTCAAAAATGTCAAATGCTTCTCATTGGTGGAGCCAAATCCTCCTCTTATACCCCAGCCTAGGAAGTATAGATTTTAACTTCCAAGGTTTAGAGTACAAGAACGAAGCCTATAAGGTGGCAGCAATGGCCCAGAGTGTCAATCCACCATATCTGAACTTGTGCAACCCTGGCCTATTCATTCTTGTTAAGAATGTGGTAGAAATAACAGATGAGGTGTCTTTTATTTAAGCATGGGTTTCCCAAATATTATTAAGGATGGTCTATTCTCTGAGCCTTTTACTTTCTCCAAAGAAGAAACCCTCAATTCCAGCTTGAGGGCTGTACACTGGTCACAAGTTCCAGTTGCTAAAAAGGTTGAGGTTGGGGATGGGGTCCAGCTCACCCTGCCCTCCCTCTACCTGAAATCTTTGAATTAAGAGTCTTGATTTTTAATGGAAAATATCATGTGAATCTTGCAATTAACTCCATAATGAGTCTTAGTTTCTTTGAAAATAAAAATATTCTCTTTGGATGATATAATGCTCCAGGAAGATGTTACACGTTTAAATTTAATCTATATTTTAAAAACTGTGCCCCCCCCAAACATGGCCACAGATTCATCCAGTCCAGATGTGTTTCCTCAACTTAAAAAATAGAGACCTGGGATTTTCCCTCTAGTGTTCTAGGATACTATGACTATTTTCCTCTTCCTAGTAGGAAGGTAAAAATGAAAAACAGCAAAAGAACGAAAAAGAAGGTGGAGGAGGTATAGCCTGCCTCCTTTTTAAAAAATAAATCATAGCAGGAAAAGAGAGGAGTGGAAAATTCACAACAGCAATCAATTCTTGGAGAAAAGAAACCAAAAGGCCATGTTTTATGGTGTGATCCATATACTGTGTGAAAGAAAGCAGCTAACTGTGAACAGACTTCTTCTTTTCATAGGAAACCCCTCTTTTCAATGAAAGAAGCCGCCAGCATCTGCTGAAAGTAGAGTCTGTGCTTCTGGAAAGTGCCATAGTACTGCTTTGGAAAGTCTCCAGCCTACATTTTTGCTGTATGGACACCAGACACAAAAGTTAGCTTGAGTGATGGTAACATATCCAAGACACTACCAGCCACAGTGTTTGGGTGTCAAGCTGGACAAGTCAGTTGGGTGAAAGAAAATGAAAATGAGAACAGTGTGAGAAAGTGAAAGCAGAAAGATGCACAGAAACACTTCTGAGTGGGAGATAAAAGGACAAAAAAGTGAGCGAGGAAGAGAATGTGATGTTTCTGCTGCCTTTTGGGAGTCTTACAGATCTCTGGCAGGCATGGCCCCATTTGACCTTGTCACCTCTGTCTGATAGCCCCACTTTAGAGAAGAGTAAATGAAATCTGAACAATGTACATGGATTTGCTAAGCATTACAAAAATGGTAAATAGGGCTGGGGTAGGGCTCAAGTAGTACAGCACCAGCCTGGCAAGTGCAAGGCTCTGAGTTCAAATCTCAGTACTGCCAAAAAAATTTCATAGTAGTAGACCCTCAACTGTCAGATTACCAGATGGAAGATCTTTTAAACAATGGTTTTATTAATGTACATTCATCATACAAAGGGGTTTCATTGTGGTATTTCTACAAATGCATATATTATATTTTGACCAAATCACCCCTATATTACTCTTTCTTAGAATGATCTTCTAACTACACTGCTGGCAAGGAGGGTTTTTTTTTTTTTTTGGTTGTACTGGAGTTTCTCACTTGCTAGGCAGGTGCTCTACCACTTGAGTCGCTCTGCTAGCCATGTTTTGTGTCGGGTGTTTTTGAGATAAGGTCTTGTGAAGTATTTGCCCATTCTGGCTTCGAACCTCAGTCCTCCAGATCTCTGCCTCCTGAGTAGCTAGGATTACAGGCATGAGCCACTAGTGCCTGGCTGCAAGGAAGCTTTGAGTCCAGTCTCAGTTCCACCTCTAACTGGCTATGTGACCTGGGGTGTGTTAGTTAAACGCTTTTCCCTTCATGGTTCAGTTCCTTCATCTGGATAATAGAGACAATAGTACTACCCACCTTATTGAATACCCAAGGGGATTCAGCGACATAACACACATAAAGTACTTAGCGCCATGCCTGGTAAAGAGTAATGCTCAAGAATGTTGGCTATCCTTGCTGTGCAAGCATCTGGGAACTGTAAACAAGAGAGGCACGATCAAGCATAATATTGAACAGAACTCTGAGTGGCATCCCTGGTAATAGACTGCGTACCAGATTCATTTCCCAGCCTTCCTGTACGTTGCATGAATAGCAAGGGGTTGCATTTCTCAGACTCCTTTGCCAAATGGTTTTCATATCATTTTAGCCAATGGGATGCTGTATCAGTCAGAGTTGTCTGGAGAAACAGAACCAATAAGAGGAAGAAAAGGAAGGAAGGAAGGCAGGAAGGCAGGCAGGAAGGAAGGAAGGAAGGGTATTAATAGATTGTTGATAGATGATGGATAGTTATAGATAGATAGATAGATAGATAGATAGATAGATAGATGATTGATAGAGGATTGACAGATAGATAATTGAAGATAGAAGACTAATAGATACGGAGGAGGAGAAAGAAGAAGATAGACAGATAGATAGCTTTATTTCAAGGAATGGTTTCATGTGATTGTAGGGGCTGGCAAGCATAAAATGTGGAAGTCAGGCTGACAGGGCTGCACACTCAGGCAGGGGCTGATGCTGCAGCCTTGAGCAGTTTCCTGAAGTCCAGCTGATTAGACGAGAAGCACACATGTTATCCAGAGTAATCTTCATTTAAAGCCAACTACTGACTATAGATGTTAGTCACGTCTACTAGATATCGTCACAGTAACATGCAGACTGGTGTTTAATGAGATAATTGGGTACTATGCCCAGCCAAGTTGACACATAAGACTGACCATCAGAGAGGCATGGCCAGAGTTGGGAGGGAAGGGAGAGACCTCTTCAGTGATGGGGTACTGGGAAATCTTTCACCTTGGACCCAGTCTCATTCATCAGCTGCAGCTGGTGGTTCCAGCTCCCTCCAAGAAGCCTGGATTCTAGGTTCTGGAGACCCATCCTCTATCCCTGGCTTCTCCAGCCTGAGGACAGTAAGCCACTTTCTGCTCTTCCCAATCTCTGGATGTCACCTTGTCTCTATTTGGCTTTCTTGGCACTTCCATTCCCAAGTCACCAACTCCCTGTGTGTAGGATGCACAGTGAGTCCTTCTCTGCTCTCTAAAATAAGAGAACCTTTAGGTTAGACAGATCCTTGCCTAGCATCTCTCTGGTCACACTCCATGACTTCCAACCCTGCAGGTTAGTTGTGGGAATGCGTTTGGAGAACTGAAGACGTCATGTGGAAAATGAAGCCCCGTTCTATGACTACCTCACAGCTGCTTAACTAGAGTAGCATGGGAAGGACGATAAAAGACATAATGCAAAGCTTGTGAGGACAGAGAAGGACTGTTCCCAGATCCTGGAGATTCTGTCACTTGTGAGCATTGGCTTCCCCAAAGTCATCATTTGAAACCTGCCTGTAAGCAACACAGCACTGCACATGCCCAGCTCCTCCCCTGCCAAGACCAGGGCTATCTGGGGGACGGTCCTCTGAATGGATGCTGTATAAGCCCCAAGTTGCTGATCTTCATCTCCTCATGTTTTGCACTAGAAGCATCTGTCCGAAGACCTTGGGCTGCCCAGTGAGGAAAGCTCAGGAGCTGAGGGATTGGACTTCTCCCATAACCCCCATCTCTTCTCTCAGTTAAGTTTTTATAAAGTACTTAGCAGTCTTTGCCATACTGCACATTTGGCTTATGTATTTGCTCATCTCCCCTCTCAGGAGAGTATGAGGCAGGAACATCTGTCCCTTTGCTCTGCTCTGCATTTCCAGTACATCTTGTAGGACTTGGCTGAAAGCAGACACACAATGGACTCAAATGGAGAGACCTATCATTTCCTTTCCAATCTCCCAATGCACTTCCAGGACCTGCCTCCTCCCCACTTCACCCTGCTCTTAGCAGAGATGCTCACAATTTAAGGCCTGGCCATTCCTTAGACACCCTCACCCTTGCTCAGCAGCCCAGAGTGTTCCATGTGGGACAGCACTGGGGAAACAGCCCCAGCACCATGCTGGGTGGGGCGAGCCAGAGAGGAGGTGGAAAGTGGGTGGAGAAGAAAAGTTGTTTCTGTTGCAGGAAGAATACAAGTCATACTGAAAAAGGTGGGGACTGCAGACCACAAGCCCTCTGTTGTGCCTCATATGCCCAAACTTGTGGCACTCCTTGTCACTTGCCACTTGCTAATTACCACCCTTCCAGGCCCTGCTCCTCAGACCTGAGGGAGACATTGCCTTAAAGCTGTGGCCTGTGTGACCCACAAAGCATGAAACTCAGTAGTGATGTTCCCCACATGCACTGGGACCCCAGCAGTCCCCTTACTGTTAGCTAAGAAAAGCCAGCCATCTTTTTCCTTCTGGAACTCAACACACCTCTGGCTTTCCCCATTCAAGCCAGTAATCAATGGCTCCAGCCAGAGCACTGAAACCTTTTCCCTCCCCAAGGTCTAGATCAAGTCTCACTTCTCCATGCTCCATCCCTCACAGTGAGACCATGGCTCTGGAGGACAAAGGCCACACGAGCAGTTCTCTGCTTTTTCTCCCATCTCCAATAAAACCTTAAATCCACGTGTGTTTTCCCCATTTCTTCCCACAGATCACCTGGCTTCACTGTGGGGACGCAGTACATGACGTCGTACATAAGGGTCCCATGCTTGGTGGACCTGACCCCAGGGGAAAGGCTCTTCCTCCCAGTTCCCTGAAAGGAAGATAACAAATAAAAGCACAGTATGACCTGTAATTTGACCAAGGCTACCAGTCGTCTGTACTCTTTTTAATCACTGTAAAACTAACACATGTTTGTTTTAGGAAATTTGGAACATACAGAAAATAATTTTTAAAAGTCATGCATATCTGGTGTATTTCCTGCCAGTACAAATAGGCACACATTTTCAAGGAAATTGGAATCATACCAGGTAGTCTTCTATGCTTCTTTTCCTTATAATACTTTATGGGGGACATTTTTCATGTTGTTAAATATCTTTCAAAAATACAATTATTCATGTCTGGCATGTTTGCCAGGCATGGGTATGCATTGCTATATTGCCCTATTGTAGGGCATTCCAAACCTTTCCTGTTCCCAAGGAATCCTTAGGTCCCTCCCTCCCCCTGACCCCTTATGGTCACCTCCAGGCCTATGCTGTACCATTTAGCCCCATGATATGTCTACACAAAACAGTCTCAGATCCTGTCTTACCTTGACCAGCCCCTCCACCAAGCTCCCACCTTCCCCTCTCTTCCTCCTTTTGTTCTCAGCCCAAGTGAAGAATCCAGGCCTCAGGACTCTAACCAAAGTCCCTAACCCCATCCCCCATGGTCAGATTCTCATCCACACTGCTAAACTCAGTCAACGCTTCTCAGAGCCCCAAGGACTTAGACATTCCTGGGCTGGTCCATTTCTCAGTCTTATCTTTCTCACCCTGTTTGCACTATTAGACCTTTGATCAACTCCTCCATTGTGAACTCCTCCCCTTCTTGCTCCTACCTTTCCTTTCCATATCTACCCCCAAAACATATGTACCCCAGGCTTTGTTCTCCACTCTCTTTTCTGTTTTTGATGGACCTTGTTACAGCATAGGTGTGTGATAATGAGGGTTGAGCAAGGGGGTGTCATTCTACATTCTATGAGTGGCCCAAACTCAGCTCATAAGCACCTGTCCTCTCTAAGAGGCCTGAGCTATGGCCTTTAGAGCCTCTCCTTCATTTGTGGATGGTGCCACCCTACTATACCTTGGGCAAGTTCATGTTTTGTCTATAAAGACTGAGTTAGTCACAATGAAGAGACAGCCTACAGAATGGGAGAAAAATCTTTGCCAGCTGTTCATTGGACAAAAAGTTAGTATCAAAAAAAGTTAACATCCAGAGTATGTAAAGAGCTCAAAAAATTAAATGCCAGAAAACAAATAGTTCAACTAATACATGGGCAAATTATTTGAGTGGACAGTTCTCAAAAGAAATCAATGGCCAATGAATATATGAAGAAATGTTCAACATCTTCAGTCATAATGGTACCTCAGTGTCCTTTCATGGAAGATGGACATGGAAATTAATCAGCAATGTGTGTAACATGCATAGAAAGTGCCCGGCATGTAGTAACATTCAGTTGATATTAATTCTTTTATCAAGGTTCAAATCATTCTCTCAGGGAAATGAAGAGACACAAAAGAATCTCTACCTCCTCTACTTCTCTTCTGCTTCCCAAACAGAAGCAACCTGGAGGACCAAGGAAGGAAGTCATAGTCCAAATACATCAAAGAAAGAAGAGTTTAGAAGGTTTCTTCCCAAACCTTAAAGATTTGACTTTGCAAGTATCTGGCTGTGTACCTGCTCCATCTCTCATGCTGGAAAGTGAGATTCTTGTAGACAGGGACTATGCTTTGTTCATCTTTTCATCTCCTCTCATGGCGACATGCACACAAATTCAGCAAATGGAATAAGCCAAGGATGGTGTGAGAAGAAAAAAAGTATGACCAAAGAAGTGGGGGTGAAGTCATCAATATTTAAGATTTTTTACCCATCTAGGAAGTCAGCTTCCTGATACAGATGGAGCTATAGCTGCCTAAGCCGAAGAGAACACAGAACTGTGCATTCTTAAGAGCAGGTGTCTTGCTTTCCATTATTGTCTGCTGTTGATTAGGAAGGAAGTGGAGTGGATGGGAGAAAAGAGTCCTTTCCACATTTTCTTAATCCATTCGTCAGTGGTGGGGCATCTTGGCTGTTTCCATAACTTAGCTATTGTGAATAGTGCTGCAATAAACATGGGTGTGCAGGTGCCGCTGGAGTATCTATACACAATGGAATTTTATGCAGCCATGAAGAAGAACGAAATGTTATCATTCGCTGGTAAATGGATGGAACTGGAGAACATCATTCTGAGTGAGGTTAGCCTAGCCCAAAAGACCAGAAATCGTATATTCTCCCTCATATGTGGACATTAGATCAAGGGCAAACACAACAAGGGGATTGGACTTTGAGCACATGATAAAAGCGAGAGCACACAAGGGAGGGGTGAGGATAGGTAAGACACCTAAAAAATTAGCTAGCATTTGTTGCCCTCAACGCAGAGAAACTAAAGCAGATACCTCAAAAGCAACTGAGGCCAATAGGAAAAGGGGACCAGGAACTAGAGAAAAGGTTGGATCAAAAAGAATTAACCTAGAAGGTAACACACAAGCACAGGAAATCAATGTGAGTCAACTCTCTGTATAGCTATCCTTATCTCAACCAGCAAAAACCCTTGTTCCTTCCTATTATTGCTTATACTCTCTCTACAACAAAATTAGAAATAAGGGCAAAATAGTTTCTGCTGGGTATTGAGGGGGTTGGGGGGAGAGGGAGGGGGTGGAGTGGGTGGTAAGGGAGGGGGTGGGGGCAGGGAGGAGAAATGACCCAAGCATTTTATGCACATATGAATAATAATAATAAAAAAGAGTCCTTTCCAGTGGACATGATTTTAGGATGTTGAAAATTTAGTCCCATTGGCTATTACTAATTTAAGAACAAGACTCCAGTGATACCTCAGACTTATCAGGCAGTTGATTGTACATTAGCTGGGAAGGAAGCCTTAGAACATTTCTGTAATAGATGAGCTGGAGTTTGTGAAAAACCATGTCTCACTTAGAAGCAGTGAAGTGGGAAAAATGACACACCTTGCAATGGCCACAGGGCAGGCCCTCAGCTTGATGCCTATGTCAGCAGGGGTCTTCTCGGGCATTTTGGCCTCTCCCCCTTTGGTGTTGTCCAATCCTGGTAGTGCACTAGGGCTCTTGTGTTGACTCAACTCCCTATCACAGGGCTTCAGCTGGACAGTCACTGTGCCCAGGTCTCCCTCCAATACAGTTAGCTCTTTTTATGGTAGCTCAGATAGACTAGCTGGCTTGCCTTGTGCCATGCTGCTAGTAAATAGTAGGTCCAGAACACAGGTGAAGACCCTAACCCTGGAGCACAATCCTTTATATTAATTACCATCATATTTACAGAGGCCCAACAAACTACCTCAGGAACTCATTTAAAATGCAAATTCTAGGTTCCTACCTCCAGAATGTCTCTGATCCAAAACACAGGTGTGAGGCTCAAAAATTTGTATTTTTAATAAGTCTTCTAGGTGGCCATCATGCAGAGGATTTGGGGATTTGTAGCAACACAGACTTAGGGCATTGAACCAACTGGAATGAAGAATGATAGAATATCTAGTTCCCAAAAAAAGGCGTCTAAGTTCAGAAGCCCAAAGTTGATCATTAGTTCCTTCAGTGGGTATTGGGTGATAAATTCAACCTTGGCTGGATTCGCAGACCCTTTCTTTAGCAGTGCTGCAAAATGTGGAAGGGACAGGACTGGAATCACCTGAAATATCTTCTCAAGGGTGTGAAGCAGGATGGCACAATGAGCCCCAGGCAAGCATCCCATCCTATCTTTCTCCTAAAGGAGCAGCTTCCTGAGGCTGTAAGTATGAGTAATATTCTCTTTGCCAAACAAAAGAAAGAGCTTTTTGTCTAATTCTAATCTTGTTTGCTGATGTCTGCCAAAGCCTTTAATGAACATTCTGGAGTTCTCAATATTCTCTCGAAAATGCTGATAGAGCAGCTGGTGGGGCCGGTGTTGGGTGAAGATGTCATGAATTTTCTTTTGAAACCTGGGGAGACAAAGATGGCCCCCCTTCTGATATCCCACCTCATAACAAGAGAAGGGGCTGGTCCAGTCTCATTTTTGCTAGTGAGCAGGGTTAGGAAGGCAAATTATAGCTTCTGTCTCAGTGACTCTGCAAATAAACTGTATGTTCAAATAATCGAGGGGGAATGGAATACTCTCCAAATGTCTAGACCTGAATTCCAACCAATTACTTCAGAATAGCTGCAAGTGGAACCCAGGAGTCTTCACTGTTTAGAATGTTGCCTGTGATGTCCATGTGCAATCAGGATTGAGAACCACTCCCAAGGCCAAGGATATCAGAACAGCCTTTCCCTTTGAGACCTTACTTTTAGACAGTGGCTACCTGAGCTCCAGGGACCAGCCATCTCTCTTTTGTACCTTCTTTAACATCCAGAACCACTGAGTATATAGATGTCATCCTTATGTAATTCTTTATTTATTAAAGAAACATTCATTGGACCTAGTGTGCATCCAAATGTGGGGAATATAAAATAATTTATCATACACAGTTCTGGCTGTGCAGACACCTGCAGTGAATTGGAAAGATAATAAAAAATGAAAGTAATAATATGAGAAATGACCCAAACAATGTACCCACGTGTGAATAAATGAATAATAAAAAATAATAATAATATGGGAACTAAGTAGCAACTCAAGAGATTTTGCTATATCCACTTATCAAATGTACACCTACTGTGGGGTTTTAGAAGGCAGACCAGTTATTTGGGTGTTTCCAGGAGGCTTTACCTAAAAGGCAGGTCCTGAGGAGATGGAAAATATGGACAGTGGAATGTGTTCTGGGGGAGGGGGAGAAGGTCTGGAGATGACTCCGTCAGAGAGGCCCATGTTCAATTCTCCATGCCAGGCTTTGTGATGTCAAGTTCCTCCTCACTTCTGCTGGTGCTGGTGTTTTAGGGTATGCAGTTTTTCTGACTAAGAATCCAGAGGTACCTATTAAAAGTGATAACACTGCAGGTTAGGAAGAGGTTAAGGCCAGGCAAGTCTTAACTCTGGTTCTTGGTCTCTGTTAAATGAGCAACAGGAATTGAAATTCCTCTTTCCATCTGAGAATCTCTAATTCAGGTCCTGGGATCATGAGACACAGACTCCATCTTTAAGTAAATCTAAAAATACCATTATTAAGGTATAATTTGTGCACAATAAAATGCATTTAAACGCACATTTTGATGAGTCTGGAAAAATTTATATACCTGCGCCATCACTACCACAATCAAGGCAGAGGAGATTTCTGTCATCCTAAAGCCCCTCTCTGCCTTTCCTAGTCAATTGTCAGTTCCTGCCACACCAACCCCAGGTCACCATGTCCCACTTTCTGTTACTATCAATTAGATTTATCTTTCTGAGAGTTTCATAAATGTTATCACACAGTCATTTGCATCTCACATTTTCATTCAGCATAATGTTTTGAAATTCGTTCATCAGTATGTGTTAATAGTCCATTCCGTTTTAAATCTGAAGAATATCCCACTGAATAGATATAGCACAGCTTGTTTCTATGTCCATCTCTTAGTGGACATTTAGGTAATTCCTAGTTTGATGTATGATTATAAAGCTGCTGTGAACGTTCTTGTAAATATCTATTTGTAAACATCTATTTTCTTATCTTAGGAGTAACCTAAGGATGAAATTGTGTGGTTGTATGGTAAGAATATACTTAACTTTATAAAAAATCGACAGCCCATTTTCTAAAGTGGCCATTCCCGCCACAAACATAGGAGCTCTACATCATTGCCAACACTTGGTATTTTCAACCATCCAGGTTATGTCTACCCAGAAAGGGACTTAAGGGCAGAGAATTCAGTGGGACATGTGTATTATGCTGCTTGGATCCAGCATGGGTTCCACCTTGTAAAGAACAGGTGTTCCGTGTTCTTGGTTGGTTTCTCCAGAAACGTAGTCAGGTGAGCCTGATGAATGGACTCATTCTTTGCCACCCTTCTGTATGTAAAGCCTCAGTTCTCTCTGGGGGCTGATTTCACAGCCCACCATCCCAACTAATGTCTCCTAAGGCTGCTGACATATTTTAATGAAGAAAAGCTGTTTTGGGGTACCAGGATGTTTTTCTTCCCACTCATGCAACCCTTCCATTTTGTGACATGTTTTAATGAGGATGAAGAAAGAAAATGAGTGCCAGATGAATCTGGAATTGGTCTGAACAGTAATTACATTCTGCAATAAAATTAAAGAAATGCTGTGCTCAGTAGGCTTTGGAAAAGGCTGGCAGGAGAGAACTGTGTGCCTCTGACACACAACTCAAGGAGCACAGCTCAAAACTCTACCAGAAAAAGAAGCCTACAACAGCCAAATAAAGCCAAAGTGTAGCATGCCTCTACCCTTCTGTCAAAAAAAGAAAAAGAACTGAAGATCAGTGAAGATGTGTTTGGGTCTGCCTTTCAATGGATTCTTCATACTGGATTCTAAAACTAGAAGACAATGGGGTCCACCCAACCTCCTCAGCCTTAGTGAAATTTGAGTGGGTGGATGTCAGTCAGGTGCCTCCTTAGAACTCAGACATTGGAGCACTCAGTCCTCCTTTGAACAAGACATTCCCTTGTCCACAACTAAAGGCAAAGATCTGGGATCAAATATGAGCTGCAACTCTGGTGTGGGGTGACCACCAGGAGGGGCAGTGCTGTTGACACTCCCAGAGAGAGCTGTTGCACCCATGCAGGGGTCCAAATGTTCCCCTAAGAAGCTGTAGCCTCTGCCTTACAAGCCCTACATTTCCTCTGTGCTGCTTCAAGGGGGTGAGGCCGCATCAGCCTTATGCATGGGCAGCAGAAGCCAACTGACTGCTGCCCATTGTCCTTCACATGGAGTTTTGTCTCTCCTGACGCTTTGTGCGGACAAGGCCACCCCTGAAATTGTGGGTGCTCCAGAGGAGTTTTGTGTGGACAAAATATCCCTTAAACTGTGGATCCATCTTCCAGGACTAGGGGCTTCTTAAGGGTGACATGGAAATGTCCCCTTTTCACAACAAATTCTCTTGGAAACTTATGAAAATTCTAAGGTCTGTGCCTTCAAAAAAGATTTAAAAAAAAAACAGACATTTTTAAGGACCCATCCAGAATCAGATTTTCTGGGTTTCAGTTGTATGACTTTTATATTATGATTCTCCACAGATACAAAACCAGTAATACATATACAGTATAAAGAATTGGTTCACACAATTATGGAGGCTGAGACGTCTCAAGGTCTGCAGTGCAAAAGCCTGGGAACCAGGAAAGACCATGGTGAAAGTTCTGAAAAGAGATGACTCATGCCCCTGCTCTAACTCTTCGAGCAGAAAACAAATTCTCTCTCGTAAGCCTTTGTGAGGTCTTCGCAGGATTGAATGAGGCCCACCCTGTGACAATCTGACTTACTAATTCAAATTCTATTTTCACCTAGAAGTGCCTTCAGGTCCACCCAGAACAATGTTTAAACAAATATCTAGTCACCCCAGGGCCCAGTCAAGTTGACACATAAAACTAACATTCACTACCCGGAGCACAGTTACTTTACTGCCTGTTTCTTCTTCTGTAAAATGGGCGTAATAACAGCAGAGAGGACTGAGCAGTTCATATGGACTTTATTGTTTGCAGCCCTGACTTTTCATATATTGTGGGATCTGAATGGCTTCCTACCAAACCGCCTAATTGCTGTTGACAAAACTAGTACCCCAGAGGCATTTCTTCCATGCTCCTAGAGAATAAACATCGCAATGTCTATTCAAATGACCACGGTATAAAATATCACCATGGAGACAGTCATATTGTGACACTGCAAGCTGGAGGTTATGCCTTACAATGCAAGCCAGGGAGGCAAGAGGAGGCAGTGATGGAAATATTTTATGTGAAAGAAGTCTCCCCTTTACATACAAATATCTAAAAACTATTAATTTGGGGCAGCAGCAAGGAAGAAATACACGAAAGGAAAATTGATTTTGATTTAAATGCTATGTTTTCATCACCTTTCTTTAGAGTCTAAGCATTCATCTTTGAGTACCTGTGCTAATTGATTTCAAATGCAATTCAACGCAATCACTGTAGAATAATAAATCTCAGAGCAAAGGGCTAAGGGAGGAAACTTGAACAGGAAGGGGATATAAACATGTGGTGTTTAAAAGGTGTGTCTGTGTCACCTGGAGTGAGTCTGGGAACGGTATGCTGATGCAAAGTGGAACAGTCCAGGCAGCAGTGGCCTCATGGTTGTGAAATGGATATTCCCTTGAACTTGAAATCCTCCACCAGTTGTAAGGAGAGTTAACTTTTGGGCCCCTAGCTGGAGCTCAGGTGACCCTTCCCCAGGCGTGTTGTGTACATCTCCGAGGAAGGAAGTGTGCTCTGGTGGCTACACTTCTCCATGTAGTACCTGAGCTCACAACCTGATCTTGAGAAGCCTCTTTCTTATGACCTTTTTTCCTAAACTTGCTTGATACCCATTCTTCCCTAAGTGGCTGGCACTTTGAAAGGCACATAGCCAAGAGGATCACTAGAAGGTATCACAGCCATTCTATAGATTCCAAACCCTATCACATGAAGGAATTAATTTCACAGTGATGGGAGTCCCGTCTCTGCAGCTCGCTATAGGAGGCAAGTGGACCCTTTGGGTTTTGCCCAAGGGTTCCCCTATGAGTGCCCAATCACCTGTCCTAGAATCTTGTCATTGCTCAAATCTGGGCGAAGTGAGAACTGAAGGGAGTAGCATGAGGGCTGGAAGATCAGATAGGAAGAAAAGGTGTCAGTGAGGGCTCTTATTTATTGTGTGGCATGGTAGCAGCTTTAATGTTCCTTTCCTGAGCAGGAATACAGCAGACAAGGACAACAGCAAATCCATCAAAGTGTTTTGTGCAAAGAGGATGAGTAATCACAAAAAAGTAATTTGCCCACTCCTGAAAATAATGCCTGGGAGTAAGGACTACCAGAGAGGACTGAGCCAGTCAGTGGCTTAGTTTGGAAGGAAAGAGCAGATGATGTGGTGAATCTACAGGGCCTGGAAGAGCAAGGATTTGAGTCTTACACCCTCTTGGAGACAGACTGTGTCCTGTGGGTTTGTGCCACAGCTGGCTGCCATGTTTGTGCAGGGCATGATGCAATCCACATCAACATCCAGTCTTTGTAACTATCCACTCAACATTCCCAAAACTCCCCAGTGGCAGAGCAACTCCTGAACAGGACAGAACTATTGCCAAGGGATTTTCTCTAAATGATTGAGAGCAGGAGTTTGTTTTTTAATATGAAAGATCCTGTCCAGGACAGATCTACTAAGGCCAGAAGATCAAAATACAAAGCTACTTCAGTCAATTTGGACACAAAAGCAGTTAATGCAAATTTCCAATGCATAGACAAATCATCCCAAGACAGACTGAATTTCTAATGGGCCCATTGGTTTATCTTTTGCATAGATACTGTGTCATTCTTTATAGCAAACAGTTCAGTTGTGGTGTGAGTATGTTTAAGTGTAAAATAATTCTGATTTATCCAGCATGAAATGAATCAGGTCTTGTTGCTATCTCATTCATTCAGTCATTTATTCATTCACAGTCTACTGTCATGGAGTTTACCCTTTGGTTGGGGAGGCAAACTAAAAAGATAAGCATGTCTCCATGTTGTGGGGACATGATAAGGGAGATTTAAAGCACAAAGTCCTGGTCATTGGCAAAGCCAAGTCAAGCTTTCATGTTCCCCACCACTCCCCCGCCCCCCAGCTTGTCAAGATGTGGTCTCTGTTTTCCACCTGCCAACCACCCATGTGGCCTATTGATTTCTGACATACTGTGGTGTAAAATGACACATTGTGATATCTTTCGATAGAATGCTGACAAAGGGAAAAAGGGAACCCCTTCTGACTCATGCTGGGAGCTCCACCTCCCATACCCACTGTCCACTGCAGCTGGTTCCTGCATTACACTTATAGCTGGGAGGCTGTGGCAGCAAAGACCTCCACAGAGGGAGGAAAATGAAAAAATCTCCACCAGACCCATTGATCTCCCCTCTGAGCAATTGAATAGTAGGGAGATGGAAAAGGGGCAGGGAGAAGGGCTCACATGTCTCTCTTTTCTGAAGGGTGAGGATGTCCCTGAGTAAACCTGTCACTTACTGAAACCAAGCTTCCTGCTGAATGTCTCTTGGTGACAAGCCCCTGATTCTGTAGCTCCAAGACAGAGAAAAGGGAGGGGAGCAATAATCTGGATAGGAAAGAAGAGGCATTAGCAAGCAGGACTTGAAACTCCCCATTGGTTGGGTGATTTACAAGATTAGGCAATGCTATCTGTTCTGGCTCTCTTTCTGAAGCCAGCCACAGAGGCTGCCTCCTCAGCCTCAGTCTCCCTGAAGCCTGGGTAGAACTGAACAAGGATTCATCTTCCTTCAGGCCCAGCAGCCACTAGCCTGTCCTCTGCTTTGACTTTGCTCCTTAAGGACCCCCACCCCAATCTGGGTGCTCCCCTACCTCCTTCCTCCCTACCCTCTTGCCATGGTGTCTTCCACAGCCTCCTGGAGCATGATCTTTGATCTCAAATTCACTCTCCACCAGGCAGCTCTCTAAGGGGATGTCTGGAGCTTGGATAATGGATGAGGGTGGAAATGCGGAAAGATGAGGCTGGAGAGACTGTGAGGGTGCAAATCACAAAAGGCCTTGAAAACCTGATTGAAGAGTTGGGCTTCATTTCTCCGAAGGTCCTGAGAGACCAATGGGAAATTTCAAAATAAGGTAATGATAAACTCAGGTCTGCATTCAAGAAAGATCTTTCTGGCTAAAACAAGAAGTGGTTGGCAGTGGGTAGAGAAGCAGGGAACCCTTGTTGCAAGCTCCTGCAGAGACCAGGTAATAGACACCAGAGAGCATCTGTCAGTGGGAACAGAGTTCGGGAGACCATGGAAATGCAATTGAGAAAGACAATTGATGTTGTCACCACTGAGAACTGAAATTGGGAGCTCGAGAAAAGGGAATCTGGAGAGAAATGGTTTCTCAACTAGGAACTTTTCTTCTAGGCTAGGACTGATGGACCATGCACCCTGTGCCAGGCCAGGACATTTGATACATGCTGAACTCCTTGTCATCAGTGCCTCATCTTGCTCTGTCTTTGTGTCTCCAGCACCTGGAATGCAATAAGTGGTAAGAAGTGTTTATTACACACATGCGTGATTGAATGCATGAGTGCATTAATAAATGAACATAAGACAGAGCCTGTAACTTCAAAGGTCTGACAATCTTATTGCAAGTCAAGATTATCCTACATCAAACAATTAAAGAACACCACAAGATGGAGTCCAATTAATTTCTAAATCATCTAGTGCAGGCTATAAGTACTATAGTTTCAGAGAAGGGAAAGATCAATGTAGGCTGGAGGAGTTAAGCATGGCTTAAATATAATTCCCTGACATTACAGTACTGTGGAAACAACAGGGTGGGTCTTAAAATTGAAGAGATGAAAGCAAACATGTAGAGTGCTGCACAGCAGACCACCATGATGTTGAGAGACTGAATTAATGACATTGGCCTTAGGGGTTTGCACTGTTCAAGTGGGCATATTCTCGTACAAGTGGTAATAAGCTCTGATATAATTAATTCACATTATATTCTTCTTCTAAAGTTTTTTATTGAGGCAAAATTCACTTAACATAAAACAACCATTTTAAAGTGTAAAATTCAGGGACATTTAATGCTTTTGCAGTGTTGAGAATCTACTACATCTTGACCCAAAGCATTTTCATCACTCCGGAAGAAAATCTGGTACTCTTGACCTAGATCTGGTACTCTTGTCATGCAACATGACAGACTGAAAACAGCCCTGGAAAATGGGACCATGAGTTCACATCAGAGGGCTAATGAGTAAGTCGCTCAAATTTAACCCTGGATAAATCAGGTCCATCATTTGTAAATTGAGGGAGTTTTACTAGAATGATACCCCAGCTATCTTCTAGATACTAGACACTGAGTACAGTTGTCTTTCACCTTTGAAGACAATTAGTCTAGAAATAGATTTATTACAAAACACGAAAAAATCACTGTGTGTGTGTGTGTGTGTGTGTGTGTGTGTGTGTTGTGTTGTGTTTTAAAAGGTAAGGATGTGAAGAAGGACAAATAGCTAGGGGCTACGGAGGGACTAGAATAATGTATCAGTAAAGAGAGTGGAGTTGAGGGAGATTACCTAGATAATCCCAGTTTTTGTTTAATTGTATGCTTTAGTGTTTAACTCCGTATTGGACTAGGCTTGAATTCTGCAACTGGAAGAGTTTGTTCCATAGCTGCCTTAGGTTCTACCAATAGACTATGCTTATGTTCTCACTAATTTCATACATAATTCCAAGGCTGAAAATTCTCTTTCTTCATGCCTTAAATGTTTAATTACTACTTCACTTTACCAGTTTCTCCTTGCCCGCCTCATGGATAGAACATGTTCTCAGTTCTCCAGTTTCAAACATGAGGTCTTATAGTCCAAGAAAATATGCAGAATCTTCAAACCAATGGAACAAAAAAGGGGTGATTGTGTGCTAAGCTACACGTGTTCAAAGCAGTCTTCTTGGAAGTAGTCCTAGGCTGTGGTAGTTAGTTTTTTGTGTCAACCTGACTGGGTTAAGGGATGACTACTAAGCTATTAAGATATTATTTCTGAGGTTTGATTCCAGGCACTGGCAAAACAAATACATTATTTGTGGGTGTGTTTGTGAGGGTGTTTCCAGAAGAGATTAACCTTTGAACCAGTAGAATTGGTAAAGATTAGCTTTCACCAATGTGAGTGGACATAATCCAATCCATTGAGCATCTACATAAAACAAAAAGATACCGGATGAAGGAAAAGTTTGCTATGTCTTCTTCAGTTGGGACAATCATCTCCTGTCCTTAGACATGGCCTCTGGTTCTCAGACTCTGGTTTCCACCCTCAGGCCCTCTCTCCTCAGGACTTCAGACTTGGACTGAACTACACCATTTTCTTGTTCTTCAGTGTGTGGGAGGCAGATTGTAGGATTTCTCAGTCTCCATAGCCATGTAAGCCAATTCCTCTAAAAAAAACTCCTCTTCCACATCCATATCTATCTATCTATCTATCAATCATCTATCTACCTATCTACCTACCCTACCTACCTATCTCCTATTGATTCCATTGCTCTAGAGGATCCTGACTAATATTCTGGTCAAAATTTGAAACTCAGGACTGGAGAAACTATCTTAGAATGGGATTTGCTTCTACATGATGATTCAGGATCCATGAAGTTACCGTAAAGATCCTCAAAATTATAAAAGCAAAAAATACATGTGAGGGGGAGAATAAGTGTATTCATAGACTGTTAATAGGACAGATGGTGGAGCAAAGCTGCCTGGGTTTCAATTCTTGTTTGTCTACTTAATAACTGGGTTGCTTTCTGTGCCAGTCAGACTAGGGTAAATTATGCTGCAGTAATAAATAAACCCTACATCTCAGTTGCATTATCAATAAATGAAAGTTTTATTTCTCATTCGTTATTACAGCTTTTTACTCTGGTTCTAGGGCTGAAGAAACAGCTAATATCTGGGCCATGCTGACCTGCTTAGATGTGGATTACATCACTCCATTTTATTGACCAAAATAAGTTACATAGCCAAACCAGGCATCAACAAGGTGGGAAAGTACATATGTGAGAACAATACAGCCTACTACAAATTCATCTTATTTCCCTACCTATAAAATGGCATTTACTTTAGAAATTTGTAATAAGACTCAATGAGATCGTATCTATAAGCACTAAAAATACTAGAAACATCTTAGCTGTTATCATGATCTTCCACACATACACCTATCTGTAAATGGTTTTTGTTACAACTTTTTACTTTGAAAATAATATAATCATAGAAAAAATAGAAAATATACATAAATGAGAGAAAAAGAACTAGAATCACTTTTAACCTGACAATCTAGCAAAAAAAAAAAAAGAAAACCCAAAAATACAAAAACCCACCATTAAGCATTTTGGAGCATATCTTTAAGACTTTACACACATACATTATATACATAGCTATGGGCATGGAATAATGCTGATTAAGTGGTATTATGATCTTTTTTCATTTCACATTGTATGTAAACATGTCCATGACAATAAAATACATTCATTGTTCAAGTGGTTTCATAGTTTCACATTCCTTGCATGCATATAATATTTTTCTTCAAAAACACAATCCATTTACTATTTCAGATATTTCAATTTTTTATACTGCTTCCAAGTGCTTGCTTTGGTTGACAGTGGTTCAATATGCATCCTCATCCATCTTACCACAGTTATTGGAATTACTGGGTGTGCACAATTCCAATGTTTTTGATATGGATTGCCAAAACACCCTTCAGGAATGTTGCAACTCATAAATCTTACCAGCAGGGCAACTTCTCACCGAACCTGACCATTTTTCACACTTTTTCCTATCTTATGATGTAAGTGTGGCAAATGGTGTGGTACCTTAATTTACATTTATTTGATAACTGGTGGTAAACAAATTTTCATAGATTTTTTGACTACCTCAGTTCCTTGCTTGTGAGTATGTCTACTTTTCAATTATATATGGAAACTATTGTGGTACTTTTAAAAAAGTCACTTAAAATGGTGACAAACATTAAATTACACCAAGTTATTATTGTGGAATTTGTTAGTCAATAGTGGCATTGTAGTTAGATAAGAGGTTGCCCAAAGTCTTAGAAGTTCTTAGAAATATGTAGAAAGAAAGTGATCTAACACATGGATACACAAAAAAAGACAGATGAAGAAAATGCTCAGAGTCATCTGGATAACACATACCTGGAGCCCATCATACTGGTGAATTCTAGCTTTTAAAACGATTGTGCTAAAAAGTGCAGTGCCAAAAGGTGCAAAAATCCTAGGTGCATGAATGATCGAAAATGAATTACCAGAAAATGAATACTGCATGTAACAGCAATCCAGGTAAAGAAATGGAACTTTACCAACACCTCACAATTTCCCTTCATGTCTCTTCCCCAAACATAATCACCATGGATTAGTTTTGCCAAATTTTGAACTTCACGTAAAGCTCCCTTGCCTGATATGTATTTTTGTGTCTGGCTTCTTTCCCTCAACACAATGTTTTCATCACTATAGTATTCCATTGAAGGGGTCCACTATAATTCACTCATCCATGTTTATGATCATTTGGGTTTGGAGCTACTACAAATATGTACACCTCTTGTGTTTATGTTTTGCTGGGTATGTGTTAATTTCCTATTATTGCATAACAAATTACCACAAACTCAGCAGTCTGAACAACATTCATATACTAGCTTCCAGTTAGGTGGATCAGAAGGCTGGATGGTGTTGCTGGGTTTTTTGTGCAGAGTATTATAAGGCTGAATGGGGTCATTTGGAATTAACTCTTGTCTGCAGTCTCTGGGGAAAATCCACTTCTTAGCTTATTGGGGCTGTTGGCAGAATTCAATTTCTTGTTGAGGTAGGATCGAGCCATTTCCTGGCTGGCTGGCTGTCAGCTAAAGCTGTTCTTGTTTCCTGGAGGCCTCCTTCATCCCTTGCACATGGCTCTTTCCGTCTTGAAGCCAGCAGTGGTGAGTTGAATACTCCTCCTATTTTTGACTCTCTTTGGCTTCTCTGCTACAATCACAGAACACACTCTGCTCATGTGATTAGATGAAGACCACCTGGATAATCCCCTCCTTAAGGTCAACAGATAAATAACCTGAGTTACATCTTTAAAATCCCCTTGCCACTTGATACAAGATAATCACAGACACAGAGCATGATTTCCCATCAATGCCAACATTCCAGGGATTAGAGCAGGAAATCTTGGGGTGTCATTTTAGGGTATATGCCTTAGAATAGAATTACTATGATATGAGCCATACCTGTGGCTCAAAGACAGAAGATTATGTCAAAGATTCTTCCAAAATGGATATACCATCCACACTCCAACCGGCAGAATGTGAGTGTCTTATTGCTCTACATCCTTGCCAAGGATTGTTTGGTTAGCCTTCCACTTTTGCTTTCCTAGTTGGTGTACAACACCACACAGTAGTTTTAGTTGCCATTTCTCTGATGGCTATTGAGTTGGAGCACATATTGATGTTTATTGACCATTTGGAGTCATCCCTTGTGAAATGTTTTTTCAAATATCTTGTCCATTTTACCATTGGCTTGCCTGCCTGTTTGTTATTTTGTGGGAGTATCTTTATATATTCTAGATATGAGAACTTTATCATTTATAAGAGTTGCAAATATTTCAACTGTGACTTTCTGATCACTCTTAAAACTTGTCTTTTGATGAGCAAAAGTTCTAAAACATAGTGTAGTCCAATTTATTGACCTTTTATTTTACAGCTGGTGCTCTTTGCATCATCATGTTTAAGAGTCTTCACCTACCCTAGAATCACGAAGCTAATTTTCTGTGTCATATTCTGGAGGACTTACTGTTTCACGTTTAGGCCTATGATTTTTCTGGAGTGATGCACTTTGTTTTGTGTCAAGATGTATGTTTTCCCCCTACAGACATCATCACCATTTATTTTAAAAATCCTGGCCTTGCTTCTTGCTCTGTACTGCCATCTTTATAAAAATTTCAGTGTCTTTGTATAGATGAGCTTCTTTCAGAACTTCATGTTCTGGTACTTTGGTCTATGTTTTTGTCCTTTTTGCCAATAATGCACTGTCTTAATTACTGTCGTTTTTTTTAAATTTTATTATTCATATGTGCATACAAGGCTTGGGTCATTTCTTCCCCCTGCCCCCACCCCCTCCCTTACCACCCACTCCGCCCCCTCCCTCTCCCCCCAACCCCCTCAATACCCAGCAGAAACTATTTTGCCCTTATTTCTAATTTTGTTGTAGAGAGAGTATAAGCAATAACAGGAAGGGACAAGGGTTTTTGCTGGTTGAGATAAGGATAGCTATACAGGGAGTTGACTCACATTGATTTCCTGTGCGTGGGTGTTACCTTCTAGGTTAATTCTTTTTGATCTAACCTTTTCTCTAGTTCCTGGTCCCCTTTTCCTATTGGCCTCAGTTGCTTTTAAGGTATCTGCTTTAGCTTCTCTGCGTTGAGGGCAACAAATGCTAGCTAGTTTTTTAGGTGTCTTACCTATCCTCACGCCTCCCTTGTGTGCTCTCGCTTTTATCATGTGCTCAAAATCCAATCCCATTGATGTGTTTGCCCTTGATCTAATGTCCACATATGAAGGAGAACATATGATTTTTGGTCTTTTGGGCCAGGCTAACATCACTCAGAATGATGTTCTCCAATTCCATCCATTTACCAGCGAATGATAACATTTCATTCTTCTTCATGGCTGCATGAAATTCCATTGTGTATAGATACCACGTTTTCTTAATCCATTCGTCAGTGGTGGGGCATCTTGGCTGTTTCCATAACTTGGCTATTGTGAATAGTGCTGCAATAAACATGGGTGTGCAGGTGCCTCTGGAGTAACCTGTGTCACAGTCTTTTGGGTATATCCCCAAGAGTGGTATTGCTAGATCAAATAGTAGATCAATGTCTAGCTTTTTAAGTAGCCTCCAAATTTTTTTCCAGAGTGGTTGTACTAGTCTACATTCCCACCAAAAGTGTAAGAGGGTTCCTTTTTCCCCGCATCCTTGCCAACACCTGTTGGTGGTGTTGCTAATGATGGCTATTCTAACAGGGGTGAGGTGGAATCTTAGTGTGGTTTTAATTTGCATTTCCTTTATTGCTAGAGATGGTGAGCATTTTTTCCTGTGTTTTTTGGCCATTTGAATTTCTTCTTTTGAGAAAGTTCTGTTTAGTTCACTTGCCCATTTCTTTATTGCTTCATTAGTTTTGGGAGAATTTAGTTTTTTAAGTTCCCTATATATTCTGATTTTCAGTCCTTTGTCTGATGTGTAGCTGGTAAATATTTTCTTCCACTCTGTGGGTGTTCTCTTCAGTTTAGAGACCATTTCTTTTGTTGAGCAGAAGCTTTTTAGTTTTATGAGGTCCCATTTATCTATGCTATCTCTTAGTTGCTGTGCTGCTGGGGTTTCGTTGAGAAAGTTCTTACCTATACCTACTAACTCCAGAGTATTTCCTACTCTTTCCTGTATCAACTTTAGAGTTTGGGGTCTGATATTAAGATCCTTGATCCATTTTGAGTTAATCTTGGTATAGGGTGATATACATGGATCTAGTTTCGGTTTTTTGCAGACTGCTAACCAGTTTTCCCAGCAGTTTTTGTTGAAGAGGCTGCTATTTCTCCATCGTATATTTTTAGCTCCTTTGTCAAAGACAAGTTGGTTATAGTTTTGTGGCTTCATATCTGGGTCCTCTATTCTGTTCCACTGGTCTTCATGTCTGTTTTTGTGCCAGTACCATGCTGTTTTTATTGTTATTGCTTTGTAATATAGTTTGAAGTCAGGTATTGTGATACCTCCAGCATTGTTCTTTTGACTGAGTATTGCCTTGGCTATTCATGGCCTCTTGTGTTTCCATATAAATTTAACGGTAGATTTTTCGATCTCTTTAATGAATGTCATTAAATTTTGATGGGAATTACATTAAACATGTAGATTACTTTGGGGAGTATCGACATTTTTACTATGTTGATTCTACCAATCCATGAGCATGGGCGATCTCTCCACTTTCTATAGTCTTCCTCAATCTCTTTCTTCAGTAGTATATAGTTTTCCTTGTAGAGGTCTTTCACATCTTTTGTTAGGTTTACACCTAGGTATTTGATTTTTTTTGAGGCTATTGTAAATGGAATTGTTCTCATACATTCTTTTTCAGTTTGCTCATTGTTAGTGTATAGAAATGCTAATGATTTTTCTATGTTGATTTTATATCCTGCTACCTTGCTATAGCTATTGATGGTGTCTAGGAGTTTTTGAGTAGAGTTTTTTGGGTCTTTAAGGTATAGGATCATGTCATCTGCAAATAGGGATATTTTGACAGTTTCTCTACCTATTTGTATTCTTTTTATTCCTTCTTCTTGCCTAATTGCTCTGGCTAGGAATTCCAGTACTATGTTGAATAGGAGTGGAGATAGTGGGCATCCTTGTCTGGTTCCTGATTTTAGAGGGAATGGTTTCAGTTTTTCTCCGTTAAGTATAATGCTGGCTGTAGGTTTGTCATATATAGCTTTTATAATGTTGAGGTACTTTCCTTCTATTCCTAGTTTTCTTAGAGCTTTTATCATGAAATGGTGTTGGATCTTATCAAAAGCTTTTTCTGCATCTATTGAGATGATCAAGTGGTTTTTGTCTTTGCTTCTGTTAATGTGGTTTATTACGTTTATTGATTTTCATATGTTGAACCACCCCTGCATCCCTGGGATGAAGTCTACTTGGTCATGGTGAATAATCTTTTTGATGTGTTGTTGAATTCGGTTTGCCATTATTTTGTTGAGGATTTTTGCATCAATGTTCATTAAGGAGATTGGCCTATAGTTCTCCTTTTTGGAGGTGTCTTTGCCTGGTTTTGGGATAAGTGTAATACTGGCTTCATAAAATGTGTTAGGCAGTTTTCCTTCCCTTTCTATTTTGTGGAACCATTTAAAGAGGGTTGATCAGTTCTTCTTTAAAGGTCTGGTAGAATTCAGCAGAGAATCCATCAGGTCCTGGACTTTTCTTTTTGGGGAGACTCTTGATTGCTGCTTCAATTTCATTTTGTGTTATAGGTCTATTCAGGTGATTAATATCCTCTTGGTTCAGTTTTGAATGATCACATGTATCTAGAAATCTGTCCATTTCTTTAAGATTTTGAAATTTTTTTGAATATAGGTTCTCGAAGAGTCTCTGATGATTTCCTGGACTTCGATGTTGTTTGTTGTTATCTCCTGATTCTACTAATTTCAGTTTTTTCTCTCCTCATTTTAGTCAGGTTTGCCAGGGGTCTGTTGAGCTTGTTTATTTTTTCAAAGAACCAAGTTTTTGTTTCATTTCTTTGTATGGTTTTCTTGGTTTCTATTTTATTGATTTCAGCTCTTATTTTTATTATTTCTCTCTTATTTGTTTTGGGATTTGCTTGTTCTTGTTTTTCTAGGAGTTTGAGATGCCTCATTAGGTCATTGATTAGGGATCTTTTAGTCTTTTTAATATATGCACTCTTGGCTATAAACTTTCCTCTCAGGACTGCCTTAGCTGTGTCCCATAGGTTCCAGTAGGTTGTGTTTTCATTTTCATTGACTTCCAGGAACTTTTTAAATTTCCTCTTTTATTTCATCAGTGATTCATTGTTCATTAAGTAATGAGTTATTCAGTTTCCAGCTGTTTGCATGTTTTTTGTCTTTACTTTTGTTGTTGAGTTCTAGTTTTATTGCATTGTGATCAGATAGAATGTACAGTATAATTTCTATTTTCTTATATTTGCTGAGGCTTGCTTTGTGCCCTAGGATATGATCTATTTTGGAGAAGGTTCCGTGGGCTGCTGAGAAGAATATATATTGTGTAGAAGTTGGATGAAATGTTCTGTAGACATCAAGTAGGTCCATTTGTTCTATGGTATATTTTAGATCTAGGATTTCTTTATTGATTTTTTTGTTTGGATGACCTATCTATTGATGATAATGGGGTGTTAGAGTCTCCCACGACCACTGTGTTGGTGTTAATATATGCTTTTAGGTCTTTCAGGGTATGTTTGATGAAGTTGGGTGAAGATCTCACTCCAAGTCTGCTGTGATTTTGATGGGTTTACCTTTGTATGTTATTTGTTTTTTCTCTCTTACAGCCATTAATATTCTTTCCTTAGTTTCTGAACTTGTTGTTTTAATGATGATATGTCGTGGGGTAGTTCTATTTTGATCTGGTCTGTTTGGTGTCCTGGAGGCCTCTTGCATCTGTATGGGAATATCTTTCTCTAGATTTGGGAAATTTTCCGTTATTATTTTGTTGAATATATTACGCATTCCCTTCGCTTGCACCTCTTCTCCTTCTTTGATGCCCATGATTCTCAAGTTTGGTCTTTTGATGGAGTCAGTGAGTTCTTGCATTTCCTTTTCACAGGCCTTGAGTTGTTTAATTAATAGTTCTTCGGTTTTTCCTTTAATTACCATTTCATCTTCAAGTTCTGAGATTCTGTCTTCTGTTTGTTCTATTCTGCTGGATTGACCTTCTGTTTTGTTTTGCAGTTCTGTTTCGTTCTTTCTTCTGAGATTTTCCATATCCTGGGTGGTTTCCTCTTTAATATTGTCTATGTTTGTCCTGAGTTCATTTATCCATTTATTCATTGTGTTCTCTGTTTCACTTCAGTGTTTATACAGTGCTTCTATGGTTTCCTTTATTTCTTCTTTTGCTTTTTCAAATTCTCTATTTTTGTTGTCTTGGAATTTCTTTAGGGTCTCCTGTACATTTTGGTTGACCCCATCCAGTATCATCTCTATAAAATTCTCATTGAGTACCTGCAGTATGTCTTCTTTTAAATTATTCTTGTAGGCTTCATTGGGTCCTTTGGCATAGTTTATCTTCATTTTGTTGGAGTCTGGATCTGAGTATCTGTTTTCTTCATTCCCCTCTGGTTCCTGTACTAATTTTTTGC
Source organism: Castor canadensis (assembly GCF_047511655.1). NCBI lineage: Eukaryota > Metazoa > Chordata > Mammalia > Rodentia > Castoridae > Castor > Castor canadensis. The sequence continues at coordinate 20,078,889 of NC_133389.1, read as the reverse complement.
TGTGGGGAAACTGGTTTCCCTGTTTTTTCTTTCTTCCCGTCATTGTCTTTGGTGTTGTTACTGTCCCTGGACTGTGTGCAATTAAGTATTTTCTAGCTTGTAATAATAACAATGGTAATATTTAGAATGGAAGGGTGAGCTGAGATGGAAAGCAAGAAGTTAAAGTAAAGGGAAAAAACAAATACACAGACAAAAAGGAGAAAACAGAACAAGGTATCAGACAAGAGAGTTTCAAAGGTATAAACAGGGAGTGTTAGTGTACTAATTGACAGTAAGCTGAACAGACATTAGAGAGACAGAGGATTGAGAATCAAAAATTAAAAAAAAGATAATAAAAAATAAGTAAATGAAAGAAATATCTATATATAAAAATGAATTAAAATAAGATGAAAAATAGAAAATTAAAAAAAAAAACCAAAAAACCAAAAAACCTCCAAGTTCAAATGCAATGAAGTTTCAGTCTTAATAATTTGGGTGTCTGCCTCAGTCTCCAATCCTGGAGATGGTGCCTCAGATGTTGTTCTGCAGTTGTCTCATCAAAGGGGACGCATAAAGTAGAACAAAACTACACACACATACACAAAAACAAACAAACAAAAACCCCCACCAAGTATCCCAAGTTCAAATGCGATACAGTTTCAGTAAGTTTTTCCGCATGCAGGTGTAATTCAGTTGTTCTCTCATCAAAGGTAGGGAGAAAAAGAAAAAAAAGCATCTGGAGACAGTTCTGAGAATGGTATCTGCAGCTGCGGCTTGCCTGCCCGCTGCTGTCAGCCTGCTGTTGCTGGTGGTGTTATTTATGCAGCTCTCTGGTGTGAGCTTAGCACTTCCCTGGCCCCGAAGGCTTTGTTTGCTTGGAGTTCTCCTGTGCAGGAGCCTCTGCTACAAGCTTTCCCCTTTCCAAGCACACTGGGAAAGGTGACACTGCACCAGCGTTGTCAGGCCTGTGTGTTTATTTACAGTTCATGTGGGAAGTGGGTCTTCCCCCCTCTCCTGTGCAGTTTTCCTCCCACTGCCACTTTCACAAGTTTTCCTGCTCCTGATTACTGGGCAGTGCTGCTGCTCCTGCCAGCTGCCATGTTTGTTTACAGTTCACATGGGAAGTGGGTCTTCCCCTCTCTCCTGTGGAGTTTTCCTCCCTCCGCCACTCTCACAAGCTTTCCCGCTCCTGGTTGCTGGGCGCGTGACCCCGCTCCCTCCAGAGCCTCTCCGGCCTGCCCGGCTTGTTTATTTACAGTCCTGGGAAGAATTCCCTTCCCCCAATCTTCAGTGCTCAGTGCACCCCACCCTCTTTCCCGGTGTCTTTATTGTTCTTATTGCTTATTAGTCAGTTTCTCTTTTTTTTCCCCAGGTGGAGGTCAGTCTGTCCAGGGGGCTATGCTGCTCTGGCCCAGGCTTGTCTGTGGGAGTACCATGGTACCGTGAAGCTCACTTGGTCCATATCTTCCCAAGCCGTGTGGGCGTGGGTGACTGGTGGCTCGGGGGCCCTCCTGGTTTCTCCGTTTAACGTGAAGTGGAGATTCTCTGCACCAGCTGGAGGTGTGGAGGGGTGAAAGTTATGCCTCTTCTCAGTGATTATGCCTGCAAAGTGTGTCTCCAGCATCTCTCCAAGATTTCACTATAGGAGGCTCACTTTCTGCTTCCTCCCTCTAGCTACCATCTTCTCTTCTCTCAATTACTGTCATTTTATAAGTCAAATTTTATTTATTTTAAGGTTCGAGCTTCACAAGGGATAGTATACATTTGGTTTGCCAACTGTTTGATTTAGTGCTTTGGGCTCCAACTCTAAGCTTGGGGTGAGGTTTAATGGTGTCTGCCTCCTTGCTTTCCCCTTGCTAACCCCAGATTTTATACATCAGCCTTGATGTTCTATTCATCTTCTTGGCCTCTGTCTCTTGAAATCAGCAAGCACTCTTACAGGCACATGCCCTCCAGTTCAGGCTCACCTCTTCAGGCCTCCTCTTCTCGTGGGTTGTGGCATCATTATTCTCCAATGCCCTGTTTAAACTGATATATTTTAGACTGTGTGGAGTTTAGTCCCTGTAGACTATGTGGAGGTTTAGTCTGAATTATCCAGTTTGTTGTTATTACAGCAAAACTCCCTGTCCTCTTTAATGATCAAGTACATGTTGACATGTTCATAATAAAGTAAAAATGTTTTAAAAAGTACAAAAAGAGGGTGCTTTCAAGTCAGAAGTCCTCCCTCACCAAGGAAATACCCACTGCTTCCTGCTCTAGAGCAGAAAGATCAGTGAAACCAATGGAAAGGTTGAGGTCACACCAGGAAGTGGAGCCCCCTACTGGGCACTTTTCACATTCAATCAGCCCAAACAAGCCAGGCAGATTAGAGCTAAGTACTTAGAAGGAAGACAAGGGGGAAAAAACCCTTTAAGTCTTTCACTTTTCAAGGCACATCTTTGAGCTGTGTCAGAAGCACTTATATAGACATGCATGTCACTGCAACAACATCTACTCTCAAGAGTAGGCTTTTGTATGCAAAAAAGACTATTTCAGGTTTGGTTTTAGAAAAAAGTTTTTAATTTATTATTAAAGAATGCTAACATGTAATGATGTAATGCGTTCTTGTCATATGGCAGGAACTATTTTATGTAGCTACGTGCATCTGTCACCTTATATAGGGCTCTATTAATATCAACATGCCCTTTGTACAGGTGAGGACACTAAGGCACTGCCAGGTTTATGTACCCACCCAGGAATTGTACAGCAATTGAACAGCAATACTAGGTTTTAAGCTCTGGCAATTTGGCTCCAGTGGTTCTGAACCACTTACTTTATTGTTTCTCCTGAAAGGGTGACATTTTAAAACCTACTTCTTCCTTCAACTCTTACATCTAGCTTAATATATCCCTTTATTCTATGTGTTAAATCTAACAACTTTTAACAATGATGTGAAGGGCAACTTTGATTCATGCTTGGTTCCATTTATAAACCTGGCTAATTAAACACGTTAAAACATCTTAAGAGGTAACATAAATTTAGTATTCCCATGTTTCCTTTTTAAGAACTCCCTTTGATAAATAAACAAAATCCTCCTAAATTATTACAACCTACTAAATTAAGCTTCTGAATATGGTGAACTTTATGTTTTCATAAATGTTCTAACATTGCATGTTAATTTTGTAAGATTTCCACTTAAGATCAGAAGTCTAGTGAATCACTCAGTTCACATTTTAAACCCACAAGACTGGGCTCTTACTACGAAGGCAAATTCTCTCAAAAGCCATAAAATAAAGATACCAAATAGCCACAGAATTCCCCAATAAAAAAAGATGCTATTTTTTGTTTTGATTTTGTTAAACATTTATATTTTTAATTTATATTTTAAAATGTTAATATATCACTTAGTTAAATATTTAAATATGTATGTACTCAACATATGTTAAACAGTAAAATAATGTATACATATTTATATACATTGTTTATGTATATAACATATATATGATGGCATTGAACTTGGGCCCTCATGCATGCTCAGAAAGCTTTCTACACTGAGCTACATTCCCAGCCCTTATAGTTATAGTTTTAATTTAAAAAATTTCTTAGAGTTAAAATATACCTGTGTGTAAGGAAATAATTTTACCATTCAAAACCAATTTGAAGTTTAACCTTCAAATTGTTTTTTTGTGCTTTTCTTTTCTTTTTTGGCAGCACTGAGGTTTGAACTCAGGGCCTTCTACTTGCTAGGCAGGTGCTCTTAATTCTTGAGCTACACCAGTTTTTTTTTTTACTTTTTAATAGGTGAGACTTCCTAGGTGACTACATATTCTTCTCTGCAACTCCTGCATCCACGCTAATGCTGCTTTTGCTGTCACTACATCACGTTTTTCAAAACACAAAGAGTGGATTGGTCATGTAGCCTGTGCCCCTGCTTATGAGTTTAGCTTTTTTTTTTTTTTGCACTACTGGGGCTTGGACTTAGACCCTTCACCTTGAGCCACTCCACCAGCCCAACTATTTTGTGATAGAGTTTTTCCACATAGGGTCTCACGAACTATTTGCCCATGCTGGCTTCAAACTTCTGCCTCCTGAGTAGCTAGAATTACAGGCATGAGCCACACGTGCCTGGCTTAGCTAATTTTTAAGTCATGTATTGTCTCCAACTTCTCATCAGGTAGCCGCATACTTGATTGGGTTTAATAATCTATTTGCCTCTCTGTTCTATTCTGATTTACTTTTTTATTCTTCCTCTCTGTTAGGACGATACAACATGTGTATTTATTAATGTACTAACTGATTGAGTTCTGCATGTCTTCTTTGCCTTGCCTGACCTGAATTGGAATTTTTCCCAGCAATATCCATGCACACATACACAACGCTCACCCACACACCCCAGTTCTTTTAGGTCTACCTAGTGTCATAGGCACTCTATTGACCAACTTTGAATAGCCAAGAGACTCGTAAATCTAAATGATTGCTTAGGTGTGCTGTAAGAGGGGTGAGCCAGAACATTTGCACAATTTAAATGTAGAGGTGCTTGCTAAAGAAACATGGATTGGATTGAAGACCTAAAATAAAATTTTAGGCCAGCTTGACAATTGTGAGTTCGTGGTACAATGCCCACTTTATATCTACCCCTCCCCCACCTGAAAAAGATTTCTAAATTTACTCTAAGAGTTTTAAAAATAATGTCAGGGATTCCAGAGTTCATTTTCCTTCCTCTAGACCTAACGCTTAAGCCCCTTGTACTTGAATTATCATAAAGCCTCAGTAATTGCTTGAACATGTTAATTTATCCTGCAACTGGCTGACTTTATCTGACTGCATTTAAAGGATTTAAGGGGTGACAGGGAATAGCTAGAGAGACACTGTTTGGTCTGTGAATGAGAAGATTTCACAGATGAATGTGCCAGGACTCAAGTTTGCTTAGCACGATAGATGAAGTGGTGGACGGCCTGGCTGATATCTAGCTGGCCTATGTGCTCCTCCTTTCACTCCCCCCACCCCTCCTTCTCCTCCTGGAGCTTGGTCTCTCCCTTCTTCCCTCCTCTTTGCTCCTCATCTATCCTCCCTACCCAGAGATTGTAAACTTGCCAGAGAAAGGCAGATCACCATCTGCCCACACCCCCAATCTTATTGTTGCTACAACCAGAGGAAGGAGCAGTTTGAATGCACGTATCAATAATCACAGCTGGGACTGCATAAGCAAAATCAAACCAGTAAAATAAGAGCTGGTGGACAGTCAGAGGCTGTGGAAAACCCATCGATTGTTGCTGTGGCTTCTTTCCATATGGCAGAATGAGCACAGAAGAGCTGAGCTCTGGGTAATTTCTAGCAAACAATGGGCTGTAGAGTATTATTTGTAGATCCTGAAAATCGAAGTAGAACTCCCAGTTCCCCGTAGAACATGCGTTGTTAGTGTGTAACAAAGGCTGTTGCTGTTGCTGGCTGGGTACAGCATTTCCTCTTGTGAGGTGAGGGGGGGGGACAGCAGTGCAATGGAAGCTCAGGCGGCTGTGCTGACCAAATTCCTGCTCAGGAAGGGACCCGAGACAAAGGAGAGCCACCTGCTCCTTAGTGAGGACCTGCCATTAGTGAGGCTAAAGATGCCACCCCCACACTTGAGCAGTTGCCGGTCCCAGGGCCCTCAGTTTCCTTCCTGCTTCTATCACAGGACTCTTTTAAGGGTCAAGTATTGATACTAGAGATGCAAATGCATCCATTTTATATGCATTTTTATCATTTTAGAGATACACCCAGCACCATTATGGGCAAAGGCATATATCAGAGTTGACCTGCTTAGAAGTAAGTAGGAAGTGCATGGGTCACCCACAACAGGTAAGTGGCTGAGTTCTAACAAAAGCCACAGCTTTTATGGGGCAGCCATCTTCACAGCTCTATCTGCTGCTCTCTCCATGTTCTAGAACCTGCTTCCACCTTTAGACCTAGGGATAGACCCCCTCTTTCCCATGCTAACCCAAGATGCCTTGTCATCCTTTGCTGGTTTCCCTTAATCCTGTCCATGCTTTGTAAGAGTATCCCTTGTCAAATGCTCCTCCATGCATCCTGATGGGACACCATCTGTTACTTCTGGAGGTTCTAGTGGAGGATGAATACCCTGGCCTGTCTCTCCTCCCTCTCTCTAATCTCCTAGCAAACACTTGTTTTGGTGCAACCCAGCTGGGAACCAGGGGATAAGGACATCCATCCCAGACCTCCCAGGTCAGCCTCCTGAGTTCTGAGCATTTGATAAAGGGTGGGGAGGGGTTCTGAAAATGTCTGGCCTAGTGCTCCTGCTCTATGTTCCCAGGGTCCCCTGAGAATTTGTCACTGTCTTTCATATTTATCTAGTCATATTCTATTTGTCCACATTAGGCCCTTGGATGCAGAGACCATACTTGCTCCAATGGAGTCAACATATATAAAAAGTAATCGGAAGGTTTGGGGCTGCTCGTGTTGATTCAACAACAAGGTCAGGCAGGCATCTCTGTGATTCTCTGGGCCTTTCCTTCATACTTGTCTCCTCATAGTGACATAATTCAGGCATCTTATTATTCTATCCACAATACCTAACATGGTTTCTGGAATGCAGAGGATACTTAATAAATTAGGAGTTACTGAAAGATCCAGTTAATGATGACCAGGCCACTAACTGAAGATAGTCAAGAAGGGAAGTCTTTCTTTGCCCTTGAGCACAGTCCTCTTAGGAAACTCTCTTAGACCACATACTAGGAAACTTCAAAAGATGCAACACATGTCCTCTCATATCTCCATCCTAGACCCTCCTCCACAGTGCTTCTGGTATTCCTCTAGCACATCTGCACCATGACATCTGAACTCTGTTCCTGCTGTCTTCATATCAACCTTCAGTTCTTGGAGAGCAGACCTCAACAGAGTGATAAATAAATCCAACCAGCTCCTTACAGATGAGCAGATGAGAAACTGTATCAAGATCCTCCTACTCTAGGCCAACAGATTCTTCATGATCCTCCTACAGAGCTTATCAGAGGTTTCAATTTGGGGAAAAGGAATAAAAGCAGTCTGCTCTCACAGTCTCCCACCTCCAACCTTCTCCATCATCCCACAGCCAGCTGCTCAGAATATAGGCCCTTTAAGGAAATCTTGATTTTAAGAAAGGGAATGAGAAGAATGGAAAAGAGAAGGAGAAAGAAGAGGAAGAAAAAGAAAGAAGAGGGAGAAGAAGAAGGAAAACAAAGAGAAAGGGAGCTATAAGAAGAAATCATGCCCTTAAGCTCCTAAGATTGATTCATTCCCACACTCCAACTGTTTGGGCCACACTTGACAGATTACTCTGTAGGGATGGGGACAGAGTCAGAAAGAGAGCAGCTTCCTGGCCTCTCTTCCAAGGCTTTCCAAGAAAATGAGTTCTAAAGAATTGTGGACACTGGGCCTTCTCTTCAAAATCATCAGTTTACAGAATTCTCCCAGAAGGAGGGTGACAAAACAGCTAAAATCACAACATGGCATTTGTCTTGAGGCATAGACATACTTTCTTTGAGTCACAAGAGATTTCCAACAACAAAATGAGTTACTATGTTAATTAGATACAAGATCAACCATGAGTAACAAACCCAAAATAAGATCGCTTAAACTAGATTAAAAATTTATTTCTATCTCACATTAAATTTAGGATAGTTCAGTCTTCCACATTGTCAGTGATCTAGGTTCCTAATATCTTGTTATTCTGTCATGCCTACTGCATTTATTTTGTTCATGTACTGCAAAATGGTCACCAGGATACCTCTACATCTGCCAGTAGGAATGGGAGTAGAGGAAGAAAAGGCAGGGGCATATCCCACCTTTTAAGGGCATAATTTCGGAATGTGCACACCTTTTCACTTTCATTCAATTGGCTACAATTTAGTCACGTGACAACACATAGCTGCAAGGGAGGATAGAAAATGTAATCTTTATTCTCAGTTGTTGCCCAGTTAAAATTTATTTCACTCTGGAAGAGAGAGAAAATATTTTAGGGATAATTAGCAGCCCCTACTGAATTTCCAAAATACAAAAGCTGGGTCATTTCACATAAAAAAACCCACAGATTTTTAAACATGTATTAAGAAAGTTGGAGGATCTGATAATCACAGGAGAGGTCTTTACAAGATAAGGATCAGCTGGACTGAGTAGAAGCTGAGCTCTTTCCAATGGAGCAGATTGTCCTCATTCTTACCTAGGACTGAAAAAAAGTTTGGAACTGAATGATTATATCTTTTAGGGGCAACAAGGCATAATAAAGTGGTGATTTGGATAAAATTCAGCCCCAGAAGATTAATCCTTTTCTAACAGTCCTTTTTCTACTGCACACCCCACTCTTGACACCACTACAACTATAAGCACAATAGTGCTTACAGTCAACATTAAATCATAGAGTTCATTCATTAGTTCACTCAGCACACATTATGTGAACTACCTACATGGTAGTCCTCATACTAGCCCAGGACACAAAGATGAATAAGACACAGGTCTTGTCTTTGGAGAGTCCTTATTTCATTGAGATGTTTGAAATTGCTTCTTTTTTTGCAGGGTATTCTAAAAATTAAATTAGTTATTATATTAATATGTGCATATTAATCCTCCACGATGAACTCAATACAAAAAGAGATATTTATTTAATGTAAAAGTCAGTCTCTGCTGAGAAATAAGAGAATAAATTAATATAGCAGAAACTATTAACTAGGAAGAATTTCTCTGTGGGGATCTTTGAGGGGGTTCCTTCTACATCCTTGTTCTCACTTTCCCAAATGTATGTTTCCAATACAGAGAAGAGCATGGATGAAAAAGCCATGTTTTTTCCCAGACATGTAGCATGTTTCTTCTCTAAAAGGACACAGAAGGAGACATTTCCTTGGCAGTTCCATTGGTTTCTGTTGGTGATTCATCATCATAGGGATTGTAATGGCCATAGTACATCAGTAGATAGATAATTTCCGCAAGCATTTGGGAACTACAATTTTGACTCCATCACCAACTTAAATCTGCATCTGGTCCATAAATGACCTTGGAGCAATTCTAGTGAAATGACATAAACCCCATTTATTCTGATCCTTTGGTGTGGAGTTAATAAGATGGAAAAGTGGTGGAGGCTATTCTCGCCCCACCACCACTATTTGGGGTCACATAGAACTGAGTTTATATGTAGGCTTTACAACAAATACATTGGAAGACTTTGAAGATATTACTTAATCTTTCTAAAGTACAGCTGCCTTCTCTTTAAAATGAAGATAATGATGATTACAATATAAGATTGTTGGAAGAAATCATACATTATATAGACAATTTTGAGCTCCTACTCCTGTTCTAAGTATGTATTCTAGCCTTGGCAAAATGGTTACAAATTCCTGTTTTCACCCAACTTATATTCTAGTGGGTAGAAAAGTTATGCATGTGGAAGGTTAAGCATCGTGCTTGAAATGTCATTAGAGTATTATTATAAGAGAAGCCAGCAGAAGTTTCCACTGTGCCCCAGGAACATCAAAAACCCTGCAGGGTCCAAGGGACTAAGGAGGAAGCCTATTGTCCCAGATCTCAAAGGGAAAGCAAGCTACCAGTTTACTCTTAGGTTCTGACTCAACATGTGTTATCCTCAAGAGGGATTACCTCTTCCAAGATGCCAAGGTGCTACTGAAGGACAGAAACCCAATGCATACATTTTGGAAGAAGAGGAGGGATGGAGGGAGGGAGGAAGGGAGAGAGAAAGGAAGGAAGGAAGGAAGGGAGAGAGGGAGAAAGAAAGGGAGAGAGGAAGGGAGGGAGGGAGGGGGAGGGATAGAAAGAGAAAGAGAAATGCTTAACCCATATGCATAAAACAGAAATGGTGAAACTTGAAGGCACTGAGATGTTTTAGGAAGTCAGATGTTTGGTGGAAGCAAGGCTTAGTGGTTCCCTCGGATCCCAATCAGTAGTATACCAACTCCTGCCTCGGGGTAATGGTGTCTTGAAGCGTCTTCCAAAAAGAATACAAAGCAACTTCCCTCCCTCAGTCCTCAGGGAAGTCAGATTTCTCTCTCAATCCTAAAACCAACCTCCTTACCAGTAAGGCAAACCCACTGTGCTGCCACGTTTTCACTTCATTTGGGACATCTGCATGCTAAACTGGGTCAGAAACTGTGGAAAATGGAAAAGTACTCAGAAGCAATTCTCCTGACAGACTCCAGGCTTCCTCCTCCACACACTGGTGGGGCGCAGGTGGGAGAAGGGAGGGAAAGCTTTGTTCCAAACACCTCCTCCCTGCCAGGCAATATGGGGAGAATATGAATAAACAGCCTGTGCCTTGCATAGCAATGAAGGGGAAGGACAAACCCACATTAGCCTGAGGTTCCATATTCCTCTGGCCACAGATTACCAGGAAAATCAAACCCCCTTATCTAGCTTCCCGGAAAAGCAGTGGATAGAGGTGGGTGATCAAGATCAGTAGCAGGTAGCAGAGTGTCAGGTGGGTCTTGTTATGTTTATTTCAGTATAAAGCAGAGTAAAAGCCAGTAGTCCTGTGGTTCCACTCTCAGCTACCTTGGCAGGTAGGAAAGAGGGACTAGAAAATGAAAATGACTAAACACAGCTGACCTAAAAAAGGGGTGAATGAATAGTCCATTGTGTCTTCACTCAGAGTCTTGGGTTATTTTTAAGACCTCCTCTTACATTTTTGCTTGGTTTAAGCTTGAATGTTTTCCTTAATATATTAGTTTATGAAAGTTTCATTGATTATCATAAGATAAATGATGTCACTTTGAAAAACATTTTCTCCCTTTCATCATTTTAAATAGAGGGGACCATATATCAAGTGGCAAAAACTCTCCTTGGGTTTGGGTTAGTCTGGGCCCATATATTTTGCAAAATAGATTTTTCAACTCACTGGAAAGAGATCTGGAATGGGAAAAAAAAAATGTAAGGGTTCCCTCTGCTCTTCTTGCCAATTTCCTTGAAGTTGAAAATCCATCTTGCCTGGCCCATGCAGGCTAATTGCCAAATTGGGTTGCTGTCTCCTAGCTTTCCTACTTATTTAGCTTCTTGGATGGTCTCCAGACTTAGCTCAAAAAGGGCCATGAAGGGATTGAAATGAGCTTTTACCTGGGCCTTATTCAGGAGGCCCCAGGGCTAAGCCAGCTGTGTCCATGGCAACCATCTGTTCCAGCAATAAATTCCCCTCTGCCATCAGGTCCACTGGACAAGGGTCTGCCTGCTTATTGCCCATCTACATGGCCAGTTGTCTGCTTTGCTCCACCCACTGAAGTTCATGCCGAATACCAGCTTTTATTGGAGTGAATGAAGCCAACCTTGAAGTTGCCTTGAAGTATCATTTCTTATTTGACTGTCTGGCAGCCATTTTGAAGATGAATATTGGGGAAATGGCACCTATTTTAATTATGTAAAATGCCCTTCAAGGCAAAAATGTCAGTTCACATCAGTTTCTTGTACCCATACTTAGGACCAGGCCCTCCCAAGGGAGCTGTGCTCTAGAGATCAGGGCCTTGTCCTTGGGGCCAGGAACCCTACTCTACCTTGTAACTTTATGTGTAAACTGAACAATTATTTGTATTCCTCAATCTCCATGGAATTGTGGTGAGGACCCAATGAAACCAAAAATTTTCAGGCACCAAAGATTTTAGAAAACAGACCCTGAGTAAACAGGATTTGGTTTTGCACCCTTGGGAATGAAGAAGAGTCCTCCATTAGGGATATCTAGCTGCTTCTTAGTATGGGTTTCATGTCCCCAGGAGGTACTTACATGGCATTTCTGGAAATGCCACATTCATTGTGTCACTGCCCTGGTCAAAAGCTGCCCATGATTCTGAACTATTCCAAATTTCCAGTTTTGGAACTCAAGGGCTGCCCAATAGGAGCCTGGCCAAGCGGCTCTCTTACTGTATCAGCCCACCTTTTCACTCAGACCGGCTTACTCACAGTGCCCAGAATACAAATTCCTTTCCCCTTTTGCTTTCGCTGGATTCCCTTCCTTCTCTGGGTCCAGATCACAGTTCAAACGTGGTTAGGGTATCTTTTCTCACCAGCCCAGTCACCTGGATCTCTCCCTCTCCTGAAGTGGTGAACTTATTATTACCACTCACTAGGCAAAAATCATGCACTTCCCCAGTGGTGAGATCTTTTGAGCTATTATTCCATTTTTGGATCAAGATAGAACTTTTTCTGAGTTTTTACCTTGTTTCTGTAAGTAGGTTAGGAACTCCTCAGGGGGCAAGAACTCTGTCTAATTCATCTTTGTATCCCTTGGCCGACAGTAGGTGTTCAATCAATATGCATTGAGTGATCAATAGGAAAATCATTCTATCTTCAGAATTTTGTTAAGATCCAAAAGAAAAAAAAAACACAAAAAGCACAAAACAGTCCTACTCATTGACCTAGTTGAGAAACCTCATGTAATATGGTTACAGACTTGGAAAAGAAACCTGTACCTCAGTTTACCCACCCCCTCAATGCCCAAAAGGACTCTAAATAATGTCTTGCTACTAGTATAATGTCTCTTACAGAATCAGAATGGCAAAGCCCAGAAACTGGTCTCAGTCCCTACTTTCTCCTTTTCTTCTACTCCAGCATAGCTGTTGACACACAACTCTATGTCACTTAGTAATTGCTAACTTTATGGAGTGTCTAATGTATGATTGACACCGCTCTTAGCATTATCTATGTGGCAACTCTTTGAGATGGGTTCTACTCCTTTTACTTTGAAGGTGTTTAAAATAGCCACTGCTACCATAGCTCAGAGTCACATAACTACTGGAAACATAATTTACCCCTTGGTCTTACTCTAAAATCCTCCAGTTTTAAACTCCTATGAACCACAGGGCAGATTTTTCATGGTGGAGGATGAGAATACTTCAGGCCTGCATCTTCTTCAGGGAGCCTTCAGAGAGCCTGGATGCAGTGCTTCAATGGGGCTATTCCAGAGAAGAGATGGAAGCCAAAGACACCCCCACTGACACCCAGGAACCAGTCTACTGGTTAATTTAGGGGACAAAGCATATCTTTATCTGTGTCTCACCACAAGGGCTGTGTGACACACTCATGTAGTACTGTGGGAAACTTCCTATTGACCAATAAGACGCAAATGGTGTTTATTCATTCACTCAAGTATTTACCAAGTATCTACTGGATTTAAACACCTGGGAGTAAAAAAAAGAAAAATCAGCTATTGGCTTCGAGGAACTCACAACTTAGAGAGATAACAGATATGCGGGCACACTGTCGCAAAGCTGAATCAAGGGTAAGTCTGGCCTGCAAGATAAGGATGAGGAAGAAAGCCATTGGTGTTGGGGAAAGCTGTCCTATGGCCTGCCCTCCATTTTCACAGATCTTCATGCACTTTTACGCTGATACCTGGTCGCCTGTTCCTACCTCCCCTCCCCTCTTTCACGACACTGACAGATTCCACCACGCTTTTGGAAGGAGAAGGGAAATTTGACTGACAGCTCAGCTTAGAAGCTCAGGAGCTTCCACAGAGATAGGAGAGTAGCTATGAATCTTCTGGAGAGAGCAGAAGACGTGGGAGGGAGAAAAGAAAGGTAGCAGGAAAGAGTGGGTAGGGAGAGAGAACATGGTATGGACCACTTACCTGGGCACACTTGAGACTTTCTTTTTTCTGGATCTCTGGATTACCTGGTTACTTCGGAATGCGTATATGCATATACATGCACACATAGGTACACACACATCTACACACAGAGAGACATATACTCATCCTACACATCAGACCCCTCTTCTAGAATTCTCACTAAAATTGTCCTTTATCTTATTCGTCTCACTATTCATAGCCCAAATCAAGACTTTCATGTACACCTGGTGAAAAAAGAATCTTGAGCGCATAAATGAACCTTTCCTGAGGTCCTCCAATGTATCAGCGCTATACCAGGAGGGTTTGAGAAGGTCACCTGTGTTTTATCCTTACATTAACTTATCATTTAAGGATTATTGTTTTCACTTCCATGGCAGAATCCTGAGGGTCGAGTGAATATGTGGCTTTTGAAGATAACACAAAAATGCTGTCACATAAGAACACTGAAATTTAGTGGATTATCCACTGTTCCACTATGTGCTTGTGCTGATAGTAGACCATGTGAAAAACAGAAGATGTGGCCTTCAACTGAAGGACTTGCAGGCTAGAGGATATGCAGTGCTCTTCAGATACAACGGAGGTGAGGGTAAGGAAACCCATCTGTAATAAAACACAGAATGAGGCGTGCCGCACTGATATAAGAAGGAGGGCTCTTGACGAGGGTTATGAAGACACATAAAGCTCTAAGCTTGGAAGGACATAGAGGTTTCTTACAAGTGCCAAGTGGAACTGGTACAGGACTAGGCAGATACATCAGTGGAAGAATGAAACCAAAAGCCCAGAAACAGGCTTAAGCGTAAAAATAATCTGCTCCATGATAAAGGGGGCATTTCAAGTGAGTGGGCACAATATTTATTGACTTAGTCAATATTTAAGCCACTATTTATTGAGTCAATAAGTAGTTTGAGGACAACCAGAGAGCCATTAAATCCAAAGAAAAACTTTATCCTGGCTTCATACAGATCACAAAAATAAGTTGCATGGTGGCATATGTATATAAACCCAGTTACTTGGGAGGCAGAGACCAAGAGGATCTTGGTCAAAGACCAGCCAGACAAAAAGCTAAGGAGCCCCATCTCAACAAACAAGCTAGGCATAGAGGTGAGCTTTTAATCTTAGCTACAAGGAGGCAAAGTAGGATCATGGTCTGGGGCTGCCCCAGGCAAAAATGAGAGACCCTATCCAAAACAAAACAAAACAAAACCAAAGCAAAAAAGGCTGAGGGTATGGTTCAAGTGGTAGAGGACCTGCTTAGCAAGTCTGAGACTCTGGGCTCAAACCCCAACACTGCCAAGAAAATTATAACTAAAAGAAAATATAGCTAAATATTGGAATTGTTTTCTAATCATGTTTGTAAAGGAAGGTTTACAAATAGAAGAACAGGTAAGTTAACTCCATAAAAATTCTAAGTACCTATAAATAAAATCAAATGTCATTAAAATTTAAGCAGTTAACAAGCTGGGGAAAACATTTGAGATGTATGCAAGAGACAGATGTTTGTATTTTTAATATATAGGACACACTTATGATCAATAAGAAAAGCTGCTTCAGTTTTTAAAAATGGGCAAAGGATAGGAAGGGTGTAATTTTCATATAAGAAATACAAATGGCCAAAAGCTTTTGAAAAAAATCTTTAAACTCACTAAATATTTTAAAGGCAATTAAAATTTTAACCTGGGAAAGTGAGTGATTTTGTATTGATTTCATTATATATTTTGGATGGTAAATATATTTACATAGTTCCAAAATCAAAAATCACAGAACACAATAAACAGATTCTCCCCATCCCATATGCCCAGGTCACCACACTCCAAACAGGTGCACACCCGTGCACCTTTCCAAAGCCTCATTGTTCACATGTGCAAGAAAATACATTGCATTATTCTTCATGGTTTTCATTCTTTTAAGCTAAATAAAGCATACTAGACAGTATGCAGTTTCACACTTTGCCTTTTCCTCTTAATAAAATTTATATTAGGGAACTTTCATACGAGCATATTAAGAGCTTCTTTCTCATTTATCAATAAATAATTTTCATTGTATAGATTGTGATAATTTACTTGGTTTCTAATCTTTTAGTCTTATAAGCAATGCTGAAATGAGTGACTTCGGACTCACGTTATTTCTCAATTATGCCACAGTATCAGTAGAATGAATTTCAAGAAGTGAAATAACTGGGACCAGGAATCTATGCATTTTTAATTGTCAAATTGCCTTCTACAGGATTTTATCATCTTGTACATCCACCCATATATATATATATATATATATATATATATATATGAGTGCACCTGTTTCTCCACAGATGTGCCAACAGAGTGTGTTACCAAATTTCTGGAACTTGGCAAATAGATGAGTGAAAAGTGATAAGCTCAGATAATTTTAATTTTCATCTTTCCTATTCTAAGTGAATCTGGAGCATTGGTCCATAGCTTAAACGACCATTTATTTCCTTTCTTATTAAATGTATGTTTGTGTTATTCAAATTACTCCCATTTTTTTTCTTTAAAGCGATGCTAACCAAAGCGTTATTCATAAGGTAAAAAAGCCTAAAACTCTTGGTCTCTTGGGTTTTACCTATGTTTCTTCTTTCTCTCTACATCTTTCTCTTGTTTTCCTTCTTCAGACTGGCTTTTCTGATGCCTGTCAGAGACAACCACCTGACTTTTGCCTCAGAATGGCAGCCTCGTCTATGGCAAGGCAATCTGTATTAGCTAACAGTTTTATATCAGAACCAGTGTTGGTAACTAAGTGAGTCAATTTCTTGGAATCCCAATCTCAAATTTCTGAGAGAAGGAATATCATTGTCTCAGGAGGACTCTGGGTTCAAGTTTTGGTCTAGAAAGCTTGTAGTCTTTTGGTGGTAATTTTTGAAGAAAGGGCAATTTTGTGCAAAAACACTGAAAACAAAGCAGTTGAGGATTTGAAGCATCAGAGGCAAGAATGTACTTATTGCTTCCTCCTAACTCCCTGCCAGGCCCCCAGAGCTGGGAAGAAGGGACCAATCTCTGAAGTTCAAGGAAACAAAACTTGGTTAATGGGTTACAGACTTTATTTATCATATTCAGTTACTATCTTTTCAATTGGTTGGCATTTCAAAAATAAAATTTATCAAACTGAGCTGTAATTCATGTGATTTTAGGAGTTGAACCAATAACTGCTTCCTGCAAAGAGAAAAGGAAAATACTTTAGCCACAGTATGCATGCTTGTGGAGAAAGACCCTTTCCAGTGCTTAAAAGCATTTGCCCCCACAAAGCTTCCATACTACCGTGCATGCACACGTGTGCATGCCAAGGGAACGCTTGCATAATTTCTTTGCTGGAGGAAAAAGGGCCTCTGGTGAGTTGAAGATTTCTACCAATTTCTCCTAAGCCCAAGGCCACAAGAGCCATTTCAAAGTTAGAGGTCTTTAAAAATATACGATGGAGAAATAGCAGCCTCTTCAACAAAAACTGCTGGGAAAACTGTTTAGCAGTCTGCAAAAAACTGAAACTAGATCCATGTATATCACACTATACCAAGATTAACTCAAAATGGATCAAGGATCTTAATATCAGACCACAAACTCTAAAGTTGATACAGGAAAGAGTGGGAAATACTCTGGAGTTAGTAGGTATAGGTAAGAACTTTCTCAACGAAACACCAGCAGCACAGCAACTAAGAGATAGCATAGAGAAATGGGACCTCATAAAGCTAAAAAGCTTCTGTTCATCAAAAGAAATGGTCTCTAAACTGAAGAGAACACCCACAGAGTGGGAGAAAATATTTGCCAGCTACACGTCAGACAAAGGACTGATAACCAGAATATATAGGGAAGTCAAAAAACTAAATTCTAAAATTTATGAACCAATAAAGAAATGGGCAAATGAACTAAACAGAACTTTCTCAAAAGAAGAAATTCAAATGACCAAAAAACACATGAAAAAATGCTCACCATCTCTAGCAATAAAGGAAATGCAAATTAAAACCACACTAAGATTCCACCTCACCCCTGTTAGAATAGCCATCATTAGCAACACCACCAACAACAGGTGTTGGCGAGGATTCGGGGAAAAAGGAACCCTCTTACACTGTTGGTGGGAATGTAAACTAGTACAACCACTCTGGAAAAAAATTTGGAGGCTACTTAAAAAGCTCGACATTGATCTACCATTTGATCCAGCAATACCACTCTTGGGGATATACCCAAAAGACTGTGACACAGGTTACTCCAGAGGCACCTGCACACCCATGTTTATTGCGGCACTATTCACAATAGCCAAGTTATGGAAACAGCCAAGATGCCCCACCACTGACAAATGGATTAAGAAAACGTGGTATCTATACACAATGGAATTTTATGCAGCCATGAAGAAGAACGAAATGTTATCATTCGCTGGTAAATGGATGGAATTGGAGAACATCATTCTGAGTGAGGTTAGCCTGGCCCAAAAGACCAAAAATCGTATGTTCTCCCTCACATGTGGACATTAGATCAAGGGCAAACACAACAAGGGGATTGAACTTTGAGCACATGATAAAAGCGAGAGCACACAAGGGAGGGGTGAGGATAGGTAAGACACCTAAAAAATTAGCTAGCATTTGTTGCCCTCAATGCAGAGAAACTAAAGCAGATACCTTAAAAGCAACTGAGGCCAATAGGAGAAGGGGACCAGGAACTAGAGAAAAGGTTAGATCAAAAAGAACCTAGAAGGTAACACACACGCACAGGAAATTAATGTGAGTCAATGCCCTGTATAGCTATCCTTATCTCAACCAGTAAAAACCCTTGTTCCTTCCTATTATTGCTTATGCTCTCTTTTCAACAAAATTAAAGATAAGGGCAAAATAGTTTCTGCGGGGTATTGAGGGGTTGGGGGGAGACGGAGGGGGCAGAGTGGGTGGTAAGGGAGGGGGTGGGGGCAGGGGGGAAAAATGACCTAAGCCTTGCATGCACATATGAATAATAAAACAATAAAAAAACAATTAAAAAAAAGTTAGCGGTCTTGGATAGTGTAGACTGGTGGATAAAGTAAAAGAGAGAAATTTGCTCTGGGATTTCTAGCTTAGGAACTTGGAGGGCAGTACTAGTCTGGATTGATCCATACTAGTGTAGGGAAAGAATGACAGAGGTAGAATAAATGTAATGGGCTCGAGATCATGTTGAGTTTGAGATGAAATAGGTCCACAGGGACCACAGATCCTGAGATCTGAAGTGAGCCTAGAAGTGAAGTTTCAGCCTTTGGGTGATCTAGGCTGATTCCTCCAGGAAGAGAAGCTGAGAGGTGAGGCATGGGTAAAAGTAGCTTAGCTGATGATGCCAAGAAGCAGAGTAAAGAAGAGAAGAGAAGAGAGTGAGACAGGCAATGAAGAAAGATCAACTGTGTGTTTTGGGGCTACTTATCTCAGTAGGCAACTGAAGAATCTCAGTCTCACTGGGCTGAGGAGATGTGGTGCACCACACTTAAATTGTCCTGAATGAGAGTCAGGAGGATTTGGGGACTGGCATGGTAACTTCACTCTGTAATCCCAGCTCTAGAGAAGATTGCAGTTTGAGTGTAGCCAGAGCAAAAAGTTCTCAGGACTCCATCCATCTCAGTAAATGGTTGAGCATAGTGGTGCACGCCCAATATCCCAGCTACATGAGGAAGCAAAAATAGAAGGATGGCAGTCCAGGCTGGCCTGGGCATAAACAATCCTGTCTCAAAAATAACCAACATGAAAAATGCTGGGGGAGTGACTCAGGTGGTATAGCACCAGCATAGCAAGTAGAAGGCTCTGAGATCAATCTCAAGTACCACAAAAATAAGGCAGTGGAATTTGGATTATGCTTGACATCATGCAGTAGATGACATTGGTTAGTCTAAGAAGAAGGGGCACAAGTACAAAGCTTCAGGGTCCAAAGGGTAAGGGGTCATGGATAGTGATTTGATGTGATTTTTAGCATAAGGGTCAATGGCACCAAATATTACAGAGTTCAAGTGAACTAAGATCACTGCTGACCCTGGTGAAAAGAATCAAAGGCAAAGACTTTATTGTCTTTGGAGATGAGATTTTCACGGGAAGGGAGATAGAGAAAAATGTCACTCAAGAACTCTGGTTTTGAAGGGAATTATTGATAGCTTGTGAGTGTGGCAGAAGCATTGGTAGGCTAGTGAATTTTAGCAACAGAAACAAAAATAAAGTCCTCATTTCTGGCATGTGTAGCCATGGCTGATTCCAACTTACCAATGTGCTGTTAACTGTCTTGCAAAATTCCTGAAATTATAACAATCAGCCCTTGTGAGCTAAAAGGAGTTAGTTCCAGTAATGGGTGGAAAGTTAAGGAGTGTGGTTATTGATACTGTTATTTTTGGCAATAATTTTACCTTTAAAAAACCTCATTGACTATGATGCTACCACTGTTCAAAGTCATTGTTATTGTTCATAGAGAAAAATTTTACTTGAGGGGACCAAGCCAATGGAGAATCAGAAATGAAAGATATGGGGGCAAGAGTGTGGTGAGATTATTGGAATCAGCAATCTGAAGGAAACTGGAAGGGATGGAATAAAAAGTATAATGACTGCTTTGAATTGCAGTAGAGACATATGGAAGACCTTTTGGAGGCAGAATGAGAGGCCCTGAGGAAGTGACATGCATGCTTTAGGCAGAGGGGCTCTATTTTTAACAGGTACCATCTGGTGAGCATCCAGGCAAGAGAGAGGATTTGGGAGCAGAGAGAACCTCAGGTGACAGTGGAAAGAAAGTATGTTTGGGAAGCTGTAGACCTGGGTGTGAGAACCAGCTCCACATATGAACCTTAATTTCTACACTTTCCATCAATAAAACTTGGATAAAATGTCTACATCAAGAGATAACAAGGGTTAAAGAGGCAAGTATGTGATCACAATAGCTGAAAATAATAGCAGCTGGGCTTTGTTGAGCATTGAACTGTGTGCCAGGCACAGACTAAGCACTTCCATGACAATCTCGTTTAATCCTTAGACCTACCTCATGAAGTTCTGTTATATCCCACTTGACAGAGGAGAAAACCACCTCAGAGGTCAAGTAACTTTTCCAAGCATATAGCATGAGTGCTCAATAGAGCCAGAATTTGAATTTGAGCAGTCTGACACCCATATTATTTATTACACAAAACTGTATCCCACAACACCTGACCCATGCAAGCCAGTGGCATGACAGCTTTGTCACTTTTGTGAGGAGAAATAGCAGAGTCTGGAAAAGCTAACCAATGCTCCAAGGAAGGTATTCAGCTAGATATGAATAAAAGAATGCTTCATAGTATCCCAGGTGAGGTCAGAAATCATAAACAAGCTTTGGTACCATTAAGCACAGTCTACAAATGTTCATCAAATTGAATGAGATAGTGACTTCTTTATGATAAGTCAGACTTGCCTGAAGTGGCTGGAGGAGTTAGGAGCGCCCAGGACTCTGGGGTGGGGAGGACAGGAGAAATACAGAAAGGTAGAGCAAGCTGGGACCTTTCGCTTTCCTCCACTGGGTAAGGCCCTACCTGTAAGGTTGGCTGGAAAGACAAACAGAAATTTCCATGGAGATCAAGAAGATATGTGACAGAAATTTTAACAACAGTCAAGGTCAAATATACTCCTATACCCATACTTGGTATCAATAAAACCAAGATGTATTTCCAAAGAACTGAGGACTTTGTTACTTTCTCTCCTGTTCAGTTTTGCATGGAAAAAGAAAGGTGTGTTCTGGAAACTTGAAGCAATGACACTGACACTCAGTAGCTGTCATCTAGTATCACAAAGATAACTATGGGGGCTGGTTCCAGACACCTGGCCTTGCTTAACTCCTAAGTGGACATGAAGTGTTTGTGCACTCTGGCAGCCTCTTCTGAGACTTGGAAGCAAGAGAGATCAGAGAACAGACATATAGCTTATACTACCTGATGCCTTGAGAAGTTCTCTGCTTTCCACGTGAGAAGGCAGAAAGAGGACTCAGAAAGCTACACGGTTCTCAGAGTAACTGCAGATGCTGTGGAGTGTGCAATTTTATTTACTTACTCAGCTTCTGGTAAACTAAGGCCCGTGTTTCATCTTAGCAGCTGTCAGAAAAAAGTCAGTGGGCAACAGTTTTGTCCCCTGAGGTCAACACCCTTCCTCAACCCAGCCCATTTTCCATGGGGAAAGACCTGCCCACCCAGCCAAGGGACATTGAATGCTGGGAGTTACTTCTCATCTCCGTAATAGAGAGATGGCAAACAGGCCCAGCATTTGTAAGGATGACAAACTGCCTCATATTTTTTAATGAAAAAATAATACTTCATCTTTCTAATGACAGAGAACTTGGAAGTGACTTACAGTAATATATGCCTTTTAAATACATGTGTCATCATCTCAGGGCATCAACAGAATGAAGGATGGAGCAGCAGACAAAAGGTTAATAGAGCCTCGGGCCTTTTTTAATTGAAAAAGGGACTGAGGGACCCTAGAGCAGAAAGAGTGGAAATAGTATAGTTCCAGAGACTTACTATTCCTCTGGAGGTCGAGTCACAGACATTGAACCATGTCACTAAGTCGCAACAGGACTTAGTCCCTCTCCCAAGGATACTAAACCATCAGACATCATATTTTTCAAAAAAGATATCTATTTTTTTAAATCTACCTCCCTATTTTCTACTGTTCTTAATTTACTATTACCTCTGAGAAATGAACATTATCATGTGTTGGCCCAATTTGTATCACTTCTTTGTTAATGTGCCTGACCCAAATTTGGTCAAATATTCAGTTGGACCAGTTTTCATCCTAGGCAAATTTTATTATTTTCACTTGAGTAATAAAAAAAAAATAACTTCAAAGACTGCTCTCTGAAAGGAGCCTGTGTGAAACAGAAAGCCACTGATTTTTTTTTAAACCAGCTAAGGATAGAAAAATGAGATGGGGGGGTAAGGAAGTGCTGAAGAATGTCATATACATATACATATACTTATATCTAAAACCTTCTCCTTCAGCTTGTTTTGCTGTAGCTGCATTTGTTCGCATTAGGATTCTCCCAATTTCCCTGGCCCCTTGGCATCTGGCCTTTTGAGTCATGCAGTACAAAGGGCTGAACCCATGAACGGATGACTGTGAGAATGACTAGCTTGAAGTAAGCCAGGGCCGTCCATCGAATCCTGGGCCTTTCATGTGTGGCTTTCTCAACCATACAGGATGAGCCTGTTCAGAGGAGGCCATGGAGAGCAGGCCAAGCATGGGAGGGTCAGCAGTGGAGCTGATAAGACACAAAACTTTCCCCACCATGTTTTTGTGCTACTCTGATGACACTCTGTCACCCTTTATAGAAACGGAGAGAGGTGAAGTCGTGAAATAGATGCATCACACATTGAGCCTCTCCTCCTGCATGTGAGACTCAGTAGGAGACAGAGGACATGTAAGTGAGTAAAGGGGACTTCCCATGGAAGAAGAGCTAATGGTGTAGCAACAGTTGACCAAATTCCTGAGATGCATCTGGGTCTTTCCAAACCCCAAAGAAGTAATTTTCTGCTCTGAGGAACCAGACAAATACTCTCCTTCATCCTCTTACACAAAAACAGAAGACTTTCTAATGACACTACTGTTCCTTAGCAGACAAGTAGGAACTTATCCACACTCTTAACAACTCAAAATTTTTCTGCCAAATATGAGTCTAGAAATCTGACTTCGTCCAAGAGCTATGCTTGTTCTGAAAGTGACATGGGGCATCCAGGAATGACTATTGCCACCAACCATAACCCTACACCCGGCCCCTCTGCAATATCCCAGTGAATCCTGTAGGATCCACAGATGCTCTTTTGCTGCTCCACTTTAATTTCATGGATACGCCATGATTTTAAATGACAAAGTAAAATCAATTTGCCTTTCTGCTTTCAATCCACCATGTTTTTATATTGCACTCTTCTCAGACCTTGAGTTGCTCCAAAGATAACTGGGTAAGAAAAGGCATTTTGGCTCCCTGAAAAGTTAAAGCTTCTCATTTGCCCCACTGTTCAGAAAAACAAGAATGGGAGAACATGGCTCCACTCCACAACATATGCAGGGACATTTCTGGGCTGGTTGATTAATTGGGGCTAATTTTACATGTACAAGCTAGAAATCCTTCCCAAGAGAACTCGGGCCAGCGTGTTAGCTTCCCGCTGCTGCAAGATGGTGGCTCCCAGCTCATTGTCAGCTGCTCAGGGGATCCTAGGGAAGTGATATGCACATAGACCCAATAGAAAACATAAAAATAATAAATGAAGCTAATAATGCAAAAACATTTGGGAAATAAGTAGTCCCTTCTGACATGAGCAGTGCTGGAAGCCTTGGGGAAAGAAGGATGGAATATTAAATGAAAGATGTAAATTGTAGAAATTGGAGCCATAAATTTCCCTCTGGAAGAAGTAAGGGCCAACAGCTCTGCTCAGAGGGAACCAAGCTCACAGAGGCTCATTTCCTATCCAGGTTCCATCCACGGATGGGAGCTGCCCACTTTTACTTCATCAAAGATCCAGAGCTCAGGAGCAGGGAGACACAGGAGGGAGAGGGGGACAGGTCAGCAGGACTTGCAGTCTGATGTCCTTGTTAAACTGAATGTGCTGTTTCTGTGAGGGCTTTAGGAGGCTGATGGCAACTTGGGGTGAACAGCTCCTTATTAAGCCTTCCCTTTCTCAGCGAAGGCCTCCCCACCACTGCCCCCTGTCCCCTGAGATGGCCAAACAAGGAAATAATGCTGCAGTGGCCAAGTGGGAAATCTTGACAAGGATGAACAGAAAAACCTAATGAGGCAAACCTGCTCAGATTTGATCAAAATGTACTTCCGAGTGAGCACAGAGATGTTGGATGGAAACATGAAGACATTTGGTCTGTCTCAGTCTAAAAAGGACAGAAAGGAGGGGAGGAGGAAGTCCATTTTGGAAAGAGGAGGACTGTTCATCTCTGTGGAGGATTTTCTCATCTCAGTGGAGGTGCTGATTTCATTCCACTCGATTGGCCATTGCCAGATCTTCTCTAGGCTGCTCTGATCCAGAGAAACCGAATCTCACCAAATCTCATGCTATCTTCGAGGCGTCTTTCCCACACCAGTACCCTCAGATCCCAGCCTGGACTTGAATACCTTGAATGGAGGACTCAGAGCTTTGAGGTTGGTAGCAAAGACCCATAGTTCCCTGCCCAGCTTGGCTGCTCCGAACTGTTCCCTCTTCATCTGAGAGGCAAATAATAGCAATGAACAGACAATACTTCTATGGCTTATCATGCATCCTACCCCACAGTGGATATTGGGTAGCAGGCAGCAGACAGACGTGAGACCTTGTCTAATGCTCATGAACTCTGTACATAGCCTTCATCTATTAATTTCTTATTCACTCAACAAACCTTTACTGAACCCCAAGTGTGTGCCAGATACCAAGTGTAAGTGAAGCAGATGTGGCTGATGTCCTCATGGGACTTTGTGTGTTGAACACGTACTATGGGCTAAGTATTTGGGGCAGACAAGAGGAGATGATTCCTGCCCTGCTGAGCTCCCCAAAGGAGGAAGAATTCTTCCTTTAGTGGGTTAGTGTGGCTTGATCAGGGTAAGCAGTGGAGCTGCAGCCAGGAGCTTGGCCTCTGGCCCCAAGTCCTCTGTCCTGCATGGCTGCAGAATGTGGGGAAACACTGTTGAAAGTACTTTCTTCAGGGTACACTGGCCTGTACCTCTGCTGTGTACTCAGAACCATCTGTGTAACCTAATAATCCCCACTGACCAGCTCCCTCCAAGGAGCAAGCACATTGTACAGCCAGGGAGTGACAGCGTCACTCTCTAGTGATGAACGGGAATTGTGATTTAGACACTGATGAAGGTCCTGAGTTTAACCTTTGTGAATATCATAGGTCCACTGTGTTGTCATTGTTTCCTGCAGAAGGTATTGAATGCCACAAAAGAGGGAACCTCCAGTTGCAGTGGCTCTTGCAGAGCCAAGAGTCACCCTCTCTGGTCCTGGCTTTATGATCAGGGAAATCTTATGAAGAAGTAGACCTCAAAGGGTAGGTGGGATTCACACCTGCAGAGACGAGGGGAGGCTATTCCAAGGAAAGGGAACCATGAGAGAAAACTTTGTGTATGCTCCCGTAAATGCAAAGCTGCAAGGGAGGGTGACTTTTCCTTCCTCAGCTTTCCAGAAACCTCAGCAGATGTATCTGAATTGAAAAAATAAATTCATACTTCTCCTGTAATAATGGTTAACATTCCTAAAACCTGCCAAACTTTCTGTAAAACATGTAGCAAGCACCAGCCTCACAAAGTGACACAGTATAAGAAGGACAAGGACTCTCTGTATACCTAAGGAAAACAAGGTTATGACAGGAAGCACAGTGCCTATGGTGGGCAGACTAAATCAATTTTCTGGAGAAAAGCTAAAACTACAAAGAAAAATGTGCCGAGGCTTGAGTATGTTGAGTCCACTGCAGATCTATTAGAGGATGCAAGCATTTTGAACAGCGAGGAGATACGAAGAGAAAGGGGTAAGTGATCCAGTTCTAAGATCCATCTTTGTTTTTTTGTGAAGGAAATAAAATCATAGGTCAATTTCACTTTATTTGGTTGCAGTTGGTCCTTTGAGAAAAAGTAAACTGGGGACATCAGAGAAATTCCATTTAGGAAAACATATAAACAACTTATTCTAATCCATATATAAGGCACACGAGACCTACAAACTCTTGGTAAGAAACAAGAATTCTCAGTGGGGTCTGCCTCCCAATGTGCCACCTTTTTCAGATACTATTTACAGCCTTCCGCTCTGCCAGCTCTTTCTTGAGGCCTGTAGTTTTGGAGAGCAGTACTGACTCTCCTTGGGAATCAGCCTCCCGTGCAGCTCATCCAGACTGAGGACAAGTCTAACATGTGCACTGTGCCAGAAGTCATGTGTGCTGTGAATGGGACCTGGCACCAGAGGTGACATTTCCTTGATCGCCACCCTTTTGAAGCTCAAGACCTCCCTGAAGATTTCTGTAATCTTCTGTGAGAGCTACAGGCTCCTTTTCTCTCATTGTGCCCTGCCATCTCACCCCAGGCCACTTGGATATAAGGCTGTGAGCCCTTGATGAGGATCTGGCCTCATCAAACATTTCTTGACTGTTTCAGAGTCTTGGGAAATTTGGGGGGAAAGGTCTGTTGGAAAAGAGCTTTGTACCCCATTCCCCATTTTACTTGCACTTTCCTTCTCCCCAACCCTTCTCCCAGTTCCTCTCCTGTCCATTTCCGGGCACAGTTGCCTTCCTCTGAAGCCTAGACACAGATACCCAAAGGAGCCCATCAGGCATTTTTTCCTCATTAGATCCTCCATCTTTTGCCATCTCAGAAGAAAAGAAAATGTTTCTTAGTTCACATTCAACATCTCACGTAACCTTTAAACCAGCCCTGTGGGGAGGCAGGAAACTGAGACTCAAGTTGGTAACAAGTAAGGTTGCAAAGCAGGAAAGTGGTGAGGCCAGTTCAAAAACACAGGTCTGACAGGTTCTGAAGCCCTGAACCTGACTCTCATCCCCCGCCCAAACTGATCAAGACCTTGTCCCTGGGCTGCCATGGGGGAATGCGGACAAAATACAATCAAAACACAGTAGGGTCAACCAAAGCTCTTTCCAAGCCATTCAAAATGACTGGGGAAATAGAACTCACTGGAAGACATGCAAGACACCTTGGTAAGAATTCTAATGAGCCTTCAGACTTGGCTTGCTTACATCTGTACCATGTCTATGGTGGGCCAGGAACAAGGAATTTATTCCACCTATGTGTCTGAAAATAACCATTGTTATTATTTAGCATTGATTAATTGTTCCTCTGGCCTCCCAGACCTCTCCATACAGTGTTCTCAGAAAGTCACGAGGCTTCAGGGTTGTCTGAGCCTTGACAGTCTGAGTAGAGGAGCTATACCGCCAGCTCTTCAAAAACGAGCAGGTCTGAGTGGCCATGCAAGGAGACCACACGAAGGAGACAGCTGACCTACAATAAGATGCTTCATGCCACTCTCACCCCCATCCTGGCCTCATTGCTGTTCAGAGTTGGCAAAAGCTCAGAACTCACAGGCTTCTGCTTCCTTACAGAGAAAAGCAAGCAGGCTCTGTCTTCCACATTGAAGACGCTGGGAAAGGCATAAATATTGCATGATCACTAATCAGGTGGGATAACCCTTTAGGGGTAATTACAGCAGCAAGGCCTTAGCCACACTTGTGCAAGTCTGATTAAATGTAACATTGTAAAGGGAGCTGGAGCAGTGAATTTTCATCCTGACATCCAATAACGTTCCCTGACCCTTTGGATATTGTCCTCCCCAGAGGTCAAAAGTATGAATAAATTATGGTTCTGACAACCTTGACATGGAATGGAGGTAGGATGGAGAGTTCCCTGGAAAAAAAAAAATCCGACATTACATTTGTGGTCACAGAGAATAAAGAAAAATCCATATCCTAATTTTGCTAAATTTAGGCTTGATGGAATAACCTTTGACGTTATGTTTATTCAGAAGGCCGGGGCACTCAGAGTCAAAGCCAAGATACAGACTCTGTCATTGAAGGGGGAAGTGGGGAGTTGCTAACACCTGCTGATGACTCTTATTGATCAGAAATTATCAACCCAGGGACAGTGCCATCCAAAGGATTGTTAAATAGGTAACAGCATTGTTAAATAGGTAGAGGTGGTTCCACTTAGGTAAAATGTATGTCCAGAGCACAGGGCCATCTGTCATGTGTGAGGAGCCTCATTTACAGAGACAACTGAGCCAAGGCCAGCAGCCTGAAATCTGCTAAGCTGGAAATTTATAACAGCTCAGCAAAGGAAGGTTGTCTCTTGTTTTAGGTTCTGTCAGTGGTTGGGGGGAGGAGCAGAAATTAAGGCCTAGAAGGAGAGGAGTGAATTACCCAGGAGGCCTTGGGGAGGCCATCTTTGGGATGAAGGGTAGAGGTCAATGTAAAGAGACCATCCATCCATCCATCCCAGCCTGGAGCCTATCAGCCTTGAGTTCAAAGACCCAGCACTGGAGACATAAAATCTACTAGATTTGTCATTAAAGCAACTGGGAACACATCCAAGCAGAAGCTCTACATCACTCAAAAGTCTGAATTGATGGAAGGAGAGGGACAACCAAACACCTTGTCCTTGGGCATCTAGACCTTGATTTGACTGCATCAAACAGCATAATAACCTGCCTCAGCAGCCAAGGCAACCTCCCTTCTCTCCTCATCTGAGTCCAGAAGGGTCCACATGCCTAAAGGCACAGACCCCAGAACACAATGCTCCAACTCCTTGCCCTATTGGCATTCATATGTCACAAAACAATGAACAGATTTAATTTTGTACCACAAGGCACTGTCTGGCCTGTCCCCATTTTCCCCGACTGATCTTTTCAGTTCCTTCCAGCATTCCTTTCCCTGGAAATACTTCCTCTGGATGCCTCCAGGCAGGAGAGGGCAGTGGTTAAGCAGCAGTGCAGTGGAATCTGACCACCTAGCTCCTAAACCTGGCTCTCCCTTCTTCCTGGGTGCTGTGGGTGTGCTGGTATGCCATGCAGATGTCCCCTGAGGACCAAGGCACTCCCATCCTCAGCAGCAGAGAGCAGAGCCATGCCAAGCTCACTTGCAAATGGAAACATCAGTATTACCAGTCCTGCATATGGGACATATTAAGAGATATCTGTTCATCATGAATGTTTGAGTTGTTTTAATTTTTTATGATTTTGCATCAAAATATTATTTATCTCGATTCCTCAGACATGGCATTCTCCGGAATGTTGCACCTAGAGTGAGTGCTTCACTTTTCTCTTCCTAGTCTCAGCCCTGGCAGAGATCTTTGGCTGTTAGTGGCTCACAGTTGATCACCTCTCCATGAATAGCCCTAGATCAGAGGGATTTGCCTCCCCCAAGTATATGCTCTTCAAATGTGAGGGACAGCACATACCCAATGACTGGTCAGGGAGGAGCCTTGAAGGCCTGGCCTTTGGAATCAACTGGGACAACCCTGAAGGGCATCCAAGCCCCTGAGCTCCCTATGGGATTGGTTATATTGGGTTCCTTGGCTTCCGTAACTAATACAGTGCAGGGTGACTTAGAACAACAGAACTTTCTTGTCCCACATTTCAGAAGGCCAAGTAGCAGTGGAACCACCCACTCCCTGAAAATGCTAAGAAAGAATCTGTTCCAAGTTTCTCTCCTGCCTTCTAGTAGTCCCTTGATTTAGATCAGCATGTCTCTATTACTCATCTGGTTCTCCTTTTTAAAGGACACTACTCACATTGGATCAGGGGCCTACACTGCTCTTTATGATCCCATCTTAACCAATTTTATCTACAATGACCCTATTTTCAAACAAGGTCACATTCTCAGGTCATGGATATTTGGATTTCAGCATATGAATTTTGGGGGAATGCAATTCAACCCATACTATCAGCTGAACCACACCATGGCCTAACTTCTCCTTCTGCCTAGTCCTGTTTACCCCTTCTACTCCTGTATATGTGTTAACCCCAGTAACTTCCCAGTTACTTAAATGTCTCATCTCTAGGTCCAAACTTGAATCTCATATCCAATTTAACTCATTCTCTCCTCCCCCTAGATTTTGGCTTTGGACAGGAGGCTATTATAATTCCTTATTCCTTCCTCGCTGACTTCAGATCTTGATCTACCTTTTTCTTCCTCTTGATGGTCTGGTGCTCTTTTCCTCCAATGCATGGGGAAGGGGGAAGCACCTCTCACTCACCTGGAGTTGTTGTGGTCTTCCCATCACTAACACTGACTCTCCACTCACACCCTGTGTGACAAGCTCTGGTTGGGCACACATGGGAGTTGTCAAGGGAATTCTGGAGTGATGGAAATGGGTCCCTGAACTGCGCACCCATTCCATAAAAGTTTAGGGTTCTGAGTTGCTGTCTCCTCTCTGCTTTCCTGCCATCTCTCTCCAAGTCACTTTTCCCTTCCTCATTACATAGGGAGGAAATCTGCTACACAAGCAATGAGAAAATGAGAAAGGCTTTCCTTTCCACAGATCTCCAAATCTCTATGGAAGATTCCCTAAAATCTCCAACTCTTTCCCATCCTCTGTAGGGAGTTGGGAATCACATTGGCTGTCTGCCCTGGACCCATAATCCCTAAATTCCTACTGGTCCTGCTCCCTTTCCTGCCTTTCAGCTCTGATGTTTCTTCATGTTGACTGAGGAAAGGGTTTGTGAGGATAGGGCTCTGAGGCAGGCAGCAGAGTCACTTGACCATTTTTTGGTGAGCCTCTGGAGTACCCTGACACCTATTTGTCACTCTCTTTAAACC
Organism: Castor canadensis; assembly: GCF_047511655.1. Taxonomy (NCBI): domain Eukaryota; kingdom Metazoa; phylum Chordata; class Mammalia; order Rodentia; family Castoridae; genus Castor; species Castor canadensis. Next base: position 20,048,092 of record NC_133389.1, on the reverse strand, counting down.
TCCTGTTGTCACTGTCACTTGTGGGTCTTAGATGCCACAGAAAAGCACCATTCAACATACTACTCTAGGATTTTCCAAGGCACCTAAGTTCCATGACTCTGAGGGCAATGTGACTGCAGCCCTAGTCTCCATAAAGACATTTATGTCATTGTCCCTGTTGTGATGATCCCAATCGGAAAGTGATCTACATTTTCACCTAGCCAAAGCAACATATAGCCCTGTCACTTCAGCATAGCTTCGAAGAGAAGAACTGGACTAATGACTCAAGAGCACTAAGTCTAGCAAAGGTGGTTTTCTGCATATTCTATGCACTTCCTGAGTTGAAAGTGCTGCTTCAAAGTGGCCAGTACTCCCCAACCTGATCAAGGACAGGTGACAACCAGGTTGGTACAGAAGGTATCTCAGCCTGTGTATCCACCCTGGTCCACAGAGGGACTTTCACCAGCTTGTGGTCCAGCATCATCTTCAAAGTAAAACCCAAGCACAGTACTGTCCCTACCTTTGATGTCACAAAGGCCATCGTAATCAACATTATTCAATAAATAGCACCTACTGAGCCATTATCATGTGCCAAGAATTACATATGCATTGTTTCATTCTCACAACCCCTTAAGTGAAAGAATTTATTATCTGTCCCTTTTTACAAATAAGGAAACTGAGTCTAAGTTGCCAATGTCAACTATCTCAGTGGTAGAGTCTGGAGTTGACTGAGTTCTCTGACATTGAAAATCAAAACTTTGTCCTGCTACCTCTCTGGTGCATTTTTGCCAGTGCCCCATTTTCCATCTTGGAGAACCCCTCAATATCCTCAGTTGCAGAGGCTGTATCTGTATAGTGGAGTGATGCTGGAGCTGTCCATAAGGGATGGCAGTTCTCTGTGGCATGCGTTCCTCTGGCTAGGTCCATTTTGCTGGAATCTTGCCCAGTCTCCTTAGTTAGACACTCCCGGGTCGCTCCTCTTCCAGTTTTCAAAAGGTAAGAAATCAATCTCCTGCCAATTTTACTTCCTTTGAATTCTAAGCACATATGTTGAAAGAGAATCACAAATGCAGGGGGAGCACTGTGCACTCCAGCAGGGTCAGCTTATGTGAAAGGACTCAGGAGTGGTAGTTATTTGGATATGAGATGTTAGTTCATCGCTGACATAAATTTGGAGGACTGCTTGAATTCTCATACCTACCAACCTTTCATAAACTCAAAATAAAGTAGAAATAAAGAAGAGAAGAATGGGGACTGCATTAACATTTTATCTCATTTATTTCTTAGAAAAACATAATGTAGAGATTAAGAACATGAACCAGACCTTGAAATCAGCATCCAAATCCTTTCCATTTAATAGATCCCAAAGTTTCCACCTCCCACCCCTTCTAAATTCTTAATGCCTGTTCTGGATTTGGTCCAGCTCTGATACCTTCTCCCCTGCTTCTTGTCTCTCCATCTCTACTTCAGGTCAAGTTCTTGGTTTAATGGCATTCTCTCTTGACATATCTTCAGATGTTTGGCCAAAATTAGAAATGTTGGGTTTCATAGAAAGTTCTTCCTTAAACTGATCTGTGGAGAAAATACTGTTCCCCTGTTCCTTTTCCAAAGAGCTCTGTCTGTGGAATAAGATGGTACTTCCTTCCAGCTCTGACGCTCTAGAGTTCTATAGCACACACGGAGGTACAGGACACCAGGCAAGATGGTGCATCTGGACTTGCAGTCTACTCATCCTTGACTGACGCACCAGTACAATCACATCTGTAAATGTTTCAGAGTCACTCTGTACTGGGCCAGAGTCTGACACACATTGACCTCCTCCAGCTTGTCTACAAAAACCAAAAAATCCAAAGAACAAAATTCTGTGTTTTGAAATGGAAGCCTGATATCTCTCCCTTTTCCAACTTGCTAACTGTAGTTGGCTTTGCTTCTCTGGTTTGTGATTTGTAGGGGAAGCTGCTTTTTCTACTGATTGATATCTTTTTCCAAATAGAAAATGTGGGTCCTACTGTATCCTCAAAATTATTTAGCTGGGTAAGGCTGAAGCATTAGATAGCCCTCACCTCATATCCCTGGAACACTGTCACTTTCCATACTCTATCTCCTATCATTGTTGTTCCCAGAATCCTAGGGACCAGCAGAATCAGCTTATTAGCTGATTCCAGGGCAAGATGAAAATGTGGTGCCCTGGCCAGAGGCAGGGAAATCAAACCCTCTTTCCCATGGGCCTGGCTTCCCAAACCGCCATAATGAGCCAACCTCATCTGTGTCTGGACTAGGGATGAACATGAAATTCCAGCTGAACTATCTCCCAGATGCACCATGGTCCTGCCAGGCATGATGGGGATAGCCACCACTATCCTCAGGTGCTGAAGTGTATGCACCTAACCTCTGCCTTCTCTGTGCCCAACTCAGGCCCCACCAGAGGTAATAGCAAAATATATTTCTCCCATCCACACTCAGGTGGAGGGTGGCAGTGATCAAGAAGAGGAGAGAGGGAGAGGGACAAGGAAGCTGGGCAGGTTATGTCCTACCAGAGGATTAGGAAACAGCTAAAAACCTGTCCAGGGGAAGCAGGCAGGTCACAAGTGGCAGTGCTATGCTGGACCAAGGCTCCAAGTCCCCAGGGAACGCACCATTATCCCATCAGATTTCACCTACAAAACACAGACTCAAAGCCAAGATGATTAAAATTGTAAAGGCTTGGCAACCATAGATCATCACACTCCAAATGAGGTCTTTCTGAGCACAGGGCCTTTTTAATGTATGGGTGGATGCCCCAATACACTCACTTAAAAAAAAAAAAAAAACCAAGGTGATTGTAGCTTATTTCTTGTGAGCTTACACACAGAAAAGATTTAACAGGCTTTGGAGGTGGGCCAGGCCTCAGTTCAAACTCTGATTGTCCCACTTATGCCCTTGGGATTTAAAGATGGAGACCAAGTACAACACAGCATACTAGGAAGCCTGGTGAGACTCAGAAAGTGGCAGGTGTCACTGACCGCGTGATGGGTTTCCAACAACAGTGTCTCAGAAGCCCAGCTCCAGTCACATAAGGCCTTGCTGTGAATCTGGTCGGAATTCAGGAAAAGGGGCGGGGGAGGAATTTAGACATATACATGGGAAAGACTGCAGAAGGGCTGGGCAGAACCAGAGAGTAGAGCGTTTCTAGCCAGTGAGTCGTGAATGCACAAAGTTGTGTGTATCACCAATCAGAGAGATACCTTACTTTGATCTCTAAAAATGAAAAAGGAGACTAGGTGGAGAGTGGGGAGTGGAGGCAGGGTTAACGATGATATTTGGGGAAAATTAAGCTTGTTGTCTGTGTGTTTAAATATTCATTTGAACATAGTCAAAGTGATTTAGAATCCAGTGCTTGAAAGAAATTATGGTAATGGATTTTGCACTTTGTCACACAATACAACTACAGGGTAGAATGCAGCCAATGTCATAAGCCTATTAAGAGATCTGAATGGAAGCTGGCTGTGTGTGCAATGATTGGATGAAATTGAATCTCTGCAAAACATGACTTAACCATCCACACCTTGTCTGGGCCACAGTGCCCTCCTCACACCAGTTTGGGCCACTCACAGTGGCAGAGTGTATATACAAGAGGAACCCACCTAACCTGTTCCCCAATGACTCTGCAGCACTTTAATACATCACCATTGTGGCCTCTGTCACCTCTGACAGCAAGTATGATTTTAGCTATCAGGCAGCTGACAGAAAACAAAACATAATTTACAGCCAAATTCGGCCTGCAGAAGAACACACCTGGTTCCCAGAGGCATGAGCTTAGAAACACACCCAAGGGCAGGATTTCATTGGCCTGGTGAGAGTGGGTGAGACCCCTGCTCCCAGGGCTAATCAGCACTTGTTATAGGAGGGAGAGGAAGGTGGGGATGTTACTAGTTCTTACAACTATAATTTCCGAGATGCACTTTGAGAATAGTTATTACTAATAACACATCCTGCTATGATAGCTTTGTTAGCAATGAACTGTCTACTGGAGTGAAAACTTTTCATGCTAATTCTAAGGGAAAAGTGAAAACTATTTCTTTCCCCGCCTGCCTTGCAGATTGAGCTTTCTAAGTGACACGGGGAACTCTCTCTGTGCCCTTGGAAGAGGACACAATTTGAAAGTCCTGAATTCTCACACTGGCTGTTCGAGGTTGGAGGGGATAAGAAGGGCTTGGAAAAATATCTAGGAAAGGATTGAAACTCACAGATGTCAAGATCCATTTTCAAGCATGGTCATGAGCTCTCAGAACTGAACAGTATGCGTGTGTATTTGTACATGCTTGTATGTGTCCTAAAAGAGGGAAATTTGCATCACAGATAACTAGAATGAACCAAACACAGACTAGGTGATAGGAAATCTGAGCTATTTGTGAACATGAAAAATGTGACACGGTGGATTTTTTTGAAGGATGGCCATTCCTTATCAAGCAATACTGAAAAATAGTAACTGGGCTGGTCAGGGTTCCATTATTTACATAACCTTGCAAAACTTCAGCCTTCTGACCTGTTAAATGAATGTGAAAAGTATGCCACCTGCAGAAGGTACAGAATGAAATAGGATGGAGTACATTAAGGTGCAAAGCACAGTGGCCAGCATGAAGTAGCTGCTCATGAAATGATATCGTGTGTGGTATCAGTGTGTCCCTGCAGCACACTGTGACTGAGCACCTCCAACGTGCAGGCACATAGACCTAAACGAATGGGTCCCGCTTTCAAGGTGCTCAGCAGGAATGCAGATAACACAAGGTGAGCAAGGGGAAGACTGGAGGGTAATGGCTAGACAAAGTGCTCAGGGGCTGAGAGGATGGAAAAGGAAAAGTTCAAATCAGGGAAGCTGTGCTTATCACTTAATCTGCTATTCATCTCCCCATCTGTAGATGGAAATGACTCTCTCTTTTCCTTCTTGGAGTTGGTATGAGGTGCCAAACAAATCATAGACATAAATAAGAGTTGGAAAATACAACACTCTAAAAACCAGTGAATAAGACAAGGTGACAGTGACAGTGACATTGGTAAATTTCTTGGAAGCTTTGTAGGCTTAAGAAAACCATGACAGCCGGGTGCCAGTGGCTCACACCTGTAATCCTAGCTACTCAGGATGCAGGGATCAGGAGGATTGCGGTTCAAAGTCAGCCCGGGCAAATAGATCTGTGAGACCCTATCTCGAAAACCCCTTCACAAAAATAGGGCTGGTGGAGTGGCTTGAGTTCAAGCCCAGTATTGAAAAAAAAGGAAAGAAAACCATGCCAGTTCTTAGATGCTCTATCTTCACAGATGATTGTCTGAGAATTATACCATGATTTCAAATTCATCCCCTTTTGTGCTGGCTTTCAAAGAAACACAGGCAACTGCATACACACTTATAAACAGGAAGTTGAAAAAAATATGGAAAAATGGGACAGAGCAAAACTTTGTCTCACCTTGGAACCTTCTCATTAGTAAAGGGCTGCTTCCAAGATTCCTGGGAGGGCAGGAACAGGAAGATAAGAGCCCCAAGGGCAGCCTATGCAACCACCAGACTTCCTGATGGCTTTGTTTCAAATCACAAGTTTGATCACCAGTACCCTCTATTTTATGTTTAAATATGTCCTCCTGTTTACGTGTTGTCCAATAAAACTCCCATGCTTGTTCGTATGTGTTTGAAAGGATAAGAAAGAAGAGAACTTGTTGGTAAAGAATACATAGACATAGATCATTATCTGAATACTTCATTCATTTAATCCCTGGCAGAGCATTTGTTAAGGAATATTATGGGCTGAAACGTGTCTCAAAAATTCATAATTCAAGTCCTAAGCATTAGGATCTTAGGATGTGACTATCTTTGGAGATAGGGTCTTTAAAGTAGAAATCAAATTGAAATGAGGTCATCAGGGTGGGCTTTAATACAATGTTACTGGTGTTCTCTAAAAAAAAAAAAAGGAAGATTAGGATTGACCTGTAATAAGGGGAGATGATGTGAAGACACAAGTTGCAGACCACAAGGTAAGGAGGAACGCCTCAGAAGAAACCAACCTTGCTGACACCTTGACCTTGGGCTTCTAGCCTCCAGAACTGTGAGAAAGTGAATTTCTGTTGTTTAAGCTGCCCAGTCTATGGTACTTGTTATAGCAGCTCTTGCAGAACCACCACAAGCCAGGCATGGTGCTAGGCTTCGGATCTATGAGAAAGAACAAGATACTTACCCACCTCAGAGGACTGATGAGCTGGTGAGGGAGGTAAACACCTACAAATACAGTGGTGGATGTGGGCTGAAAGCCCTACTACAGTGCAAAGGGACACAGAAAAGCACACGACTCTCTGTATTAGTGTGGGGATGGGGATGGGGTCAGAATGGATGCTCCAGTTCAAAGGATTCAGACCTGAAACTGCAGCATGACCTAACTCATTCCTCAGTCCCAGTTTTGTGTTGGCCAATGTTTCATTAACAAATCACATCTCTGGGTATGACAAGGGGGTTGTTTACTTACTGGATTTGTCCTTTTTTGACAGTGAATAAGCATTAAATTTATGGGACTCTTAATGTTCTAATTTCATCAGGCAGTCTGATGACAGGCAAAGTCAGCTGCCTTACCAGATGGCTATTCAATGAGATGAGGAATGTCTATGTGGAGGCAGCAACAAGGAGGAAGAAAGGAAGGGAAGAAAAGAGGGAGGAAGGGAAAGAAGAAGGAGGGACCTGTGTCCAAACTTCACACAGCTCTGGAGATAAAGACTATGTCCATAGAACATTCCAATATCTAACAATCATATGGAAAAAGTCAGTTGCTAGAATGTTTTGTGTATAAGGAGCCAAACTCCAGAGGGTCGCCTGAGGCTTCTCCTCCTGAAAACATAGCCTTCCACAGATTTACCAGGTAGCAGGAGGTGACATGTCTCAGGGCAGTGAGTCCCATCCCTCCCTGATTGTAGACCAGAAGTCCATGCTCCTCTCTCTCAAAATAATGCCCCTGAAGCCACCTGCTGCCAGATGAGTTCAGATTCAACCACCAATGCGTATTTCTGTGTCACCCACCCATGCTCTGTCCCCATCAGTACAAGGAGCCTCAGGATCTGCCTAGCAGGTGGTTCTCAGGCTGTTGGCTGTATGGGTGTCATCCAAGCCCATTTAGACATGCAGATTCTCAAGCCTAACCTTGTGGTAAGAGGGTTTAGAGTAGGGGTCAAAGCTATATTTTTAAAGAAGCACTAATTAAAGCCAGCATGTCATACTTGCAGGAATAATCATCCAGCAGGATCCTTTGAGGTGCAGATGAGAAATTAGGGTGCAAAAAGCGTGCTGACTTACTCAAGACCCCAGAGTTTCCTGTGGTAAAATCCATCAGAACTCTGTCTTTCTGACCAAAAATAACAACTCAAGATGGTCAGTTCAAAGGTCCACAGGACTCTTCCTGTTTCCCCATTGCCAGATACCTCTCCCCACTTCCCAAAATCTTCTTTACAAAATAGAACAAAACCAGAGTTTGATTAGAATATGGGGCAAGATTTCTTTGGGTGAACATTAGAGGCACTCAAAACCCTTAAATTATCTCTGTTCGCTTAATTTCTCTGTTCTTTTTCCTTTCCACCTCCTATCCAATCTCGATGGTTTATGTTCTATGTGTGATTGTTGGAATGAGCAAAATTCTGCTCTGAGACAAATAGTTAAATAACTAAATAACTTTCACATTTCAAAATTCAGTGGAAACTGAAATTGTGGCTCAAATGAACAGGTTGTGTAATTAATACTTATGTTTCTCTCAACCTCTATTTATGGCCAGGTAGTAACATAAGCTTTATCTTACAAAAGGCCATTTTATACACATTCATTTAGGGTTGAGAAAATAATCTTTTCAGTATTATCAGAGGAATCCAAGAAGGAGGAGATTTCTCCCTCATGAGCTTAAACTTGGGAAGACTTTCAACATAATGGTTGATATATAAAAGATATTTATAACAATTACTTAGGCACTAATGACAGTTTGGACAATAAGAAGCCTAGTTCCAAACTTCCTTGATCAGCAGTGTTTGCTGTGACTAAGGGCCAGGTAGACAGCAGGCGTTTACTTTGCCTAACCTTTGACTTGTAATAAAAATGCAATAAAGTAATTGGTTAAAATAGAGACATGTCTGATAAAGTGTTTGCTTTTTAAAGTAACTGGCTAAAATAGGAGCATATCTGATAAATGAGTTTATGGGGGAGTGGAAGGCCAAGCCTTAGCAATTACTCAAGATTCTGTCTCCTATCTAGATTCCTTCCTTTACCTCTTTGAAAAGAAATGAAGCAAAGGAACGATGAAAATGCTCTATAGTATTAACAATTATCACTTGTTATCAAAGAACAGACAGTTGTTGACATATTGTAACACATGTCTTAAAGGTCCCTGGCTTTACGACAATAGAAGAGAGAATTTTTACAACACGTTCAGTCACTAACTTGTAGTTCTCATCAGGACACCAGTTCACTTTGACCTTCCTTGCCGTAAAGCAGAAATCAAACACAGGAAAAGGAGACTTTCTAAATCTTGCCCTCTCTGAATTCCTCACAGTCTACCTGAGGGTTGAAAGTCTATAGCCACGTTGATGGACCTTATTTCCCTTGAGAATTTGTTCTATGTTAGGTCCCTTTTAAAAAGTTTCAAGTTTTAATCAAAATTTTATTTCTTAACAATTAACTATATGAAGGATGCAATTCTGTATAATTATGAGCAGACCAGAATGTATTATATATCACAGTTTTAACAAGAATGGTAACATAAGCATACATTGATTGATTAACCTTTTGTGCACACACCCCCCCCACACCACCACCTCTATCAGCCACAGCAGTAATGAACCTGGAAGGCAGCCAGGCTGACTCTGGACACTGGATAAAATGGAGGCCCCAGATCCCAGGAATTGATGCTCCCTCACCTGCTCTTGGCTTATCCTCTGTGACTAACTTTAATGCTGGTTCTGGAGGATATAATCTTTTTCTGTGAGGGATAAAGGATCTCATTCAAAAGCTCCCAACCTTAGGCCAATCTGGGGAGAGCTATGAAAGTGAAACAAGCATTGAAGGCCCATTCTTATGGCAGATAAACAGTTGTTTATAGAATTAGGCAACAGGAGGGAGGAAATCCCTACTTGTGGTACAATCTGCCCTGGAATCTAAGCCCAGGAGCATCAAGAAGCAGCTCCGGATAAGAGAAAACCTGCTCTTTACCAGTAATCTATACTTAAAGCACATTTGCATAGGTATAGCATTCTTCTGGGAAGAAGCACAGGAGCAGATGAAAAATGTAAATGACTGCACATTCAAGACCAACTGTGTCATCTGCTATCATTCCTGAACAGTTAGGAACAAAGTTTTGTTTTGTTTTTGTTAAGACTTGCCTATTTACAGAGAAATCTCAATTAACCAGAACCCACCTAATGCGAATCTTGGGTTAAGTGGATAGTCCTCCCTTTAATAATTTTTTTCACATTTATTTTAGGTGAGAAACCCTTATAAGCTACTCTCTGAGCAAGTTTCAAGTATGCAATACACTGTTATGAACTGTAGTCACTATTCTGTACAATAGATCTCTTGAACTTATTTCTCCTATCAAACTCAAATATTTGATCCTTTGATCAAATCTCCCCAATCCTACCCACTCACCTTCCTGTCCCTAACAATCACCATCCTACTCTCTATTTCAGTGAGTTCTACTTTTTTGATTCCACATTGAGTGAGATCATGCAGTGTCTTTCTATGCCTGACTTAGCTCACTTATTCATCCATGCTGCTGCAAATGAGAGCTCCTTTTTTAAATGGCTGAACACCATCCCATTGTGTACATTTATTTTCTTTATCCATTCATCTATTAGTGGACACATAGACTGACGATTATAAACAATGCCGTAATGAACATAGGAGAGTAGATCTCTCTTTGACAGACTGATTGCATTTCTTTTGGATATATATTCAGTAGAGGAATTGCCATCGTGTGTCAGTACTACTTTTAGTTTTTGCAAAATTATCTATCTAACTAGAATCTTTACTTAATAGATATTCCTTCCCTTAAATGAAAACTTTTAGTGACTATAAAAACAAACATTTTCATTGTAATTACTATGTGCCAGATTGTACATTTAAGCTACAGAATAACTATGTGAAGCAGTCTGATAAGTCTGGGTTTCAGAGAAGTCACCACATCTACAGGACTGGAGAGTGAACCTGGGCCTGAGAACAGAGCTCGTTAAATTCCACAGATCAATTGGTCAGGCTTTATTTCTGGCCACAGACTAGATTTTTCAAATCCCAGAGAAGACTTAGAAGCTTGGAAAAGTTCTGAATACATCAAGTGCGAAAGTGAATTGAATAATGAGACTTCAGTTGTCCTAGAAATTCACTTGCATATGCCACCAGCCACCTGGCTCTCTATGTAGCACCTCCCTCTTGTGATTTACCCATCTGAAGACTTAAGTGTCCCACATCCAAAATAATACTTGGCAGAATTACTCCCATCTTCAAGTACTACAAGATTCAGGATGAAAATTTTAGTTAACACCAGCACCCCAAACATCCACTCTAGGATTCATTTGAATATCATACCAAGGCCAAGCTAGCCTGAAAGGAAGTCTCAAAGGTAGTAGCTGGGGATGGAGGATTCAATCTCATGTAAGCTGGTTGTAGAGCCTAGGATCAAATTAGGTGCCTAATAAGTGAATGTAGTTTGATTAACTGAGATGACCATGCCTGGTTAGTCACCCTTGTCCTATCAGTGCGATGGTCTGACTCCACAGGGTGAAATCCTGTCCCCAATGTAATGGTGTCAGAAGGTAGAACCTTTGGAAGGTAATTGTGATAAATCAAGCTAAACTTTTGGAGTTGATATTTTAGTTGAATATAATTTCCCCAAACTATAAATTTGCACAAATCCTTACAACTAAAAGACAACAAATACATTAAAAAGCAGCATACTCGACCTAACTGGTTAGTTCTGTTTGGGTTCCCTGACAAAATGTTATTTCTAATACCCAACAGAGCTAAAATTACAGGAATGTATATTTCGGTGACACACTCGAATCATAGATTTTTAAACAGAGATTTCTGGTGATTTCAATAGGTTTAAAAGTTCTATATTTTTAAATACAGGGGGTAGGGAGAGAAATGACCCAAACAATGTATGTACATATGAATATATGAATAAAGAGAAAAAAATTCTGTATTAGTTCTTATATAAAAAGTACATTAACCATGTTCACCTTAATTTCTTCTTTTACCCTCCCTCTCCTGTTAGTGATCCCTCCTTAGCATGACCTGGCTAACATTACTAAAAGAGGAAAATAGAGGACAAACCAATTTGGGTTATAACACATATACACATAGAAATGTAACAATAAAACTCCCTATATGGATATCTTTTACAAACAAAAATATTTAAAACAAAAATACCCAGAGAACAGGAAGGTAAAACAGGTCCTGTCTGGGTATTGGCACAAGTTGAAGGGGAGAGGATGTAAGGAAAGGGTGTAGGAGGTGAATATGGTACAAATGTTATTGCACTTATGTATGAAAATGGAACAATGAGACCTGTTAAAACTGTTCCAGAAATCAGGGGAGGGGGATAAAGGAGAATGATGGAGGGGGTGAATTCAACTATGATATATTGTAAGAACTTTGGTAAATATCACAACATACCCCCCAGTGCAACAATAATAAAATTAATTAGTATTAAGTTTAAAAATAAATAAAAGGAAAACACAAAAAAACCCCAGAGATTTCTAGGTTTATGAATTCCAGAAAATGGAGACTGCTTTGCTTTCTCAGTGGTCCACCTTCTCAAAATGTCATGATGCCAATTCTCTTCTTCTTTTCCGCGTTTACAGTTAATAACTGAGGATAGAGACACAAAGGTTCACAAGTGACCTCTGCATGATTCTAACTCAACTTGGGGAAAAGCAAAGAATTGAGTCAGCCAGGGTTCTGATTTGCCACAGAATTACCAATTTTGTTGATGCTATTTACTAAATTAAATTGTTCTCACACTGAATTGACCAGCTCCAGCATCAAACAGGGCATGAAGAGTATATTAGTAGTAGTTCTTGTAGGTAACTAAGTTAGATTCTTCTAGACATTTTCAGGCCTTAGAATGGAATAGTCTCAGCTGTAAGATGTTTAACTCAACCACTCAAAACCATGTTCCTTTGTGACTGCATGGAGTTTGTGTGGGGCTATTAACAGCTCACCTGTTCCACTGACCTATTTCTTTCTGGTTTCACTCCTTTTGCAGTGAGGGAAGGAAGAAAGTATTTTAGCAACAGTAGCTTCATAAGCCTAGGTCCTTCCTAAGAGGGAAGCAGTAACAGTCAAAATGCTACATATGGACACAGGAGTCAGTTCATTCGGGAATTAGCAGCAACCCACACAAAACAGAACAGTAGATTCTTTTTTCCTAGGCTCCTGAGTCTGTGTCTGGCCTCCCTGGGATTCTCCACGTGCTCAATGAGACACAGTAGGGTTCGCAGAGGTTCCCTGGAATGCAGAAACAGGCGGAAAACTGCAATTAAGGCTCAACTTACAGTGCAAACACAAAGACAGTTTAAGTTCAAAGTGCTTCCCCACCCAGGCAGTTGCTCAGGTGGCAGTAATTGAGAACAGGGAGAAAAGCAACAGGTGCCAGACACCAACCTAACAAGGACAGACTCAAACTTGGGGGACCTGGGAAGCAGGAAAGCATTGATCTATTTGCAGCAGCAAAGTATAAGGAACTGGTGGGTGCTTGTGATATATGGTGTGCTGACCACACATCTGGATGTGTGCTTTGGAGCAGAAAACTGGGGTGTGGGCCAAACCTCTCTCCTCCTATTCCTGCTCCACAGGGTGATTTGGAAGAATGACTTGTCTTTAGACATCAACTGATGGTGCCACATTTGGACTTTTAGCTAAGGTTGGGAGAATGACACCAAAACCATCCTTTTTACATTTATAACCCACCCAGCCTGGGAATTTAACTCATGGAAATTATGCTTCTCAGTGAAACTGAGCCATGGACAGGCCATGAAGTTGATCTTTGCTCATCCAGGCAACATATACTCCACTGCTGATCCAAGACTAAGAAGTGTCTGGGGCTGCAAAGTTAATTGCTAATTACCTTCCACTTTAAAGAGGAAAGGGATTATTTTGCCCATTGTCCCCATTCATCTGGGGCTGAAGGAAGACCCTGAAGAGGAAAAATTTGAGTTCCGAAAGACCTGTTCCCAATTTTCTCAACCAATACTCCCCTCCTCTTACCTCACTCAGTCACCATCTCATGCATTTCTCTCTTTCAAACTAAGGAAAATGAGATGCTATTAGTCTATCAAGAGTCTTTGATGATTGATTCAGGGAAGTTAATTCCAGTGAAATACGCTCATTCTCTGGAACCCAACCTGTAGGAAGCTCTACCCCATGGACCCTCCACTGCATGCCTCATGCACACTGTCAGATACTTCCCTTCCATCCCGGGCATATGAATCAGATAGGATCTGGTTATTATCTCCAGTCTTTCTTATTCTCAGAGTTTTAAAGCACCTTGACGGCAAGAAAGTTTTCCTGGTTGGTAGCTGGACCTGTGGACCTCGTAAGGAACTCTTATAAGGTTACTCTTGATGGGTATACTTACGGAAGCCAGAAGGAGAGATGTGATTTCTCAAGCAGAGTGAGAGGGAAGAGAGCCAAGGGCTGTGCTCTGGGAACACTCACATTTCAGGAATAGAGGGCACTCCACATCAGAGGGTGGGAGTCAGAGTAGTGGGGGGAGGGTTTAAAGATGTACAGATAACAATAGCTCTACTATTGAGAAAACCCTTCTATATACATTACTAATTTATCTCTCAATAACTCAAGTAGATATTTATAACTTGGTTCTATGTCAGTTAGGGATTAGCACAAGACATATACAAACTTCAACATAAATTGAAAGGGTTTCATACTGGGAATTAGGTGCTTATAAAACCACTGGAAGGGAAAGATTTCCAGAACAACATAGAACCAAGTTCAGGGTGCACCTCTGTGGGTGCTGTCCTGCCACTGGGAAGCTGCGATTAGAAAGTCATCATGACTGCGACTGCTTCTCTACTGTCCTGATTTTGGAGAAAGGGCACTAGGCACAGCTGCAGTTGAAGACTCCTGTTCTGTGACCGTTCTTGACATCAGTGAGCAGTGAGATGGCTACATCTCATTTCTACCTGTGTGTACCTAATTCATGAACCTAGTTCTCTTGTAGGAAGCAGAACAGGCAATACACAAAGCCCTTTCCAGGTGGGCAGTCCCTAATTCCATGACACGTTCAAAGGGAATGGCCACATAAAGTCTGAGAATTAAGGACTTGGGGCGTCAAATGCTGTATTTAGAGCCAAGAGCCAGATTTCCAACACTGGCCAAAGCACAAGAGAATCAAGAAGAGTTGACAGCAAACATCTTTTAGAGTAATTTGAAGCAATTATCATGTAACTTTTGATTCATTGAGGATCCATCCCACCAGCAATAAGGATTTTAAAAAGGAATTTTAGACTGTTTTGCTGTTTAACATGAAATCAGAGTGAGAAATTGGTGTCACGATCTATGTCCTTGCTATTACAAATTAGCAGGTACCTTTCTCTCAAAATATCTAAGGCTTTTGTTGTGGATCCAAAATTGATCAAAGGTTACTGCAATCTAAAAACAAAAGAAAGAAAGGGAGAGAGAATTCTCCAGCTGCCTGGTTGCTAAGCAACCCTGTCTCTTCTGGTAACTGAGTCTTTGCTTTCATTCGCTGCTGACTTTCACTCCATATATAATATATACCAGCATGTTTATTCTCCTGTAAATGCCCAGCAAATAAAAAGTGATAAAGCCCTTTCACTGAAATTATTCATGTGCTAAAAGCTTTTATCCACATCACTGGTGTGACTGACAATATCATACCAGCAAGCTTCCCAAATTAGTTCTTGTTCTGGTATTGTACTCCTGGGCTTTCTTTCTTTAATAAAAGAAAAAGAGCTACAGTTTTATTTAAGCTTTCTATAGTCTGGCTTTACAGCTCCTCTACCAATGATTAAGATGTCATGTCTATTCCAGGCACGTTTTTTTCTCCTAGTTGCTGTCAACTTTCTAGAGAAACTACGTTTCATATGATTTTTTCCCCCTTAAAAACTTTGGCTTGCCTTTACAACTAATCTACAGTAGAGAATTTGAATAAGTTGTTTGTCCATTCTGGAGCCCTCTAGGAAATCCAAATGCAATGTGGCCGTGACCCCAGCAGGAGTAAATGGGTTGAATCTTGGCTTTAACTCATCTCCATCCTCTGTCCCCATGGGACCATCACAGGCTGTCTACTAATCATCAGGAAGACCTCTTGCAGGTCACTTGGCCAGCTCCATCTTCCCATAGACAATCCAGGGAGGGTCTGGTCTGGTTTTCTCTTGAAACATCATGTCTCGTGTTGCTTCCACTCTACCACTCTCCACCTGATGGTTTAGAGGACTTGTCTGTGAGCCTCAGTGGATCCCAGGGCTTCACAATGCATGTGAGTCACAGGAATCCTTCCCATCCTCAAATTTCCAAACAAAAGGAATCCCAAGACGAAGGAAGGGTCAGACTCCCCCACCCTGAAACTAACTCCCTATCTTATTTCTCACCAATTTCCTCTTCCCTGCTCCATCCAACCCAGAAGTTTCTGCCTCATTATGTGCATGAACATGGGGTGATACAGCTCATCTCTAAAACTGAGCCTTAGGAGTTTGATGCTAAGGGGAATTGGGGTGAAAATGAGTGAGGGATGGGTGAGTTAAGGAACTGAAGGAATGACAATGACCATCCACAAAAATATTCCCTAATTCAGAAGGCAGTTTCATGAAACTTCCTCATGAGAATCAGGGTGTTTGTAGAAAATGGAAATGTCTTTACATAATACAGATATGAAAGCAATCTCTAGAAAACAAGTTCCCCAAGACTTTCCAGACAATCCATGCGATCTTCCCATTCCTTTGCTTCCCAGGCACATTTGAACATTTGGCCTTCCTCAACACATCTGCTAGGCTAACTTGGCGATGATATTCTTCATAGCCTACACTTATGTAATAATTTATACTTAAAAAGGCTTCCACATATACTTAGTTTTAAAAATTCTCATGGTAAATGTAACATACTGTAAATCAGACAGCCAGTTTAGGATAGAATCTGAGTGTCCTCCCACTGGAACATGCAAATATATTCTTCAGGCTCTCTTTGGCCTGTGCCTATGTAGCCAGCACAGACCTACACAGTCAGTGGATGGGCCTGTGAACCACTAGTTGATGCAGGACTGGTCATCTCCTGATTTCGACTCCTCTTTCAACAAAATTGGTAGGTTTCATGAAAGGTGGTATTTCTATAAGCAGAATCAATGGCCTATACAATCACAATGATTTAGCGCTAAGAAATACCTATTTATTCCAGGTTGCTGAACACCTTTATTCCAGGATGCTGAGCACATAACATCCACTATATCTTACTCTTTTCAAGCCAGAGAAGACACCATGAACTGTCCTTCATGGTTGAAGAAACCAAGACTCAAAGAGGTTAAGCAACATTCCCAAAAGCCCTCAGGGGGAAATGGTAGGCCTTCCTCCATTGGACCATGAATGTTTTTCTTCAAACCCAACACTCCCCCCAAGCATTGGACATGATGTGATCATGGGGAGCATTCCTGTCACACATTTGTAACTTCTCCTTGTAGGTTACTTCTTGGATTGCATCATTATCTGCAGAAGATTGCTATTCTAATAAAAACCAATTTACCTAGAGATAACATAAGAGAGACAACCGGGAGTAAGGAAGGCCTTGAAAGGATGGAATGTTAGACAGATGTACTGAGACGGTTGGTGAAAAGAGTGAGGTTTGGCCAGGTGTGAATAAGATTTTACGATAAGATCAGAACACCCAGAGATTAATAGGAGGTATTTGAAGACAGTAATTAGTATGGGGATAGCTTGGGAAAACACAGGTACAAGAAGCTTTCACTAATTCAAGTTCATCCTGAGCTAGCCTTCTTTTCTACCATTAATCTCTGGACAAATTCAAATCCATGACTTCCATTTCTTTCTTTTCCTTCTAACAGGCTCTCACAGCCACTAGCACAGGAAGAAAAGGAATTCTCTTCCCCAGTCGGTCACTATGACCAATGTCCCCCAAAAAAGCCTGGGATGGTTTCTAAACATCAAGTAGTTTAGTCATTGCATTCATATTAACCCTCTTTCATCATCATCTTTTATGTAGCATTATTCTTTTCCCTTTTCTTTCATTGAAAAAGCTTTGAACCAGAGAGGATTCTAATTAATTTGAGGCAAGAATAATTTTTCCTACATCTTGCTTCTTCCAGTGTGTGATTAAAAAGAGCAATTTCAAAGTGGGCACCTTCAAACCTTGAAAGTAATATTGAATGGTTTTGCTAAATAGCTTTTAGATGTGCTGTTCATGTATTATTTTGATGAGAGCTGGTGATCGTGTTAATTTCTGAGAGAATACTATAGAACACTGTGTTCTCTTTGTGACTAATAGATATCTCTGTACAAAGAGGACTCCAACTCCTCACTTAATCAGGTACAGTAATTTTGCCATGACATTGCTCATGGTCTCTCCTGTTTTGCATACTCCCCTACAAACTGCCTTGGGATGTATTTCTCTCACATACATCTGCTTTGCTTTTCCAACTAAGGTGTAGTCTTCTTCAGAATGGGGCCTGGCTTTCTCTTAACATAATAAGTTGAATTATCTTAGTTAAAAGTACCAAATCCATTCTGCTAGCTTGAATAGAAAAAAAGAGATTATTTAATTTTATAAAGAATCATGGAAGTTTCATGCCTTTACGGGGACTGACACTAGAAATAGAAAGTTATTCTGACCTCAAAAGGTGGGCATGCAGGGTCTGGTTGTGACTTAAATCTGAGTGTCATTGGTAGTCAGAAGACTGGCAAAACCAGGGTATAAATCATATTGCCAAGGAAGGAAATATAATGTGTGGCAGGAAGGAAAGCCTGGCTAGAGAGAGGAAAATGAGCCCTCAAGGGGGCAGAAGAATGCTAAAGACAAAGAGGAAGGATACAACAGCCTATTGTGTTGGGGAAGGTGTGATTCAATTCAGGTCAACTGTGTTCAATGATGCTAAGTAGTTCAGTAAGTGGAGAAGGAAAGATGTCCGCTGGACCTAGCCACATGGAGACTCTAGTGAAATATTTCTGAGGAGTTAGAGGGTGGAAGCCAGGAGTAGATAAGGTATGAGTGCAGGAGAAAGAAACAGAAGCAGTAAATATGAACAAGGCTTTTAATAATTTTGTCTACAAGGAAAGAAGAAAGGTGGTAGATGTGGTAGATGACCCAACATGGGTCTAGGGAGGTTTCTCTCTTAGTTTTGGAATGCTCCCATCATAAAAATGGAAGAGTTTGAGAGTTATGATTGTAGAAAGAATCCTTTTTAAATATGACCACTCCCTTATCTCCATACCCCTATGTGTACACACATACTATATAGACATCCTTTGTCTTTCTAGCAGAAAAATTCTCCAGACAAAAAAGTAAAATCCAATGCTATTTCTTTGTCATCAATATCCATCCAACAATTGTAGTTGGTGGGCCAATTTCATAATGATATATGAAACACCTCGCTCAAAAAAGTACTGGAGCCTCTTTTCGTAAGGAGTGGTAGACCCAATCCCCTTATGTTAGTCAGGGTTCTCTAGATGAACAGAACAAGTTCTATAGAACTGGATTTATTAGATTGGCTCACATGATCCTCTGAATAGTCCCACACTGGGAGTCGGCAGCCTGGAGAGTTGGAGAAAATAGTAGCTGCCTGCTTAATCAAGAAGTTGGAAGCCTCAGAATAAGAGTGCTGTGAGCAAGCTATGTCAGAAACATAGATATGCTTGTCCTTTTCCACAATGTCAGAATTTATTGAATAACAGTAAATTCACATGCTATATCAATTTTGTTGGTGTTAATCTATTGCTGTCACTTGATAACCAAGGCCCCTGGCAAACAGTTCTTTTATTCGAATCTTAATTACTAATATTAACCCTCAGATCAAACATTACACCTCACACAATGATATATAGGTTATAGATGGCTAAGAAGCTGCTATAGGGTTCACAGGGACATTATTGAAGGCAAGAGCAGAGAGTCACTGCAGGTGGCCTGATAAGATATTAACACAAGAAATGCTGTCACACAGCTGTTCAGGGGTACCAAAGCACAGAGCTGGTTACATGTTTACCAGATCCGAATGGACAGCAATTTGAATGGGTTGCTTAGGCAAGAGGACTGTGCCGAGTTTAAGCCCCGAACAGAGTCCAGAGTTTGTCACCCATTGCTGCATGACACATGCACTGAATTATCTGATGATGGGTTGGTGTGTGCTGCTTTATCCGTGTTAGGTGTCCCTCCTTTTACATGATCTAGGATTGCATCATTCATTGATCTGGCGTATTTGATAAGCTCGTAGGCCTAGTTTTTCTGATATACTTTTGATATGCCCATGTATCGTGTGTTCCTGATTTAATTAGATAAATTCATATGTGGTAATATTTTATTTGCATAAATAGGTTCTTAGTCTGTGTCTCATGTTTTATGCTGGACAGATTGTTGTGGTTTACTTGCACAAACAAGATATAGAGTCATTCTGCCTCAGCATTTGTACTCAAACTGGAGCAAACTGCTGTCTTACAAAATGGAGTCACTCGGCAAGGCATGGTCTGAAAGTGACTTTTCTATGTAATGTGGAGTAAGTTAGAGCAGGGAGCAGCCTAATCACAAAGAAGAACCGATGCTGCTGCCCCAGTCTGAGGCTTAAGGCTGGAAGCTCCCTGAACAGTCACTGGTGTGAGTCCCCTTCAAGGCTAAAGAAGCTGGAGTCTGATGTCTCCAGGCAAAGGCAGCAGCAAAAAAATACCTGCTCAAGAAAAGCCAAGCTTGCACACATGTGGGGTTTCTCCTTCTTCCCCTTTTGTTCCACCTGGGGCTCCAACCTATTGAACAGTGCCACCTACATTCAGGCAGGTCTGTCCCCCTCAGTTCACTGATCCAATGCCCACTGTCTGTAAAACACACTCACAGACACACTCAGAAGTCTACTTTACTGATTATCTAGGCATCTCTCAATCCAATCAAGTTGTCAGTGAAGATTAACCATCATACCCCTAATGCAAGGATTCCCAGGGTCTAGATGGCCTTTGTCCCATGAAAATTTTAAAGACTAATCCCACCAGTCTCCTAATCCATGTGCTCTTTTTCTCCTGCAAAAGGACCCCATAGCATGTTTTTAAGTAATAGTTTATGCTATTTTTTTTAAGAAAGACAGACAACATGCTTGGAGGATATTGACTTGCCATTAACAATGGCAAGTCAATTTAACCTGTACCCCACATCCCTCAAGGCAGGCTAGGGCTGCCTTCATTCTTCATCTCTCCTGGTAACATTGGCTTCTTCCTTGACTCAGAGAATTTTAAGTTGAAAAGCCCACACAATTCCATAACCATCACTTGCAGATGAGGAAAACAGAGGCCAGAAAGAGTGAATGGCTTTCTCAGTACACCTAATAGACACAACGTTAAGACCTCCAACTCCCAGACCAGCATTCTTTCATCTGCAAATGAATCAACATGTGACTGAATATGTCCTAATGGCTTGACAGAAAAGAGAAGGGCCTTCTTTTCTTAAGAACCCCAGACCCTCCAAAGACTTGACATTACCCAACTTGCTCCTTCTGGGAAGAGCCCTACATTTCCTGAGCCATAAATATTGAGTCCTGCGAGATTTCCTCTTTGAGCTGAGGTACAACTAATGAAGTCTCATGCTTGTGCTGAGTTTGACCTGAAAGAAAAGAGTTTGAACTTTCAGGCCCATCAAAATGAGGAGCTTTTTCTTGCTCAATCATAATGAGCCAACAGGGCCTTCCAAGAAAGAAATTCCCGTAAGTGAAAATTGTTGAGGCATGAGTGGTTACTTGTAATCACCATGGAAACCCCCAAACCACCACATCTATTGCAAACACAGGAGAAGAACTGTCTCACCTTACCCCAACTTCACCAAAGATGAGAAAGCCCTAAACCTGCCAGATTTTGTCAGCAACCTGGCACTAAAAGGCCATGCGCTTCACATTCACTCCAACTTGCTCCCTTTGTCACCTTCACTACTTCAATTTTCAACCATCTAGAAGATTTTAGTGGCTGTGTATTTCTCTTCTAACCCTAACTTCTCAATGGCTTACAGCACCCTGGCACCTATCTTCACCCAATGAGACTCATCCCAATCTCTTGAAGTGCCATCTTGGTTTCTGTGGCACTCCTTAGGTTTAACTCCTGTCCTTTTGCAGCACTTGTCTCTAAGATCTTTGTCTAAAGCTTTCAGATAAATTAAAGGAGGACTGGTTAGCCAAAGTAATGCTCTTATGGTGCATTGCCTCTAGGGCTTTTCTGCTCATCCTCTCCTAAATCTTTACAACCAAATCAACCTGTCTGTCTGTCACCATCATACTAATTGAAACTGAACATTCTATGAGTTTTGACTATTGTACAGTGACATGTGTCATTATGATAATGCACAGAATAATTTACTGTCCTAAAAATCCCAATTCACTGACTCACGCTCCCTCCCTGCTAACTCTGATAACCACTAAAGCTTTTAGTCTCCAGTTTTGCCATTTCCAGAATGTCATATGGTGAAATTATATAATGTATCACCTTTTTAGATCAGCTTATTTCTCTTAGCAATATGCATTTAAGGTTCCTTTATATCTTTCAATGGCTTGACAGTTGTTTTTTTTGTTTTTTTTTTTTTAGTGCTAGGTAATGTTCCTTTGTCTGGATGTACCATGAATTAACCATTCACCAATTAAAGGACATCTTGGTTGCTTCCAAATTTTGGCAATTATGCAAAATCTGCTATAAATATTCATGTGCAGATTTTTATGTGGATATAAATTTTCAACTCATTTGAGTAAATGCCAAGGCATGCAGTCACTGGATCATATGGAAAGAATATGGGTAGTTTTGTAGGAAGCTGGCAAACTGTCTTCCAAAATAGCTGTACCATTTAAAAAACATGGCTTTTGGTGACATTGGGGTTTGAACTCAGGGTTTCATGCTTGCTAGGCAGGTGCTTTACCACTTGAGCCATTCCACCTGCTGTACCATTTTTGTGTTGACACCAGTCATGAATAAGGACTACGTGTTGTATTTTTTTAAAGCCTTTTTTTGTTAAAAAAAGAACAAAAAAGCTATTGAAAAATGAAAACAAAAGCTTACCTTGAAATCCAAAAAAAATTAAGACTATTCTTAAAAATATTCCACAGGTTCCGAATGTAAGTCTAAAAAGTTACCAAGGGCTGAGTATGGTACTACATGCTTGTAATCCCAGGAGGTGGAGATAGGAGAATCCTGATTTGATTCTCCTTAGTGAGGCCTTATCTCAAAAACAAGCCAATCATGGTGGTATACACCAGTAATCCCAGCCACATGGGAGCCACAAGTAGAAGGATCAGGATCCCAGGCTGGTCTGGACAAAATGTGAGACTGTATCTGAAAAACAAACTAAAAGCAAAGACTAGGGTATGGTTCAAGTGGTAGAGTTGCCTGGCCAGCGAAAGTCCCTAAATTCAATCCTCAGTACTGCCAATCAATCAATAAAAAACTACCAAAAGTATTGTGATTAAAAGCAATGCTCCTACAATAAATATAAGTCTATAGTCTCCCTACTTTGAGTTTCACAGATATGTTTGTTCAATGAGGCTTGTTAAAACTCCAGTGAGGGTCAGTGGACTTTAGAGGTACAGCAGGTAGGGCTCCCAAACCTCAAAGAAGCCTTAAGCTCTGACCAGACCCTCAGACCGGCATGGATACAACCTTTTAGCCACAGTGGCTTGTCCTTTCAGTCCAAGGCAAGTATACACCTGACTTCCTGGGATTTCAGACCTTGTATTTAGAGGTCAATCTCCTTTTCATATTTTTGGCAGTCAGAAAGTCTGCAATGTTTCCTTCCATCTTGAAAGAGAAAAAAGTTATTATTTTTCTGTTTGTGACAATGAACTCCTCAAGAAAGAGAAGAGGCAATCGATCACCCAGTCAGCAGCACACAAACTTCTAATGAGCATCTTGGGGCTGAGAAGCTCTTCTCCCTGGATTCGGATAGGGAGTATCTGTTTCTTGAAATATAATCAATTCAAGAGGAAGGCAACAGTGATCTTTTAACTTTTCAAAGCATTGTCATACCCACATATGCAGTTATTCGATATGCCTTTAGGGTGGGGTCACATTTTACCAGACTGGGAGCTTACTTGTAGAGGAGATGGTAAACTGTCTACCAAAGTTTGCCAGTTCTCCTTCTGTCATACAGACTTGTCTTGGATGCAGCACCTTAGCCAAAGACTGCAATTTTCAGCCTCCTTTTCGTCCAGGTGGAACCATGTGACCATTCTCACCAATAAATGGGAACCTGGGCCACTCACAAGCCAAGATGGCTAAGAGGCAGGTGTGTCTTCTCACACACTCATCCCATGTGTTTTGGCTGGATGTGTACAACTTCGAGGGTTTAGGGGATATCAGAGCTGCAAGAAAAAAGGAACGTGGTGTCTGATATCCTACATGGAGTTCGAGTGATCGATAAATACACTTCAAGTAGGTTAAGCCTCTCAGACTTGAAGGCTTTCATTGGCATGGCCACTAGCATTACCCTAAGTAATCATCCAACAAAGAATGCAAGCCATGCAAATATCATCACCCAATGTACTGAGCAGCACACAAGCAAGGCTCTGTGAAAGAGTCAAGGAGGGGATGATGGGAGTGACTTCTACCTGAGGATCTGGCTACGACATATCCCAGCAAGACTAGACCATCCATCGGACCTTCACCAAGAGCACTGTCATCACCATTTGACACGGTAGCACTGAGACTCACAGAGGGTAGATGACTTGGGCATGACGGTATTCCTTCCCAGGGTCTGGGGGACTCCCAGGTCTGGCTAGGAGAGGGTTAACCAGGAGCCACTTCCCCTGTTCCTCTCCACTGGACAGCTGGTGCCTGGCTTCTAGAGGCAATCCTGCTCAGGGATTTACAAATAAGCCTTCTCCTGTCCTTCCTCATGGGTCAAGCAATTCAGGACATGTGACCTTCGGCAGTATGCAGGTCTGGTCCACAGGGCAGGGTTTGTCCCAGTGTCTGTGCCCATCACAGATGCTGAACAGCTCCCTCGTCATCTGACAGCAAGCTAGCAGCGTGGGAGTCGGAAGGCAGACAAGAAAATGGAGCAGGGTGGGGAGGAGAGGGGAGAAGATATTAACGGTTTCTATTTTTTTACTATGAAAAGAGATTTTTTTTTGACACATTAAGTGAAAGAATTTGAATACAGCTGCACACACCAAAAGCCAGTTTTCCTAATGTGGTTCTTCCCTGCTTTAACATTCATCCTGGCAAGATAAATGGCCCACGATTTACCTTGCTTTTGCCTTCCCCTGAGCATCTCAAAAGCAGACTTCTTTTCCCTATTGAAACCACCAGGCCTTGGCTCAAGGGGCTACAAACTACACAATGAATGTACACACTCACACCACCACACACCACCATGGGCACAACTCTCCAAACACACTGCCTTTGCCCACTTGGCCAATGCTGAAAATAAACCCATGTCTTCATAATCAGGCAAATGTACAAATGGAGATGTTTGGCAACCTTGCATCTGACAAAAACCAGATCTAAACCCACAAGTCTGTTTTAAAGAGCAGCAGAATTTCAGGCAGAGTAGATTGGATTAAAACAGCTTTAGAAATTCATTAACTATTTAAATTCTTTCTCCACATCCTGTCTCTCTTGTGTTTGCATCCATATACACAAATGAATTTGAATAAACTTAGAAGTAGCTGGATGTTGGTGGGAGGGTAAACGGTGTGACCTTTCTGGCTGTGGCTCACACACAGCTTGAAAATCTACATTCCTTTTGGCCTAGTGATTCTACTTCTTTGCATCTATCCTAAGGAAATAATTGCACTGGCTTGCAAAGGTTTATGTGAAATGAAAGAATGTCTGTCTGAGAATTTATATTAACAAATAAAACAAATACTTAAATATCGAACAATAATAGCAATAGTTTTCTGAACTATGGTACATTTCTATGAAATGGAATAATATGAAGTCACTGAAAATGAAACTGCTTATTTTATTTTATTATTGCTATACTAGGGGCACATTTTGTGACATTTACAAAGGTTCTTACAATACATTATAGAAACGGATTTTTTTTAACATAGGAAAATGTTAAATAAAAAAAACAATTGATAAGCCAGGCACCGGTGGCTCATGCCAGTAATACTTGGGAGGCTGAGATCAGGAAGGTCATGGTTCAAGGCCAGCCTGGGCAAATAGTTTGTAAGATCCCATCTCCAAAATAACGGGAGCCAAATGGAACTGGTATTTGTTGATTCATGGGGATTAATACATATGATATTAATTTCTGGTTGGCCTATCCATATTATCTAACTGTTTTTCATTAAACAAATATTATTTATATTACAAAGAATAATGAAAAATTAACATAAATGAATAAAGCTAAATGTTGTGTCTCTAAGAGAGTTTTGGCCACTGTGATGCCAGTTCCCTGTCATAGCCGAATTGCTCACTACCCTGTCATTGCTACAGCACTAGGAATAGTTGCCTAAATGGGAACCCCTGTTTCCCAACATGCTACAAACATTTAAGACCCCTAGTCCTGGACCTGGACATCTAAGAACCCTTGTCATGACACTTCAATGAGTCTTTATAACACAAATATGTATACATATGTCTATGTGTATATATATATATATATATATATATATATATATATATAGAATATGTGTATGTATATATATCTATACCCCAATAGTTACTGAGAGGTACTTCTGTTCCAGTCTTCCATGGATATACAGAAAGGAAGACAGGAGTCCTAGAGAGAGGGGCCTACAATATATTTTTTTCTTATAGTTTTTTTATTTTTGTGGATTTGTTTGAGCAGGAAAAGCAGAGAGAACAAAGAATAGCCTTCCATCAGCAGGTCACTTGATGGATGCCCTGGCCATTTGAAAGTGGCCCAGAGCACCTCTGATCTTGGAGAGCTAACCAAGAACTGGCCTGCAAGAAGGGCTCCTGAGCTTAGGGGCTCAGACTCAGGGCTCCCCTCAGCAAAGACTGAGCAGTGGCGTTCGAGGAAGGTTGCAAGACTCATCCGTTTAATCAGCGAGCTCCCAGGTGATTCTTGGAGTTTGATATGGATCATTCCGGCCTCTCTCAAATTGATCAACAAGTATTGATTGAGTGCCTACTGTTTGCAGAGCTTGATGCTAGGCATTTTGGGAGATGCAGAATGAGTGTGGAGCAAGGTCTCGGTCCTCTTCAGTTAGCATGGTGGGCCCATAGGTAGCAAAGTGAGAGCTGCCTGAGTATGACAATACAAGCTATAGAAATGTGGGTGTCAGGGCACCCTGAGGGCAGTGAGGCCAGGAGGGCTTCAGATAAGAGGCAGGATACACGCAGGAATCAGAAACAAAGAATATTGTTTGTTGAGGAAATGTGAATGGTTATTAGAGGAATGCTAGCTACACAAAAACACTCAAATGCCAGTGGCTTGACATAGTAGGTTTATTTCTAGCTCACATGGTGGTGGTACTGAAAGCTGGGCCTTCTCTCCATTGAGTCATTCAAGGTCACTGGTCACTCTCCATACAGTCATTCAAGGCCATTGGCCACCAGTCATTCCACTATCTTCAACACATGCTTTTCAAAGCCACCCAAGGCCTAACATCCAGCCAGCAAATGGGAGAGAGATGATTCAAGATGTCAGGAAAAGTTATGTAGTCCAGGCCTGCCATCACTTCTCCCATGCCATGGGCCAAATGTCAGCTTATTGCCCCACCAAGATGAAATGGGGAGACAATGGTCCTTGGTGGGTCAGCCACTTCCTACAGCTCTCTGAAAGGGGATGTGAAGGCCAGCCACAGTGGGCAAAGGCCAAGGCATGGCAGGTGTGCAGGGAGCTGCAGGGAGATAGTCTTGCTGGAGTACTGGAGTCTCACATGGTCTACTGAGTCTCAGATTGAG
This sequence comes from Castor canadensis, assembly GCF_047511655.1. Taxonomy (NCBI): domain Eukaryota; kingdom Metazoa; phylum Chordata; class Mammalia; order Rodentia; family Castoridae; genus Castor; species Castor canadensis. The sequence continues at coordinate 20,021,035 of NC_133389.1, read as the reverse complement.
AAGAAAATACGAGACTGGAACAGCAAGTCCACAGCAATCCAGACTGCATCCAGGCTTGTGATTCCAAATTGTAAACCTGGAAAAGCGCCATCCCTGTTTTGAGGAGTCCAGTGATTTATTTAGAGCTCTCCATGTACCATCGCTGAAAAAATATTGCAAACCTATGATGTCATAGAGCTGTGGGAAGCACTGCATTGCTGCTCTTGCCTTGGAGTGGAGTGGGAGGTGGTCCTGATGAACTCTGAGAGCTGACATCCACAGGCAGCCCCCACAGCCTCAGGCACGCAACTCTGAACATCACTGGGAATCCCATAAGCCAATCCTCAGAGGGTGGCTAAGGATGTTCTAGGAGCCTCTACTCCAACTGGGCTCCTATTGGTCTCTTTTTGGTTTGCACTGGGAGTGTCAACATTCTTTAAGACCTAAGTTACGTTGAAGGAAAGGAAAGCAAACTCCCTGACCTTCCCGACCAAGATTGTAGCATAGATGAGTGTTGGTGCAGGTATAGACACTGTGAAGGTTGCCACTGTGGTGTTGAGGCATCCCTGGCCCTTTTGCAGCTGTTTAAGTCCCCAAACCCAGTAGTACTGGTCATCAAAGCAGGCCTCTGCTGGATTGAGTTTTTCAGGCTTACAATTTGGAAGACTTGCTATTCAAGTCTCTTTCTTTCTTCCCAACCTGAGACTTACTGTGTCTGTATCAGACTTTGGTTCCTCCAGTGTGACATTTCTCCCTGCAGTTTCTCTGAGGAGAAGCAGATTCTGGGTTCCACCTTGCCTTTTGCCTACTGTAGACTCCCAGGCCTCAGCTTTGCACAATCAAGTGAGTTTGACATCATAATCTCCAAGACCCTTCCTCACCTGTGATCTCCTGCAAGAGTGAGTTCCTTCCACGCAGGAAGTCCACAAATGCCTTAATAAGATGCTAGCAATTTTATAATTCAAAAGGTAGAAATCAAACTAAGGGACTAACACTTTCCAAAGTGTTTCAGAAATATTGGTTCTGAGCTGGATATGATGGTACACACCTGTAATCCCCATCCTCAGGAGGCTGCAGTAGGAAGATTGTGAGTTCAAGGCTTCATAGATCTTGTCTCAAAAAAAAAATTAGTTCTGTAGACTCTTAATCAGCTATGCATATATATGCATTTATATATTATATATAGATATGTATCTTTATAGTATCTCTCCCTGTGTGTTTTTGTGCATGTGCGTGTGCAATTTTAAAAGCTGACATCTCTGCAACATGCCATCATGTGGGGATGTCAGTCTTTACTCGCTATTTATAGTGAAAGCTGACATCCACACAATATGTCAACCCTTATGTAAAGAGTTGTTCACGTTGTCTTTTTAAATCCTCCCAGCAACTTTATTATCATTCCCATCCCCACCTTACACTTGGAGAGGAAGAGCACCTGCCCAAGGTCATGGTGCTTGTAAATGGAAGGGAAGGATGCATCCCAGGCCTGACAAGAGTCTGCTTTCAGTCACCACACTGTGTTGTTTCCTAAGGGTTCTTTGGTCACAGTAGCTTGGAAATTGCTGAACTAAATGAATTGAAACTGACTTGATTGCTGCAAACTTCTCAAAGCCGAGCCTCCCTACCATGAGTGCTGAGTAGCGCAGTGGTTAGGAGCTCAAACTCAGAGGCAAGCTTGCTTGACCTTGAAACCCAGCTTTGTTGCTTTCTGGCTGAGTGACCTTGGGCCCATCACATCACCTCATCTGCTTCCTAGGGCTGTCTGCCAGGCCTGAGTCAGTTAATGCTTTAAGATCAAAACCAAGTGCTCTTTCAGTGTTGACCATGCTGGAGGGGCAGGACTGTCAACTGCATTCATCCTGGAGCCCCGTGTTTGTGGAGCATCTCTGCGGGGGATGGAGGTATGGCAGGATCTGGACCATTCTTCTCATGTAACAATGAAGAAGCAGAAGTGACAAGCCTGACTCTGTGCCTGTCACACAGGCTGCTAGTGGGAGAGCCAGTCCAGCTAGACGTTGGGTCCCCAGATGCCCAGCCTGAGCCAGTTCCACAAATCCACCCTGCCTCCCTCTAGCAAATTCAGTCAGTTTCTGCAAATCTAGTCACAGAATTGTAGCTAAGTGGAAATCACCCAGCTCTAACATTTTCTCTCCTCTGATTATCCATTCAGTGCTCAATGCAGGGAGTTGGTTTTAGTCAGACCAAAAGAAACCCAGATAGAAGTGTTCTGCAGTGGCTGCTATCTCCCCAGAGGGCAGTCTCTCTGACAGCCCTTCAACTGTCTTAGGCAAAATGATACTATCCACCAGACACACTGGGCACTTGCAGCCAGCAGCCAAATCCCACATGTAACTGGGGTGGCCACCTCTTTCCTCACATCACCCAAAACACACCTGGGAACTGGGGAGAGCAGGAAGGAGACAATTATCCCTCTTGGGCTCTCAGAGAGAAGTAAAAGGATTGAATGTAACAAAGACCATAAATTGAAAGTAAAGCAGACAGGGGTTAGAATGAAAATCACCTTGTTAGGGTGATGTTCCTCCAGTTTGTGTGAGTTCTGTGGGATGCTCTGTACTTCTTACTGCTCCAGGTTGTGCAATAGGAGTGTGTGTGTGTGTGTGTGTGTGTGTGTGTGTGTAAAGACAGAGAGAGAACAGTGAAGGAAGAAGAGCAAAGAACAAGAAAGGAACATATGAGGGAAAATGGGACTGAGAACTTTGAACTTCAGGCCCTGATCTGTGGCTTTTCCTCAGGCCAAGGCACTGCTTCACAGGTTCTCAGTGGTGTCATTGCACCTGCCTGTTTAAAGAATCTCACAAGCTGCCACCCTTTTTTTCATTCTGATCGTACAAGACAGAGCTCACAATGCCAGGCACACTGCCTTGTGTGCAGGATGTGATATATCTTCTATCCTAGGTTATTGGCTTTTTTTATTACCTTCTGAATGCCAAGTACCCTGAGCACCTCCCTTGATCAAGTGCTCCTGTAGGCCTCATTCCCTCTGCAAGACGGAAGATTCCATGGGCTCACCAACTACCAATGGTCACACAAATGATCTGCAGGCCTTGGCTAAGTTAAAGGGCTCACCTTTGGTGCACATGGGGGCTTGTGGAGTTGAGCTTTTGGGAAAGAAACAGCTCTTTTAGGTCTGCCAAGTAAATAATCACAGCCCATGACAATCATTTAAATAGAATGTTTCTGGTCAGGTGTGGTGTCACACACTTATAATCTCAGCTACTCAAGAAGCAGAGATAGGAACATTGCAATTTGAGAACAGCCTGGGCAAAGTGAGAGACCCTATCTCAAAAATTAAGCTATATGTGGTAGAACATGCCTGTGGTTCCAGCTACTTGGCAGACAGAGGTAGGAGAATCATAGCCCAGGCAAAAGCATGAGAACCTATCTGAAAAACAAACTAAAGCAACAAAGATTGGGAGGTGTGGCTCAAGTGCCTGTCCACATGTAAGGCCCTGAGTTCAAACCCAAGTACTACCAAAAAAAAAAAAGATACTAAATATGTATCATTTGTATTCTGTTCATTTTTTTTTCGGTATACTCAGAAGTTTGGGGCTGAATTAAGCAGTTTTTTGCTATGATCCCTCTTTTTATTATTTGATGCTAGGGGTAGATTCAGGCTAAGTCTGTGCATGGCACAGAAGTGAAAAAGATAAGGAAATATTAAGAACCTCTCGGCTTGTCCAGCACAGCTCCGTCCATCTGCCATATCCCTTCATTCCTCAGCAATCCCAAGGGGTGGTTTAGTATCACCAGTATCTACCATGCAGGTGGTCATGGATGAAAGAGCTGGGGCCTGTCATTTATGCAAAAAAGGATTTATCAAGTACTTTCTATCCACTGATTCTGTGCTAGAGGCTAGGGATCCAGCTATAAGGGAGAAGGTAAGGCCCCTGCCTCCCGGAGCTCCCGTTGAATACGGAGACCTTTAACTCAAATCGGCTGGTTAGGCAGGCAAGGATATTGAGATCCAGAGAGGCAAAAGGACTTTGCCCAAAACCACCTCCCAGAATGTCTGAGCTGGAGCTGAAACCCAGCTCTGCTAACACCAGGCTGGGTTCTGCCCCAATGTGCTGCCCTCCACCTCTACTGGGAGAATCTGTCCTCAATGTGCTTCCTTATGCCTGTGGCTGGTCCCAGGACCATCACAATAGAGATGAAGAGGAAAGTCCCACTTGAAAACTGTACTGGGGATGCAGTTTTCGCCTTCTGTTTGCTACATGCACTTGTGAAGTGGATTACCAGCTCCCAAAGGACAGCTGCTCAGGCTTGTTAATAATCTTTAGAAATATCAAAAGCAGGACTAGGAATGGTGGCACATGCCTTTAATTCCAGCTACTTGAGCGGCAGAGGTAGGACGATCACCATCTGAGGTCTGCTCAAGCAAAAAGCATGAGACCCTATCTGAAAAATAACTAAAGCAAAAAAGGGCTGAGGGTATGGCTCAAGTGGTAGAGAACTTAACATAGAAAACTCTGGTCCCTGAGTTCAAACCCCAGTCCCACCAGAAAAGGGGGGAGGAGAGAGAGAATGAAGGAAAAGAAAAAGAAATTTGTCCTCCAAGTATTGCTAGAAATTGCTTAAGGAAGATCTTTTTCTAGACTGAAAAGGTCTGGTCTCTTTTTGGATTCCAAGAAGTTTACAGATGGAGTAAGGACTGGGATGGAGGTCAGGGCAAACCTCAGTGCGGTAATTGCTCACCCCCTAGGCATCAGCCTCCTGCAACCGAAATCTGGAGAGTTATAGAGGCCACATGACAAGAATAAACGGTGACACTATTGGTATCTACTAGGCACCTTCTCTCTGTCTGGCGATTCATGACATCTGCATGTCATTAAATCCCATTACAGCCCTGTGGGACAGGGGTGGGGAGGGAGTTATTAGTTCCTTGGGTTATATAAGTTACTCAGCCAGTAAGTGGGACTTGGCTCCACACCCATGTCCATCTGATGCTAATGACCCGTCATTATGTACCACACAGCAACAAAATGAAGGCCTTTTCCTGGGAAGAGGTGATGGAAACAAGGAAGGGGTCAGGATAAAGTGGGGGGGGTGGGGGAAAGGGAAGGCTCAGGTGGTGAGCAAACAAATGTTTAATGAGCCCAGGCCACACAGGAGCCACTCTGCCAGGCATCTGCTGTGAGATACACAGTAAACCAGTCCCTCCTGCCATCCCAATCAGGGTGTGGGCTCAGCATTCACCTATTTGCCACGACAGAAGTTGGAGCAACACCTGTGCCTACAACCTGTCCTCACTGTCCATGTGCCATGACTTCCACCTGATTGGTCCTGCTGTGTGTATCTGTCTACCCTTCTCATTTGCAACACGAGTGGGGTTAGAACCCACTCTATGCTGCAATAGTGTGTACACAGCAGCTAGCACAGCCCCTGGCACATGGCAGGTTCTCAGAAAATGCTAGATATCAGCATGGCATTTTCTTTGCCAGCACCAAGATCCTCAAAGAATAAGATCAAATATAGGGAAGCTGAGATGCGCGTTTGTGGACAACTGGGCTACCTTCAAAATACACCTTGTAACTTCTAGTATCTGAAATTTCTCCATGCCAGATCTCATTACCCTCTCTGTCTATTCAATGCTTATAACTTTTTAATATCTAAGTGAGGGCCAAGCACACTGGCTCACGCCTGTAATCCCAGCTACATGGAAGGAAGATATCAGGAGAATCGCTGCAATTTGAGGCCAGCCTGGGCAAAAAGTTAGCAAGACCCTATCTCAACCAATAAGCCAGGTGTGGCTGGGAATGTTCATAATCCCAGCTATGCTGGAGGTATAGGTAGGAGGACTGTGGTCCAAGGTCAGCCCCAGGCAAAAACAGGAGACCCTATCTGAAAAATAACTAAAGAAAAAATGGCTGGGGATATGGCTCAAGTGGTAGTGTGCCTGCTTGGCAAGTGCAAGGTTCTGAGTTCAAACTCTAGTGTCACCAGAAAAAAGAGACCTACATGAAATATAAGCTTTCTAGGATGTCTTTTACAACAGGACTAGCCACAGTAGAAATATCGTGCAAGCCACGGACACAATTTTAGATTCTTCATTCAATATATCCAAAGTATTATCATTGTGACATGTAATCAATATAAAATTAACAATGACATAGTTCGTGTTCTTTTGTTGCTATAGAGTCTTTAATATCTGGTGGTTATTTTATACTCATGGTACATCTGACTTTGAACTGGCTGTGTTTTCAGTGCTAATAACGACCATGGGGACAATTTCACCTTTAGAGCAAGCTGACACTGTTTCTTTAAAGACCAGCACATCTCCTGCATTAATTGTGGGCAGAGGGTGGATCATTATAGTAGCAGGTGGTCCTGGGGTTTCTCGGTCCCCAGGGAATCAGTGAAGAAGGAGCCTGTTTCTGCCCAAAGCAAATCACAAAACCCATCTAAGGTCTTGCTGATAATCATTCATAGAGTTTCACACACCAGCACACAAACAGGCTCTGGCTAAACAGGCTTTTAAAAATGTCTGCAGGTCTGCACGCTCCTCCCCTTCTCCCTCCGCACTCCCTTTCAAATGAGCATCCAAAATACCTGATAATGAGTGGTACAGTTCTGAGTAGTGTATCCATTGTTTTCAGGTTTCCCGGGTCCCACTGTGTACACTAGACATCATGCTCAAAGAATAGGATACGACTCCTGGCCTCATAGCTTTCAGGGGGACACAAGCCATAGTAGGACCCCTTTCCCTGCTCGTTGTTTTGAATTCTAATAGGTTTCATTGTGAATATGTCCCAGAATGGGAACTTCTGTGACTACATCCTGGGAGCTACTTCTGCTGTTGGTTTTGGTTGCCTTTGTTCATTTTCTGTACATCTTCTCCTCTCTGAGCTAACCCAAGTCAGCTACCCTTCACCACCTCTGTTGCATATTTCAAGGTCATAGTTATGTGTGAGTCCCCAGGGCCACCCAGCTAAGCTGGAGAACAGATGTTTCACAAGGCTGCCCTCTGACCCAGGCTCTCTTCCTTCTCCAGACAACTGTGGACTGGCACCTACAAGACACGGAGGACAATCAAGAGCTCTGTTTGTCTCAACTTCCTCCTACCCAGAAGAACCACCTGGAAGACTCATGGAATTTCCATGAAGAATTAGTGAAATGAATGCCAATGGTAATTGATTCATGAAAATGTGCATTAGGTGTGAACCCATTACAGTAGGCTGAGTTCAGCACCCAGTAGGATGGTTGCCTAAATTATTTCTTATCTATCAGTTCTCGTGACTACACATGGGCACAACCAGAGTGTTAGATCTGGAAATACCCAAGAGAAGACTTTTCATTCTCATATACCAGCACTGCTTTCAAAAGTATTCAACTATATGACTATTAGATGTTTCAAAGTTTCTGGATTTAACTTATAATCTTTAAAACAGACTCTGTGAGCAAATCTAAACTTCTCTACTATTTAAATCCACTTCTCAAATGTACCATGTGCAGAAGAAGTAGCATCATGCCCCAACAGGGAAGGGGGAAATGTTGGGGAACACAATTTGATGAAGGACAAGCCTTGTGTCAAATTCCTGCCACCATCACCACCTATTTATTATCTAAGCTTGAGTAATTTACTTTCCCTCATGAATCTCAATTTCACTTCTTATCAAAGTTTTTTAACCTTCATTAACTAGCTCAGTTCTTGCCATTCCTTGTAACTTACCCGAAGGTCTTCTAAATTCCTCCCCAAATATAATTTACAGTCCTGATGACAAAACTCCCTTTAACCAAACCCTTTTTAAGTGTAAAATTATAGTCAGTACAGGACATTGTTACCACTCTGTTGCTTCTTTTCAACTCTCTGAAATGGAGATTAAGAATTGCTTCTCCAACCACACATCTCATGAGGGATTAGTTCCAAAATATATGAAGAACACCTACAACTCAATAGCAAGAAAACTAATTTTAAAATGGGCAAAGAACTTGAACAGACATTTCACAAACGATAACATACAAAGGACCAACAGGTATATGAAAAAATCCCCAATATCACTAGTCATCAGAAAAGTGAACATCAAAATCACAGTGAGCTATTACCCCACAAGTGTTAGAGTGGCTATTATCAAAAACCCAAAGGAAGGGCTGAAGGCGTGGCTCAAGTGGCATAGCACCAACCTAGCAAGCTTGAAATCTTGAGTTCAAACCCCAGTACCACAAAAAAAGAACACAATGCAGTATCTTATAGCTCTGTAGGTAAGAGGTCCAAAACAGGTCTCACTGGACTTAAATCCAGGTGTTGGCAGAATTAATTGCTTCTGGAGGCATTAGGGAAGAATCCATGTCATCGCCTTATGGAAAATAAGTACTGGCAAAGATGTGAGAAAAAAAGGACCCTTGTGCACTGTTGGTAGGAGTACAAATTGGTATGACCATCATGAGGAACAATATGGAGATTCCTTAAAAATTAAAAATAGAATAACCATATGGTCGAGCAATCTCATTACTGGGTATGTACCCAAAGGGAATGAAGTAACTGTGTGAAAGGGATATCTGTACTCTCACACCACAGTGATTAACTTTGATTGTCAACTTTATTAGATTGAGAAATACCTAGGGCATTAGTAAAACACACCTCTGGGTATGTCTATGAAGGCTTATCCATTGATAGAGTCAAAGTTTGAATAGACTATTGGATGGTGGACCTAGGGAAAGTGGGCCCTGGTTGGAGGAAGTGTGTCACTGGAGGTGTTTTCTAAGGAGCTGTATCTTGTCCTTACTCCTTCATGTTAACTGGTCCTCTGCCATTAGGTTAAATAGCCTCCTCCACTTGCTCCTGCCACCATGACGTTCTGCCTCACCATGGGACCAGAATCAGGAGCCAAAGATTATAGACTGACATCTCTGAAACTGAGAGCCAAAATAAATCCTTCCTCCCTTAAATTGTTGTCCCAGGTATTTTGTCACAGGAACAAAAAAGGACTAACACGTATGTTCATTGCAGCATTATTCATGGTAGTCAAGATATGGAATTATCCTAAGTGTCCATCGACAGAAGAATGGGTGAAGAAAATGTGATCTGTGTACACAATTGAGTACTATCTCTAGCCTAAAAATAAGAAATCTTGCCATTTGTAACAACGTGGTTGAATGGGAGGACATTATGTTAAATGAAATACATCACTCATAGAAAGACAAATATCACATGATCTCACTGATGTATGGAATCTTAAAAAATCAAATTCACCATTCAAAAAATAGAATGGTGATTAGCATCTAGTGAGGGGTCCACTAAGAAGATGTTGGTCAAAGGATACAAAATCACAGACAGGAAAAATAAGCTTGTGAACGCCATTGTACAATGTGCTGACTGTAGTTAAAACAATGGCTTGTGTACTTGAAAATTATTGAGAGTCATTTTGTTCTTGCCACAAATAAATACGTACATGAGTCCATGCATACAATTGCTGGCTTGATTTAGTTGATCCAGAACATTCATGTATTTCAAGACATACATGATTTTCATCTGTCAATTTAAAAAATAACCAAAAAGAGAGAAATAAATATTACTGTTTATTAGGCATTAATATGTGACAGTCACAATACATTATTTAATCAAATAGCAAACTGATGATGTTAGAACCTTCATTTTGGAGATTCTTTGCTATTCAAGCAGTCATTTTTGGGCAACAGCTAGTTTCCAGGCACTGTCCTTGGTGCTGGAACTCAACAGTGAACGAATCTATAAGAACTGTTCCTTTCACGGGGTTTATATCAGAGTAGGGGATCAGATAATAAATAAAATAGATAATAGGTAATATATAGAATATCAAGTGGTGATAGGTACTATGGAAAAAATAAAACAAGTCAGCAATCACAGCTGAGGCAGTCATGGAAGTCCTCACTGAGAGGGAGGCTTAGGGGCAGGCTGTGTAGACACCTGACGGAGAAAGCATTCCAGACCTAGACAATAGCAAGTTCAAAGGTCCTGAGGTAGAAACATTATCTTTACTTTGGGAAAAGAGCAAGGAACGCTGTGGCTGGAGAGAAATGAACAAGAAGAGAAGAACGACGTGATAAAGTTAGAAGCATAACAAGGAGTTAATGCGAATGGTGGTGGCCTTCCCAGGAGCTCATCTGGACTCATGAGGGTACATGTGGAGTGAGGCATGGCAGAGAGCTGGTACAGGTAGAAGCCTGTGTTCATGGAGGACGGGGATGTGCGGTCACAACATGCTTACTATGATCCACAGCCCTGTTAAGCTGCTATTATGATTACTATATCCATTTCACAGGGAAACTGAGGCCCGGAGAAGTTCAGTAACAGAATAGAAGACAAACCAGATTCTTGATGCAGAAGAACTTGGAAGCTTTGTCGCTCGCTTTCACCTCTCTGGCCTCCTTCACTGGTGCCTGACTTCAGCACATGAGCGTTTTAGTCTTTCCTTATCTTGTTCACAACACACTGCTGCTTCTGTCGTTCCCTTTGCTACCAACTGCCTTGAAAAAGACAAATGTGCTCTCTCACCCCTGCCACACCCTTAAAATGGCTGCAGATGAATGAACTCCGGGGAGGAACCCTGTGTACCCTCCTCCTCTCTCCTGAGACATTGCCCCCTACCCCTGCTTGGCACAACCTCTTCCTCCTCATCGGGAACACCCAGCTCTCCTTCCACCTCTCTGAAAGGTGGCCGTGGTCACCTGCGGTATTCCTCCTCCTGTATTTGCCTCCCAGATTAGCCCTTCCTCCCAAGTTGCAAGGAGGCTTTGGGCACAAACACAGGTGATTGAACAGAGTCCGTTCCAGTCTCGCTTCTGCATCTAGCTAGTGTGTGGTCTTGGTTAACCTACCTAACCTCTTGGGCTTCTGGGTCTTTCTCTCGTTAATGTGAAAAGAGTATTATGTCATAAGCAAGTTGGGTTGATTTCAGGAATGCAAGTTTGGTTTCAAATTAGAAGAAAAAAATCAATATAATTCATTACATTAAAAGAATGAAAAGGAAACCTCATATGATTATCTCAGTAGATACAGCAAAAGGAGTTAATAAAATCCAACATCCAGTCATCATTTTTAAGAAAATGAAGTAGTCCAGGCATGGGAGTGCATGTTTGTAATCCCAGAAACCCAAGAGGTAGCGATAGGAGGATCTGGGTTCAAGGCCAGCCCAAGCCAAAGTTCAAGGCTCAGTCTGGAAAACAAACTAAAAGCAAAAGGATGGGGTCTGGCTCATGTGGTAGAGCACTTGCCTAGCGAAGGGATAGGGATGGGTTTTTTGCTCAGTGGTAAAGCACTTTCCTAGCATTGCAAGGCTTTCGGTTCTGTTCCTGGATTAGGGGGAGAATAGCAAACTAATGGAAGAACTCTTTAATGTGATATTTAGGCTAGGAAAGTATGGGCAAAGCCTGTATTCTCATATTCTCAGTGAGATCTGCTCCATCCTTGGCAGCTAAACTATTTCTGGATCCGGGGCTAATAGAGGGAGGGGGCTCTGTCAGGTTCTGGGTCAGAGGCTGAGCCCGTGGATAGCCTGGGCTTGGACTCAGAGGCGCAATGGAAGAAGGGACAAGCCTGGACTGTAGCTCAGTGGCACAACAGTTGCACAGCATAGAGGAGGTCCTGGATTCCATTCCCAGGACTATAAAGTGTGGGGGCGCAAATTGTGGCTCTTTGGGGAAGCAACTATGGGAGTATCGGACTTTCCCCAGTCTCCCCCACCTACCCCACTGGTGCCAGTGACTCTGACTGAGGCAGAGAGAGAGTCTTTATTCCTGCAGCCTAGCAGGGGAAGAGCAGGCAGAAACAGACCAAGGCTCCTATGGACACCAATGTGTCCTTAAAGACTGACCCTTTAACTCTCCTGACCTCTAGACCTAGCCTAGTCTAGAGTCTCACATTAACTGCTTGCCCTCTATCAAGTACCCCAAAGGATGGGAGCCAGGACAGGCCAATGCAACAGACAACTGGGTGATGGTTCTTTGACCATCGTGAGATGTTGGATAATCTCCCATTCCAGTGCCAAAGGTTCTGAGTTAATTGCTCTATAAAGTCTCCCCCAGACACTTCTAACATGTAGATAGGGTGGCCATCCTCTGATTTAGGACCGTGAGTGCTTCTTGGGGTCAGGTAAGAGGAAACAGCAGAGAAGCCAGAGGTGAATCCAAAGGGTTCACAAGTGTCCTTCCTGCTGCCAGTCTCCTTATGCTACCTCTAAATCTTTTCATTTCAGATTCTTCCCTAGTAAATCCCATCTCCCTTCCAAGTTCAAAGACACTGCTAGAGAGAAAGGAGGAATTGAATAGACCAATTTTTCCTTGTGTTGAGAGCTCCATAAGAAATGTTTTATTGCTTCATATGGAGTTTGATTTTTTTTTTAGTAGGACCAGGCAAAAATGAGCATTAGTATTCCAAACACCTGTGGAGGTGATCTTTGGTAGTCAAGGAAATAACAAAGCAGCAGACTGTTCACATTAGGATCATGTTCAGTGGAATTTTTCCCCTAACAGTGATTTCCTATTCAGGTTGGTATGTGGGGACATTGTCAGGGCCCATCAAGGCCATCTGTTTAGCCCAGTGCCCTATGAGGGATCAGCAAAGCTCCTTTCAAAGAGCAAGAATTCACCACTGAGTGCCAATCCCAGTGGGATCACTTTCTAACATAAGTTCCCTCAGCTGCTTGTCTGTAAAATGGAAATCATAACACCCACCCCCAAAATAAAGAATAAATGAGTCAACAGGAAATGGTAATCCTCTTTACTAGAACTCTGAATCCCGCATGTTATATTCAATCCTCAAAACATGACTGCACACAGCGGCATTTTAACATTGTCAGTTTCTGCCACTGGCACTTGGTATGTTCTGTGGCATCAACCCCATGTGGAGGCAAAAGTCCCCATGTGCCAAAACATTTTCTCCTAGCCATTTGCTACAGTGCCAAGAAGCCCGTCATTATTTTTTTGGTAGTACCGGGGCTTGAACTCAGGATCTCAAGGTTGCTGGGCAGGCACTCTACCAATTGAGCCACTCTGCCAGCCTTCTATCACTATTGATATACTAACCAAGAAAGCAGTATGATAAAATGGAAGGGATCAAAAGAATTAGGCTGTGATCCCAGTTCTACGTGTTTCCCACTATGTGACGTTGGCCAAGCATTTAACCTTCCTGTGGCTCACCTCTAAGGGTGAGGATGGAGCAGTCAGAAGGTAAGTCAGCATGAAGTAGCGATCCCTGCACACCAAGGCTTATCTCTGCACTCCTCATAGTAGCCAAGCAGTGGAATCAGCCTGGTGCCCACTGACCTATGAATGGATAAAGAAAATCTGGTATAGATGCACAGGGAGGGGATGAGCCAGTTAGGAATACAATACATACGTACATGGAAATGTCATAATGAAACTCCCTGTAGAGCTATCTGAAACAAACAAAAATGTCTTTTTTCAAAAAAGTAGGACAGGAAGGTAAAATAGGTCCTGTGGTAGTTGGTAACGGTGGAGGAGGAAAGTTATAAGGAAAGGGGGTGGGAAGGTGGAATATGGCAGATATATTATGTATTTATGTATGAAAGTGGGAAAATAAGACCTGTTGAAACTATTCTAAGGAAGGGGGTAAAGGAGAATGATGGAGGGGGTGAATTTAACTAAGATGTGCTGTAAGCACTTTTGTAAATGTCACAATGTACCCCAGTACAGGAATAATGTGATAAGAAAAAAAATTTTTTTAAAGAAAATGCAGTACATCTTTTGCAGGAAGATGGATGGAATTGGAGATCATTGTGTTGAGCTGAATATCGTGTATTCTCTCAAATGCAGAATCTAGACACAAATATATATGTGTGTGTGTGTGTGTGTGTGTGTGACATGAATGACATGAAGGTGAAAGGGGGACTGTTTGAGAGGAGACCAGCAATAGGGGGAAGGGCAAAAGGAGAAGATAATAAGGGGGTGAATATGATCAAAGTACGTTGCATGCATGTAAGGAAATATCACAATGAAACCCTTTAGTACAAGTAATATATGCAAATTAAGAATTAAAAATTTTCGGGCACTGTTGGCTCACACCTGTAATCCTAGCTACCTGGGAGACTGAGATTGGGAAGATCATGGTTTGAGGTCAGACCAGGCAAATAGTTTGCAAGACCCCATCTTCAAAATAACCAGAGCAAATTGGACTAGAGGTTATTGCTCAAGCAGTAGTGTACCTGCTTTGCAAGCAGTAAGCTCTGAGTTCAAATCCTGGTCCCACCAAAAAAAAATTTTTTTAAGTGAGGATGATAATACTCTTCCCACCAGGTATTATGAGGGTCAAATGACATTGCACATGGGAGCAGTTCTCAATCAGTAGCAATTTTGTCCTGCCAGAAACATTTAGAAATGCCTGAAGACACTCTTGATTGTCACAACTAGTGGGTAGAAGTAAGAGATACCCACCTGACAATGCACAAGACAGCCCCAAAACAAAGAATTGTCCCATCCAAAATGTCCACAGTCTTGAGCTTGAGAAAGCTCAGGTTCTTAAACTACAAGTGCCCAAGAGAAGGGTCACCTGTCACTGCTGCCTTCATCCAGCTGGTTGCTCAGACCTCTTCCCAGTGGCAAGGATGATGACAGAGAGAGGACATATCTTTTGGAAGAAGCCTGCTAGGGGCAGGAGTGCAGGGCAAGGCAGCTGGCCACTGTGGAGGGGCAGGTTTTCAACATCAGTGAAGAGTTGGAGGAGAACACCCCAGAGAGCAAAGGCCAAAGAACGTGAGGAAATGACCCAATATCTCCTGCCCAACATGACTGGTACCAAATTCATTCTCACCCCAAATCTCTCCTACCCCTGGTTCTTATTATTATTAGTGGCAGCAGAATCCCTCCAGTGGTTGCTCAGGTCACACACTCTGGAATCCTTCTTAATATTTTCTTAATACTTCCTTTCATTCACCTTTTTCAGTTGGCTCATCACCAAATACAGATGATTTTTCTTTAAAAATGTCCATGAACCTGCCTAGCAAGTGCAAGGTCCTGAGTTCGATCCCCAGTATCACCAAAAAAAAAAATGTCCATGAACTCCAGCCATTCACTACTCTCCATCTCAGTCAGCTCTCTCTGTCTCACACACACACGCACACACACATGCACACGCACACACTAAGGCTGATAAAAAAAAATCCAAATGCTCTTAAGATAAAGAACAAAATCTTTAACACAGCCAGGC
Source organism: Castor canadensis (assembly GCF_047511655.1). Taxonomy (NCBI): domain Eukaryota; kingdom Metazoa; phylum Chordata; class Mammalia; order Rodentia; family Castoridae; genus Castor; species Castor canadensis. Next base: position 20,005,896 of record NC_133389.1, on the reverse strand, counting down.
CTTTGTACATGCGTACTTTATTTCTAGACATTCTTCCACCTCCTTCTCCTGATTAACGTATTGACTCCTATTAACCCATACTCTTCCTACAGACTTCTGCTCTCAGCACCAAGACAATTCTTTTTCAGGGAACTATTTATGACCTTCTTACCAAGTGGGTCCTCTACGTTATCTTATCTTACCCTTGCTCCTCACCATCCCTTCTCCAAAGTACCTTCCACACTAATCCTCTTACATTTGCTTGTAAAAGTCTTAGATCAAAGTTCATCTGTTTCACTTTGAGGATGTTTACTCTGATTTGTTCCAACCATTATATCCACGACAGAAAACATGGTGCCTGGCTCATAGCAAGAACTCTTACAAATGTTTGTTGAATGAGTAAATATGGTTTCCAGTGGCAGATTTGGAGCCAACTCTAAAACAAATAAACAACAACAAACTAAAAGAATCAGTGCTAGAAAGTGAAAGATAGCAAGATCCCTTTACATTTTGAGGCTTATCTGGGCCCAGACCAGCTTTTGGCCTAATGGTGTGGGTCTCCTAGTGTGTCTGAAATGCTCTTTCGTTCCTCCTGCCTTCTCCAGCACCAAATCCTGCTTCCCCTGGCACAGCCAGCAACTGCTGATTGATCCTCGGACAGCCCTTCCTTGGAATTTAGGAGCGGCCTCCTTTTTCTTTCGGGTCTTAGTCAAGGCAGCTATGAGGCAGGAACAGCATTCTACATCAACTCCCAGATCTACAGAGGATCCCATTTCAAGAGACTCCTTAAAACTATCAGGCCAACCTCTGGCTTCCACAGTCTGTGAAAGCTATAACCAAGATGGCAGCACAGGCCCTGCCGCTGAGGCCCCCTCCAGGGCTGCACTAGAGGAAAGGGGACAATCCCCATCTTCTGTGAAGTGGACCCCTGGGAGACCCCAAGAGGAGCCCAGGCCTTCTCAGCATCCTACTCCAGAGGACCATTCTCAGACACGATAGTTGTGATATATTTTTCTGGAAAAATACTGAGCTTCTGTCTAAATGAGATTTAAGCCAACAGGAAAGATGGAATCTGCTGGTTTTTCTTTTTTTTCTTTCCTGAGATCCTCAATGTCACAGGCAGCAAAAACAGGTTTCCCATACAGTAGAATCTATTGGCTAAACTCTTTATTTTGAGAGAGAGACAGAGACAGAGACAGAGAGAGATCGCCAAGGCTAGGAGGAGGTGAGGGAAAATGGAAGACATGAAGGAAGTAGAAAGAAGAGGGAGAGAAAGAGGAATGATGAGGAGAATGAAAAGAAAACTCATTCAGGGGAATTTTTTATTAAATTCCAACACGAGCAAGCTCTGCATCCATGGCTCCTCCGTTTTCTCCTGCAGAAGCCTGAGGCAAACCAAGATGCTGTGTCAATTACACAGAAAATCAATGAAGATACTGTTCAGGAGCCCTTTTCACCATTCAGCACGGATGGTATCCTTCACTTTCTAGCACTGATTCATTTACTTTCCTCCTCTCTGGGGGCTGCTGACATATTGCTGCTCTGAAGAATCTGAAGCAAAATCACCTTTGTTTCTTACCGCAACTCTTTCCTCCAGACAGTGTGTTAGAAGAGCACCATGTGACCTGGCTAGGCCGGGAGGACTGAAGAGCAAGGCTGAGAGGGGTCACCCTCTCACAGAAATGGACACCTTCTCCACCAGCCTGGTCTCTCCCCCGAGGTGCCCCATGGCCCAGAAGGCCTCCAGCAAGTGAGCTGAGAACCTCACGAATTTCCAAACTCTGCTTCCTCCCTTGTATCTGTCTTAGCACTAACCTAGTACTACTCCCATACTAGTGTCATAGTTTTGAGGACACAGCCTTCTAGAGGAATCAAAACTGTTGCAAAGCAATGGCACTGAGGAGGGCAGTCCGGAAGAAAATCCCTGGACAGGCCCCGTTGAGAACAGTATGCCTGCATGGCTGAAATTCCACCCTTCTCCTTTGGTCCTATTTTTAGATTTCAAACATTTCTAAAGAGGTTAAAAATTCAGTCCCTGTGCTAGTTTCCTATTATTGCCATAACAAATTCACATAATCATTAAAGTAACAATTTTTTTGAGGGGGTAGACTGGGCTTTAAACTCAGCTCTACCACACGAGCCACACCTCCAGTCTATTTTACTATGATTATTTTAGAGTTGGGGGTCTCTCAAACTGTTTGCCCAGGCTGGCCTTGAGCCGTGTTCCTCCCAATCTCAGTCTACCAAGTAGCGTGAGCCACTGGTGCCCAGCTAAAGTAACACAAATGTTAACATAAACTTTTTCTCTCATAGTTCTAGGGATCGGGTCATCTGCAGGGCTGCCTCTGGGAAAGGACTCATCTACTTGCTTTCTACATAGTACAGACTGCTTGGGTCCTTGGTTCATGACTTTCTTACTCCATTTTGAAAGACAGCAATGTAACAACTTCTAGCCTCTGTCTCTTGGTCTTTGTGTGCGTGTTCCTTGCCCCTCCACCCCCGTCCCATTCCTCCTCTCTGTCATTATACCTGCTTGTTTTTCTTCTGTTTCCCTTGTCACATCTCCTATGACCTTCATACAAGGACCATTGTGATTGCAACTGGACATTCCCAGATAATCCAGGGTAATCTCCCCACCTTGAAATCTTTAGATTAATCATACGTACAAAGTCATCCTTTTTGCATCTAAGGTAACAGAGTCACAGGCTCTGGAGATTAAGACATGGACATTGGGGGAGGTGCATTTCTGTACATCATCTCCCCAGCTTTTTGGTAGGGATGAATGATATAATCAGATCAGCTAGGTGACTGAGCGGCAAGAGCTGGGTAAGAGGAGAGCAGTGTACTGAAAAGGGGTGCTGAGTGCAGAGCTGAGAGGTAGGGCTAACACAGCATTGCTTTCAGCTATGAAAATTCAGGCTTTCCATTCTCCCCTCCACATCCAGACACAGTGATGATACAAAAAGTAAAATACAATAGACATAATTTAAAAAGACACAAAATAGGCAAACATCCCCATGGACCAGGAACAGAAAAAGGCTAAAATGCCAGACTTGCTGGGCCTGGATTCCAAATGACATAGTCAGCTGGGAATACGGTCCCTGGAGGAGCAAAAGAGACCCAAAATTCCACAATACCAACCTGCCACCAGATCCAGGGCCTGGCTGTGTGATGAAAGGAAGTTGAAAAGCCTTCCACCCAGCCCTGCAAGGGGTTCTGCTGAGATAAGGCTGGGCACATGGGGAGGCCAGGAGAAGCAGGCATAGCTTCTAGACCACAGCCTTGGCTAAACCATCACACCTACGTCACCAATTATGAAATATTAGCAATATTGTGGTGGCCTGGGATTCCCAAGCCAATAGACATGAAGTTCTGATAGACTGTTCCATGAGCAAGCTACCAGATGGAAGAGGCACTCTTACTGCTGTTGCTGTCTGACTAAACAGCAACAGACCCCACCATTCTGTAGGGAAAAAACACAAGTCATTTTACTTCTCTCGTGGACTCTGTAGCTTAGGCATTTAGAGAGCACTGCAAGGATGTATAGGACCTTGACTACAGCTGACTTGCTGGCTAGAATCACCTGAAAGCCACATACCTGGAGGTTCCCAGTGGATAGAGTGGGGACCCTCAGCTGGCTGTTGGCTGGTCTCTCCATGTATTCTCTTCACCTGGACTAGCAGCATTCCAAAAGTGAGAGCGAGAGTCCCAAGAATGTCTAGCCTCAAAGTCACATAGTGTCACCTCCATCCTAATCTATTAGTTGAGGCAGTTACAGAAGTCTGTTTAGGATCAAAGCAAGTGAATAGAGACCCCATCACTTGAGGTGAGAACCTTTACGCAAATTCTAACAAAAACATGTCAGAAGAGACATATTTTTTTTGCCTGATAACTTGGTAAGCAGTCCTAAGATATCATAAGATTATCCTGGGATAAGATCCCCAAGCCAACATTTAGTTCTGACCAAGATTCTCCAGGAGGCAAGTAGAGACACCTGTGAAGGATCTAGACAGAAAACAGTAGAGAAGAGCACTTCCACCTCACCAAAAATGGGTCTAAAAACTAATATTCCAAAACTCCAATGGAAAGCTAAAAAAATCAACAACTGGGATAAATAACTGAAATAATTGAGCAATATGAAAATTACTTTTTTTAGGTTTGGCAGATGGCTCAAATGATAGAGTTGCCTAGCAAGTGTGAGGCCCCGAGTTCAAACCCCAGTACCACTAAAAACAACAACAAAAATCCCTCTGTGATAATACTCCAAAACAGTGAAAGAAATGCTATCTAATAACAAGTAGTAAGAGATTATCAAATAAAAAAGTAGAATTAATGAGAACAGGCTATTATAAGAAATAACAGTAGAAATCCTTTTTTTTAAAAAAAAAAAAGTACAAGAGATGACACAACTCTAAGTTTGATACAATCCAAAAGAGAATTAGAAAACTTTTAGGTCTCTTTCCAGAAAAATTCACTTATAATAAATATGCAATGGAGACACAAGAAGAAGATATTTTAAAATGGTTAAGAGGAGAGGTTTCAGTTCCAGTACCACTAATAGTGTTATAGCTTCTTTCAAACTAATCCTCTCACACCTAACAATTGCAAAACTCTGTAAAAATATAACGAAGTATCTGAAGACACTGGCAGCACCTGAAAGGAGGGGATTTCATTAGATGACATGTGGCCAGTTTCAGCTGAGGACAGATCCCAGTCCAAATGCTGGAGAGCAGCAACCACTCAAACAGAAAGCTGGAGTCCAAATAACTTGGAATGTTAAGAGGACAGACTTCTGGAGCATCTGGAAATCCTGAAGAAAAGAGAACCATAATATGAAATGCCAAAAAATCCACATATAAACTGCTTTCAGATTAATTGCTTCACCCCTACAGGGCACAATCACAATGAAGATTCCAAAAAGACAAGTGAAAATCAAGTTGAAAAGCTGAAAGAACTACACCCAACTGTTGAATGCCCATAACAGGAGAGACACTTTGGAGTTTGATTCCTATCAAGCTGGAAAAGTTTAATGATAACCTTGAACTTTACACAGACACTCCCACATACACAAGGCAAAACCCAACCTTCCACAAGTCCAAAATGATTATCCAGTGGTTTAAATCCCACTAGAATTCTTCAGAGGGGGATACAGAGCCTCTACAACCTACCAAGCACAATGTTTAGTATGAAGTTGAAAATCACTAGACTTGAGAAGACATAGGAAATACTAGTAGACACGGGAAAAAGAAATCAGTCACTAGAATACACTCTTCCTCCCCACAAATGATTCAGAAAAAGTGTTTAAACAAATTTTGACATTTTTCTATAATGACCCCCACTACATGTAACAACATGGTTGAATCTCAAATATTTTTTGAGTGAAACAGATCAGACACAAAAGCCAATTCCATTCCTAGGAAGTTTAACAACAGGAAACAGTGATCCATAATGGGGAAAATCAGAGCAGTATTCTATGAGAAGAGGAGACGGACTGGAAGGTGGCATCAGAGAGTGTTCACGATGACAGAGATGATGATTGATTTGTGGTTACCCAAGTGCATTCATTCATCACATCACACACACACTGTCTGCAAATTTCACCTAATTTTTACTAAGCCAAACAATAGTTAGAAAACAGAGCCTACACTGAAAAACTCAACCACACATGTAGTCAGACTTCTAGAAGAGCTGAGAAACTGATGGCAAGGCAATATTCAAAGAGGAAATGGCAAAGAATTGATGAGAGATGATGAGTCTTCAGATTGAAAATGTATGCCAAGTGCCAGGCAGAATAAACAAAGATAAAACTCCACTTAGACAATGCATAGTGACTCTGCAGAATATTAGAGATAAAAATTATAAAAGCTAGGAGCACATGCGAGAGAAAAGATTACCTACAAAGACACGCTCATTTAAGTGACCTCAGTCTTTTCATCAGCAGCATCAATGCCAGAAGACAATAGAGCAATACCTTCAAAGTGCTGAAGGAAAATGTAATAAAAACTATATACCTTGCTAAGTGACCATCAAGAATAAAGAGAAACCAGGCTCTGGTGGCTCGTGCCTGTATTCCGAGCTACTTGGGAGGCTGAGATCAGGACTGCGGTTCCAGGCCACCCCAGAAAGGGAGATACACAGACCTCATCTCAATCATCCCAAACTATGGGGGAAGTTGAGATCAGGAGGATCGTGGTGCTAGGCCAGCCCAGGTAAAAAAACTTGCAAGACCCCATTTTAACAGAAAAAAAACTGGATGTGGTGACACGTGCCTGTCACCCCAGCGATGGCAGAAAGCATAAAATAGGAGAATTCTATTTTTTGTTGTTGTGGTAGTTGCTCCAGTCTGGCCTGGGCAAAAAGTGAAATCCTATCTCCAAAATAAGTAGGGTGAAAATAGCTGGAGGTGTAACTCCAGCAGTACAACATCTGCCTCACAAGTACAAGACCCTGAGTTCAAACCCCAGAACAGCAAAAAAAGAAAAAGAGTAAAGACAATATATCTTTTTACCACCCACTTTCTATCTCTGAATAGATAAACTACTCAAGGGCATTTTTTTTGCAAAATGAAAAGTCAAACCAGAGATAAGAAGTGAGCTACTTGATAAAACCCAGAAATTGTGAAACATATCAGCAACTTTCACCAGCTTAGCAACTATAGTCAGTCAAAACCACATTTCATTTTGGATTTTAAAAAGTAAAATGATATAAGAGGAATGCAGGTTGACCACGCCTAATTTGAAAATCCAAAATCTCAAATTCTCCAAAATTCAGTGAGTGTAGATATGATGTCAAAAGTAGAAAACTCCACACCAGACCTCACGTGAGGGGGTCACAGTCAAAACACACTAAAAATATCATCTGAAATTCCCTTGGGTATAAGATATATACGTGGAACATAAATGTAAATATGCCAAAATCTGAGAAAATACAAAAATTCAAGCACTTCGAGTTCTGAGTCTTTCAATTAAGTCATACTCAACCAATATAATGAATACTTATTACAGAAAACTTGAAAAACACAGAAAGTTACAAAGAAAATGTTAACACCAAGAGTCCAGCAGGCAGAGATCGCACTGCTACTTCCCCTGACTCTGTATCCATGACCGAGGCCCTACACCAGTGCATATCCTTCCCAAGGAAACTTTTAATGTTTACATTATTACATTGGATGGTTGATCTACAATGGATGTGATCGACTTGCCTTTGGGATTGTCCCTTATTGACTATTTTCTATAATGGTGCTATTAAGATCCTTGTGCATACTTTTTTATATGAATCACTGACAATTTTGTTAGGACAAATCCCTAGCAGAGGCTGTCCTAGCAAATCCTGTCCACTGTGGCAAGGTCTGGCCTTGCTGGAGCAGATGGGTCATTCAGTTCCCCTTAAGGCATCTGGGAATGCAAATAATCCTGGATTGTCCAAGATGGTGTTTTAACTATGCCTCTGCCAGTGAGCAGGTGACCAATTGCGTTCCTGGGCTCCTGGATGTTCATGTGTGACAATGGAATTGTCATCTGCTCCCTGTTCTGACCTTCAGGGATTTGAAACCACACAGGCAGACATCCTTCTGCTCAGACCCCTAATTAGCAGGCCTGGCACCATCCAAAAGAAGCCCTGTCTCCTCCAGCAAAAGCCTTGGGTCTGTGGCAGTGGAAACTTCTCCCTATTCCTTGCTCCAGGGCAAGTGACACTGAGAGACAAGGGCTGCTTGTGTTGCTGACACAATGCCACTAGGTGGGATCAGATATCCCAGTGAAAGCAATATCCAAGATGTGCTCTTGACACCCAGAATATGCTATGGTCCAGGGTGCCACACTAGAGGCCAAGTTGGCTTCTCTCATCCACTCACAGGAACAGAGGTGGTCTGTCTCCTTGGCCTCTGGTCTTTTGCACTGGTTAGACCCACAGGTCATGGGCTTATGTATCTTATTCCATAATATTTCTGTATTGATTTTAGTATAAAAATTTCTTCCATTCTTCATATAAAATTGATGCCCTAGGAAGATACACCACATTCATCTTGTGACTTTAAATATCACCTCAAAGCCCCCATTGGAGTGTACACAAGGCCCAGTTAAACAAAGCCCCCATTGGAGTGTACACAAGGCCCAGTTAAAGAAATAGAGGGTCCCTCAGGAATTGTCCTCTGCCCTCCCCTGCCCCCTGGGCAAACTAGTTGTCCTCAGCCTCAGCACCTACTTCTACTCTCCCTCTGGTTGTCACTCCTAGAATTATAGCCCCGTACTCCACTCTCAGGGTCTTAGCTAGTTCTCCAGTACACCCTCTCTCACCCCTTCGTTTCAGAAGAGGGCTCCCTGTTGCAGGCCTTAGACCTTCAGAACCCCCATATCCCAACATCAGTGAGGACAAGGAGCACTCCTAATGCCACCTCCCAAATTCAGCACCCTGCCCAA